>NC_091690.1:61992500-62617500 GCF_041296265.1 Equus caballus
GCCTTCCCTCTTATGGGAGGGAAGAATGCCTAGGGTACAAGACAGAAGGGGAATCCTTTCCCTCTTCCCTCATTCCAGCTCACTCCCACTCCAGCACAGTGAATCCAATTGTCAACCCAACTTTTGATGGGTGCACATGGGATAAAGAGCATAGTATTAGGTGCCATAAAGATTTCAGTAGATGACACGGTCTCTGCCCTAGTGAAGGAGAAGAGATTTCCATTCATGTAGAGAAGAAATAACGCTTACAAGCCATAAACTGTACTACTGAGTGCAACTTAGTGCCAGGCAGTCTGAGCACAGCCAGATAACTGCTGAGGGAATCTCAAGTCCTCTTCACCTTTCACCTGGATTCCTGTCTCAGGTTTTCACTTCGTCTTCTCACCTATAATCTCTCCCTTTCAACTCATCCAGTTGACTGGTGATAATATAATCTCAAAAAAGACACTTTCATAGTATTTGTGATTGTTCATTCCTTACTCCTCTTATTCTGCCTGCTAAGCTTCCCCTCATCCTTCAAGCCTCAGCTTGATAACGTTGTAGTGGTAATCATTTGCAATATATGTGTACCAAATCAATACATGGTACACCTTGGATTTACACAATGTTATATATCAATTATATCACAATAAAGTTGGGGCAAAAAGACTCAATTCAAACTTTTATTTACTCAACATACATTACTTGACAGGTACTGAGCACATTCTATGTACCAATTACCTCGTCTAAAAACTTCCCCTGGGGCCCAGTCCCATGGCTAAGTGGTTAAAGTTCCATACGGTCCACTTTGGCAGCCCAGGTTCACAGGTTCAGATCCTGGGCGCAGACCTACTCCACTTGTCAGCCATGCTGTGGAGGCATCCCACATACAAAATAGAGGAAGATTTGCACAGATGTTAACTCAGGGTTCCTCACAAAAAAACCCCAAAAAACTTCCCCTGACTCTAGGCTTTGTGAGTTATTCCTTTGCTGCTTCTTTGCTTGTAATAGATCCTACTTCTCTGTGATTACTTATTTGTTTTCCTGGCCTACCTCTACCCCAAACTGTAAGTACTTAAAGTACAGGACCTCTTTCTTATCCACTTCTATATCCTCAGCACCCAGTATGATGCCAGGTACATGGCTGATGGTTCATAAATGTTTGCTCAGCAAAAAGAATGGATCAATGAGCTTCCCAGAAATATGCAGACTGGTTTTCAACGTACTTTTAGGATTTAAAGATTAATTCTTGCTTACAGAGAGCAGCAACTGTATTAGATGGCAAGAACAGAAGCAGTCTTTGAGGTGACTTTGAGGTGAGTCTTTGAGTTGTCCTAGATCCTGAAAGCAGTAAAGGGAAGAGCTGGTACGTGCCTCAGTCTAGGTTTTCTCGTCCTACATTTCAAACACACAACCTATGTCTCTCTTTGCCATGTAAAGGGTGATAGAGAAGTGTTTAAAAAAAGAAAGGAAAGCTTTTTAAAAAGATCCCAACTTTCCCTAGTTAGGAACTGGAAGTTCAAATCTAATATTGCCGCTTGTTTAAAGCCCTTTTGATTACTTCCCATTGCTCTTAGGATAAAGTTCAAAATGCTTAATTTGACTTGCAAGGCTTCACATGGCCTGGAGGCTGCCTACCTTACCAGGATTCTTTCACATCATTCTTCCTGCTCTTTACTCTCCAGCCACACAGTCATTTCTTTTTTCCTCAAGGGCACCAAGCTTCTTCATCAGTGATGTTCCTTCTGCCTGGAACAGTCTCTGCTGCAACCCATACCCAATCCTCCCACCTTGCCCCACTCACCTGGCTAATTGCCACTCATCCTTCAGGTCTCAGCTTAGCTGCCACGGCCTAGGGAGGCCTTCCCTGAGCCACACAGAAGGCTAGCTCCCCTGACTGTACACTTGCATAGTGGTCTGTATTTTTCCTTTATAACACCCATTATTATTGTAACTTGATCGTTAAGCGTATAATTATTGAATTTTTGTTTTTCACTCCCCACCTCCTAACTCCAGACTGTATGGTCCATGAGGGTAGGATCTGCGTCTGTTCTTTTCACTATTTTAGCAAAAGGGCTTTATCTACATTATTGCACTTAGTTTCACAATCCTGTGATGTAGACATCCTCATCCCCTATTTGACAGAGAAGAAAACTGAAGGCTCAGAGAGATGTGTGGCAGAGTCAAGACCTGAACACAGTTCCATCCACATTATTGAAGGATTAAAAGGGCTAGAAGTTCATTTATTTGGAAGTTGGATTCTCAGGACCTGAACTGAAGTCCCAGTTCTACCACTTAATAGGTTTATAATACTGGGCTAGTCTCCTCATTGGTATAATAGAGATACTATTACTTGCCTTAACTACCTCATAATTTTCCTTAGAGGATCAAGTGAAATAATACATATGACATGCCTGGTACACCATAATCCACTCTACAAATATAAGTGAAACAAGTAGCATTTTTCATCAGGCTCAAGTCTGTAACGGCTGCTGCTTATCTGGTCTCCCCACTCTGGGCATCAGTTTCTTGAACAAAATTGTCACTTTGGAGACACTGGGTTCAGATGTCCCTGTATATTATCTAGAGGAGGTTGTTAGCCTGGACTTATATTGACAACTAAAAGATTAATTTAGAATGATAGCACTCATCTTACAAAACAAGAAATATACATTTAGCTTTTACATAAATATAAATAGTATGCAGGTATCTCTAGTATTTAACCTCTAGTCCTTGCTCACCAAGGAACAAATGAGATGGTTAGGTAAGTGTAGTTAACGATTAGCATTGATGGTTAAGAACTTAGACTTTGGAGTCAGAGAAACTTGGGTTGAATTCACTCAGCTCTACACTTACCAACAAGGAGGCCTTGGGCATGTTATTTAACTTCTCTAAGTTTCTTTTCTATATCTTTAAAACGTACCTACCCCTTAGACTGTTGTAAGGATTAAAAAAAATAACATAAGTGCCTGGAACATAGGAAATGCTCTATAAACGTGGAGAGCTGTTGTTACCATCTCAGTCTGCTTTCTTTCCTGGCTTGCTGATCCCTATACATCTATTTGTTCCATTTTTCTTCCATTCCAATTGGAATGATGACTTTCAGGTGTTGGAGTCTTAAATACTAATGCCAGGAACTGTCTCTCAATCTTCAACTGCTCCAAGTGAAGCCCCCCTTGAATAAAGGGGAGAGTTTTCCACCCATGTGCTCTGCACCATGAGTGCCACCAGTTTCTTGAACTTCTGGGGAAGCTTCTGTATTTGTGTAGAGCAGCAAGTTCTTCTATCCATCTTTGAACAACTGCATGTCTCTGCTCAACTGCTTTTGAGTGTCACACTAAGGATGGGAAGATTTTATTCTCTCTGGCTTTGGACAGAAAAAGGATGCACAATTTGGAGCCATAGTAAAAAGTGGTTTTACTGTTCCATCATTCCACGGCCACTATCACATAGTCTATACAAGGTGATTTGATTCATTATTAATTTTAAAATGGGAGGCTTTCTGTAATTTTGAAGTAGGAGTCAGAAATTCTAGCTATAGCATTGTATTCTGGTTTGTGAGAGTGTTTTCACTTAAAATGCACTTATTGACACCTTACTATGTTCTCTTCCCTGGGGAGGTATACAAAGATGAATAAGTTATCTTCCCCTCAGAGGAACTTAGATCCTATGTAGGAGATAGAAAAGGACACAAACAATGAAAGACAGTGAACAAGTTGGGGAGAAGGACATCCTGAGATTAGCCCCCTCCACTCTGGATTGGGATTCACATGTACAGGGTAGTGGGGCAAAGGAGTAAAAAGATTGCAGGCATGGGAATAGGCCTGAATCTTGGCGCTTGGAATAAATTACTCGGAGCAAGCCACTTGCTGTCTGTGAACCAGTTTCCCCACAGGAAAAAAGAGAATAATGTTTACCTCAGAAGATCGTTGTGAGGATTAACTGAGATAAAGTATATCTCATGCCAAGCACGATGCCAGGCTAATTGTAGATAATAAATATTAGTCACTATAAATATCAGCCACTATAAATATCATTATGATTAACACACCAAGACATAGGCAGTATTTAAAAATCTCGTCAGCATATAGAATCAGTAGAGGAGGCTTAACTCTCATCCCAGCAGCATGGTGGACGTGGAGCATCCTCTCAGATAGGAAAATGTAAAGTCCTTCCTGCTAAATATTTACCACTCTTCTGACACAGATGATGACATCCTGTGGTCACTCCCCTCCCCTAGGTGGTGGTTTCATGCACACCCCACCAAGATGGTGGATTATCTCACAGCAACAGAAACAGGAAGATCAGTGGTTTCAATTGAGCAAAGAGACTACATGTTTTATGGTAAATAACTCTTCCATTTCTATCAGTTCCTTGACCAAACACTGAGCAAACTGTGATGTGAAATGATAAGGAAGCCAAGACACAGCTTTTGGAAAAGCTGAAAGCCTCTTTGAAGTTGGAAGCACATCCTGTCATCTACTGCATTATGACAGCTGAAGACAACTTTATGGACAAGACAACTGCTTTAGCAGACATCTGGAGGGGGGAAGTGAGCCAGGCACCATACCTATAAGTACAGCTGCACCTTCCTCCATGAAGCTGCTGCTCTGCACTAGAATTTCGCATTCGGTTTGACCAAATTAGGAAAGTGATCCAGATTTGAATAAACAGTCACTGAGTGGAAGCTAACTCAGCTCATTTATTATAAACCTCCCTGATTTATGGGAAATATGGGGTTTCTGGGAGGAGAAAATGAGACAATCTGTGATATAATGTTATTATTCATAAGAAATACCACTACGGTTTTTCCTGAGTTTCTAAAAGCATTATGCTCATAAGGAAATTAGAATGCCTAAAGGCTTAATTTGCATTAATATGGTTGTATTTATGTTCATCATGATGATAATCATAAAAATGGTACCATTTTGGAGCTTCCAGCTAAGGTCACGGGGACCCCTGGGCTTCAGTTCAAACCATATGACCCTTGGAAAGCAGCTCATATTCAGGATCTAGGCTGTAAGCCCCATAAGGGTAGAGGTCTCATCTCTCTTTTTCAGGATTATATCCTACCCAGAGCCCAGCACAGTGTCTAATCATGGGTGTTCAACCACTACTTGCTGAAGTATTTAATGTAACATTCATTATCTCTTTTAATATTCACAACGCTGAAAGTTCAATATTATTAGCTCTAGTTTGTGAATAACAAAGTTGACCTGCTTGTTTCAAAGCTATCTACAGAGTTTTGCATGTGATGGGTTGTTGCAGGGGTAGGAGAAGTTTGCTCTATGATCACATGATCTCTGAGCTTGATATGGGACAATCAAGGAGAATAATATTGTTTATGTGAATATTCTTCTCATGCTTCCATGGAGCGAGAGGGAGTAGCTCTGTTGGCCATTTGACTAGAGAAGTAGCTTGAAACCATGTTTATACGGAAAGGTAGAAAATCAAGTGGAGATGTTTGATCTGGAGAAGAGAATGCTTGGGGAAATTAATAACCATCTCACATAGCCCAGGGCCTACTCAGAGCAGAAGAGACTGTCTTGTCTTGTGTCGGCCCAGAGGGCAGAACACAGTGCAAATTTTAGGGAGACCAATTTTGGTTCAACATAGGGAAGAACATTCTAACTCGTTCTGCTGTTTAGAAATAGATCACCTTGGAGGTAGTAAATCCCTTATTATTGGAGGTGTCCCAGGAGGGACCACATGATCATTTGACAGGGATATTGTAAAAGAGAGTTAAACTTTGGCTAAGGGCGGAAAGGCATTGGGCCAAATGAATATCTCCTTTATGTTTCCTAGAATCTAAGATTCTATAATCCTATACTTGAAATTTGTAAAGATGGTATCCAGAAACAAATAAGACTGAAAAGGAAACTAAGTAGTAGGTTAATTCAGATTCCATTAGCCTGTAATTTTCCCTAAGGCAGGATATCTGTCTATGTGATATAGTATTGTGCTCCCAGTGCCCATTACTGTGCCTGGCACATAGTACATCTTTGTTAACATGCATTAAATGAATCAGTTGGAATCTTGGGTTCACTGAAGAACCTACTATGCTCTGAGCATTGACTTCACAAGAAGTTATGGAGTATGATAGAAACGAAAACTGAAGCAGATCAACTTTCCTGTTCCCTTTTCCTATATAGACTATAAATTTGGCCAAGAGGGAAATATTCCCACTTATTTGTGGTTTAAATGTTAGAATCACATAAAGTGTTTCCTCTGGAGAAGTGTCTCAATGTGTGTATTTTTTGTTGGCCCCACTAGCTCAGAAACTGTTTGTGAGGAGACCATGCAGAAGCCAACTTGTAGAATGCTGGAATGAGAAACTCAGCAGGAGCCTGAGAGATGCCCTACTCAGTCTGCAGTTGAGAATGTGCAGGAGTGAGGGGACATAAATTAACGAGTAGACAACCATAACCCAACATGGGGAGCCACTCCCAGAGGTAACGCTGGAGAAGCCCCAGACGGAGACAATGATTGTGTCTAGCACTGCGTCTGGCACCTATCAGGGTCTCAATACAGTACAGTGAATGAATGAACAAATGGAACATGGCGGTGTCCAGAAGCAGTGCTGGACTTGGGACCAGGAAGCCTGGATTCTCCTTTGGATCTGTCACTGATGACCTATGTGACCCTTACACATTCCTTATCCTCTCTAGGGGTCATCTGGGGCTACCTGGCATTCAAACAACTATCCTATTTGAGAATTTCAGTTTTAGAGTCAGGAGAGCATGATTGTTTCAACTGGTTGATAGCAGTGGAAATGGAGAGAAGTGGAGGCTTTAAGGGCCATTTTATTTTTATTTTTTTTTTTTTAAAGATTTTATTTTTTCCTTTTTCTCCCCAAAGCCCCCCGGTACATAGTTGTGTATTCTTTGTTTTGGGTTCTTCTAGTTGTGGCATGTGGGACGCTGCCTCAGCGTGGTCTGATGAGCAGTGCCATGTCCGCGCCCAGGATTCGAACCAACGAAACACTGGGCCGTCTGCAGCGGAGCGTGCGAACTTAACCACTCGGCCACGGGGCCAGCCCTTTAAGGGCCATTTTAAAGGAGGAGGATAAGTAGGGTTGCGTGTATAATTTGATGTGAGATTTGAAGGAGGGGAAGTGGTCAAGGATTACTCCTAGATTTCTGACTTAAGCAGCTGGGTGGATGGCAGCAATGTTTGCTGAGAGAGAAACAAGCCAGCAGGAATGGGTTTGAGAGGAAGCTGACGAACCACACCTTTAGCTCCTAGAAGCCCACACACAGAAAGATCCTGGCCTTTTGGGTTTCCCCTACCCCCTTGACTGAAAATAGGCCTACTGCATGAGATGGTAGGCAGACCGGGTAGCTTCAAATGTGACAGAGCCCCTGGTTATGCTTCCTCGTCCTGGAATGCTTCAGGGGCCGCTGTAAGTCAGCCTTAAATCCATACATCCATCTTTTCTCTTCTTGCTAAGGCAGCTCTGGGAGGCAAATATGGAGATCTGGGACCCATAAACCTAAAACTATAAAGAAAAAGAGGAGAAGCAGAGGAAGCTTTAAGACTAGAAGCTGGTTTCCTGCCAGCGCTTTGCTTCATTTAATGCACTCGCCCACATTCTCCCTGGTTTTCAAAGACCAGCTGACGCTCGCCTCCTGCAGCCTATGTCAGTGCCTCCAGGCCTTGGTACTGAATAAATGAAACTAGAAGGAGAAAGAAATGGAGCCCCCTGAGGACTGGGAATGGCTGGGAGCATCCAGCTGAGTGGCAGACAGGAAATGACAGGACGGGGGATCGATATGTAATGGAAAGAAGAGAGCTCCCTGCGGGCACTGAGCTACCAGTGACTCTCTGCCTCATTTCAGTGCTGCAGTCCTGGGTACAGGGAGCTGAGCCCAGTAAAGCCATGCTGGAGTAGAGGGAACAACTGACATTCATGGCATATTCTGAATATCACTGTGGAGCGAGGATCCATGCTTTGTACAGCGGAAAGAAACACGAAAGAGACAAAGGTGGAAAAAGCAAATGTGAAAATATGGGAAATTATGCCTGTCATTTTTTAAAAGAATGGGTTTTTTTTGCTTCTAATTACAAACACAATATATGTTCATGGTAGAAAATGTAAGAAATACAGAAAAATAAAATAGAGACTCATCTGTAATCGCACTAACCACTCTTGTCATTTGATGAACATTTACTGAATGCTGACTAGCTTAGGCACAATTTAAGGCCCACAACAACCCTGAGACTTAGGTAGGATTATTATTCCCTTTTAATCAATGAAAGAACTGAAGTTCAGAGAGGTTGAGATTTACCTGAAGACACACAGATGGCAAGCGGTGGAGCCTGGGTTTGAACCTGGTTCTGTATCCCAATTTTCTCACAGTACTTTATTTGTCTTGATCCATGGGTCTGCCAGACGTGACACCACTTCATCAAATAATCCCAATTTTCAGATGGGAAATAGTCCAAAGCAAAAAGACCTTTCAAAAATGTCTTGTCTTTAAGTCTCGCCACACTTCCTGCAATTTTGTAAACTCATCCATTGCAAAAATGGTGTTTTGATTCTATGCCCTTACTGACAACCAAAACAGAAAGCAACTTTCCTTCCATTACTTGGCCTGAGGCTTCCTTCTGCTTCTGCCCAAGGCAGGCTGTGGTTAGCACTCACCACTTTACCTCTTCCTCCTGCAAGTCCCTCTTTGAAGTTGGACGTTTTGTTTAGCCCATTTTGACACCATGGACATTCTATGACCCTAAATATCAAGCCAGCCAGCCCTGGTGGTCTAGTGGTTAAGATTCTGCGCTCTCACCGCTACGGCCCAGGTTCGTTTCGGTTCAGGGAACCACACCAGTCATCTTTCAGTTGTCATACTGTGGTGGCTGTGTGTTGCTGTGATGCTGAAAGCTATGCCACCAGGATTTCAAATATCAGCCGGGTCGTCCACGGTGGGCAGGTTTCAGCAGAGCTTCCAAACAGACAGACTAGGAAGAAGGACCTGGCCATCCACTTTTGAAAAGATTTGCCATGAAAACCCTACAGATAGTAGTGGAGCATTGTCTGATATAGCTCCACAAGGTGAGATGATGGCACAAAAACACCAGACAGGGTTCTGCTCTGCTGCACACAGGGTCGCTAGGAGACAGAATAAACTCAATGGCACTAACAACAACAAAAATCAAGCCAAATCACCTTTTAAAAATGAACAAATAGTATGTTTAACACCTTACTCCATTTCTAAGGTTCACCATCTCTTGCCACATCTCTGACTACAGCCCCATCCCTGAATTCCCCCATCTGACCTTCACTTCCTCCTGACATTAGGGTGATTTTTTTCTGCATAGTGTACCCGATGATTTTTTAAAAGCTGAAAATGTAATGCTTTATTCTTTATTGAAATGAATTGTGTGAATGTCAAACTATCACTAGCATCAAAATGACCTCAACGAAACATCATACACCCAGTACTCAATCCTGACTACCCAGTTTTGTCCCCAGCCAGTCTCTTGTTGCCAGCTTCAGACACTTCCTGCACATTTTCCACTATTAACTGGCCCTGACTGTTCCCAATAACTCTCAAGTGACTCTTAATCTAGTTTTGTCATTTAGAGTGGGAACTTTGGAACCAAGCTGCCTCAATTCAAATCTCACCTTTACCACTCTCTGTGTGACCTTGAGCAAGTTATTTAACTTCTCTATGCCTCAGTTCCTTGTTTGTTAAATGGGGAAAATAATAATATCTATTTTATAAGGTTGTTGTGAGATCAAATACTTGTAATGCTAATGCTTGTAAAGGTCTTAGAACATGGCCTGGCATATTGTAAGCACATAGTAAAGATTAGCTATTAAGACAAATGTAGTTATTGGTCCATCTTGTCACCTGAAGGGCCAGTAGTCAAGATATATTTCTTAAAATAATTGTAAATCTTAGTGGTTTTCCTGTTTTATTTGTTGGCTTTGCTGCAGAATTTGTTTTAATTACACAAGCACAGTAGTTTGCCTATAATTATACATTGAATAGACTTTTGTGGGCTTGCCTAAAAACCCTAGTAACCACTTATAACACTGTATGTATATATATATACACCTGTCTATCCACGTTTATATATATGTATATATATATATATACATATATATATGTATATATATATACATATATATATGTATACACACACACACAAACACATATTCCTTTTGGAGTGGATTTTTGGACAATAGGTTTTATGTAATATGTCCAGTTTATTGTATACATTTATTTTTCTTCTACTCATTTTTAATTTCCGAAAGTTAGCTGATAAAATATTGTCAAGACTCAACATGGTTCTGAATAGCATGCCAAGGACTTTATATTTATTCCCTGTGTGATGAGGAGCTGCCCATGGCTACAAAGGAGGAGAGTGTCGTAGTCTAACCATGGTTTAGGAAGCAGTGCAAAGGCTGTCCAGAACAGAAGATCCTGAAGTCTGAGCGATCAGTTAAGAGGCTGTTAGAATGAGCCAGATTGAGAGCCTCAATTAAGGTGCAGGACAAGAGGGGATACATGTGAGAATAATTTGAGGGTGGAATTAAGAGGACTTGACATGTAGTTGTGAGAGAAATGGAGGCGATAATTCTAAAAGCTTTTATTTGGGGTGAATGGGAGGATGGTGAAACCATTAAGAAAGACAGCCTTCTCTATTGTTTTCTAAATACAGAAGGGATTCAAAATTTTCAAGAAGAGATCAATATAAGCTGTGAAAAGTCAGAATATAATGCAATCCTCTTCCTCAACTCAAAAAAAAAAAATCTATGTGCACCCAGTAATTTTGGCATCTGAATCTAAAACTAAACAAAAATGGAACAACTGAAAAACAAAAAAATACCCAAAACACATATAGGGTTGATAATGATTTTCACTGATGATCCACTTGACAGTGATAATCAAGTACATTTAATGTTACATTCCAGGGAGAGTCAAGCAGATGCTAAATTTGTAAAACAGTACTTTTTCATCCCCAGGGATGTGGAAGTTTTCTTCTCCCAATAGAACAGCCAGAAAGTTGTTTGGAAAGACCCGAACAAGGCCACAAGCACCCCAACTACATCCTTCTAAGATGCTAACGCTTTTCACTTTCATCCAAGACTCCCAAAGCCTATGTTTTCAGTGGGCAAAGAACAAGACCAAGGGTCAGCCCTGGTCTGAGACCACATGGGCAGCCAACCATGCAGAAGGGTGTGGCTGAGGCCTCCAGCCCAGAAACGGTGTGCTCTCCACAAAACCACATTCACTTCCCACCTCTCTCCCAAACACTCCAGCTGGCATGGGGAGAGTTTTTGAAAATGAGAATGAAGCTTTCCTATGTTGTGGCTGTGGGTTCTGTCACTGTATTTTCTAAGTCAGAACTCCAGATGCATGACAAATACAGTTGTACTAACGGCAACTAAGGGACAGGATATTTTAAGGGTACTCCAAAAAAATCTAGAGTATGTAGTTACCATGGTAAAAATACATCATTTAAAAGACTGATTCCACAAATATTTATTTGGTGCCTACTAGGTGTCAGGCACTATTCTAGGCACTGGTGATAGAGTAGTGAACAAAACCAGGTTATGTAACGGGAATAGGCACCCCACAGAGCAGTGCATTGAGATTTAGGATCTTGGTCCATTAAGTTAAAGATATGATCTAAAAGAACACGATTGGGTAGGTAATTATATTGCAGACCTTTAACTTCTACTTGAATCCCAGAAGTTCAAAAGGACCACTTCTAACCCTGCCTGACTAATCAGTGATACTGTCTCTAACCCCCAGTGGGAAACCATCTCTCCCTTATCTGAGCTCCCCTGCACTTCCTTTGATCTTCTGAAAAGCACTGGATCATTCTACCATGTGTTATAATTATTTTTATATATGTCTTATCAGCCTTTGTAGACTCCTTCAAAGCAGGCTTCTTTTGCTTATCTCTCCAGATCCCTGTCCTGACACTGCCCTCAAACTGCTCCTCCCTCCTCCCCATTCACCACACATCTGATGTTCTTCCATGCAGAACTCTTGGGAAGTCCCTATATGTGCAAGGCTCTTTCCAGCTATGACTTTGCACATATAGTTCCCTCTGATGGAACACCCTTCCCCTTCTTTGCTCTGGAGAATTGTGACTTTTTAGAAGAATCAGCTCAGAAGTCACTTCCTCAATTAAGCCCTCCTTGACTTCTCCGGGTATTGAGTGGTCATGCCCTCTGACCTTAGAGAGCTCTAAGCATACCTCTGTTCGCACACTTACCACCTCCTCTTTTTTTTTTTTTTTACTGTTTGTTTATGGGTCTATAAGCCCTGGGGCAGAGTCCTCATTTTATCTATCTAGACTTCTGGGGCCTTGCACTTTTGCTTGGAAGAGGCCTTCAGTGAAAGTGTGTTGAATAATTTACTTGCCTTTTGAATTACTAGGGAGACAGCCACATGACTCTAAGGGCCTCTTGTCTCAAAACAAACCCCACAAATCTCATTTGCCCTTGCTAGAAATTTCCCCCAGTGCTCATTCCTTGGTTTGAAGGCATCAAGACTTCTGTTAGAACACAAATATTAGGTAGTGGACAGAGCACTGGATGAAGAACCTAGAGACCTATATTCTAGTTCCAACGTACCCCGCAATTAGTTCTGTGACCTCGGCCAGATCATATCATCTCTCTAGGCCTGGGTTTCTTCATTTATAAGGTGGAAGCTGAATTCAATCCAGAATGGTATATAGGTTTTTTCCTTCCAGTGATAATTTCAGTTGAAAGGTAGTGGCCCCCCAGAGAGCTTTGCAGAAGATTGTAAAGTTCAGGTCAGAAAAGACACTCAGTTGGAAAGAATATAGTGACTGTTTATGTCCATTTAGCACAGAAGTGGGAAGTGGGGTATGCCTGCCTCTCATTTGCTGACATTGAACTGGATAGGTCTTTGAGTTCTGTTTAGCTCAAACACTCCGCACTTCATGATCCATGCATGATTATATGTAGAGTCAGTTCTTGATTGGGAGGCATATGTCAATTGTCTGCTGCACGCTGTGTACTGAGCAGTGAGAGATAAAAAATAATAAATAATGCATGGTCCTTGCCTGTAAGGGACTCTGGGTGATTAGCAGAGGTAAACGATAAGTATTATCTCCATTTAGCAGATAATAGGAATTGAAGCTCCACTGATGAGTAGAGGAACTGGGTCTGACACTAACTGGATTCTAAGTGCTTTACCCTTTTCCACCATACCTCACCACTCTTCATTTAAAAGGGAAAGGGAAAAGAGATACTGAACCGAAAGCTCTAGTGTTTCCCACGCTGGGTGCATCATAGCAGAAGCACAGGATAATCAGTGGACAGTGTTAGAAACCTGGGGGAAGGGGCAGAAAAGGGAACAGAAGGGTCCAGAAAACAAATTTCACCTATTACATGAGAGCTGGTCTTGGCTTCAGCACAGGAAGCCTTCATCGGGACACATTTACAGGCAGGCACATTTCCTCATGTCACATGTGCCTCAATGCTAAGATTCTGTCCATTCAACAATGATGGGGCTGGGGAGAGGCAGCGGCCCTTCTGGGAGAAAACAGTGCAGGATAATGGTTTAAATCAATCCCATTGGTAACACCTCAGGCCCTACCCTTGCGCCATGAAGGTATCCACCAAACACCACCTGCAGGTGTGGCCTTGTGCACTCATGAGGCTTGGAGGAGGACTTTATATCTATTTGGTTTGAAAAATGCCACAATTCTCCAAGTAGTAAGTTTTTCTAAGTATTGAGATTTTCTAAGTAAGGGCAGACGGCTGTTTTCTGGGCTGTTTCTGTGGATGCATGCTGATGGAGGTGAGTGGGTGGCTACAAACCCAGAGCGTGGTCTCTGGACTCCACACGTTCAGATTCTGAGGGCCTGAGAAAATCGTTCACGTCACTAGATTCACACAAGACAAGCAGACACGAAGAAACGAAGTTATCGATTTATAGTATTCACACTATGTGCAACGCACACATCACATACACTAACATCATATGCTCCACTCAAGTTCCTGTAAGGGCATCCCCTTCAAGATACTGACAGACTTGGGAAACAGTAGCCATAATATAAAACATAGAATTTTGGAGCTAGAAGGGACTGACATCACCTTAGCCAACTCTTCCACTTCATAAAAGGGGAAACTGAGGCCCAGAAAGGGGAACTGACTTGCCCAAGCCCACATCATTCATTCATTTACCTTTTCATCCTACAAACATTTGTAAAGTGCCAACCAAAAATAAAGCCTCATTCTAAGCAAAGTGAAGCCTTTCATAAGCTCAAAATTCTGGCTCAGGAGATGAATATGAATAGAACCAGTTCTCATACAGTATGATGAGTGTTCTAAGACAGCAGTTGGCAAAGATTTTCTGCTAAGGGCTGGTTAGTAAATAAATATTTTAAGCTCTGTGGGCCATATAGTCTCTCTTGCAACTACTAAACTCCATTGTTTTGGCACAAACACAGCCATAAACAAGATGCAAATGATAAAAGTGGCTGCGTTCCAGTAAAACTTTATTTATTGCCATTGAAATTTAAATTTAGTATTGTATTCACATGGCACGAGACATCATTCTTCTTTTGACTTGTTTCAACCATTTAAAAATGTAAAAACTCTTCTTAATCCATGAGCCTACATAAACAGGCGGTAGGCTGGATTTAGCCTATAGGCGGTGGTTTGCTGACCATCGACTTCCATGAACAGAAGTTTCAAGTGATTTTTCACCATCCATGAAGGGTATGATCTAGTTGTCGATCAGATTCTTTTACCAAGAATAAAAGGGGAAAAAAGAGTATAAACTTGTCAGTGTCACCCTGAAAAGTCAGGGCCACTGAGCTGGGTTCTAGTCATAGGTTAAGAAGAAGCCTGAAAGCCCCCGGTTTGTCCCACCCCACCTCTATTTCCAATTGAACTCCAAATGCCTCTATAATCTTGAGCCAACTTTAACTTACTACTTTTTACATCACAGAGACTCTCAGTTTTTTGCAGTTTGAAATGTAAATTCCCCTGCAGAAGAGCTGGACCTTTCCAAAGTTTCCGCATGGCCATGTTTAGGAGAGAGTCCAATGGGTATACAGGACTCAGTTCCTCTAGGGTTCAGGTAATTTTTTGACAGAATTGGGTGCCCTGCATGCAGCTTTGGGGAAGACTAACAACCTTTTCCTAATAGATATGAGCACATGAGCAGTGTCATTAATCTTTGTATGCCTTGCCCTTCAGAGAAGAGTTTGGTACTTCAGAGTCACCCAACTTTGTCATGGGCAGTTTTCCTGATGGACAGGTATGTGATCTTTCCTTAGAAGAGAATTCTCTAGGTCTCAGTTTCCTCACCTGTAAAATGGACATAATATCACTTGTATCATAGGTTTTTATGAGATCACCTGTGTGATAGCACTCTGTAAACACTATATAAATGATCTTATAACTTTCTACCACTTGCTTCCATCCCTACCATCCCTATGCTCAACAAGCCCACTCAATCTTTCTGGGCCTCATTTTTCTTATCTCAAAAGAGGGTAAATTCAATCATTCTAAGTTCCCTTCCAACTCTACCACTCTGGCCCTGTGCCTTGTTAGGAAGGGAGTTTTTCACTCTTATGGGGAGCAGTTCTGTGTTATGATCAAAGGCAAAAGGTAGGAACAAAGGTAAGGTATGGAAAAACCCAGAAGGGGACCTTGGCCATAGATAGGGAGTAATACCAAGTGCCCTCCTCATTCAGTGTTCAGGATAAAATGTCTGCTTTCTTAAAAAGCAAAAATCCATGTTCTTTGGCATAGTCTAGATTGGCTTTACAAGCAGAATGCTGAGTTTGAGAATCTCATAGACCTTTCTTTTCTCATTTTCTCAGAATCAATCAGTGCTTGGAAGTGTTGATGAAATTACCCATGCAGCAATTTTTAACAAGGGACTCACTACCCAGATGCTTCAATGTGGAATACACATTGCTATGTCATGCTTTTTTACCTCCGCTGGAAGTGATGGCTTCCACAAAGCAGACTAGGTCACATCTCATAACGCCAGGGTCCTGAACAGATTTTTCCCTCCTTTCTATCATTTTCCACTTTCATAAAGAAGGAGTGTGCAAGCCATTGACCAGTAGGCCAAATGCGATCTTCCCCTTCTGAGGAAAGTGACTTTGTTTTTATAGAGCCAGTGTGAAACAAAAGTAGGCATGGGGCTGGGCTGGAAAATGAGGGGCAGATGAGGCAGACAAGGAAATTAGAGAAAGCTGTTTTTCTCCTCTTCCATACTCCTGGCTTGAGATGTTTAAGGAGGGGCAGTGGGGATCCATACCCAGGACCTATCCCCTGGCTCTACAGGTTGCTTTCTACAAAGGAGAATGGGTCTTTCTACAAAGGAGAAGGGCTATCTGGGGTACTAGGCCTCTCTGGTGTCCAAGAGGTGGGTCTAGGCCTCTAACAATAGGCAAATTAGAAGCCTTGTGAACTCTTTTGTGACCTACATGTTATCAGTCCACAGAGATAAACTAATTTACAAAAGAATGAATAGTAGATCACAGTTTCCCACAACTACAGAACACCAAGAAACACTTCAAGACATCTGTATATTCTGTACATAATATCAAAAACAAGGTATGTCCCAAGTAAATATCTTGGGTTAACCTATCTCCGAAATCAACTACTTATGGTCCTTTGGATACTATACCTCAAGTTGTCCCATCACCTTTGTGCATTTATTCAAACTATTCTGTCTACTTTAAAGATCTTTCCCCATGAAACATTCTTCCATCACTGAGCACTGCTGGTCCAGATCCTACCATGGTTCAGGCCCCATTTCCAGTACTAACTTCTTTAGAAAGACTTCTTCCATTTATTCGGCCCTTGTTATGGTTACTTTTTTATGAGTTTATGTTTTGCCTCCTCAAGAAAAGGTTATATTCCTTAAGGCATTGAACTAATCTTTACATTTCCTCATGTTCAAAATGAAGCCTGGTTCAGGTCCTTCAACAAAGGAGGCATTCAAAAAAAAAAAAATCTGTTGATCATTCAGTTAACCAGAACACAATATCTGAGATCCTCTTCTATAAATGGAATGTTTGCACTATTTAGAAGTCTGAACTACAAAGAAATTGTTAACAAAGTTTTCCATTCAAAACAAACAACCAACTCCTAGAAGATTTCCTGAGTTCAACACATTCCAACAAAGTTTTGCACCTTCTGCATATTTAGCCAAGCAGTTGAATAATTTGAATTCAAGTTCTGAATAATAAGCCTGAGGCATGGCAAGGTCTTCAATCATCAAGAAAGATTCAATTATATTCAGTGTGTGCTTTCCAAAGGAGGAGCATGGATGAATATTTTGAAAAGGTTTTCAACAAGAGGGATTGAACTAAAATGTTTTCCTGAATATATGTAAAACGAAGCCACCACATGCCTCATCCTTATCCTGGTTCATAAACTCTTTGCTATAATTTTTTATCTCCCCAAATAATTAAGAGGGAGGGAAATGTGAAGTGTGAGATGGAATGTGCTATGGACCGAATGTTTGTGTCTTCCCCAAATTCATATGTTGAAATTCTAACCCCCAATGTGATGGTATTAGGAGGTAGGGCTCCTGGGAAGTGATTAGGTCATAAGGGCAGAGCCCTCATAATAGGACTACTGTCCTTATAAGAAGCGGCCAAGAACATGTGTATAGTGATGGATGGCAATTAGTTCTTGGGTGGTGAACCTGAGGTAATCTACACAGAAATTGAAATATAATCGTATACACCTGAAATTTATATAATGCTATAAACCAATGTTACCCCAATAAAAAAAAGTCTATGACACTCAACCTCGAAAAATAAACAAATAAATAAACTACATACTTCTTTAAAACAGTTATTTTTTTAAAAAAAAAGAAGAAGAGGCCAAGAGCTAGCCAGTCCTTTTTCTGCAATCTGCAAATCAGGAAGCGGTCCTCACCAGACATTGGATCTGCTGGTGACTTCATCTGAAACTTCTCAGCCTCTAGAACTGTGAGAAATAAATTTGCGTTGTTTAAGCAGTGAGGCTATGGTATTCTGTTACAACAGCCCAAACGGACAAGACAGAATGTTTGTACCTACAATGGCCATGATACTTTATAGACACAGTCTCAATCTGATTAGCAACCCTATGAGGCAGGTATCATATACACCTGTCTTACAGACGACAAAACTGAGGCTAATAAGGGGTTAAGTAACTGTTCCAAGGTCACAGAGCTGAAAGTAGACCTAGACGTAGCTCTCATTGGTTTCAAAGCTTATACTGTTTTCACTGAATAATGCTGCCTTCTTACAGTGTTTACACAGCAATCCAAATAGATGAGAAAAATGGGTTGAGATTAAAAATGTTTTTAATGGAAACGCAGTGTGATGTAACAAAACCAAACCAAACACTGGACCAGATGATAGAAGATGTGGTTCCTACTCTACTGTGAACCACCTACCTGTATGACCTTAGCCAAGCCATTCCATCTCAAAATCATAAAACCAGACTGTAAGTGCTGAAAAATGCATCTTGAAGATCACTTATCCTTACCCAATCTTCTCCTCTTGCAGAAGAGGAATTTGAGGTCCAGATGAAGCCATATGCCTACAGTCACATAAGAGCAAAATTCAGGTTTATCAGACCCATCTAGGGCTCCTTCCACTGACTTGTGTCTCTGCTCCCTGGGCATTGGTCTCCTCATAAAGCAAATCTCCAAGACTAAGTGTGTTGTCTTAGTCAGTTCAGGCTGTTAGAACAGAATACCATAGGTTGACTGTGTGGTTTAAACAACAAACATTTATCTCTCACAGTTCTGGAGGCTAGAAGTCCAAGACCAAGGCCCCAACAGATCTGATGTCTGGTAAGGGCATTCTTCCTAGTTTGCACAAGGCTGTTTTCCTCTTGCATCCCACATGCCTGAGAGAGATCATCTCTCTTGTGTTTCTTTTTATAAGGGCACTAATCCCATTCATGAGGGCTCCACCCACATGATCTGATTACCTCCCAAAGACCCCACTTCCTAATACCTTCACTGGGGGTTAGGATTTCAACATATGAATTTTACAGGGACACAAACACTCAGTCCATAACATTGTGGTCCACTTAGATTGTGGTATGCAAATGTAGAGGATTTGATTATGATTTCCTAGTGCATTACTAGAAAAGTGAGCGGTCTCAGAGATACTACGAGAGAAAGACCATACAGCCTCTGAGCCCAGGTGTGTGGAGTGTGTGTGTGTGTGTGAGAGAGAGAGAGAGAGAGAGAGAGAGAGAGAGAAAGGGAGAAAGAAGGAGAGGAAAAAATACATCCTAGAGAGAAATTCACCCTTAGGACTGCCTCAGATCTCAAGAATATACCTGAGTGAGTTTCTGTTCCTTATAACAATAACAAAAACAAAAACACCTAACGAATTAGAAAATATAGAAAAATATTTTTATCTAAATTAACTCTTTCCAGAGCATCAAGTGATACTCTCCTATAGTGTATATAGGTAGAAACACTCAAATGCTAGTATCTTGAAAAAAGTTATATAATTCACCATAAAAACACATCATTTACTCCTGGGGCCTCTCCTCAGACTTTCAATCTCAGTTTTCCACCAAAATAACTATTATTAATGTAAAAAGGCTACGAACTACCAGCATGTGAGGTTTCGCTCAGTGAGGCACTGGTGGAACAGTCCTTGTTTCCTTGTTACTGCATTTGACACATCTGTGCTTCCTGCAGGTACATTTTTTTGGCCTGGATCATCAGGGCAGTGTTTTGTTTAGCAACTGATGGGCTTTTACTGAAACACCTCTCTGCTTAGAGGGAGAAGAGTTGCCTACGTCACCTTAGAAGTTAATATATTATGCCACAATGGAGCGCAGCTCAAGGGTATGAACAGTATTTCCCAAAATGTTCTCCTTGGAATCCCAGCCCTGTGAGATGCCATGTGACAAAAGGTTCCAAGGTCAAATAAGTTTGGGAAACGCTTCCTTCTGTATTGCCTCTCTTGGAGTCATTAATGCACATGAACTTGTTAAAGTCTTCTCTGCTGGCTCCTCTTCTGTACCAGATTTCTAAATTTGAAGTGCTTCAGGGTTTGGCTTTGGGCCTTAACCCTCTGTACACTCCCTAGGTGATCTCATCCAGTTCCAGGACTTTAAATGCCATCTGCATGCTAATGATTTCCTAATTTATATCTCCAACATTTCTCCTAAGCTCTAGACTGATAGATATAAAGATACAAAAGATCTGTCTACTTGATAGCATGTCTTACATGTGTAATATGTATCTTGAACTTAATGTAGCTAAAATAATCTCTTGATTTCCCTCACCCCTTTAAGCCTTTGCTTCCCTAGTCTTTCCCACCTCAGTCAATAATCTAATTGATTGCTCAAGCCCAAAAGCTAGAAGTCATCACTGTCTTCTCTCTGGTCCCTGTTTTCAAGGTTAAACCCATCAGGAAGCCCTGTTGTCTCAACTCCAGCAAACATGCTGAAGCCACCCACATCCTATCCGCCCTGACAACCTCATCATCATCTCTTAGACGAACTACTGCAAGAGCCTCCCAACTGGTTTCCACTTGTAATCTTGGCCTCTAAATTCTATTTCCTACATAATAGCCATGGAGATTTTTTTTCAAATTGTAAATTAGGTGGTGCCAAGATTTAAACCCTTGAAATTCCTTCCATTGCACCAAAAATCAAATCTTACTTCTTACCATGGCCTCTAAGATACCTCTTCACATGCACTTCCCCCTCAGTTTCTCAGCTCCAACCTCAGAACCTCTTTTCTCTTCTTCCAACACACCAAGCTTTTAACTGCCAAGTCTGTGGACTCACTGTTCCCTCTGTCTTCTGGGTTTCCCTACTTCTAGTTTTCCCCTATAACATCACCCCTTAAGGTCTTCACAGTCCACACTATTATTTGAAATCTTATTTGTTTGTTCACTTTTTTTGATGAATCCCACCTAAAAAGTAAATACTATGAAGGCAGGGCAGGGACCTTATCTGTCCCGTTCACTCTTCACCAGGGTTTTCTCAGTACCTAGAGCAGTGCCTGCCACATAATAGGTACTCAATAAATATTTGTTGACTGCACAAAATGATTTGAGAACTTATGCAGTGGAGAAAACTGCAAAACTTAGTTTAACCCAACATTCTTCAAATTTATTTGACCACAGAACCCTACCTGCCATTGTAAAGAATAATCATTATCCCAGGGATCATTTCCTAGAATAAACTTTAGTTTATGCTGGTTTAACACCAGTATTGAGAAGAGCTAATGTTTGAGCCCCAGTGGGTCTTTATCATCAAAACTTGAGAATCTCTTGTAAGCAGGCATTTTGGGAGGTTTTTGGGAGTCCAGGATATTTTTGTTGGAGAATGACAATTTTAAAAGTAAGCTGTTGACTATTTTTTCTTTGAGATTTGGGTTCAAAAAATCAAGAAAGCAGCTCAAAATTACAGGGGTCAGGGAAAGAGGAGGTGTTGGAGGTGGAAGAGAAGGAGTCCAGACAGGATACAGCAAAATTAAGGGATGTGGTTGACTAAGCGTAAATGAGCTTGAGGCCGAGTAAAGCTTTCCTACTTCTAATGGAATTTTTAGAAACAGAAACCTGCAGTTGGAAACTTGGCTATTTTTATACTGTGTATGTTTTCTGTAATTATTTCTTTTCTGTTTTCCCTCATGTTTAGTAAAGCTGTTCTTGAAAATACCGGCTCATCTCAGTTATGCCAAGAGAAAACAGTTTTGTCCACATTGAAATTTTTAAAGGAGAACCACACAGCCTTGGGCGAGGCATGAACAGGTGATGTGTTGACACGGAGAATCTGGAAAACAGAAACCAAAAGTAAAGAAGAGAGTCAAGGCTCAGAGTTGGGGGGAGTTGTTTGGCCCCTTCCAACCTGGAAACACTCTTTCAAGAGTCTGATTTGGTTCAGCTCTGATCTGTTTAAACTTTGCAGGGTTTTGTGCTGAGTCCTAACTAGACAAGGCTAATTCTTTATAAAGGGCACACATATACGACATTACACTATAAAAGACAGTTGACAGGGCCAGCCCGGTGGCGCAGCCGTTAAGTTCACACATTCTGCTTCAGTGGCCAGGGGTTCGCTGGTTCAGATCCCGTGTGAGGACATGGCACTGCTTGGCATGCCATGCTGTGGTAGGCGTCCCACATATAAAGTGGAGGAAGACAGGTACGATGTTAGCTCAGGGCCAGTCTTCCTCAGCAAAAAGAGGAGGATTGGTAGCAGTTAGCTCAGGACTAATTTTCCTCAAGAAAAAAAAAAGACAGTTGACAGAGGAATTGTCTAGTTGCATGAAAAGCTTTAGGTAAAATTAGGCCAGGAGAACTTGAGAAAATCCTCAATGATTTGAAATGCATGCAAGGAATATGTGAGAAGTTTTGTACACATAGCAGAGTGCTCTGAATTTGGACCCTGTATTTCTCAATCCATGACTGCACTAAGATTGGCAACTGGATTTTGTCTTTGGGGCAGAATCTTGCTTTATCCCTAGAGAGACCAATGGGAGATCATTTTTGGTCACAAAGATGGCTGAAACCCAGGGGAATAACCCAGAAGTAAAGACTTAAGATTAGGGGAGTCAGGTATTATATTAAGTAATTAGTGAGTATTGTATAAGTAATTAGTAGGATAAAGGGCTGCCTCTGTGGCAGATAGGCCGCAATTTTGAAGGGATATTTATGTTGCTTGTGATTTTTCTATTAGGTAGTACCTGGTCTTAGGGAGTGTCAGGGTTCTCCAGAGAAACAGAACCAACAGTGTGTGTGTGTGTGTGCGTGTATACATTCTACAGGGCCAATGTCCCAGTTTGAGTCTTAAAGCTAGAAGCTGCTGCAGAACCAGGAAGAGCTGATCTCCTAGTTCCAAGGCCATCAGGCAGGAAGAGCTGATGTTCCAGTTTAAGGGCTGTTAGGCAGGAGAATTCTCTCTTATTTCAGGGGAGGGTTAGCCTTGTCAGGCCTTCAACTGATTGGTTGAGGCCCACTCATATTATGGACAGCAATCTGCTTTACTCAGGGTACTGATTTAAATTTTAATCTCACCCAAAAACATCCTCACAGAAATACTCAGAATGACGTTTGATAAAATATCTGGGCATCCTGGACACATAACATTAACCACCACAGGGAGTGAGAGATGTGCATAATCAGATTTCCATCCAAGATGGTGAACTGGCTCCAGAAACATGGTAGCAGGTTGGACATAAGAAGGGAGAGAATCAGACCCTGTATCAGACATAGCCATTGGATTTCACGACAATGATACTTGCGATTCAGTTTAAGTTTTTCTTTTCTATGCTGTATTTCCCATGTGTTATCTTCAAACCTTAGTGTTATGGGTTAAATTGTGTCCCCATAAAAAAGATATGTTGGAGTCACAACATCTAGCACCTTAGAATGTCCCTTATTTGGAGATAGGTTGTGTATAGAGGTATTTATACCTTACTTGGAGATAAGGTATTTATAGGGTATATATGAAGGTAGTACCTCAGAATGTCACCTTATTTGGAGATAGGGGATTTATAGAGGTAGTAATGAGATCATTAAACTGGGCCCTAATCCATTATGATTGGTGTCCTTATAAGAGGGACAATTTGGATTTATAGGGTATATATGAAGGTAGTACCTCAGAATGTCACCTTATTTGGAGATAGGGGATTTATAGAGGTAGTAATGAGATCATTAAACTGGGCCCTAATCCATTATGATTGGTGTCCTTATAAGAGGGACAATTTGGACACAGAGACATGCCTAAAGGGAAGACAATATTAAGAGACACAGGAAGAATACAGCCATCTACAAACCAAGGAGAAAGCCTGAGAACAGATCCTTCCCTCAGAAGAAAGAACACTGCCAACACCTTGATTTCAGATTTCTAGCTTCCACAACTTTGAGATAATCAATTTTTTGTTGTTTGAGCCACTCAGTTTGCAGTACCTTGTTATGGCAGCCCTCGGATACAAGTACATTAGTACAGTCCACTACACATAGTAGCCTGTGTAAACCATACTTGGAAGAATGGAGGAAGGAGCTGATGCACATCTAGAGAATGAAGCTCCATGGGTAGGGGGAGCAGCAGCACAGAGGAGAGATCATAAGATGGCAGAGACAATTGGGGAAGAAGCCCAGAGTGATGAGCTATGGTCTGAAGAGAGTCTCAAATGAGGTTTTGAAGATGATAGGACTTTGTATACAAAAAAAATACTATAAACAAGGGTATATATCATTATGACTTGACAATATCATTACCAAAAAATTTTACTGGCTACCTACTGGAAAAACTACTGACACAGCTAGTTCATAGTGATCATTCCTGTGTTTGATCAGCTGAGAAGCATTAATGGGGTTTATATTAACTTTTGAAATGTTAAAAATTAAAAGGTTTGTATTAACATTGACAAAGTTAGAAAGTAAAGGGTATATATTAACTTTGACAATGTTAAAAATTAAAGGATGATCTTTGACTACATCTGCATCAACAATTGAGGCACAAACATCTCAAATAGAGGATGTACGGGAGCCACAGTGACTACAGAATCATGCCTTGCAAGTACATCTCTTTGTCTGAATGCTACCACACGAGCATGCTAGTCCCTTGTTTCCTGAGGTACCCCTTCCACTGAAATGTTGCCCTAGATATAAATAAGGAGCACTATAAGGCCATAAGAGCAGAAAAAGGAAAGATGAATAGAAGGAAAGGAGGGAGGGAGGGAGAGACATAGGACATTTTCTTACCCCAGAGCCAAGTTCCAATCCATTTGAAATAACCAGATGTGGTTTCAGATAATACTGGATATTTCTAAAGTAGATCATTGGGATATTTGACAAATGTCGTAGTTAAATTATTAATATGGGATAAAGATACTATGTAATAGTAATCTACAAAAATTAATGCTTCTTTAGTGTCTTCATTTCATGGTTCACTTCTAAAATCTTTGAATCAGCTTCTAATTTCAGAAAATGGAATGAAGATTCCTTGGAGATCTAGGAACTAGGCAGAAGGGAAAGAAATTCAATGACAGTATCTTAACATCTTTAATAATGAGCAATACTAATATGATAACAACAGCTATGCCTTTATTCTAAGGATTTCCATTTTAAAGGCTTGCTGTTATTCATTTTCCTTGCCTAGTTCCTTGTTAATTATAATTTTGGGGGGCTATGTGCATGACTTGAATTCTATCAAATACCAAATGATTTCCCACATATCTAAGTTTGGAATCTCTCTCTTTTAATAGACAGAAATTACTCTCCCCCAGAGAAGTGATATAGCAACAATGTCCAGACAGTCAAAACGAATGTCATTGTCTTTCTTCCTTATTGATGAATAACTGCTGATGCTTCTAGTCCCAGGTACCGCTAGGAAAGAAAATGGTAACACATAACTGGCAATAGCTTTCCTAGGACAGAGGGTGGGAGATGGATTGAGTGTCCTTTTACCTTAGGGATATGTTAGCATATCTGCAAGGAAAGTACTTGATGTGGTTTCTAAGGACATGTTTGATAGATTTTCCTGGCCTAGGATTGTCCATGTATAGGATATATTGTCTTTATGTCTCTAAATATTCTGCAAACAGTCTGACATTCACTGTACTCTGTGAAGTCATTTTTGTAAAGAAGGTCCTAAATGAAACAAATGGCTAGGACAATGACTTTGGGAAGGTCTGAACCAGTTCCGATGTAAGGCCTTTTCCAGGAAAATCCCAGGACTTTTAGGGGTGCTTGTTTCTCATTCCATTGCAAAACATGACAGTCTTGGGTAGACTTAATACAAGTGAACATGATTATGCAGCCCTGCTCCACATCAGCAGTGAGAGTAAATGCCTCTGCCAGAATTCTGTTTCTAGCCAGACATCCATTAGTAAACATCGCAGTCTTAAAGTATTGGTTGGCTTCTGTGGCTGACTCGTCTGCATAATGGAAACTAGGTCCAGATTTTTTTGAGTATCAACATGGGGAAGCATAGAAATCCTGTCTCCAAGAGATGTAATTAGAAACTTGGGGCATCCAGAATAGAATTTTGGTAAAAGTCTGATTAATTTCCTGTTTTTTTCAACTTAAAATGTTCTTAATTGAAAATATAAAAATATTTCCTTTGTGTTTCTTGTTTTGTGATAATGCCAATTAAGGAAGTACTCCCTAGTTCTAACTCTGCGTTGCTCAGTATTGCCACATTACTTTCTTCATAGAGATCAGCATAAATTGAAACATCGTTCTTTAACCTGAGTGATTGATTGTTCCAAGTGGCTATTTCTAACGAATTGAGATGATTTCGTTGAAATGCACATTATAAATAATAGTATTATTTTACAAATTCTTAAAATAATGATCCTATTAGTTAGTATACACTTCATGGTTTTAAAAACATGTCACCCTGTGTTCTCTCTTTTAATGGCCCTATAGGG
Organism: Equus caballus; assembly: GCF_041296265.1. Taxonomy (NCBI): domain Eukaryota; kingdom Metazoa; phylum Chordata; class Mammalia; order Perissodactyla; family Equidae; genus Equus; species Equus caballus. Next base: position 62,018,852 of record NC_091690.1, read on the forward strand.
TGGGAAGGGAAGGCAACATCCGCCTTTTACAAGTGAGAAAACAAGCTCAGAGAGATGAAGAACTTGGCCAAGGTCACAAGTAAATTAGGCTGCTCTCAAGATCAGCCTGAAGGTCTGTGATAGTGTTTTCTTAGTATTCCTTGTTGAAGAAGGAGAAACTGCCAGTTAGATGGGAGGGTTCCAAACTCCGGAACCTGCACACAAGTCCTTTAATCTCATCTGGCTCTGAGCTCCCTGGCTTGCTAGACCCCTGTAGTGATAACTGCCACTACAGCTTGTCTAGAATGAAACGCGTTTAACCTTAAAAGATTTACTTACCACACATGCAGGTAGTGAGAAATTACAAAGTCTTATCAGAAAGCCAATGTGATTTTTCCAAAGAAGATATACAGATGGCCAACAGGCACATGAAAAGATGTTCAACATCACTAATTATCAGGGAAATGCAAACCAAAACTACAATGAGATATCATCTTATACCCATCAGAATGGCTATAATTAACAAGACAGGAAATAATAAGTGCTGGAGAGGAATTGGAGAAAAAAGAATCCTTATACACTGCTGGTGGCAATGCAAACTGGTGCAGCCACTGGGGAAAACAGTATAGAGATTTCTCAAAAAATTAAAAATAGAGATACCATATGATCCAGCGATCTCACTACTGGGTATTTATCCAGAGAACATGAAATCGACAATACAAGAGATTTATGTATCCATATGTTCATTGCAGCTTTATTGCAATAGCCAAGACATGGAAGCAACCCAAGTGCTCATCAACTGATGAATGGATAAAGAATATGTGGTATATATATATATATGTATACAATGGAATACTACTCAGCCATAAAAAAAGGATAAAATCGTCCCATTTGCAACAACATGGATGGACTTAAGGGAATTATGTTAAGCAAAATAAGCCAGACAGAGAAAGACAAACACCATATTATTTCACTCATATGTGGAAGATAAACACATGAACAAGGAGAACAGATTAGTAGTTACCAGAGGAAAAGGGGGTAGGAGGTGGGAAAAAGGGGTAAAGGGGCACATATGTATGGTGACAGATAAAAACTAGACTATTGGTGGTGAGCACAATGCAGTCTATACAGAAACTGAAATATAATAACGTACACCTGAAAGTTACACAATATTTTAAACCAATATGACCTCAATAAAATAAAATAAAGAAAGCCAAGTGATAAATTTTTGAGGCTATTTCATAACCTGGTAGTACTTGACATGGTTACAAAAATAAATTACGTGGCCCTCTCAAATGAGGAACAACAAATAAACAAGGGTGGCAAGTGGCAGAGATCAGCGTAGAAGTAGTGACACATCTGGTAGGCATTCGTAAATAAAAAAATATTGAACTTGTTGGGCCTCCTTCCCTGGAAGAACCCTGCGAACCTCCACATGTTCTTTTTTACAGTCACCACAACGGCCCCACTGAGAGTTGCCTAGACAGGAAGTATCACCCCATTTTACCTATGGAAAAGCTGAGGGTTCAAAGGTCAGTGGACTGATCCAAGTTCACATAGTGAGTCACCAGCAGAGAGTAACCCCAGTGCTAATTTCTCCTCAATGATTTGATTGTCACAAGTGACTTTTTTGAGGTAATCAAAGGAACATATGTGGAGAATGAGGACATTTATGGCACACTTATTAAATATGCAGGTGACAAAGACTGAGTGCTAGGCCTAGCTCTGCCCCTAACTGGTTAAGATTTGAACAAGTTACTCAACCAGACTAGGCCTCAATGTCTTTCTTGGAGAAATGAAACAGTTGAACTAGATTAGGGATTTTCAAATTTTCTTCTTTTTTTTTTTTTTTAAGGAAGGTCTTAATGTTTTAAACATTTATTCAAAGTACATTGTGATGTTATAAATGTAACTGATTAAAGCTGAGCTGCATACAATCCCACCTCCTGCCTGGCTCTCCCTATTTCCTACTGGATTTCCTGGACACAGTCTAAAAACCACAGTATTAGGTAATCCAAAAGCTCCTTCCTGTCCTAAAATGCAATGTTTTTATGATTGGAAGTAATCAGCTTTCTAATTTGCTACCTATTCATGTCCCCTACAGCATCTTGCGGTATAAAAAAGCCCCAGACTTAGAGTCAGGGGAACTGGGTGTGAATCGCTGTTCTACCAACCAATTATCTATGTCCACTTAATCAACTTGTCTCACCTCTCTAAGTCTGTTTCCTCATCTGTAAGATGAAGATAGTAACCCTTCCTGGTTAAGAGTGTTTTGTGAACTATAAAAGATTGAATAAATGTACAGTGTAATTAGTATTATCTTCTGTGCACAACACCTTTCCCTGTGTGTTCTGTGCACAAGAAGCTTCCCTGGGAAGATGGCTTTATCCTCAGAATGATGTGGAGTACCAATACGGATTGAGTAGCTCTTTGGGAGGCTTGCCCAAGAGTAGAGGTGTTATCTATCACGTATTTGGGCTTCATCTTCTCTGTGAGCTGAAAGCCAAGTCAGTAGAGAGGGTCTGAGCTATCAACATACCAAATAATTAAACCAAGGAGGGATCATTGTTAAGTTTAAAGGGGAGAATTGTCTGCATGATCTACCCTTGATAATAATGACACAGCTATATTTCCCCCTCCACATGAAGCCATGACTCAATAGTAATTATTGTCATTCATTGAGTGCCTACCATGTGCTAGGCACTGTTTTTACATGTTTTCTCATTCGAACTTCACAAGAACCCTCTGCAATGGTGTCATGTTTATTTTATAGTGAGAGAGAACCAATAGAATTGGGTATTATTCCTATTTTTATAATTTAGAAAGGCTAAGTAATTTTCTCAGATTCATACAAATGGCAAGTGGCAGATCCTGAACTCTGAATTCAAAATGCTAAACTGCCCAGCTCTGCATTTCCCAGTTGGAAGAAATTATTTTCCTCACTCAGCATGAGGGCCAAAAGCCTCCATTCCTCTTTATCTTTGCAGTGCCTTAGTCAGCTCCATCTCTCCATTTTTACTACTTTTTTTTACTTCTTCCTCCATTCAAAAGTGCTTCATTCATCTTCATAAAACTCAGAGATGGGAAGCGCCTATTAGTCATTAATGCCCCCCCACCCCCACCCTTGTCTCCTGCTTGTTCTCTCTAGCATGAGAGTTAGGGAATGAAGTCACATCTCTTAGGGGAGTTAGTCCCGTAACTAATTCATCTCTGTCAGGAAGACTTATCCTCCTCTTCAATTTTGCATTTTACCCAATTCTTTCTCTCTGTGGGCTGTACTCTTCAGCTCTTCAGATCGCATTGTCTAAGCCTGCCCAGGCTCCCAGCAGTGATTTTGCTGAGCTGCCTCTTCCCCTCACGCGAGGGCCACATAGTTTTCTTATTAGCACCTGGAAGATGCTTACCCCAGTAGACAGAGGTAGAGGTGAGCTATGGGAGGATGCTGGGAAAGAAAGCAAGGAGGAAGAGGCATGAGCATGAGGCTTGAAACCTGCTTAGTCAGCAAACCTAGGACCCATTTCCACTTGGACATTTCACTCAGGTGGCCTCTCCACTGGCAGCAGAAGCACTTACTGTCCAGCTAGGCATGATTCCATAGGATGCTACGCAAGGCCCTAAACTTGGTGCCAGAATCACAGAAATAAATGGAATACATCACCGCAAGGAAGACAGTGTGGTCCAGCAGAAAGCACGTCAGCTGTGGGATTTGAAAAATCTAGTTTGTCATTGCTTATACTTTTTACATAGCTATGTGGCTTTGGCAAGTCATTTAACTCCCTGAGCTTCAGCTTACTCATTTGCAAAATGAGTGAACAATACCTACATAAGTGGTTTCTATAAGAATTATAAACAATGGCTGGCACACAGTAGGTACTCAATTAATGAGAACTCTTGTTTTTCAAAGCCCTAATTCTAAGTCACTTGCCCTAACCACTTCCTCATAACTCTGTATCCCATTTGGAGTCTCTAGGCAACTGTTCTTACCTCTTATTCTTCCATTTTCACTGCACTGCAAACAAGCCTAGAGCATTCTCATATTCTGGTTTCACCTTCAGCATCAGCAATTCCACACAGTTCACCACTGCCTAGAAAGCAGAACTCAGATATTAGCTATCAGCTCCAAATCAACATTAAGTTTGCTTTTCAATTTTCACTTTGATGTGAACGTCACCACTGACATGCTGGAATGGATAGAGATACTATTTGCCATCTTTGTTATTAGGTCTGTATGTACGTTGAAAATTTCTCATTTGTATCAAGGAACCATTTCACATGCATGGGTATTGGCAATAATATCTTAATATGCAAACAGAACCCAAGTTGAATGAAATATTTCATTAAAACACTCACATGAATGCATGGGACCATTCTCAGCCAAAAGGAAACTACCTTTCTCTCAGGAGAGTGAAATATACTCATTTAACAAATATTTATTGAGTTTATAATGTACAAAAGACCTTGTAAGTGCTGGAATACACTGGTTGACGTGGCAGACATATCCATGGAAACAAATCCATTTGGAAACAAATCTCCCCTTTCATGGAGTTTACATTGTAGTGAGAAACACACAGTAACACATAAATAAAGAAAATTAAGTTGAGGTGATGATTGCAATGAAGAAAACAAAACAAAGTGATATACTAGCGACTATAGAGGCTATTTTGTTTATTCATATTTTTACTTTTACCTTAATTAAAAAATCAAAGTAATAGATGCACACAGTTGAAAAAAATCAAATCCCAAAATAAATCTAATAAATAGGGAGAAGAGAAGTGTGAAGTCTTCTCTGAGGAGCTAACTGGGCTGAGACCTGAATTATGAGAAGGAGACAGCTATAAGATGGTCTGGGAAAAAGCATATTAGGCAGAAGGAATAGCTTCAAAGGCACTGAGTGCAAAGGAGCTTGGTGTACAGGTTCATGGGACAGAAGAAAAGGATAATGTGGGTGGGGTGAATTGAACAAAAGGATGAGAGGTAGGAGGGGAGGTTATAGAGGTTGTAGAGGCAGAGCCAGGTTATGTAGGATCTTATAGGGTATGTATGGTAAGACTACTGGCTATGTTCTAGTTATAGTGGGAAGCCATGGACAGGGCTGGATTAAACAAGGAAGAGATATGGATTGACTTATGTTTTTAAAAGATGATGCTGTCTTCTGGCTAGAGGATGGAGTAAAGAGGAGCAATAGTGAAAAGAGTTAGGAGGCATTTATAGTAGTCCAGATGAGTGATGGTGGTGGCTTGGAGGAGGATGATGATAGTAATGATGGTGAAATTCAGGATTTATTTGAGAAGAATTTGTGCAGAATTTGTTGATGAATTGGATTTGGGGAGTGAGGCAAAGTAGAAACTAGAATGAGTCCTAGGTTTAGACCTGAACTCCTGGGCATATAGTGGTGCCATTTATTGAGATAGGAAAGACCGGAGGTAGAACATGTTTTGGGGATTTGGTTTTGATTTGGATACGTTAAGTATGAGGGATCTATGAGACAGTCACATGGAGATGTCTAAAAGGCAAATTTGCTTGGCTATTAACAGGATGTTTCCATTCTCCTCTCTCACAATGCACAACCAACTTGTTGGTTAAATTAGAGATCTGCAAGAAAAAGGAGCAGATACCTATGCTAGTCCCAGATGCCTTTGTAATCAATTTGCAACTTTCCTAAGAGTTGATTCAGTGGCTCAGGGGACCATGGTGGGTATTCCTTGGACACCTATACTACATTCTAAGATGTGTCTGAATAGCTGTGGTTTGTAGAGGAAGTAGTTTCCCAGAATAGAGTTATATTCGGCCAAAAAACATTTCCAACTACATTTTCCACTTGGCATGTAGATAGGATATGGCATCTCATGAAGATATAATACAATCTAGTTGGAAAATGTTTCTTAGACATAGACATACTGAAGAGAAAAGGTTTTATTTTTCTTCCCCTTCAGATTTTGGTTCATACATTTATAGCTCTTATATTTGAGAGGATATCAAAGAACAATGGGTTTAGCTCCTGGTCTCAGGCATGCAAGGCATCAAGGCAGCAAACACCTCGAAGAATCAGACCTCTTTTTGTAATAGAGTTTTCGGCCTTTGAGAACTGGGCCTTTTCTTCAACATTCTTACTTTACACATTCACGTCTTCAAAAACTTATTTTTCAGCTAAAAAATTAATTGTAAATGAAATAATTCAATATAGACAATACATTTAAATGATTTATAATCACTAGGATGCTTCCTCATATGCATTTGTGCTTTGAAAGTGAAAACCATCTTCCCTCCCACCACTACCACCCTAGTGCTTAAATATCTCCTCTGAGATGTTAGTTTGCTTTTCTCACACACAGTTCTTAAATTAATTTCTGGCCTATTCCATCTAGGATTGTAATAACATGGGTTTTGATATTGCTTTACAGCTGGGCCCTTTCAGTCTATTAGACTCTTTTATAATATGCTTCTCTTTCCTATAACTGGCCTCTTACTGGCTGATGAGTCTGTTACCTTTCTGGAAGCTCTCCAGAGCTAAGTTCGTTACCAAATTGTGGTCTCCCTTAAGCTATAAATCCCACGCCCTACCCTCCCCCCAAACTAGTCTATTTCCAAGACCATCTCCCCTAACTGTAAAGCAGAAATATTATGACACATTGATACAAAGAAACTAAAGCAGCAGAATTTTTTTGAAAGCCTAGGAAGCAGCCCATCCTATAACAAAACTGAAAAGTAATCACCATTATCTACCTTCAGACCAATACCACAAACTAAAAGAGGAGGGGAACATTAATTTCAATAACAACTTGCTAACATATTCCACCCTTTCTTCTCATGGGCCATTTCTACACCAAAGGCCCGAAGATTTTGTTTGCTAGGCCTTTCAAGGTAACATTAGAACTTGTGTTCTGCACAAAAAACTAACTCAAGTCAGCTTGTGTTCTCTGAAAATGTTAGCTCAACTCTTGTCAATTACTTCTTACCTTTGTACAAGACAAACTGATTCTTATAGCTAGGCTTGCTTACCAAGAGTCTTAGGAGAATCTCCCTTCTTAGCATCATTAATGCAGAACAAAGGCTGGAGGTACAGACTGTGCATTACTTTAGTCTTAGTTCCTTTAGTCAAGATTAAGAGTTGCACCCACCAGAAAAGAATGCTCTCCTTAGGGTTTAAATTGCCAATTTCAGAGGAATTATACACCAGAACCCCTCAAGTATCACGACCTATTTGCTCTTTCCTCTACCTCCTCAACCAAAAGGGTCTCTATACTTCCTAACAAAATAACACCTACCAGAACACTAACATAGAAATGAACAATCTATTTTCTATTTAATCCATATTTTATAAATTGTCTACAATCTATTTTATAACCATCTATTCCATTTAGTCTCCCCCTGGAACTTCTACATGCTTCTTTTTTAACAATTTTACATTTCAGCCAGAGAATTTTAAGGTGGATTTAACTTCTTAACTATCTATATTCAATAATCTCTTGTGGGGCTTGCCCCGTGGTCGAATGGTTAAGTTTGTGTGGTCCACTTTGGCGGCTCAGTGTTTCACCGGTTCAAATCCTGGGTGCAGACCTAGCACCGCTCATCAGGCCATGCTGCGGCAGCGTCCCACATACCACAACTAGAAGGACCCACAACTAAAATATATACAACCATGTACTGGGGAGCTTTGGGGAGAAAAAGGAAAAATGAAATCTTTAAAAAAAAACCAAAAACTCTTGAAAAGCTGAATTGCACTTATTGAAATTCTGTTTCCTTCTTTCCCTCTTCTCTTTTTTTCTTTCCTGAGATGCAAATTTGGCAACATGCTGAAGAAAATGGACTGAGAGGGCATAGCCTTTGGAGCCAGGTAGACCTGGATTGTGCTCTTGATCTAATTATTCAGCTATTCAGAGTTCACTTCCTGGAAATGGTAATAGTCTCTATCTTATGGAATGTTGTGAAGATCAAAAGAGATGTGGCAAGGCTTAAACCCAGTGCCTAACAGTTTGATTAGGCAAACTTTGTATGTTCCAAGCAAAGTTTCTAGGTCCCAGGTTCCTATGGGGTCTGGGAGTTGGATACTAGATCACAGAAACTACTGTTTCCCAAATTTTCCTGATAACAAGAATTTCTTATGGTATTGGCTAAAAATATAATTTCCCTGGTCTCATCCAAGATCTGATGAATCAGAAACTCCAAGCCTTGAGAGTTAAGGAATTGTATTTTTAACAAACATTCCTTGTGATTCATATCATCAGAAAAGTCACGGAAACACTGATATAGACTATTAGTGTCTTTTTATATTCTGTAATTACAAGCAAAATTCAAAATAAAATAACATTATTTTAATAATTTGATTTTTTAATATGTGGAATTTCACTAGCTCCTAGTTAAATTACACAGTTGAGTATTTTAACTGAAGTTTACATCAAATATTTCAACTTTGAATCCATGTGTCTTTTTCTCCGTAGGTTCCACAAAACAGCCAAATTTCATTCTCTTTAGTGAATAAAAATGACACTGGGTTTGGCTTTAACTGATTTAGTATCAGCAGAATAAGAGCCAAGAATACTGTAAAGCACTTTGGTAATGTACAACACTACATAAATGATTATTATAACAATTATTAACTGTTACAATTATAATAATAATGGTCTACATCTACAAGACTTAACTTGTGAGTTAGCCAGCTAGCTGCATTTTAATATGCTTTTAGCAAATCTCTCTAAGCTTCATAGAGACAAAGCTTGAAATATTATGCATAAAAACAGCACAAACATCCCTTCCTGCTTGAACCCAAATTACTTTTTATTCTCTTTCTTTTTTAAAGATGGGCCTCTAGCTAAACACACATTTTAGGTTACATTTTGCAATATGTTTAGATACTTGTGTACTTTTAAGCATTTGGCATCCAGCTATACATTTACTATTTCATTCAAAGATGACACCGTGGATGGTGATTACTCTTTCCTTGTGTTGTATGTGGCAGTGACCCAGACGAGTGAGAAAATGAGGAAAAAGGGTGGGAGAAGGGTTGGGTAGATCAGTATAACAGCAGCAGCTCTTTCTGAATGAATGACTATTCAACAAGGCACATTTACTGAGCTCCTACCAGGACCCAGCTCTCATCCTAACTCCTGCACATAGTTACTAACTGCTCTGTTGGTTCACTGTTCTCAGGTTTACCTCTGAGCCCTGTGATCAGCTAGAGGCATGGGAATTATTGGTAACTGGGAGATACTTTACTGTTTAAAAGAGCCAGGCTGCTCTTGGTTGCCCTGGGCTGCAGCTACCAAACAGTGGTTTATGCTCTATTTCATAACTACCTAAGAGTCTCCTATGTTGTGTCTAAGCCTCTCTCATATCAATGCAACACAAAAAGAGCTGATGGCTTATCTTCCTCTCATCCACTGGAGTTAGTTTGAGATGATCATACTTTAGGGCTGGTAAATCAGACATTAGACACTATCTAGAATCTAGATTATACTATCATGTATTTGTTTATAGGTTGCTTTCACGTTATTCTTTAGTTGTTTCCTAGTGATATTATCTTTTTTCTTTATCTAGTATCCTTCTGTATTTTTTTCCTGTAACATAGGGCCTAGGATAAAACTATACATGTGGAGGGACTCAAATGTTGGTTGGAATGAATAAATGTACATAAATATATTACTTCATTAACCGCACTATAGGATCTTGTTGGTGACCGTTTCTTGTCATTTGACATTCAGTAAGTAACATTAATGAAAATTTCTATAACTTTTAAAAATTTGACGTAGTGTTTTGGGGAAGTCTGAAAATATCAGCCATATGAAAGTCTGAACATGGTCACTCTCAACGATCAGTTATACTCCCAATGAGTTGGGATTAGGGTATGTTTTATCTCATTCCAGAAAAATTAGAAAATTCAGAATGTATACATAAGAGTTTGAAATCAAGGATTTTGGCTTCTTTTATTTTTATTGTATGTATGTATATTCTAATAACTGTTATACATTTGTTTATATTTTTCTTGGAATTATTCTTTTTTTTCATTGTTCACATTTTGATGCATAGTCTTCCAAACTTGCGTTTATGCATCTATACATTTTTCCCATAAAAATATGAATGTACATTTATATTCTATTGTAATTGACTATAAGCATAATATCTCTTTTTTATGGAGATGCTCATTTTAGATTGAACACATAGCTGATGAGAGCAAGGGATGGAGATGGGGAGCAATGTGTACAGGAAGACACCATCTGGTCAGGACCTTGGGATGATTCTTCAGTTTCACAGGTAAGTTGTCTCTGCTTTCCACTTTGATTTAAATTCTTTCTAGGGTATAGATCGTATCCTATACATCAGTGTTTCTCAGACTTCAGAACACTTTAGAATTATCTGAGAAGCTTGTTTTAAAAATGTAGAAATCCCTCGGCCTAACCCTCAGAGATTTTGATTTACTAGGTAACCAGGTATTTGTGAGTTTTGACTAACCAGCATTTAACTCCACTCCCCATCTTTATCCTTGCTTTCCTTTAGAGGAATCTCCCTTCATGTACAGTCTTAGGAAGAGTCACCTAGCCTACATGTCAGCCTCCATCATTTGGAGGCTCTGTGTCAGAACTTGCAGTCTAGAGCAGTAGTGCAATGACAAAGTTAGAACTGGGGATAGTGACAGTGTCAGCATGTAGACCACATTGTTCCTGCAGTATGATTTTTGCTGTGATTCCTCCAAAGCTTCCTTCGTTCCAATCTCTGGTCAATTTTACGAACCCCCAATATACTTCCAGTTAGTTCCTTTTCTGTCTAAGGTAGCCAAAGTTAGTTTCTGCTACTTGCAACAGAGAACTTTAATCAACATAGAAGATCTATACTAGCAGGGTCTAGGAACTTACATTTTTAACAAGTTCTCCAGGTGATTCTGATGCAGGTGGGTCCTCAAACTACACTTTGAGAAATATTATCCTGTGTCTTTAGTTTCTACATAGTTCCTGGTATCATGGTATTCATGTAGAAGGCACTCAGTAAGTGATTGCTAGATTGATGAATGGATAGAAGGATGGATAGAAGACGGATTCCTTCTAAAGAAGCCTTACCTCAGCTCTACTAATGCTAGACTTTTGTCAAAAGAGTAGTGATAATGATGTTGTTCCCTAAAGTTGTCTTGTTAGCTATATGTACTAGTTTTACTTCACTGTAGTTGAAAACAACAATGGAGTTTAGAAAAGATACAGTAGGCAGGAATTAATAAGAAAGAATTCATGTTAGAATCTTACCAGTAACAAAGAAATGAGATTTTATAGGTGTTTCCATAGGTTTTTCTCTGCATTTTGTTTTTGTTTTCTTTCTGGATGATGGCATAGATCTTTGAAATCTTGTATATTTCTTCAGCATTTTATATACTAAAGAAAAATAATAAACTCATGAAGACAGCTAATTAAAACCTCCTTTTCTTGCTTAAGTAGGTTGAAAAGTATGCCAGTAGCTTATGGAATTTTTCATGACTTTGACCTGATGATGACTTCAAAGATTGAAGCAAAGGCCATGCATGCTATGACTAGATTTTTGATAGGGCTTTTCCGTCCATGATTCCTCAATAGTCCATTAAGAAGTCCTTATAAGTATTGGTGAAAGATCTTTGTAAGAATTTTCTTTCACATAAGGATAGAGCCCTCTTTATTACTCATAGGTCCTCAAGAAATATGGATAAGTACCTGTGCACCCCAAAAACCTAGGCTTAGTTGACATTGATATATCTTTGGATCAGTTTGGCCATAGCTCCCCACTACTAATTTCTCAAGCTTTTTAATTTGAGAGGCAGTGTGAGGTGGTGGGATAGGCATTGGCTTAAGAACTTGGACACAGAGTTTGAGTCCTGGTTCTGCAACAGTCTAACTGCAATTATGGATTTATTTGTCTGTCTTCTCTCACTACTTGGACAGGGATCATGTTTTACTTGCCTTCGCATCCCTACCACCTGGCATACAGTTAGTGCACAGCTAATATTTACTTAATGAAGCTTGAATGAATTCTAACCTTGGGCAGCTCACAGTCTTTCTGGATTTCAGATTTGTCATTTGTTAAATAGACTGGTTGTTTTCTAGCATTTTTTCCAGGTCTGACATTCTGTGGTTATGTGATCTGTGTATCCTGAAGCCAACTTCCCTAAGCAATCTCTCGTTTGGGGCATTGAGAAATGGCATTGCATTACTTGCTTTGTTATAAGTGGCTTCTTCATCTCTGAGTCATTCTTCCTGAAAACAGTTTCAAAGAGCCTGCAGCATTGCTGTATATTTAGTGGAGAACAACTTGGAGAATTGCCCATTCAATATTTACTTTTATATTTTCGGGCAGAGTTCTCTGCTCTATGAGGACTGCTGAGATATTTCACGTAGCTTCTGAAAGACATCTTCCATCTCAAGGAATTTGGTACTTATTTGGTTAGATTGACGTGGCTACATTTCAGCAAATTTGTTGGTCAGCTAACAAGAGTTCAGATGCCACGTCATCTATCCATCCATAATATACTACAGCCTTTCCTTATCCCTTTAAGTAGAGAGAGCTTTGCTTGAAGAATCATAGAAATATAAAGGCTGGAATGATAACATCAGCATTTTAGATGTTATACTGGTTAGACTGGGAAGGATCTGAGGTTTGTTGTGAGGGGCCTTCATGGCTGCCTGAGTGGGATAGAATGGGAGGAGAAATCAAATTAGGCAGGACTCTGAGTTCTCCTCATTCCAGCTTCAACCATCTCAACTAAGAGTAAACCTGCTTTTGTCCATTTTACATGCTAATCTTCTGAATAAGCTCATTAAAAAAATTTTATCCTGCTAAATAAAATTTGACCTATCAATCTAGTTCAACTCATCATTTACAGATAAAGATGCTCAAGACGATAAGGGATTTGCTCTTGAGAGAGTTCACTGAAAGATCTAGACTGGCTCAAATTTTCGAAAAAGATTTTTCAGGAAAAGAAATGTCACAAGTAGATCTGAAGGTATAGTTGGAAAAACCTGCAGTAAGAGAATAATTTACAAAGCTCTAATACATACATATCATTTGATCTTCACAACAGACTTGTGAGGCAAGCAGTGCAGGTATTATTAGCCATAATTTACAAATGAGGAAACTGACACTGAGCAAGGGCAAGTGGCATGCAGAAGGCCCTAAGTGTTAGAGCCTGAACTAGTACCCAGTGCTTTTAGTATTACACCACACTGCAGACCAATGAAAGACACATGACAAAGAGACATGTCAACATTTTTTAGAGACATGAGTCGATAGTGGGTAGAGGACTCACACACATTCTGGTGCCTGAGGATGTGATTTGGCAATCGTGTACATTTCCCCAAAGTCATCCTATGCTGCCATTGCTCACAGTCTGAATCATGCACGTTGTTCGCATTGGGGGAACATTTGAGCATACTTTCCCATGTCCTATTTTAGCAATACCAATTTGCTAATTATGAAGACAAAATTATCTTATTAGATCATAGGGAACCTGTCTTTTGGTTTTGTCAGGCTTTTGTTCCTGCCGGTTAAAAATTTTCTGGTATCCCTTAGGGGAAATGTGGGGTGGGGGTTGGGCACAAAGGGTGAAGTGGTGCACCTATAACACGAATGACAAACATTAATGTACAACTGAAATTTCACAAGATTGTAACCTATCATTAACTCAATAAAAAAAATAAAAATAGATAAAAATAAATAAATAAATTTAAAAAAACACCAAAAATTTTCTGGTATCCCTTACAAGTATGTATATAGCCAAAATGTTTAATGTGCACTTAGATAAGTTTTCTTCTTGTTAAAGTCTAATTTTTTCTTTCATTTTCTTTTCTCCTCCCATCCTCTACTTTTATCTACCTCAATAATAATTAGTCACTATTGAAAATGTAAAATATCTTTTCAAGGGTAACAATAAAACTTAAAAAGAAATGAATTTATAATCTTACGACATAGGACTCAATATATAATAATAGAATGAAACATTTTAGAGATTAGATTGTGAAAATGAGGGAACACTTGAAAAGGAAAACTGGCTTTCTGGGGGAACAGCTGTGAATATATAAGTTGATTTGAAGTTTGAGGTTAAAAGTCACATTTGGTTAGTTTACCTTTCCCTGTACTCTAGGAAAAGGTTCTAGGGTCCTTCAAGGTATAAAATTAATGAACTGTGTAAAGTGCATGGAAATCATTTAAACTACTTTCATAGGATGAATCCTAGAATATTTAATTAGGGAACCTTGGGAGAATATATGCATATTATTTGAGAAATTGATGCTGTATTCACAAACTAGGATTAATTGACAAGTTTCCTCTTCTTGAAGTTGTTTAGGTATCTTTGGCTTCTATGGACCAGATGGAAGTAGGATAATATTTGAGGTGGAGAATAGAAAAAGATGATGGTCATGGAGATAAGGTCAGATCTTGCTCTTTACTTTGCCCAAGAGAGAACAATATACAAGGGCTTTAATCGATCCTTCCGTCTCTTGGGATTAGGTACAGATGACAAAGATGGAAAGCTGCAAATAACAGTGGCTTAAACAAGATACATACTCATTTCTCTTACGTAAATGAAGTCTGGAAGTAAACCGTCCAGGGTTGGTAAGGCAGATGTGCAAGCATCAAGGACACAGAATCTTTTTACCCTGTTGCTCTGCCACATTCAGCACGTGGCTTCTACTTAATGGCCTGGAATCATTGCTGGAGCTTCAGCCATCATGTTTTATTTTCAGCCCAAATAAAGGAGATAGAGATGAAGAAGGCTGCGTGGTCTCCCTTTAAGGAGTCTCCCACAAAATCTCAAAGGACACTTGTGCTAACATCTCATTGATTAGAATTTAGTCACACGGACAGACCTAACTGTAAGGGAAGCATTTTTTTTCTTTTTGAGCGGCTATAAGCCCAGCTAAAATCAAGTTCCACTACCAAGAAAGGATAGGGGATTTGTGTCTGACACAAGTCTTTTTCCACTACCATTTTGTTTAGCAGTTGCCAACCACTGGGGCTTATGTTGCACGAGTTGCTTGAAATCTCTTTATTTTCCCAATCCGGACTAAAGTATAAATAAATAGCTGCTGCTTCTGGTCCAGTAGAAGAGAGGTGAACTTAAGGGCACTAATTTTTCCCCCCTACAACTTGCTGGGAAATGCATCTTAAGATGTTGTTCAGCACTAGGAGGAGGTTGCTCCTTGTGGAATTCCAAAAGAACTGAGACTCAGAATAAAACTCTATGGCATCATCACTAAATCCCTAAATATAAAAACCTGCATTTAAATGTTATTTAAAATGGCAGATGGATCAAATAACCATATTCCAAGCTGGTAAGAACCTATGTGTACCATGAGATTTTTCTGAGAAAAAAAATAGCCCCATGGAGGTCAAATCTAAACAAGGAAAACATCTCCAAACATCTCATAATTTGTCTTCTAGCAAGGATTATGGGACTAATAGTGGAAGCCAGAAAGGATTTAAATAAACCCAGTCTTCATTTCAAAAAGATTCATGGGAGAGTCAAGGTCCAGATGCCATGGTTAAAAAGGTCAGGGCAAGAACTAAGGGTATAGAGATGATCGAACTTAAAAAATTATTTAATCATATAAAAATTTATTACATGAAGTAAAGGGAGTACTGTAGTTGTCTCAATGAATTTATTTTAGACTGTAAATTCACAAAATAATTTATTTGTTAATTTCCCTTGCCTGTTGTTGGCTCTAGATTCATCATTGCTGGTTTGACAAACATTTATTGAGTGTTTACTGTGTTCCAGGCTTTGTGCTAAGAGCTGAATAAAACAATCTCTGCCCTCAAGGAGCTCAAAGTTTGGATGACAAGTTACTTACAATTTTCATTCTAATGAACAACAGTTTCACTGTACTCTATGATCTCAGAACTAAGAATTTGGGATTAAGAGACACGATTGGTCCACCAACAACAAAACGAGAAGAACATAACTTAGGACTCAGAAAACATCCATTTTAAGTTCAGCCTTGTCACTTTCTACCTGTAACCTTGAGCAGAATACTTAACCTTTTTTTTTTTGGTGAGGAAGATTTGCTCTGACATGTGTGCCAATCTTCCTGTTTTTTTGCTTGAGGAAGATTAGCCCTGAGGTAACATCTTTGCCAATCTTCCTCTATTTCGTATGTGGGTTGCTACCACAGCATGGCTTGATGAGTAGTGTAGATCCATGCCCAGGATGGGAACCCGCACAACCTGGGAGCCCAGCAAAGCAGACTGCGCTGGACTTAGCCACTACCCCACAGGGCCAGCCCCTACTTAACCTTTCTTAATTTCAGTTTCTGTCTCTGAAAACTGAGAATACTACCTACCTCTCAGGATTGTTCTGAGAATTAAATGATACAATGTAAATGCTGTTCTTGGCACATAGAAGGCATTTAAAAGCTGGTTGTAATTATTATTATTATTAATTATTGTGCTATTTCCAAGAGTGAATTGGTTCTACACAATGCTTTGGAGGGCACATAAAAAATAATTTTATTTATGTAATGTAATATAATATAATAATATATAATATATAATATATATCTTGCTATAATCCATACACTGTTCTTAGCACTTTACTCAGTAAGATGGGTGTTTTTAAGCATTGCAACCATCCATCAAGGTAGTTATCATTATTATCATCCCCATTTTACAGATGAGGAAACAGAAGCATAGAAAGGTTATGTAACCTGCCTAAAGTTACACCACTAAGTAGCAAAGTTGGGATGTAAACTCAAGCACTGTGTCTCCAGAGTCTGTGCGCTATTACACTATATCATACAAATAACTTAATTCTTTAATCCATGAATCACATATGGGACTAGAAAGAACTTTCTGACTTTCAGTGATTGACTTTTGGCACAGTAGGACAACCAACCCTGCTACCTAGGCAAGGTGGCCCTGTGTTTTAGAAAGCCCCACACATCACAAACACAAAAAATAAATTTATTAAATAGCACGTGGACACCTCTGGCCCTTGAGATCTGGTGCTCAACACTGGCTCAGTGTGTCCTTAAACATTCACTTTCATGCTTAACAGTGTTCAGGCCCCAAGGAAATGTTTCTTTACATCTCTCGTCCTATGTTCTTAAATGAAACGGTAACTGTGGCTAAATGATGTGAAGTTTTGTGGATTGTATCACCACCAAATTTAGAGATGAACACCAGCAATTTGAATGGATTTAGCAGCAGAAGCACCTAAGTAGGAGAAAAGATTAGCTTTTCAGATCCTTCCTCTCAGATAGCATGAGTGCAAGAGAGCTTTGCACAGGGCAGTATCATTTTCCAGTGCACCAAGCATCCATTTCCTTGCTTTCCTTCATGTTTTAATTGTGTTTCCAGAAGTACTCATGAACTAGTACATTATTTGCAATAATTGAACGTGATAGCTGAGGGAAATTTTGCAATGTGAAATAATTCCTCTTACTCTGAAATGTGTATATATGTAGGCCAGACATAACATACATGAAGCTTGATATCAGTTCTGCACATTGGCTACTGGATGGTCAATGCATGAATTAAGAATCGTGCTTTTTATTAAAATATTTAAATAGATGCAAAAAATTTTCAAAAAACTTTCTATAATTTTGATTTAAAATTTTGACATTTGATAATTTTAATTTATTTTTTCCTTCTCAATTTAAAAGAGACAATTTTGAATTATTTAGAAATATCATTTCTACACATATAAAATAATTGTATTTTTTCTCAGTTTTACCAACATAATTGACTTATAACATTGTATAAATTTAAGGTATACA
The DNA here is from genome assembly GCF_041296265.1 of Equus caballus. NCBI lineage: Eukaryota > Metazoa > Chordata > Mammalia > Perissodactyla > Equidae > Equus > Equus caballus. The sequence goes on from NC_091690.1 coordinate 62,036,554, forward strand.
ACATAACAATTTGATATATGTATACATCGTGAAATGATTACAGCAAGTTTAGTTAACATCCACCACCTTATATAGTTACAAATTATTTTTTCTTGTGATGAGAACTTTTAAGATCTATTCTCTTAGCAGCTTTCAAGTATACAATAGTATTGTCAACTATAGTCACCATGCTGTACATTAGATCACAAGAACGTATTCATCTTATAATTGAAAGTTTGTACTTTTTGACCACCTTCACCAAAAAGTAAGTGTAATTTTTCAGCTTTTTATATTTACTTTACATTTTTTGGTAGAAAATTTATTCAAAATTTGAACACTTTGAATACAATTGCATTTTGTTTTTAATCTTATAGAGCATTAAGAATGAGTACAAGATAAGGCCAAGCTAGAAATAGAAAACATGAAAGCGAAATTCAGAAAAGAGAAAATAAAACTTGTCAGTGTAGAAGGATAGGACAGACTTTTTCTCCAAAAGTTTGAGAGCTTAGTATGTAACTTTTTTTTTCCTTTGGTGAGGAAGATTGGCCCTGAGCTAACGTCTGTTGCCACTCTTCCTCTCTTTTTGCTTGAGGAAGACTGTCGCTGAGCTAACATCGTGTGAATCTTCCTCTATTTTGGATGTAGGACACTGCCACAGCATGGTTTGGTGAGTGGTGTGTAGGTCTGTGCCCAGGATTTGTACCTCTGAACCCTGGGCTACTGAAGCAGAGCACACGAACTTAACCACTAGACCACTGGGCTGACCCCTTTGTAACTTTTAAATATTTAGACATATGATACGTGGACCTCTGTGTACCGTCTGGTCCCACCTTCATAAAGGTCAGGGGTGGGCCTTTCAGAGTCCACACACAGTTGCCAAAGCAAGCTCTTTTTGGCCTAACTGGTATTTCAGCCTGTCTAAAAAACATAATTAATTCAGTAGCATCAGAAATAGAGAAGACTCACAAGTTAAGAAACTGGGAAAGTAGATTAATAGCAAAAACATCAACACATTTTATGAAATATAAATAACTTGAAGGCTGCATGATGGATTCAGGTGTTTTAAGTATTATATGGTTTTCTTGGGGAAAATAGTCCATGTGGAAAAATCTCTGTACTATGTTCTGAAATAAAGAATGACTTCTGAGACAAACTGATCTTCAATGAAGAAAAGCATGTTAAATGAGTTTTTCTTGAAGAAATGTTTCCATTAATCTGGCTAATCAATAAATGTGTAATGATGCTCATGTACTGTGCCCTGACATGGTTAGAAACATGGAGGGGAGGGTGTTTACGATCTAATCAAAGTGATAAACATGTATACTTGGAACAATTAGAAAACAGATACTAAGAACTGTGAACTGTGAGGTCCAAACAAGTGTTGTAGAGGATCAAAGTAGAGAAATATTGGTGTGATCTTGAATCATGCTGCAGGGAGGGCTTCATAGAGGGGCACTGGAGTGAAACCGGTATTTTAATTCCTAGAAAGGAGTTAGGGCCTTACGAGTTCAGGGAAATCACATGAGCCATAAACTATATTTTAAAACAAACAAAATGCCATCCCTCTGTCTCCTTCCTCTCCCATAGTAGTGCTATAAAGTTCCTAGTGTTATCCAGTCCTTTTTTTTTTTTAATCATTGCGGGAACTGTGACATTGTGTGTGTGTGAATGTCATTAAACAGCACTTTTCCTCTACCTGACTTTGGAATCAGCTAAGAGGCAGACATAGGAGTCAGATAACTGGAGATTAAAATAGCAGCTTTATTAGTGGCAAAAAGCTAAATTGGGAGATATGGCTTTGATACGTGGTCATATTTCACTCCAAAATTGGATAGACTTAATCATCTACACATGGGTCCATTAGACAGCACCACCCCCCCCACCCCTACCCGCAGGCCTCCCTAAGCAGGTGCAGGCCCCTTACCACTTAGCGGAGAGTAGACCAGACACAAGGTCTATGCAGGCAGGCAGATCCAACCAAGTGAATTCTATGCAAGGGCTAAAGCTAGGGTGAGGTGAATGAGGCACCGGAGTGCAAAATTCAACGAGGCCCTCAATCTCAGGCTCACGAACATGTCTGCCTCACGACCCTGAGAGTGAAGGCCTTCTTAAATTTTGTGCTCCAGGTGCCTCACTAGGCACACACTAGCCTTTGCCCTGGTCAAGCATGTCCATTTCTTTTTCCTGAACTCATAAATCAGGTAACTCTCTCCTCCTCCCCAAGGGAGAGTGAGTGTGGAGGCAAAGACAGACCAAAGGTGTTACTCTAGTGGATGTCTCTGCACATTGAAAGATGCTCGGGGAAAGGACCTGCCCCCTAAAAGGAGTAACAGAAGTAAAGTTTCTTGCTAAGGCCATACAACCAGGGGAAGCTAGACCCTAGGATTCCCAATTCCTGCACATGAAAAAGGATGATATGAGTTTTGAACAACTAAACCCATTCATTAGGGCACTCGATTAACCAGGTCTTTCACTATTACTATTATTATCATATTTACCTTCATGACCCTTTTAGGTGACTTAGGCAAATATATATATAAATTCACACAGCATGTAGTAGATTCAACAGTGGCCTGCAGAAAGATATGTCCACATCCTAGAACCTGTGAATGTGACCTTATTTGGAAAAAAGGTCTTTGCAGATGTAATTATATTAAGGATCCGGACATGAGATCATTCTTGATTAACTGAGTAGGCTCTAAATCCAAGCTCAGTGTCCTTATAAGAGATATACAAAGGAGAGACACATGGAAAAGAGGAGAAATCCATGTGAAAATGGAAGCAGAGAATGGAATTACGCAGCCACAAGCCAAGGAATTCCTGGAGCCACCAGAAGCTGGAGGAGACAAGGAAGGATTCTCCCCTAGAGCCTTCGGACAGAGTGCAGCCCTGCCAACACCTTGACTTGGGACTTCTGGCCTCCAGAACTGTGAGAGAATAAATATCTATTGTTTTAAGCCACCATATTTGTGGTAATTAGTTACAGCAGCCATAGGAAATTAATAGATAGGGCATACATATTTTTTAAAAGTCCTGTATTAGTTATCTATTATCCTAAAACTTAGTGGCTTAAAACAACATGTCACACAGTTTCTATGGGTCAGGAATTTGGGAACAGCTTGGCTGAGTAGCTCTGGCTCAGCTCAGGGTCTCTCCTGAGGTTGCAATGAAGATGTTGGTCAGGGTTTCTGAAGGCTTGGCTGTGGTGCCAGAAGATCTGTTTCCAAGATGGCCCACTCACAAGGCTGGAAAGTTAACGCAGGATGGTGGCAGAAGGCCTGAGTTCTTTGCCACATGGACCTCTCCATTGGACTGTTTGAGTATTCTTAGAACATGGTGGCTGACTTCTGCCAGAGTGAGTGAGCCAAGAGAGAGCAAAGTGAAAGCTGCAACATTTTTTTCTGATGTAGCCTGAGAAGTCACACACGATCATTTCCTCAGTATTCTATGGGTCACACAGGTCATTCCTATTCATTAGGAGAGGCGACTATACAAGGACGTGAATACCAGGAGGTGAGGATCACTGAAGTCCATCTTGGAGGCTGGCTAGCACAGGTTCCAAATTTTTCATGGTATTTATGGAGCCAGAATATTTGCTACACAGTCACCTGAACCATCTATATTTGGAGCCATAATGGTAAACTATATAAAATACTCTTTAGAGTGATGAACTTGAGTTATTACAAGTTATTCAAATATTCAGTTCAGTTTAGCTTCATATTTTAGGTTGAACCATATGAAATCTACTATTTTTATGGGTAAATAATTATCCAAGATCAGCAATTCCATGTTTTCAACCTACTGCTTATAAAGGTGGGACTGTGAGCTAAGACAACTTAGATAAATTTTTAAGAAGTTATAAAAACATTTTTCTTTCAAACCATTTGTTAACCATAATTTTAAATGAAGCAGAATACACTACTCCTCAAGCACTCTGGCTATTTAAAGTGTTACTACGGCTTGGAAGTTCCCATAAAGGTTTCAGTCTATAAGCCAAAGGATCTGTGAGGGCAATGTATCAGTGCGACTGTATGAAAGTAATTTAACATCCTTAGGACCAATTTTCCTCATCCGCAAATGAAGGAATTAGACTAGATGACATCTAAGCAGACTTTCTGTGCAAAAATTTTTAACTTGCCTTTATATGCTGTGTATGAGATACTACCAGTTCCTTCCTTAAACCTGTGGTAAGAACTGCATATTTAATTGCATTGTAGGAAAATGTCTGTAACTAAATATGTTTATTCATTAACATATAGTATTAATAGTTAAACTCAAGTTCCTTAATGTTTTTTTAGTAGTCCAGAGATTCTTCCTTCCTCCCCTGTTCTCTAGAAAGCATAGACTGCCCTTCAGTAAATCAATTTTCTTAATTTGACTTACTATATTTGACATTTTTTGGGTTCACATATTTTTTTCTTGTGCCAAGTCCTGCATTTTTCATTTCCCACAGAATCAGGACAAACTGTACATCCCCTGCTGTGTCCAGGGCAGATCTGGCTAAATGTCAACTATGTTAATTGGTATAGAGAAAACAGCAGCCCTATTTTTATCTGATTAAAAATCCCCACAAACATTCTTCTCTAAAGTAAAGCTATGTCAGTACAAAGTGATTTAATTATAATATAAAATTTGGCAGATGTGTCTTTCCCGCCTTCATTTTACTGTAGCATGCAGAAATGCTGCTGTTTCCTGGAATCTTTCAGTATCTAAAATTTTACTCCTATTTTTGGAGGTTTACAATTTGGTACTCAAAACTTTCTCTGGACTGCCAATTGGAATAAAATTTCTTTGCTTTAAAGTGATATTTTGAAACAAAAGATTTACAGAACAATCTATAGAACCTAATCTAAAAGGAGTTTAAAATATTGTATTATACTTTTAAGAAGCCTCCATGTTAAAAATTGCCCCAGGATGAGCAGATTATGTAATATAATTGCTTTAGTTAATTGGGGTGTGGGAGGTGTGGGTGTAAAAGAATAAAAGGTAATGAACTTAGATAAATTTATATGAGCAATAACAAGGTACCAGGGAAAACTTAATTTTATCAGAGTGACTATATCTTCAGTTCTCCTCTTAAGTTGTATGCTGCATCTTTAATGTTGGAATTCCCCAAGACTCTGTCTCACTCCTGGGAGCTCACTCTCAGGTTAACTTCACATACTCCATGATTTCACCAGCTACTTGCACACTCATATTGATTGGGTCTGTATCTCCAGCTTACTGAAAGCCAAGTTAATATCCTTTGGTGCACTGGACAGCTCCATTTGGGTGTCTCAGGAGCACCTCAAAATCAATACGTCCAGTTTTCCAGTTTCGGGTCCCACATGTAAGGAGCTTAGAAGTTGCCACTCTGTTATAACAAGTAAAAACCTGAACAAACTGAAAAATCAACTCTTTTTACAGCTATCAGAAAGAGAGGTCACAGAGCAAACCGCTGCCCCCCAAATTAGAGAGACTCACAGGTGAACACAGAGAATCATAACTTATTGGAGCAGAAACTACCACAGGAACCAGTACCTGGGTAGAGAAACTTAAACTGTAATTGACAAATTGCTAGAGGCTCAGTATAGACAAATCTGAGAGCTAAAAACTCTAGGGAAACTCAGGCATAAGGGCCCCCCCGCCCCGACTTTTGTGAGTTTTACTTCCATGAGCTCTACCAGGCCCTCACAGTGAATAACAGAAAAAATTTCCAGCATGGGAGGGGAAAAGGAATCACTCTGAAATACATCTGAAATACATTCTGTTCCTCTTAATAAGGTCCACCTTTGGGAGAAACTATTTTACCAGAATCTAACCTACTGGGGTTTTATCAAAGCCTAACCTACCTGGGAGAGGGGAAATACACAACTCCAGACTCCTCTGGCCATCCTGCCCCAACAAAGGGGGAAAAAAATTGAGAAGCACTGGTAAAGTTCACAACCCCTGGGCACAGGCTCACCGAAAGACTGAGACCCAATCACAGGACTATAGAAAGCTTCTCCTCCCCCAACACCTTACCACACACCATGAAAGGCCTATTTACTGGAGTTCCTTTCACCCAGTACACCATATTTAGATTTCAACAAAAAATTACAAGGAATACTAAAAGGCAAAAACACAGTTTGAAGAGACTGAACTGGATCAGATCAGAACCAGATATGGCAGGCATGCTGGAATTATCAGACTGAGATTTTAAAACAACTATGATTAATATGTTAAAGGCTCTAATGGAAAAAGTAGACAACATGCAAGAATAGATGGCTGATATAAGCAGAGAGATGGAAATTTTAAGGGGAGTAAAAAAGAAAAGCTAGAGATTAAAAAAAAAAAAAAAAACCAGTGTAACAGAATTAGCATAATTGAAGAATGCCTTTGATGGGCTCATTAGTAGACTGGATATGGCTGAGGAAAGTCCATAACTGGACTCTGAGCTTGAGTATATGACAATAGAAACTTCCAAAACTGAAAAGCAAAGAGAAAAAAGACTAGAAGAATAGAATAGAATATCCAGCAACTGTGGGACAACTACAAAGGTGTAACATGTGTAAGGGGAATACCAGAAGGAAAAGAAAGAGAGAAAGGAACAGAAGCAATATTTGAAGTGATAATGACTGAGAATTTCCCCCAAATTAACATCAGACACTAAACTACAGATCTAGGTAGCTCAGAGAACACCAAGCAGGATATATGCCAAAAAAAAAAAAAACTACACCAAGGCATAACATACTCAAACTTCAGAAAATCAAAGACAAAGAAAAAACCTCAAAAGAAGCCAGAGGAAAAAGCAACTTACCTACAAAGAAGCAAAGATAAGAATTACATCTGACTTCTCAGAAACCATGCAAGCACCTACAACTAGGATATACAACTATGTACTGGGGCTTTGGGGAGAAAAAAAAAAGAGGAAGATTGGCAAAAGATCTTAGCTCAGGGCCAATCTTCCTTGAAAGAAGGAAGGAAGGTAGGAAGGAAGGAAGGGAGGGAGAAAAGAAGGAAGAAAAGAAAGAAAGAGAGAGGGAGAGAAAGAGAGAAAGAGAGAGGGAGAGAGAGACAAAGAAAGAAAGAAAGAAAAAAAGAAATAAGGAAAGAAAGAAAGAGAAAGAAAGAAACCATGCAAGCAAGAAGGGAGTGGGGCAAGATATTTAAAGTGTGGAGAGAAACAAACCCACTGACCTAGCTAATGAAATAAGACAAGAAAAAATAAAAGGTACATAGATTGAGAAGGAAGAACCAAAACTGTCTTTATTTGCAGATGACACAATTGTTTATGTAGAATATCTGAAAGAATCAACCAAAGCACGCCTCCTGGAACTAATAAGTAATTACAGTAAGTCTGCAGAATACATGGGTAATAAACAAAAGTCAACCACTTTCCCATATTCCAGCAATGGACAAGTGGAATTTGAAATTAGAAGCATATTGTGATTTACATTAGGAGTCAAAAAAGTGAAATAGGTATAAATCGAACAAAATATATATATGAGGAAACATATATGAGGAAAGTTACAAAACTCTTATGAAAGATATAAAAAACTAAATAAATAGAAAGATATTCCACATTCATGGACAGGAAGACTCAATTCTGTTAAGATTTCAATTCTTCCTAACTTGATCTATAGTTTCAATGCAATCCCAACAAAAATCCCAGTGAGTTATTTTGAGGACATCAACAAACTGATTCTAAAGTTTATGTGGAGATGCAAAAGACCGAGAAGACCCAACTCAATATTGAAGGAGAAGAACAAAGATGGAGGACTGACACTACCCAACTTCAAGACTTACTAAAACATTACAGTAATCAAGACACTGTAGTTTGGGAGAAATAACAGATAAACATATCAATGGAACAGAATGGAGAGCCCAGAAATAGAGCCACATAAATATAGCCAACTGATCTTTAACAAAGGAGCAAAGGCAATACAATGGAGCAAAGATAGACTTCTGGATAAATGGTACTGGAATAACTGAACATCCACATGAGAAAAAAAAATGAATCTGATACAGACCTTACACCCTTCAAAAAAATTTACTCAAAATGGATCATAGGCCTAAATGTAAAATGCAAAACTATAAAACTCCCAGGAGATAACATAGAAGAAAACATAGATGACCATGGGTATGGCAATGACTTTTTAGATAAAGCACCAAAGGCATGATCCATGAAAGCAAAAAATTGATAAGCTAGACTTAATTAAAATAAAAAACTTTTGCTCTGCAAAAGACAATGTCAAAAGAAAGAGAAGATAAGCACAGACTAGGAGAAAATATTTTCAAAAGACACATCTGATAAAGGACTTATCCAAAGTATACAAAGAACTCTTAAAACCTAACCGTATGAAAACAAAATACCCAATTAAAAATAGGCAAAAGACCTGAACAGATGCCTCACCAAAGAAGATATACAGATGGCAGGTAAGAATATGAAAAGATGTTCAACACCATATGTCATTAAAGATTTGAAAACTAAAATAACAATGAGGGGCCAGCCCTGTGGCTGAGTGGTTAAGTTTGCACACTCTGCTTCAGCAGCCCAGCGTTTGCTGGTTTGGATCCTGGGCAGAGACCTACGCACTGCTCATCAAGCCATGCTGTGGTGGCATCCCACATAGAACTAGAATGACCTACAACTAGGAAATACAACTATGTACTAGGAGTTTGGGGAGGAAAAAAAAAAAAAAGACAAGATTGGCAACAGATGTTAGCTCAGGCCCATCTTCCTCACCAAAAAGCATACTTAAAAAAACAACAACGAGATCTACAAACCTGTTACAGTGGCCAAAAACCGGAAACAATGAAAGCATTAAATGCTGGTGAGGATGTGTAGTAACAGGAACTCTCATTCATTACTGGTGGGAATGTAAAATGCTATAGCCACTTTGGAATATCGTTTGGCAGTTTCTTACAAAAGTAAACATACCCTTACCATACGATCCAGCAGTTGTGCTCCTTGGTATTTACCCAAATGAACTGAAAACTTATGTCTACACAAAAACCTGCACATGGGGGCTGGCCCGGTGGAGCAGTGGTTAAGTGCGCATGTTCCACTTCGGCAGCCCAGGTATGCCAGTTTGGATCCCTGGTGTGGACATGGCACCACTTGGCAAGCATGCTGTGGCAGGCGTCCCACACATAAAGCGGAGGAAGACAGGCATGGATGTGAGCTCAGGGCCAGTCTTCCTCAGCAAAAAGAGGAGGATTGGCAGCAGATGTTAGCTTAGGGCTAATATTCCTCAAAAAAAAATTAAAAACCTGCACCTGGATGTTTATATCAGCTTTATTCATAATTGCCCAAACTTGGAAGAACCAAGACATGCTTCAGTAGGCGAATGGATAAATACACGGTGGTACATCCAGACAACAGGATATTATTCAGCACTAAAAAGAAATGTGCTATCAAGCCATGAAAAGATATGAAGGATCCTTAAATGCATATTACTGAGTGAAAGAAGCCAATATGAAAAGGCTACATATTGTATAATTCCAACTATATGACATTCTGGAAAAGGTAAAACTACGGAGACAGTAAAAAGATCAGTGGTTGCCAGGGGTTTGGGGGGAGGGAGGGATAAATAGGCAGAGCACAGAGGATTTTTAGGGCAATGAAACTATTTTTTCTGATACTGCAATGGTGGATACCCGTTATCATATGTTTGTCCATACCCATAGAATGTACAACACCTAAAGTAACCCCAACGTAAATTTCAGACTTTGGGTGATAATGATGTGACAGTGTAGGTTCACTGATTGTAACAAATGTGCCACTGTGGATGTTCATAGCAGGGGAGGTTATGCATGTGTGGGAAAAGGGGTATATGGGAACTCTCTGTACTTTCCACTTAATTTTGCTGTGAACCTAAAACTGCTCTTAAAATATAAATTTTATTAATTAAAAAAATCTATCGTGTCCAAACTGAATGCATTACTTTTTCTCTGCCATCTTCCCAACTTCTCCCTCCAGTATTCTCTTTTTCAGTGAAGAGAATCATGATATATGCAGGTAACCCCTAGGTCAGAAACCTAGGAATCAAGTAGACTTTGTGTTCTCCCTTATCTATTTCATGCAATCTCTTTATCCAGTACTATGCATTTTTACCTTCTATCTCTAGAATCTATATCCTTCTTCCTCCTTGAAATGCCACTGCCACAATGCCCTCTACCCTCCAGCCAGTTTTCCCTTGATCTGCCCCTGGGCTAAGTGTTATGAACAAGTACAACTATTTTTACAAGCTTTTTGTTTTTTAATCTTCTATCAGACAACTGTAAATTAGGCCTAATGCAGATCATAAAATGTAAAATTTAGCTGTACAGAACTTTCTAGATAACATAGCATGACAAGGCTTAAATTAAATTAAAAATCAAAGTATTACACAGGTAGAGGAATGAGGAAAGAGATGGAATAGTAATGGTTTATGGCTCTGGGACATCTTTTAATATACTGATTAAATTTTCAAAAAGAAAGGGACAACGAAGATTAGTTAGCCCTTCAAGACATTCCTGTACTTAGAATCTTTCAATGCATACCCATTGCCCTCAGGGTAATATCCAAATTCCTAAACAGGACATACAAGGTTATTCATGATCCAACCACTATCTTCGTTGTAACTTCATCTGCCTCTATTCTGCATTCACCGGTTGTTCAGGCCAAAATCCTAGGAGTCAACCTTGTAAAGTCTCTCTCTCCCTTGAGTCACTTTATTGTTGCTAGATTCTGCTCCCCATCGTTCAATCCACCAGGAAATTCTGTTGATTCTACATTAAAAATGTATCTAAATCTATCTACTTTTCATTTCCATGCCTTCCACTCTAATCCAAGTCACTGTCACTGACTGTGCTTCTTGTCTACAGCAATTCCTTCCTGACTGGTTTCCTTGCTTCTGTTATTCTGGGGGGTTTTTTGAGATCATGTCATTCCTCTGTTCAAAACATCTGATGACTTCTTATCTCACTTAGAATAAAATCCTAATCCCTACCAGAGCTCTCTATTAGTTTCCTATTGCTGTTGTAACAAAATTACAACAAATTTAGTGACTTATACAACAGAAATTCATTCTGTTGTCTTATGTTAGACCTATAACCTCCAGAAACTCCAGAAGTCTAAAATTACTCTTATAGAGCTAAAATTAAGGTGTCAATAGGGCTGGTTCCTCACAGAGGCTCCAGGGAGAATTCATTCCTTTCTTCTTCCAGCTTCTAGAGGGGCTGGCATTCCTTGGCTTGTGGCCACATCACTTCAATCTGTTTCTGTTGTCACATAGCTTTCTCTTCCCTCTGACCTCTGTAAGGACCCTGTGATTACATCAGGCCTACCTGGATAATCTAGAATAATCTCCCCATCCTTAACTTAATCAAACCTGTGACATTCTTTTACCATGTAAGATAACAAATTAACAGGTTCTAGGGATTATGACATGACATCTTTGCAAGGTGGGGGAGGAGGGGCATGATTCAGTCTGCCACACTCTGTACAAAAATCATGAGAAAAACTTGATCATAAAAATATGGATTTGTTGGGGTCGGCTCTGTGGCCGAGTGGTTAAGTTTGCACACTCCGCTGCGGCGGCCGAGGGTTCAGATCCTGGGCGTGGCCATGGCACCACTCGTCAGGCCACGCTGAGGCGGCGTCCCACATCCCACAACTGGAAGGACCTGCAACTAGGATATACAACTATGTACTGTGGGGGTTTGGGAAATAAAGCAGCAAAAAAAAAAAAAAAAAAAAAAAAAAAATGGATTTGTTACAGTTGCTGGTAAGGGGAAGCATCACGGTAACAGAGTCTCATTAATGTCTCAAAAGGGAGTAGTTAGGAAATGATACTTATGGGATTTGAAAGGGAGGTGGCTATTAATCATAAGAGTGCCTTTATGGTGCATCTTAGTAGCTTGGGCAAGGATTGGTTAGAATTTGTCAACTAAGTGAATTACTAGAAAATACAAGTCTGTGCAGAGTTACAGTTGAATCAGTTTATTTGTGGTCTTATCTTGTAACATCTGGGTCTAAATAAGCTGTGTTAAAACAATAAGAACTTAAATAGTTTGTGTTGCATATCATGGAAGAGTATAGTTGAGTATTTTAGTTTTTGCCTCATTTCATTTTGCAATAGTTTTTGCTTCACTTCTCAGTCCCCCTTCTTTTGGTCAGTCTTCAGCCTGAGCTGGAAGAAAGACCATTATTTTTCTGGGGACATGATCAATCCAGATAAGCACTGCGATTTAATAAGTCACAATTACGTATTGAGTTTTTCATGGTCGTCATATTGACCTCTATAAATATGAGGCCTTCTTGTTCTTTTTGTTGGATGATCATTTGTAAATCACCTAGTGTAGCAGTAGCTGTGCAGCAGCATTTAAGACTCTGAAGATCATATATCTGGTCACCGCAATGCAGATAGACACTATGACAAAAATTATTAGAGTTTGCAAGGCATTTCAAAGCCATATTCGTAGGTTTTGAAAACTGGACAATGAAAGTTATGTGACAATTTATTTGGATCTTCCTTATATAATCAAATTTCTTTTTTTCCTTTAATTTGGGTAGGGTTTGTTCAACCTTACCAGTGTATGAAGAGTTAGTCCTATATTTGGGAATTGTCAAGGATGCAGTCTTGGGAATATCATGAGTAAAGAACAAGGGTATCCATTAACAATCTAGGACCGTAATCCAGAAGAGGGGGAAGAAAATAGCCTAGAAGATAAAGATGCAAAGCCGAGGGGATATGCACACAAAGAAGAACACGGCAATCAGTGGGGTCTTATTCCAGTGGTCTAGGTTGGAAACCACCTACTTCATGCTGTCATCAGCTTGTTCCAAAGATCTAGGGCTAGCTGTGCATTCTAATGGGACATCTACCTCTGGACATTACCTAGACTCCTCAACATGCCTTATAAAGCCCTTCATGATTTGGCCATCTCTCTAAGATCATTTCCTAAGTCTTTCTCTTCTTTACTCTTTCTCTGGCTACACTGGCCTTGCTGTTCTGCAAACAAGTTAATCTTGTTCTTGCATGAGAGCCATTGTAGTTATTGTTCCTTTATCTTCTCTCCAATGTTTGCATTGCTGAGTCTCATAGTACACTCAAGTCACATGTCATCTCCTTGAAAGGCTTTCCCTTGTCATTTAATTTAAAGTCCTCTTCCCCTGTCATTCTTGATTCTTTTACCCTGCTTCATTTTTCTTCATAGCACTCTTCACTTCCTGTACTTGTTTCATATTTATTTGTTATGTGCCCTGCTTGAATGTACGTACCATTCAAGATAGAAAACTTTTATATTTTGTTCACTGATGTGTTTTATATTGAGCACCTATATAACACTATCCAGTATATATAGGTGCTCAATAAGTACTTGCTGATTGAAAAATGAAAACCTCACACACATTACGTTTCAGCCATGTAAAATTATTTGCAGTCCTCAAATGACTCCTTTTGCATATTGGTTTTCCTCTGCCTAGAATAACTTCTCCCCGATTCCCTCACAATTTCTAATCATCCTTCAAGACTCAGTTTATGCGTCACTGCCCCTGAGAAATCTTTCTTGATCCCTCCAGGAAGAGCTAGGTGTTCTTTTTCTCTATTTTTATAGTACTCTATGCATACCTCTATCATATTATTTAATACATTGTGCTAATATTTTGTCTAATTGATCTCTGTATCCTGAGAATCTAGCAGAGTGCTTTGTCCATAGTAAATTGAGTAAATGTTTGTTGAATGATTTTACTTATTGAGTGACAACTGTGTCAAGCATCATATTAGTTTTTTATGTACATTATTTTAATCCCGACAAGAAATCTGTAAGATATGTACTATTATCTCTGTTTTACATACGAAGAAACTGAATATCTTGCCTACAGTTTTGACCCAAAATGTGTCTGACTCCAACTCAGGAACTTCTCCCATTGTCTCAAAAGAATTAATAAATCTCCTTTATTTTACTGATACTTCATGGCCAAAATTCAATATCCTAATTTTAACATTAAAACCCTAATCTTATTTCAGTTCAGTGTTTCATGTTCTAATACGCTTTTAATTGATTCAGCCTCTTTAGATTACAGAGGAGAATGGACCCTGGATATCTTAACAGCTCAGCTATCCTATTTTTATTCTGCTTCATAATTAGAGAGTTTTGATGATGATTCAGGGTCAAGGTTTGGTTAATTTCCCCTTTTAAGGGAAGGACTGTATTCAACAATTAGTCTACACATCATCTTTCAATAGGTATAACTACAGTACACTGTAAGTTATACTGAAATTGTACAATATACCTGAAAGAAAAGAAAATGGCAGGATTGAGTTAGACAGTAAGAGCCTCATATATAGGAGACAACCTGGAGGTCACCCTGATTATTGTCTTTTCAGCATGCTAGGTGAAGCAGTGTGTATTAAGGCCATATGGAATTCTTATGAAATTTTTAGAAGTGCATGAATAGTGTCATGAGAAACTTAAGCAGTGACAGCCCAAGCTCTAAAGTCAGACAGACCTGAGATCTAATCCTAGCTCACCCACCTAACAGCTGGGCAAATTTGATCAAGTTACTTAACTTTTGCTAAGCCTCAATTTCTTCATCAGTAATGGAGACGAAATGGAGAGAAAAGAAGTATAGGCAGGGTAGCTCAGTAGCATAACACAGCATCAAAATATCAGAGGCATAATTTAACAAAACAAGTAAAATCTAACACAGGTGTTCCTGGTCATGCAGTTCTCCTGGGCAGCATTCCTCCAAGAATTAATTTGGGGCCCCGGGCTTCTTCCATTTTGTGGTTTTGCCCTTTTTAAATTCTTTGAAGTCTTCATTCAGCTGGTAGGTAGGGGAAGAAACAGAATGTGGAGCATGTGCAGGAGGTTTTAGGTTTTGTGGGCCAAACTTTAAATGGCTTTCGTCATTTCTGTCCACATTCTATTGGACAGAAATCAGTCACATGACCCCAGCTAATCACAAAGGAGTCTGGAAAATACAGCTGTGTGTGCTTGGGAGAGACGGAAACAGGCTTTGGTGAACACAAAGCTGTCTCTGCCGCTTAAGGTCATGAGGTTGTTTTAGGGTTTAACTGAGATAATGCATGTAATGTGCTTACCACAGAGTAAGCAACCAACAAAGTTACATGTTATTATTATTGTCACAAGTATGTATGCTGAAAGTCTGAATACGGGCTCCACAATTGGGAGTGGAATACTTGCTTGAAGTTTCTTACAAGAGAACTCAGCTACATGCAAAGAAAAGTCCTTACCTTTTTAAGAGGTTATATAAGATTATGATCTTTAACTGATTTGGCAGCATCAGGAAGTATAAACATACAAAGGTGAGGGAGGAAGGGATTGCCAGGTGTTCATATCAGCTTAGCTAACAATGTCAGAAGATTATAATTTAGATAAACCTAACGTCTAAGAAGAGTGGGAATAGAGAACTGGTAGACTCTGGACGTGGGAATGGGCTTAAGTGAAGGAATAAGGGGTAAAAATCCTGGTCAATCCTCTCTTCCATGTTCTTTTTCTCTCTCACTTTCTTACTTTTAAGTTATAGACATCATCAAGATCTTCAGGTGCAGCATATTTTCTTCTCACTTATTTTCTCCTCTATTGCCACTTAAAATATTGCAAGAACTCTGAGAACAAAGACCATGTTTGTCTCAGACATTACTATATCTTAGCACCCAGCAATGCACAGCATAAAGAATGCAGGCAAGAAGTATTTTTTGAATGAATTTAATCCATATTAAATTACTAAATTAAACTGTAGTTGCTTCAAGTCTTCACTAAAGAGTCTAGATAAAGAAATGGAAAGACAAGGAGTTTCTCAGTCTTGCTTCTGCCACTTTAGTATCAGTCGGATTCTGGGACTTCTAAGACTTCTTTTTTTTTTTTAAACAATACAGAAAAATTATATAAGCACTTATGTTCTAAGACTCATTTTTTCCCTTGTATTAAATGGACACAGTACTTTTTAGAGTTACAGTAATGACAATTAAATGAAAAAATTTATCAAGAGTTCCAAGCACATAGAAGGCATTCAGAAACTGGTGCTCCTTCCCCCGTACCCCACAACTCTCTACAACATACTTTTTAATTTGGGGAGCCTAGGAAATATCATGTGCTATTTATGTTTTTCCTTATGTCTGTTTTTGTTTCTGTTCATTTGTAATTAAAGCACATAGGTCTTCAAGTTGGTGATCAAAGTTAAGAGCTGATTAATTCCCAAAGGACTGATGGGTTCACTGTCAGAACAGTATTTAGCACCTAGAACAGTGCCTGACACACAGTAAATGTTCAATACATATTTTTTAAAAGAATGAATGAATTAATAAAGTACTGAAATAAGGATGATGCTCTGGACTGATAATTATGGGATCAACATGTTGTAAGTGCGAAAAAGTGGGAAGATCTTATCAAATGAGAGGTTTGGGATGATGTTTCCAAATGGGTCACTTCAAGGTGTTTTCATTCATTCATTCAACCAGCATTCTACTAGGTGTGTACTATACATCAGCTACATATTAGCAAGAAAATATCTCTGGCTCCCATGCTAGTGCAACAAAACGATTAGGCAGCAGAAAGTTGTAGAAGACACCGCATGAGTAACCAAAGGAAACCAGTGACTGCCTATGGGGGTGTGAAACAGCATGGCACATGCAGGTATGGCCAGTACTGTGATACTGGCTGGAGTGCATGTGGGGGACTGGGGAGAGATGAAGCTCAACAAGCAATGTTAGGTAGGGGCTAGAACATGAAGGGCCTTGTATGCCAGGCTGAGAGTCCTGAATTTTCTCCTCGAGAGTAGTGGTGGGGGTGCTACTGAAGGGTTGCTGGGTTTCTTTTTTTTTTTGAGGAAGATTAGCCCTGAGCTAACTGCTGCCAATGCTCCTCTTTTTGCTGAGGAAGACTGGCCCTGAGCTAACATCCATGCCCATCTTCCTCTACTTTCTGTGGGGGACGCCTACCACAGCATGGCTTGCCAAGCGCTGCCGTGTCTGCACCCAGGATCCGAACTGGTGAACCCCAGGCTGCCGAAGCAGAACTAATGAAGGGTTTTAATGCAAAGGAAAGATCATCACATTTTCGGTTCAGAAAGATCTGGATTGGAGGGTTGAGGTATGAGAGACAGAGAAATCAGCTAAGAAGTTACTAGGATAGTCTACATGGGAAAGAGATCATAAAGGCTGGAACTAAGGCAACAGAAGCAGTGTTAGGGAGAAGATGGGTTTGAGGAACCTAACTAGATTAGGCTAGATAAGAGAAGAGAGGAGAGCTAAGAAAGAATCACAGTTTTTTCTTGTTTTTTTTTTTTTTTTTGCTTTTTCTCCCCAAAGCCCTCTAGTACATAGTTGTACATTATAGTTGTGGGTCCTTCTAGTTGTGGCATGTGGGACGCTGCCTCAACATGACCTGATGAGTGGTGCCATGTCCACATCCAGGATCCGAACTGGGGAAACCCTGGGCTGCAGAAGCAGAGTGCAAGAACTTAACCACTCAGCCATGGGGCCAGCCCCTCTTCTTTTTTCTTTTAAAAGATTGGCATCTGAGCTAACATCTGTTGCCAGCCAATCTTCTTTTCTCTTCTTCTTCTTCTTCTTCTCCCCAAAGCCCCCCAGTACATAGTTGTATATTCTAGTTGTAGGTCCTTCTGGCTGTGCTATGTGGGGCACTGCTTCAGCATGGCTTGATGAGCGGTGCTAGGTCTGTGCCCAGGATCTGAGCCCGCAAAAACCCTGAGCAGCTGAAGCAGAGGCCAGAACTTAACCACTTGGCCACAGGGTGCCCCGAATCACAGTTTTCTGACTTTGACTTTGGGGCAGCTGGTGAGGCCACTGATGGAACAAAGACGATTGGTGTGGATTAAGGATGTGGAATGCGCGAGGACCAGAGAATTCAGTTTTGGCCATAGTGAGTTTGAGGTATCTGTGGGACCCAGGTAAAGATATTTCTTGAACAGACCAAAAAGGAGAACACACGAATATTTATGCATATTAAGATAAAGCAGGTCAGTAATTCCTATCCTTAGAACACTTCCCCATCATCTTCTAAATTTCTTCATATCTCTCAGTTCACAATTGTACACAAACCTCTACAACGACTACTGATGTTTACATATTTAGGAACTTCTAAAATGTACCCTTGAAAAAAGGTAGAGTGATATTTCTAACAGAAGCCAGTTTATTAATAAGGTGAACATGTCCACAGTTATTTGAATAAAGGCGGTTTGTAGAACCTCTGGTAAAAGTAACAGTGAAATACTGTTCCTAGAATGTCATTCATAATCGCGCAAAAATATGTTTCCTGCTGTGTGCTTAGGAAGAACTTTTACATTTTCCGCAAGGATGAAATATTTAGCTATCAGTAGCTAAATGCCAAGCTTATATTGACCTCAGTGGTGGGTTTACCAGTGCAGAGGCTCAGGGCAACAGGTAACTTATTCAGTGGGACCCATAGAAGAATAGCAAGGATGGCTGACACATCTTGAGAATTGGGTAATTTCACTGCCCGATGGACATAGGGCAGTGAACTGGGCACCAAACCGCAGATGGACTGCAGATGCACTGAAGGAAGTCATTACAGTTTTGTGAAATTTGGGCTGGCTTAATGAAGATGAAACCTGCTGGTTTAAGAACTATGTGTTCTTGGCAAAAGCATGGTGCTGCAGAATTTCACCAGCCATAGTGAAAAAAAGAGGGGAAAGGGAATGGGAGGAGACCACAAAATTCGTGACATGATACATAAAACGTTAACTATCTATTAGCTTTGCATCTTTTGAGAGTCACCAGATTGGAGCACAGAATTTTGAATTTGGCTGGCAGATGGTGTACACAGACTTTCTGAGTGTGTTAGCATTTCATTTCAAACTAGCAAGATTACATAGGACTCTCACGGTAATTTAACATTCATAGAGATTTTTAAATTTATCCCTAAACCTAGGTTAAATCTGGGACCCAAATAGCGTTTTAGAAGGCTTTGTTAATAGATCTGGATCTCATAGAACAGATTCACAGGATATAGTAATTCCTCCAAAATGCCCACGGAGTTAGCGTCAATGGTTTCTTTCTCTGAAAATCCGGATTACCCAAAAGAAAAGAGGCCCAAGGGAAGAAAGACTAAACCAGGGGAGATGGCAGGTAGTGATGTCTGGATTCCTTGAATGGGACTTCTCCATTTACTACCCCTCTCATTTCCTTCTATGGTCTGGACCTTTAAACACCACAGCAGTCAGCCTTGTAGGGTCAAGCTAATCTCTGTTGACATCATCCTACTACTTCCCTTTTCAAATTCCAGTGAAGCTGCGTGTTTCCTGTCCTATTTGACACCCTCGAGAAAGAATACTGGCCGGCTGGTATCTAAATTTAGACTGGCAGCAACGAGTTTTCAGAGAAGAGATAAACAAAAACAGGTGACATTTCCAAGCCTCCCAAGAAAAGGGGAAAAAACCCCAAACCCTTTTGGGGTAAGTAAACAGGGCGAGCTTCCACAGTCGCACAGTAGGGCGAGGCCTGCTGGCAGGCTCAGAAATTGGGCCGGCTGAAACCTTTTCCTTTTTCTGAAAGCCAGGACAGCTTCGGGGGCGTCCCTAAACACATTCTGGACTCTGCTCGGAAACCCGACGAGCCCGAGCCTGACAGCCCGTCCTCAGCGGGAGCTGTGAAGGCAGCCGCACCTCCTCTTTGTCAAGCCGCGGGTTTCAAACACCGGCCCCGGGCCCCCCACCGGCTGGGAGAGGGCGGACGCCCGCCGCCCTTCCGCGGCCGCCCCTCCCCCACTCTGTGACCCCCGCGGGCCCAGCCCCGGGCGACCTGTTGGCAGGGAGCGTCACGTGACGCGGCGGCCGCACACTCCCCCCGGGCCGGCCTCCTGTTGCGCCCGCCGGGCGGGTTCCATCACGTAACGCGCGGCCGCCGGCCCGCTCTTCCCTCGCCGAGCGAGGGAGGGCGGGCGTCGAAGAGGAAAGGGAAGGGAAAAGGGGCGGGAGAAGGAGGAGGGGCGGCGCCCGCGTCACGTGACCCGGGGCAGCCCGGAAAGCTCCGAGGAGGAGCCTGGCGCCGCCATTTTCCTGCAGCTGCCTGTCCCTCTTGCCCTGCCCGGCTCCAGCTGACCAGGGAAGGGGTGGGCTGAGCTGAGGCGGGGGCAGGGGAGTGCCCGACACCGTGCCTGACCCCGCGGGTGACACGAGCCGGTTCTTTCCGGGCTGGGTGGCAGCGCGCGGCCCTGAGCCCCGCCCCAGGCCGGCAGGCGGAGAAGGAGCCGGTGGGGGTAGGGGGTGCGGTGGGGGGTGGGGGTCCTCCGGCGCTTGGGGGTCCCAGTCCCCGCCGGCTGCCGAGCGGGAGGGGTGGCGGAGGAGCCGCAGAGATGTCCGGCCAGAGCTTGACGGACCGAATCACCGCCGCCCAGCACAGTGTCACCGGCTCCGCCGTATCCAAGACAGTATGCAAGGCCACGACCCACGAGATCATGGGGCCCAAGAAAAAGCACCTGGACTGTGAGTGAAGCCGACCGCGGCCCGCGTCCTTCTCCCCATCTCTTTTCTTCCCCTTCAGCTGCCTCTTCGCTCCCTGCGTCTTATCCGGCACGGCGGGTCCGGTGCTCGTCCGAGCTGTGTTCTTTTGGCGTCCATCACACCTGCCTTCACGGCTTCCGTTCCCTGTCTAAAAATCCCTGACAAGCCCCTCCCCGCCAGGTTCCTAGGGGACCCTCGCTTTCCTGCCCGTGCGCCGCGACATCCCATCACACCCGACCAACTTGCCTCTCCACCAGCTTCTCACCTCCCTGCCGCCTCCGTCTCCTGCAGCCTTCTGCTCTTTCGTCTCAGTCGTCCCGTGTGGCTAGTCGCCCTCTCCTGACCGTCTGCCCGCTCGCTCCGGGTCTCCCGCCCCGTTTTCCCCCCGTTAGCTTTCGTCGGGGTTCCGTAAACGCCCGGTTCCGTGGACCCGGATCCCTGTTCCTCCGCAGTCCTGAGGGCTGCCTCCCTGGAAGGGATTCCCACTTCCTTTGCTCGACCAGCCGCTTCTGTCCCTTCCCTTCCCGGGTTTCTCTTCCACCTTTCCTCCCGCGTTTGGATTACCTTTCTTTGCCTCTGTAGCTTCAGTTAAGTTCCTTGTCTCATTTAATTTTAAATGTCGTACTTAATACCCGACTTTTATCCCAGGTTACTTTTTTCATGGGAGTGAAAGTAAAGGCATTCTGTTTAGTGTAAGGGAAGTTGGGATTTTTAATTGCCTCTGGTGGAATTTAATCGTATTTTCCTGCTTTAGACTGAGATATGTTGTGAGTGTAAGGTACCCGCCCCCCCCCCCCTTCTTTTTTTCTAATGGGGATGTGGAAAAGGGTTTGCTGATACTGGTATCAGTTCCTGGAACTGTTAACCCCGGCGGTTAGAATTTAGAAGCTTGAGTGTGAAGCGTAGACTATTGGAATTCAAAATGGATTAGTAATCAGACTTAGAGATAACATACATCTCTTTAAAAACTAGTGAAAAGATGTTTGATGATTCTTGAGTTTGGACTCTGTTTTAATTGATGCTGGTTATCTTTTGGGGGCCAGCTTTACAGCTTTATACGGCGTAATATTGCTGTATTCGCTAACTTACATAGAATTACTAGAGCTAACTCCTCCCAACTTTTTCCAAACCTGGAAGCCACCTGTAATATCCTCCTTTTGCTTTCCACTCCTCTACCTCAAGGTACAAAGCTCACTGGATTACTCAAGCTTTGACGCGGTGGAGCTTTGACCTGAAACTTTTCAGGGAAAGATAGGGCTATAGGCACAATAATAAGTTCCTGTTTTAAATGGCTACTGGACACATTAGCCTGACTGACTTTCATCCTACATGAGAGTTACTTTGCTTTACTACTTGAAGCAAGAGTGAGCACGTCTTGAAAGTGAATTCACTGACAGGAGTCCTGTTTTGATTTCTCATTTGGACTTTGGCCGTAAGGTTTGAACTTTTAAAAAAATGTGCAAAATGTGAATTCTTCCAAGATGCTTTTTGCTCATGAAGGGCTGTTAGAACAAGTTATTGCTACAGACAAATCCATTATTCATTGTGACTTGTTCCTTGGCTGTGGAAAGTTTAAAAGTCATTACCGCTCGGTTCTCTCTGATGAGTGGATCGTGCAGGCTGCTTTTTAATGATCAGTCCTGGCCTGTTTAGAGAATGCACAATATATTTAAATGGTGACACTTTATAAATGGAAAATCCTTTAAAATGCATTGTGAAGCCATAGGTGATTTTTTGATTATCTGATATTTGAAGTCGACATTTCTACTGTTTACTGCTCTTCAAATGACTGCTTGGCTTGTTCAGCCCTGTCTTACGGTTTGCCCAAACCCTGTGTTAATTCTTAGCTTTTTATTTTTCTTTTTGATGATGTGGGGTGGGTGAAGAAACTACTTGTGACTGTGTGAACTATTTTCCTCTTCCCTTGCTTCAAAATGATAAATTATAACAAGAATAGACATATCTTTTAAAAGTCCTTATAAAGGTTTTTATCTTATTTCAGATGTAGCAGTAGTTCTTTTAACACTGCCAAAAAGGGCAGAAAATAGGCTAGATAAGGTTAAGAGAGTGATATTTGTTTGTGGTTTTAAAAAATGTTAGCTTTTTCTCTTAGAATAGTAGCTACTACTGCAGATGCTAACTGGGATTGGATTTCAAGGGTAATCTCACATTTGTAGTTCTTTTTGCTCTACCACTGCTGTGTTTATAAGATCCCACTTTAGAACTTGAACATTCCTGATAATGTTTGATTTTTTAAAATTCATATAAATGAGGAGCCACGACTCATTTCTTTTCAATGAGGTTATAAAATACAATACTATTTTCCCTATATTGTTGTTTAAAATGCCTTTATAACCAGTTCTCACTAATGAAATAAATTTATATTAAAGTCTAACCCATGAGTGACTTTTCTAAACACCTTCCTCTTAGACACACTGACATTCTTCAAGAAAATTGAAAATGCTTTCACAGGCAGTTCTGGGTCTTGACACTGAATGTTTAGGCTTTAATGTAGAGATAACTTTTCCTCTTTGAGGAGTTTTTCTTTCTAGTGAAGGTTTAGTTCTGTTGCACTTTTAATGTCCTGAAAAACTGTTGCCTAATAAGTTGAACCTAATGAAAACCATTTCATTTTTTAAATGTTAGTATAACAAAAATATGCTTAGGACTCTCTTTTTCCCTATAGGCCTTTACAGCATGGAGGTGGGTTCTATGTACTTCACCAAGGTCTTTCCATATTAGGAAGTGATTATTATAATCCATGAATTATGACTTAATTCATATTACATTATATACTTGTTTAAGAAAGATCTTTTGCTTTGCTTATAGGTGTCAATAGATAGTAAATAGTGTTAACTACTGTCTTTAGGATGAAAAGAGTTGTTAAACTTGAAACATTTGTAAAAAATAAACACAATTTGCATTTAATTTCAGGGCTCTAAGGGCCATAATCAAGGTAGAAGAATAGCGGCTCTTATATTTGAAGGACATCAATTTACCAGGCACTTATTAACCATTGTTTAATTTAATCCTCTCTCACAGCTCTGGACCTGGAGAGCCATATGCATAGAAAGTAGCCTCTAACTCCATTTAAAGAGGGGATAGAATGCTTAAAACATCTATAATGGTTAAAGTATGGACAACTTTAGTCTTACCTTGTTTTTTTGATATGAATACTTAATTTTCTTTTATCTGTACTTGTTTTCATATACTATCCTTGGGTATTTACATTGCAACGTGTTTCACTGAACTGTAATATTTATGTTAATGGCTATAATGGCCTCACTTTTTAATCCATATTTTTCCCAGTTAATTTCCAGGGAAACTTTGTTCCAACCACCATACGCCTTACATTTTCTACGACAAAATCAAGATCATGTTCCTATTAAGCATCGATTATAAGTGTCTCTCTTATTAGTAGGTACAATGTGGGTATTTTTGTATATTGCATCTAGACCCTGCCTAATTTTAGTTGTGGAAACAATTTCTTTAAAAGTCAGAATTTGTGAATGTCTTGTTATGGAGAAGGTGGGATTTGTATTTGGGTTAGTGGTTTTGTATAACCATTGAAAATGTATCTAAAATATCAAAATGTAACCCAAATAGTTACCTTTTTAAGTAAATGTATTGATTTTTAATGTCTTAATGACATCCAGTGAGTGCTTAGTTCGAACACTTATGTTATCAAGAAGGTATCTGGTAACTGGGATCTGATTTGCAAAAAAATGTGTGTGAGGAAGATAGGAAGTGGATGATCTACCCCAAGATGTCTCTTGTTTAGAAATAAAGTAACCGATGCTTTCCAAATGGATCTTGTTTTAAAGAGACAGTTATTTTGTAGTTAATGTTTGGATTTTCCCATAAGAATTAATCATATGATTTATGTTTTCATTGTTCATTATTTGACCTATTCTGTCCCTTATTAATTAGTCTTTAATAGTTCTGAAATACAGAAAATGGTAATGCAGTCATCAAAGTGGTAATAATAAGATTTGACTACAAATGTCAAATGCCTGACATTTGTTCTATAGTAGAACTCCACAAATGTAAAATTTTTCCTCCGTGATGTATCTAGTTATGTTCCTGAATAGTACATGTATTTTAAAAGAGAAACTCTGAAGAGAGCTTGACGTATGGCCATTTTGGTAGTCATCTTATTTGTATTTAGCATATTAATTCTAAAATATCTTTGTAAGGGGTAATTAGGCTTCACTGGTGGACTTATTTTAAGAAATATTTAATATTAGAGTTTAGGCATCTTTTTTTATCCTTAGAGCAATGCTTTTTATGTTTACTATAATATTTTATGTATCCGAATAATTTTTAAAGGTGTCTTTGAATTTAGAGTAGCAGGTGAGAAGGGAAACGTCATATGAAGTGACTTGGCTTTTTTTCCTTCTCATTTGATTTGTGAAGCATTTGTATGAAATATTTAATTAGATGGTTTTAAAATACATTAGTCAAGGGGCTAGCCTGGTGGTGCAGTGGTTAGGTTGGCACGTTCTGCTTTGGCGGCCGGGGGTTCACTGGTTTGGATCCCAGCTGCAGACCTACACACTGCTTGTCGGGCCATGCTGTGGCAGGTATCCCACATGTAAGGTGGAGGAAGATGGGCACAGATGTTAGCTCAGGGCCAGTCTTCCTCAAACAAAACAAAACAAACAAATCTGTCACTACAACTAGGATATACAACTATGTACTAGGGCTTTAGGGAGAGAGGAGAAAACATACATTAGTTAAAAATAATCCATTTTAGTTAATCATCAGGATTGCTTTAAATAAAATTATTTTGACCCTGATTATCATTTAGAATATTTAATATGAAAGTTCACCATAATATGTAGAAAGTCACTTCTGTGCTATTTTCTTGAGTTCCAAAATACTTAGTTTCATGATTTCTCCCTTAAAATCAAAGAAGTAAGAAAAATAAACTTAAAGGCTTCTTGGCATGAGGTTAGAGCCCTACCAAGAAGTAGGGTTAGATTTTCAAAGTAAAGGCTTAGTATTTGCTCTTCCTGTTCTTTTGGTGGCTGAAGTGGCATTTCCGTTACTTTGTGTTCTCAGTATGTTCCCAGTTAAACTGCTTTATACATTCCTCTAGAGAATTGAAATTTTGGATTTGACCTTTGAGAATTTTGTATGTTCATTGTGTATATGGTTTTTTTATGGAGAATCGTTCCTGGGCAGTTAGATTTTACTAATGATATTCCTTTAAAAGGGAATTTTTTTGCCAGCCCTGGTGGCCTAGTGGTTAAGTTTGGCATGCTCTGCTTTGGTGACCTGGGTTCGGTTCCTAGGTGCAGACCTACACTACTTACCTGTCAGTGGCCATGCTGTGGCAGCAGCTCACACACAGGAAAAAAAAAAAAAAAAGAGGAGGACTGGCAGTGGATGTTAGCTTAGGGTGAATCTTCCTCAGCAAGAAAGAAAAGGAGGAATGTGATAAACCTAAACCTTGGGATTAAAAATTATATTCAGAGTTGTAATTTGCCAGGTTACCAGAATATTAAGGATTTCTCAAGTTGTGTTAGAATGTAGTGGCAATACTCACAGCTAGGCTTTCTCTTTTTCTTTTTATTTTTTTTCCTGCTGAGGAAGATTTATCCTGAGCTAACATCTGTTGCCAGTCTTCCTCTTTTTTTTTTTTGGCTTGAGAAAGATTCACTGTGAGGTAACATCTGTGCCAGTCTTCCTCTGTTTTGTATGTGGGTCACTGCCACAACACGGCTGCTGATGAGTGATGTAGGTTTGCGCCTGGGAACCCAACCTGGGCTGCTGAAGCAGAGCATGCCAAACTTAACCACTAGGCTGTGGGGCCAGCCCTAGGCATGTTCTTTGTGCTTATGCCTAAATTGATTTTGTATTTATTTAACAAACATCTTTTTGTGCTTATATTGTGCTGGGCACTCACTGTACTAAACACTATGTTTATTAACTTGTTTATTCCTTTCACCAAGTTTGTGAGAGAGGTTTTATTATTATCACCATTTTATTGAAGAGGAAGCTAAGGCATTGAAAAGTTCAGTAATTTGCCCAAGGTCACACAGCCAGGAAGAGAACTGGGATTTGAACCCAGGTAGTCTAGCATCAGGTCTGTGCTTTCATTTCAGGATGACTTTTTACATAATCCTTTTTTATTCCAGGGAATGAATAAACCATATTCATTTATTCATGGCATTGGTTCTTAAAGTTTGGTCCTGAGACGACTTGGAGACCCCAAGACTCTTTCAGCATATTTGAGAGGTCACAACTGTATTCATAAACTAAGACATTATTTGCCGTTTCCATTTTCGTTCTTTCACAAGTGTACAGTGGAGTTTACCAGAGGCTATGTGATGTGTGATATTCCAACAGATTGAGTGTAGTAGCAGATATGAGAATCCAAGTGTTTTCTATTAAGCCAGATAGTAAAGAGTTTTGCAAAAAATGTAAAACAATGCCACTGTTCCAAATTTTGATTTTGGAAAATAGTTATTTTTCATGAAAAGTGTTAACATATGATGAGTTTTATTATTTTAAAGTGAATTAATATTTTTAAAATTCTGTTTTAATTTCTATCAGTAAATATCGATAGAGAAAAGTTGCAAAAATGAAAAGCTCGTTGTGATCCTCAATTTTTAATGTTGTAAAGGTTCTGAGACCAAAAAATGCAACCCTAAGGTACAGTGTGTTTTATAGACGAGGAAGATTTAAGGAACTAGATTTAAGAGCTCCTTTAAACTCTGAGAATAATTTTGGATTTGATTTGTTGGGCAACAGAGACCCAACCATTGGAGGACTTTGACAAGAGATGTGGCATAATCCTTTGATTATGTCATGCTGTTAAGTAGATTGGAAGGAATGTGCTGTGTGGCTTGGAAAGGAGGTTGCTGGGGTCAAAAAGAGTCTTAACAGTAATATCTAATTTTTTCCCCAAGAGGGCTTAATAAAGTCCATCATTAATTGGGACTCTTAATCCATTTTTCCTCCCTTTTTTTTTTTTTTTTTTTTTTTTTTTTTTACACCTAAGCTATTCCTTTTCAGCCAAGCAGGTTAGGTACCAATTGTACCAAAATAAGTTGTTGATCCTCAAACTATTATCCTTTGCACGTACCATTCTTGGGACATAAAATATCTTCATCTCTCTGTCAAAACAGATCCTTCTTCCTTTAAAAATCTCCTTTAAACTCAATTGCTTTCGTTAGCATTCACATTTAAAGTAACCTCTTTCATAAAGACATTACTGCATAGCTCCTCCTGGTCTTGTCATTCCAACATTATTATCACCATTTAAAGTTTATAATTTTATTAAACTCGTTTAATGTATCACGCTTTTATATATATTTTCGGTTCATAAGTGTTTTCTCTGTAGAATAGGAACTGTTCTTTTCTGTACTGTTTTATATCTTTTTTCAAAGTACCTAATCAGCGACTCTGTGGGTACTTAGTAGATATTGAACGATGACACACAATCTCCCTTCACAGCTCAGACTATTCCATGAACAACTCATGGGACACAGCATAGAGATCTATTCATGTAGACATTTAATAATATATTTATGATGATTATCTTAGTTGCAGTGAATAGTAATTAGCTGGTTACAAAATTATATATAAAGTCAATCAGTAGCATTGATAAAAACATAACAAATTGCTGTGTGTTTCATGGAACCCATGAGGCATTAAGAGATTTGCTTTTGTTTAGATATTAGGTGGTGTTTTCAAAATACTGTTACAGCAAAAACAAAAACAAAAAAATTAGGAGTTGCAGCTGCTCACTTTGAAAACTATATTACAATGCGTGTTTTTGAGGAAAAGTTCTTGAAAGTAGGAATTAATTTTGAGAATTAAGCAGGGGACCAGAAATAGCTTTGAAATGTTTATCAGAGCTGTTGCTTTGTACAACTCCAGGAGGTGCTGATCACATTGTAGTCTATGTGCATGGTGCCTCCAGAGTATGTAAAATGAATGTGGCAGACTCAATTTAGATGTAAGGAAGGATAAAGTACACTTACTAGATAATGTCAAAATGTGAAAGAAAATAAATGACTGTTTGAATGAAGCCTAATGAGGTATGAGGCAAGAGTTGGAGTGGTAGCAGTGATGATCGTGATAGTAGGACTGCTAAATCTAGACCATCACTTCATTCCACGGGCTAGTGGGAATTGCTGAAAGTTTTCTCTGAATATTTGGAATTCCAGCAGTGATTTCCGAAATGGTGCTGGTGTTTATAGTCATAAACTTATTGCTTGAAAGCATCCTAAAGGCCTTAATTTTACTCAAGGGACACTTCTTCAAGCAGTGGCTGAGGAAGCTAGACATGCTTTGCAAATGTCTTCCCTCACTAAAGATTGCAGGTGTACTTTACAGGTGACTCTATCAGGCATACTCAACTGCTGTATTTTAATGTACATGGTTCTGCTGGTTATAGTTCTCCTCATGTGACTATAAGCTCTGAGAACAAGGGTTGCTGTGTTGGTGTGTATGTTTAAAAATTTTATGTGCCGGTAATAGAGTTAGTTATCTTGTGGGTGCTTAAGAAATACAAATGTACCATATTTTAAATACATCCAATATGTGAAAATCTTACTGTAATTCAAGTGTATACCAAAAAGTAAATACTGTGGTATTCACACTGGAGAGGTTTGGCAGACCTTTTTGATGTATGTGAAACAATTGTTTGCAGAAATTTGATTCATGCATGGTATTGAATAATTTGAAATACTATCATTTAACTAATCTACCAAGCTACTGTGAAAAAGGAGATTGTGAGGCAAGGTGATTTTTTTTTTTGGCAATTTTTAAATTGAGATTTAATTCACGTAACATAAAATTCACCATTTTAAAGTATACAATTCACTGGTTTTTAGTATGTTCACAATGTTGTGTGTACCCGTCACTACTGTGTAATTCCGGAACATTTTTCATCACCCCAAAAAGAATCTATTTCGTCACCCCACGTTATCTGTTAGCAGTCACTCACAGTCTCCCCACCCTCATTCCCGGCAGCCGTTAATCTACTTTCTGTTTATGGATTTACCTATTCTGGACATTTCATATAAATGGAATCATACAACATATGGCCTTTTATGTCTGGCTTCTTTCACTTAGCATGATGTTTTTCCGGCTTCCTCTATGTAGTAGCATGTAATAGTACTTAATTCTTTTTTATAACCTAGTAATATTTCCATTTATGGATATACAACATGTTGTTTATCCATTCATCCATTCATGGACATTTGGGTTGTTTACCCTTTTAAACCCACTAAGAGTAACACTGCTGTGGTGGGAACATGTATTTTCAGTTCTCTTGGGTATATACCTAGGAGAAAAATTGCTGGGTTGTATGGTAATTGTATATTTAACTTTTTGAGAAGTTACCAGGCTGTCTTCCACAGCAGCTGCACCATTTTACATTCCCAGCAGCAATATATGGAGGTTCCATTTTCTCCACAGTATTACCAACACTGGTTATTTTCAGGTTTAAAAAAAAAATTACTGTACCCATCCTAGCGGATGTTAAGTGGTATCTCATGATTTTGGTTTGCGCTTCCCTAGTGACTAATGATGGTGGGCATCTTTTTATGTGCTTATTGACCTATATATCTTTGAAAAAATGTCTATTCAGATCCTTTGCCCATTTTTAAATTTGATTCTTTATGTATTTGGGATGTTAGAAGAGTTCTTTACATATTTTGGATACTAGGTCCTTATATGATTTGCAGAGTTTTTTCTCCCCATCCTGTGGCTTGTCTTTCTATTATTTTGATAGTGCCCTTTGGTGCACAGAGTTTTTAATTTTGAAGTTAAATTTTTCTATTTTTTCTTTGATTGTTTGTGCTTTTGGTATAGTATCTAAGAAACTATTGGCTAATTCAAGGTTATGCAGATTTACACCTAAACTACTATTAGAAGTTTTATAGTTTCTAGCTCTTTTAGGTTTGATCAGTTTTAAGTTAATTTTTTTTATATGATGTGAGGAGACAAGATGGTATTAAGGAAAATTAAGGATATTTTAGTTTTTTCTCTTTTTTGAAGCTGACCTGGAGTACCATTCTACTACTGTACCTCTGCATAATGTGGATACAGAGGTTAGTGAGGGAGAAAAAAACATCCTTGATGGCAGTCTCTGGTACTTCTTCGAATAGTTCATTGGCCGATAAATGGAAGTATTTGAGTCAAACATTCTTTCACTGCATGGACCAATGCACCAATTAATCTAAGTACATATTTTTTAGTTTCTCAATATGGTCTTTTACATGTGTGAAGAGATAATACATGGTTGCATGAGTGTTGATAAGCACTTATTTTGGTCCACACAGAACAGTGTATATGTTTCCATAGTATCTTGTAGTTCCCTATAATGACGCTCTTCATATAAGTCTTTATGGCTTCTATAATTTTGTTTATAGAATGCCCTTGTGTATGTTCTTTACTGTGCTAAATACAGCATATAGCAAGTATGAAATAAAAAGATGTTGAACAAATGAAGGAAGGATGAAATTTTCATACGGGGTTTCTAATGTGTTATCAAACAATGTTTTAGGGTTTTTTACATAGAGAAGAAGATTGCTGTAGGAATAATAGTCTTTGCTATAAATAGTGGTTATTTAAACTTCTTTCTTTCCATGATCAAGTAAATTTTTATTCTTTATTGGTTGAAAACATGAGGAATTATGGAAGTTGGAAAGTAAACTTCCAGAGTTAGATTATGTAAAATTAGGGCAGTTTGACATACTAAAATATTATTTATTCCATGACCTGCCTATTATTGATATATTTGACTTCAAACGAATGAGTTTAAGCTAACAAATCTTCGGTTTTCTTCTACTTTTCTTTTCTGTTATTATTATGATTATTATTTGCTTATGTGTGATTGTCAAAAGGGAAGTCCAGGCAGTCGTTGATTTTAGACTTTCTGTTACCTGCGATAGTCCACGTCTGATAGCAGAACGCTGTAAGGCCTTGTTTGCTAAGCACTTGTGTGCTTTGTTATGGGACTTCGGGAAAATGTTTAAAATGCAGATAAAGATAGAAATGAGGAATATAACTTTAATAGGCAATTTTGAATGAGGTGGGCATTGACCTTGATTGGCTTCTTCCTACTGCCTACTTTAGCTATGCCCTTTTTCTCCTGATCTTAGGACTCTTGTGTGAATTGCCTGTGAAAATCTAAATTAATTTTCTTTTGAAAGTGAAATGTAGATAAATCTTAATTCATTTGTGTACCTAAAGACCCGAGAGTTCATAATTTTGTGTGACTTTTTCTTGGAAAAGACCTGAGTGGGAAAAGAAATTATAAGAGCAAATCTTTTTTTATTTTATATTATTTTAGTAAAATTCTCTAGGAAGCTGTACTAAGGTCTTTTGCATGCTCTAAGAGCAAGAATATGGGGCAAAAGTTCTGAGATTGTGTTCTGTTTAACATTGAGCAGTACTGACAAAAACCCTAGGCAGAAGCTATAAGTGGGGTCCTAAGGGAAATGATGAAGGTCTAGAAAAGAGTGTGAAGATGAATGACACTTGACTTTTACCTGAAAAGCAATGTGAGATCTAATAATGAAAATGTGTACACAGATAATTGTAATACAGTGAGATAAATGCGTAATACTTTGTCATAAAGTATCAAAGTAGGGGCTGGAGTAATTAATTTTGAAGGAGGTTAGAGGCAGCTTCATAGAAGAGATAATAGGAATTTTAAGGATGAATAGTGATTTACCAGATGGACAAAGGGGTTCCTCCTAAATAGGTTAGCACAGGCCTTGAGATAGAGGCGAGAAAGAGCATTGTGATGTGTTTGGAAAAAACTTTAGTAGTACTGTGTGGTGGAATGCAAAGTGTTAATGGGAGTAAGGGGAGATGAGACTGGAGAGGGAGCTCTTAAAGGTCTTGTAGTGGCAGGAGTTATCTTGATAAATTTTGGTGTTTTCAGGCCTCCTTCCCGAGTCTTCATTTTAGAGTCCTCCCTCCTGTTTATTAGGTGTTTTCCTAGCTTTAGATGCCAGTGCTATGGAACTGGGGAAGTACTCTTTGCTTTTCTCAGGTAATTTGTGACAGGGTTATTGAAAGGCATGGGAAGGAAGGAACGCACAATCCGGTTGCCACTTGCGCAAGGGGCTAGATGAGCTTTGGCACCTGAAATTGGACCTCTGAATATTGTTATACCTGGTAGTTAAGGGTGCTAAATAATTAAAATCATGTACACCGATCTTGTGGCTTTTGTGGGCTTGTCTGGAAATCGAGTTTTTTTGAGTTCCAAATTTATGAGTGAACTTAAAACACAAACTGTTTTATCACATGATGATGGTCAATATGAATAGAAAAGGTTTCATAAACCAGTTAAAGTCCTTAAGATTCTTGAGGGGGGCATGTTTGATTTATGTTATTTAACTATTGACATCTATTTATCTGCAGATGATGCTTTAGTTATCAGTCACTCTTAGGTTGTTAAAGCTGGATCTCTACTAAACAAGACTTTATTAGTCTTGTGGAAGTTAACATACTGATTAGCAATTACATATTGAGTGTCCCCTATATATGCAAGTTACTGTGTTGAGATTATTGAGAAATCTAAAAGTGAAATCGCTGATCATGTCCTCAGTCTGGTAGGGAAGATGATGTATACAGATAGCTGAATTACCAGGCAATGTGAGATAAGTTCAGATCAAATGTCAATGAAAATCAGAGGAGAGGGAGATGCTGCTTTTGATAAGGGGGAGAACTGGACCTTAAATGAGAAGCAGTGAGGAGCAGTAGGCATTTCAGGTGGAGAGAAGAGCATGAACAAACATTTGTAGGTAGGAAGACTGGAACTGTGTTTGGGCAACAAAGGAGTTTGTTAACTATAGAGGGTAAATGGGGTGCTTTGGGGCTGAGGGAGGGACAGCTTGGGTGTAAGGAGAAATGCTCTACAGTTGGAGCAATTGTCTGAATCTCAATTGTGTAGAGAGTATGGATTTTAATCATATGACCTTTAGATACTGCTCATCTCCAAGTAGCTTTTGGCAACTGTAGGCAAAGTTGGACCATAGTTACAGCTGATTTTCAAAATTGTGCTATGTCTTTATTTTCTGCTGCCAGTGTTAAAATGGGGAAGGCAAGGAGTTTTGCTGATCTTGAAGCTGAGAATGAGATTTTGCTGCCTCAGCCTTTTTATATTAACTTGATTATTTTAGACTGCATTAATAGTGGCAATATTTGAAATTTTGAGCATTTCTGAGTTTATAGATTGCACAGGAATCATTGAAAAAGTCTTCTAAACAGATATAATGTATAGTACCTAATTTTGATCTGAAGATAGATTTTATAAAAGTTTAAGGAAACTTTTCAGTCTTCAGTGTTATACAAAATCTGATCAAATCAGTTTAGTTTGAACATAACCTTCATGATGGGGATAATAGCTAAAATGTAAGGAGTCTTCTCTGTCTTGACCACTTGATGTACATTAACACAGTTAATCATTACAAAAACCTACTGAACAGGTAGTGTCATTAGCTCTCCTGTACAACTACATAAATTGAGACACTACTAGTAAAAGGAAGTAGAAAATAAATTTAATGTTTAAGTGGCTTATAATAAAGAACCTTGAGTGTAAGTCAGGCAATCTGGGGAATCATACCTCACAGACAAGTTTTAGGGAATGGGATATAGTTAGGAGGAAAACTTTCTTTGAGAAATATAATTTCTGTAAATATGCGAGATTACATTTGGAAACAGCAGCTTCCTGTCCTCCCTTAGAGTAAACTGTTCAAGAGGAGTAAATGCTTCAAGAGGAATAAGCCCTGAAGCGGAATATGGGTTGCTGGGCCCAGCTCCATATGATGTTAGGAAAATCCCTTACTCACTTAAATTGCTTATTTTCTAAATTCCCTCCCTACTCTGCTATTGTGTGATGCTATATTTGTGCCCCTCTCGCTTTTTTGGTTTTTGCTTGGTGCTTTGGAAACTAAGATTAGAGGCGGTTTCTCTGTGATAAGCTTTTGCTTCGTTCTCTGTCGTGTGTCCCACCTACCCATACATCATTACTTGAAAGACAGTTTGAACTTGCATATCTTACTGTCATCAGGAGGGAGAAGCAGCATTGTTTTATGTCATTTGTTTAATAAGAGGAAATGGCCCAACAAAAATGTGAATTTTCTTCTTTCATTAAAAATATGTGAATAATATAAAACATAAAAATACTTAATAACAAAAGGCTTCCTATTAGCCTTTCCACCCATATCTCAGATACTTGCTTTCCTGAATTTTTCACTTCAGCCAGGTTGACCGGAGGATGTTTATCTTCCTTTCAGGTTTGCCTCCTTTGGGCATATATGTTTGGGTTAGATGCCCTTGTTTGGTGAGGGAGAACAGGACCCTTCTCTCCCATTTGCCCACTGCCAAATGGCCAAATGAGCCTTACCTGGTAAGCCATGGGTAGCAGTTGTAATTAAATTGCTCCCCTAGCTCTCTGCGGAGATGTATTCTTTTGTCGTTTTTTTCACTCATAGCATCCTGTGCATGTTTCTCTCTCCTGAAAACAGACTCAGCTTTTTTCATCTTGGTGTGCCCAATACCTAGAATATAATGCCTGGTGCATAATAGGATCCTGGTAAATATTTAATAAATCTTTGATGAAGATAATGGACTTAGTCTACTGGGCTAGTGAACTATTTAATCAACAGTATTTTGTTGTTTTACTTATTTTTAAATTTTTTTAAATTAATTTATTTTTTGAGGAGGATTAGCCCTGAGCTAACATCCACTACCAATCCTCCTCTTTTTGCTGAGAAAGATTGGCCCTGAGCTAACATCTGTGCCCATCTTCTGCTATTTTATATATGGGACGCCTGCCACTGCATAGCTTGCTAAGTGATGTGTAGGTCTGCACCCAGGATCTGAACCCGCGAACCCTGGGCTACTGAAGTAGAGCACATGAACTTAACTCCTGCGCCACTGGGCCAGCCCTTGTTTTATTTTTTAAATAGGAAATTCTTCTTGGATAGAAATAGTCTTTATATTAAAAATAGTAAGATATGATCTTGCTCTTTAGTTAGTTGGTTCACTTGATCAGTTCATGCTATTCATGCCAGGAGTATGGATTTGATACCTGAAAAAGAGTGATGGTGGTGGTGGCTTAACTATTGTCTCAGACTAAATGGTCTACACTGGCTAATTGTCTTGCATTTGTTGGCTGTAGGTCATAATGGGAGATCAGTTGTGGGTATACAGTGGAGCATCACTAATCCATCACCATTTGTTCATATGCATAGTAATGTCATCTTAAAATTATTTGGTTAAGTGATGAATTTATGAATTATTGCCTCAAACCTTATTTTTATCCCTTATTTTAATTTCTTAGAACCATAGAAATCTAAGCATTGTTGTTGTTTCAAAGGTCCTTAATTTATTTGCTTATTGAAAGGACTATATTTCTTCCAAGTATGTTTATATTATGGATATATTTTGTGGATGGGGATTACAGATATCTACTTACTATTGCTAGAACTCTGCAGTAGGGCAAGCCTGCATCTGTTTTTCTGACTATGGCTGCTTACTCATTTTGGCCTGCAACCTTCTGTGTACCTATGACAACCATTAAGAGAAGAGGAAAAAAAATTTGCTTTTACTTGCAGTACATGTACATGTAGCTGGTTTTGAGTTGACTTGTCAAATACAGTGTGAACTTTCTCTTTGGCTGTCTTTTTTACCTTTTGTGACTTGAAATTAAATAAGCAACTTATTGATGTAGTTTAGAATAATCTTTAGTTGTATTCAATACATAATCATACCTAGGGAACTTGTTTTAATAGTCATTGGTACCTTTTATTTTGGTGCATTAATTTTTTTATTGACGTAATATTGGTTTATAGCATTATATAAATTTCAAGTGTACATCATCATTGTTCATCTTCTATATAGACTACATCATGTTCATCACCAAAAGTCCAGTTGCCATCTGTCACCATACAAATGTGCCCTTTTATCCCTTTTCCCCTCCCCCACCTCCCTTCCCCTCTGGTAACCACCAGTCTTGGTTGGTTGGTGTTTTTTTATATTCTACACATGAGTAAAATCATAGGGTATTTGGCTTTCTCCATCTTACTTACTTAGCTTAGCATAATACCCTCAAGGTCTATACTTGTTGCAAATGGCAAGATTTCATCTTTTTTATGACTGAGTGGTATTCCATTGTATACATATACCACGTCGTCTTTATCTGTTCATAATAACTAATTATTAGGGAAATGAAAATCAAAACCACAATGAGATATCACTTCATACCCATCAGAATGGCTGTTATTAAAAGACAAGAAATAACAAGTGTTGGGAGAGGATGTGGAGAAAAGGAAACCCTCATATACTTCTGGTGGGAATATAAACTGGTGCAGCCACTATGGAAAACAGTATAGAGATTCCTCAAAGAACTAAAAATAGAACTACCATATGATCTAGCTGTTCTACTTGTGAGTATTTATTGAAAGACCATGAAAACGCTAATTCAAAAAGATATTTGCACCCTTATGTTCATTGCACCATTATTCACGATAGCCAAGACTTCGAAACAACCTAAGTGCCTACAAGGGATGAATGGTATTTTTTTTAACCGCTGAGTTTCTCTGGCTTCAGATAACATTGGAAAGGGAGGGGCAGGATTTTGGAAAGGTGTAGCCATTTATATTAGGTGACTAGAAAACAAAACCAGTTTCACCAATTGCAATTACTAGCTTTATTTCAGATGAGCTGTCATATGGGAGAATTGGTCTAGTTTTGATTTGTAAGGCCAATGTGAAGATTTGTTGGTAAAATTGAGTAGATTGTTCTGCAATGAATTTGTGTTTAAAAACAGTATATCCAACAGGGTTATAGCATAGCAGCATTTGATCTTTTGGTATGAAACTGGAGGAGAGATCTGGTTTGTTCTTTACATGATCACTTTGTCTTCTGTTTTCGGATCTTGAAGATATAACCACATTATCCTTATTCCCATTTGTACGTTTCTTTTTAGAAGTAAAACCATCTGTTTGACTGAGAAATTAGGATTTAACAGGCAGTAGTTCCTCCTTTATTTTTCTTTTCCGAACATTAGCTTTTGTAACTTTTCTTCACAGTACTGTGTAATTGTGTATTCGTTATCAGGTTTGGAAATTGTGTTAGGTGTTAATTCAATATAAGATTTTAGATTTGGTACAGTATAATTCCTCATTTTCATTCTTCATATTCTTGTAAAATATTGTTTTCAATTGGTGACCTAGAGTGGACCAAGGCATTATTTTTAGGTGACTCCTGCGACACATCCCAGAAACACCTCATAACGTAGTTGAGTGGCAATAAAGAACAACCATAGGTACTGACTTAAAAATTAGTTACAGAGTTGCAGCTGGCAGCTAAGTTAGAAAACTATTTATAGAGCAGCTCAGGAGGCTGAGACACTGCTTGACTAACTCCCTGAAGGTGCTGTGCAGGGAGAAAACTATTTCTTCCTATCAGGAGATGGAAACCTTTTGAGAAGCTTAAGCTGCTTCCTGTCTTGGGGCTTGTAGACATAACCTAGAAGTGCTTTTTCTTTGGCTTTCTTCATCGAGTTATATTTTCCTAACTTAGTCAGTGACCAACCAAGAAGGCATTGTAGCTTTTGATGCTTCCTTTTCTTTTTTAAAAAAACAAAGTTCACTTCTCCTACTGTTACTTAGAATTGAGAGCGATTACATCTCTGTGGCAGATGGCTGGAAAACTGCTTTGTGTGTTCCTCTTATTTTAAATCTGTGTTAAGCCCTACTCACCTAAAATCTGGTGAGTTGATTTAGTTTGTTTTGTAACATTCTTGGCTTTTTTAAGCTTCCCTGTAAATTAAGATTTGCAGTTTCTCAGACACTCTGATGTGGGGATGCCCAAAACTCTTGAAACCTGTTCCTTGTGAACTTGGTTTGAATAATATGATGCCTTCCTTATATCCTGTCAACTTCAGTTCATTGTAGCCAGAATGAAGATGATGATGCCAATGAGCAGGATATACTATACCAGACAAGAGGTGGTTGGTCTCTCACTAGGAATTAGATTTGTGAGGGCTAAAAAGAGAGAATTGTGAATTTTAGGTTAATGAGAGGTGATGACAAGACTCAAACCAGTTGGAATGAAGAGAGAGAGAATTGAGAGAAAATACGTATATAACTTCGTCTCTCTAGGGGAAAGATTACTGTTTTAAAGAATCTAGTTCCGGTACAATCAATAGTTTGTGGTACTTCAGGTAGGCAAGTATTTAAATCTTTATATTGGAGATGACAGAACATCCCTTGCTTTGTCAAAAGGATATTATAATAATCAGAAGACTTAAGATGTGAAAGAGCGTTGTAAAGTATAAAGAAATCTGCATGTACAAAGATTTTGCCACTCTTAAGATCAAGTGCAAGTAACTGTGGTAACACCCGTTGAAGAATTTGGGTCTTATCAACCTTCTAAAGAAGATATGGCTGAAATCATTGACTTTGAGGTAGTTTCATAATACTGTATTGGAAAAGTGATGGAGGAATGGTCTACTAAAATGAGGGAAAACTCATCAATAAAATATGATCTTAAGTAAAATTAACTAATATTTGTAGTGGTGCTTTAAAGTACTCTAAATATGTTGTCTTAAAATATACTGTGAAAATTAATTATTAATATTCCTATTTTTAAAATGGAAACGGAGTGGCTAATCATAATTAACATGCCTGAAGTCATAATGGTAAATAGTGAAGCTGGAATTTGATTCTAGATCCTTTGCTCATTCAGGTGTCACTTCATCTGGTCATGGTACAGCCCTAGCACATGGAAATGGATGACGCCATGCATGAAAGTGGGAGAGCCTAAAGCGGAACTTTAGTGATGATGAAATTAGCATCTTCATCCTTACTGTTTGAAGCAGAGATTGGAAATGAATAGCACTTAGATTATCAAATAAGTGTATGACAGAGAAGAGCTATAATGGGGACAAATGAACTTTAAAGGAATAGAACTGAAAACAGATACCCCTTCTCCCTACCTAGCAACCTCAGTGATTCTGGAAGGTATCCAACATAACAGTGAAAGAAAAAGCTAATTAATCCAATATTTGTCAAGTATAGGGAGGGATGATACTTGAAAAGTCGTAATATTCAAAGTAGTAGCATTTTAGTTGGATAGAAGGCTTATTTGGGGAGCTTTTGTCACCATAGCAAAAAGGGAAATTGGTGAAAGATTGGTACTGTAGATTGAAGGGGAAAAAGTGATTAAATTTTTCCTTGCTGCTTGTCTAGACTATTTAAAATTTATATTACCTTCTCATAACAAACCAAGAGAAGGATACAGTCATGCGCCATATAATGATGTTTTGGTCAATGAGGGACTGCATGTGCGACGGTGTTCCCGTAAGATTATAATGGAGCTGAAAAATTCCTATCACCTACTGATGTCGTAGCCATCATAACATCGTAGTGCAATGCATTACTCACGTGTTTGTGGTGATGCTGGTGTAAACCTGCACTGCAGTCGTATAAAAATATAGCACATACAATTATGTGTAGTACATAATATTTGATGATAATAATAAGTGACTATATTACTGGTTTATATATTTACTCTCCTGTACTTTTTTATCATTACTTTAGAGTGTACTCTTTCTACTTAATAAAAAAAAGTTTGCTGTAAAACAGTATGCCATGTTGCATTGGCAGCAGCCTCATACATCTAGTTTTTACCACATCTTTTGACTGCATCATTTTCTCTTGTGCTTGATTTAATCCCAGTGTTTTGCTCATCATAGCCCATAAGCATATTGCTAATTTTGTCAATAAGAGGCCACATCAAGTGATTGACCTGGAAACGAAATTAAATGTGATTAAGGACTTCGAAGGTGGAAAATCAGTCATGGTGATCAGTTGCCAGTCAGTCATGTCCCATTCCACCATAACTGTGCTCTTGAAGAACAAGAACAGTGATGGAAGCCGCTAAAGGATCTGCTTCATTGAAGGCAACAAGACTAATAAAAATTTGAGAAGGACCTATATCAGACATGGAGAACATTCTAATGACCTGAATTGAAGACCAGACACAGAAGCATATCCCTCTCAGCACCATGACAATTGCAGCCAAAGTGAAAAGTTTGTTTGTGACATTGAAAGAAAAGGCTGGACCTGGCTACAATGTTGAACTTACTCCTAGCTCTGGTGGTTTAACCAATTCAAGAGTGATTATTCATTGCGTAATATGAAAGTGAGTGGTGAGCCTGTGAGTGCTGATGTGAAGGCAGCTGAAGAATTTTTGGAAACTCTAGATAAGCTGATTGTGGAGGAAAATTACTTGCCAGAGCAAATATTCAATATGAATGAAACCTCCCTATTCTAGGAACAGACGCCTGAAAGCATTCATTCATAAGGAGGCCTAAGTCAATGCCAGCTTTCAAGGCTTTTAAGGACAGGGTAACAGTCTTGCTTGGGGGCAGTATTGCAGCTATAAATTGAAACTCTTGTGATCTGGCACAGTGAGAACCCCAGGGCCTTCAAGCATACCACTAAGCACATACTGCCAGTATATTACAGGAGCAAGAAGTAGTCATAGATGACCCAGCTCCTCTTCGAAGATGCCCCCCCTGAGTTGATCTGCCAGCATAATGGAGAAGTACTGTTTGGAGTATAACATACCTTTCAAGATTTTGCTTATTGTTGATAATGCTCCCAGATGTCCTCCTCTTATTGGGGATCTTTATCCCAATATCAAAGCAGTGTTTCTCCCTCCAAATACCATGTCTTTGATCCAACAATGGATCAAGGAGTTATTGCAGCTTCTAAAGCCTACTACCTTAGGAGGACCTTTGTCCAGGCTATTGCTGCAATTGAAGAAGACACTGATGGAATTCTGGAAGGATTACAACATCTGTGACTGCATCAAGAGCCTTGCTTGGGCTTGACATGATGTCACCAAGGAGTATATGAATGGCATCTGGAAGAAGACACTCAACAAGTTTGTCCATGACTTCAGAAGATTTGCCGAGGATGAGGAGGTTGCAAAAATCAACAAAGCTGTGGTTGAGATGACAAACAGCTTTAACCTGGATGTGGATGAGTATGACATTGAGCAGCTCTAAGAGGTAATTCCTGAGGAATTGACTAATGAAGAGTTGTCGGAACTGGAACAGGAACGCATAGCTAAGGAAGAGGTAAGAGAAACGGAAACTGCAGGAGAAGAAGAAGAAGAACCATCCCCAAGAAAATTCACAGTGAAGAGTTTAGCAGAAACTTCTGCAGACCTCAACAAGTTCCTTAAAAGGTTTGAAAACATGGACCCTAACACCAAAAGGTTTTCATTAACAGAGAGGAATGTTCTTGGTGCATTATCTGCTTACATGCAAATCTGTGATGACAAAAAGAAACAAATGAAGCAAACCACCATGGACATATTTCTGAAAAGAGTGACATCAATAAGAGCCTCAGGCAGGTCCTTAAGGAGGTATTCCAGAAGAGGACATTGTTATAGGAGATGACAGCTGCATGTGTGTTACTGCCTCTCAAGACCTTCTAGTGGGACAAGATGTGGAGATGGAAGACAGTGATGTTGATGAGTCTGACCCTGTGTCGTCCTAGGCTAATGTTTGTGTTTCTGTCTCAGTTTTTAACGTAAAAGCTTAAAAAGTATAAAAAAAAATAGAAAAAAGTTATAGAATAGGATAAAGAAAATGTTTTTGTACAACTGTACAGTGTATTTGTGTTTTAAACTGTTATTACAAAGGAGTCAAAAAGTTAAAAAAATTAAAAAGTTTATGACCTAAAAATGTTACAGTAAGCTAAGGGTAATTTATTATTGAAGAAAGAAAAAAATATTTTTATAAATTTAGTGTAGCCTAAGTGTACAGTATTTATAAAGTCTCCAGTAGTGTATGGTAATGCCCTAGGCCTTTGCATTTAGTCACCACCCACTCACTGATTCACCCAGAGCAACTTCCAGTCCTGCACACTCCATTCACGGTAAGTGCCCTATACAGGTGTACCATTTTTTATCTTTTATATCATATTTTTACTGTACTTGTCTATGTTTAGATATGTTTAGATACACAAATATTTACCTTTGTGTTACAGTTGCTTACAGTGTTCAGTATAGTAATATGATGTACAAATTTGCAGCCTAGGAGCAATAGGCTGTACCCTATAGCCTAGATGTATAGTAGGCTAAACCATCTAGGTTTGTATAAGTACACTCTGATGTTTGCACAACGATGAAATTGCCTAGTGACACATTTTTCAGAACATATCCTTGTCATTAAGTGATGACTGTACATTGTCTTAGAAATTTAAGGGACTCTTCAGATATCCATCCACATATAGAATGTGGATTTTGGAAATATGTGATATTATCTACCTAAATATAGATAGATACTTGCATGAAAGAATCAACTGTTTTTATTCTTAGTCTTTTATTATTAATGTTATTGTAGTTGGTAACTTAGAAGCAGGGGAATGAAATTATCAGTTTTTTTTTTTAACGCTGAGAAATAGGCAAACATGGATGGTATGGAATTTTATAAGAACAGTTGTATGGTTATGAAAGGTGTGAGGATGGAGATGTTTTTTGTTGAAGTACTCCTAGTGATTATTTCTTCTTGTAGAAACTTAAAGGCTTAAGTGTAAACTTATTAGGAAAATGATTGACTTTATTTTATGGTGATTAATTGCTCACGTTTTCCACTTATAGAGCCTTATTTCCAAATTTAAAGCCATGTAGGCAGGGTATTATTTGGTGCTTACTGTTCCTGGCTACATGTGTCTTTACTGTTTACAGCGGGTTGAAAAAATTTTTCAGAAATGACTTTCACTTGTTACTCAGTGGTTTAGAAGGGTCTCTTGATGGCTCCTTGCCACAGGTCTGGCAGTTAATGAACTATAGAGGATGACTGGTGTGTAGTTTTGACTCACTTAAGGTAAACAGATTGCTTTGATTTAGTTGTGCAGTGTGTGAATGAATAAGATTCCCACTGTCTCTACTTACTGTCTACATAAAACTAAAGGCTTTGCAGAATCAACAAGAGAAGATTGTGTTCAACATGACTTGTTTGACAAGGGTGAAACAGACATGTGTGGTGTAGAATGAATGGGATGTCTCCATACTTCCCCACTATGGGGAAGATGGTAGTTCATCATGGTGGTCAGTTTCATAGGCCTCCAGGCCACTGCTGACACACTGCCATTGTTACTGTAATTTTCAAAAGTCTCTTTATCCCAGACTCCTGATTATCATGTATAAATAGCAACCTCCCCGAAACACTTGCCCCATCTTTCTTAAGGGCTAAGAAACTCTTAGCACTTAGCACCATTGGACATATATTTGTTCATTTGTTTACTGATTGTCTTTCTCCACTGGTACGTAAACTTCTTGATGGCAGGAACTTTGTCCATTATTGTGTATTTCTAACTCTTAAGACTTACTTGGCATAGTATAGCATGCAGTGAATATTATAGAAGAAAAGGAATTTCTGTTTGTTCATCCTGAGGTTTGCAAAGCTGTGGGAAGATGGATTATAAAGATTCTCTTGTTCTAATTGCATCAGGAACGTGAATGGTGTTTTCTGGGTGAGGTAGACTCTGGCAGAGGCTAACCGCAATCCATTAGTCTCTTTGACTAGGCAGAATTTAAGTTGTTAAGAGAAGCCATGAAAATTCTTTTGGATTCCTACTTTTTAGTTATGGGCTTGGCTGTTAGAGAATAACATTAACCTACCTCTGGGAAGGACTTTTTGCCTGTTATTCTCTCTTCTCCCCCCTGGGTTTTACGAGTGGAGAAATGGGCTTTCGTTTCATCTGTAAATATTTATGCCATCATATCAACCCATGTACAAGGCACCATGTTGCACATTGTGGAAGATATAAGAAAACA
The DNA here is from genome assembly GCF_041296265.1 of Equus caballus. NCBI lineage: Eukaryota > Metazoa > Chordata > Mammalia > Perissodactyla > Equidae > Equus > Equus caballus. Next base: position 62,080,826 of record NC_091690.1, read on the forward strand.
GAAGATTCTTGAATTTATTTATTTATTTATTTTTTAAAGATTTTATTTTTTTCATTTTTCTCCCCAAAGCCCCCTAGTACATAGTTGTATATTCTTCGTTGTGGGTCCTCCTAGTTGTGGCATGTGGGACGCTGCCTCAGCGTGGTTTGATGAGCAGTGCCATGTCCGCACCCAGGATTCGAACCGATGAAACACTGGGCCGCCTGCAGCGGAGCGCGCGAACTTAACCACTCGGCCACGGGGCCAGCCCCCTGATTCTTGAATTTATTTTAATAAAGTAAAGAATAAGTCTTGATTGCTTAAAACAAAAATGGGACGGTCAGGCTACAGTTCAGATTATACTCCTGTTTTTTAAGCGTGAGATATTTTTTGGACATAGAGGTGAAAATTTCTAATATCTTGAACGCCTCAGAAAACTTCAGATTGATTTTCAGAGAAGAAATTTGATAATCATTTGCATAGAGGTTTTTGTTGAAGTTAGGAGATTAAATGATTTTCTCAGGGTGAAAAAAATAGAACCAGAGATTAATGTTAAGAAGTACTTAACACCAAAGTGCTTGGGGTGAGGGGACAAAATGGATAGAATGGAAGGATGTTTGTGTTTTAGGAATGCTGGGGAAGAACCAGAAAAGAGCACTCATAGAGAGAAAAATGCAAATACACCAGGAGTAGGTGGTGGTAGTGTATTAATTCCTTAGCTACATGTAGACTTTTATTAGGTCAGTTATAACTAGGGTGACATATAATTTATATTCCAAACTGGGTCACTTTTGAGAGTGAAAGGGTATGCTATCTGAATGGAGCACTGGGACAACAGGTGTAAACCAGGACTGTTCCAGGAAAACCAGGACACTTGATCACCCCCTACTAGTAACATACTTCTCTCCAGACTTAGTCCCAGTTCCTTTAAACCTCTCCAGATAATTTCTTTTCCTTTAGAGTACTCTGATCTGCACTAGAGCCCCTCAAGCATTAGTTCCTTTTTCCTGGTCCTATTGAAATGAAAGAATTCTTTTCATTTTTTCTGCCTCCCCTCCCCCTGGACTGTTTGGTTTACACCATTGGTGGAGGTAAGTACAGTAATTACAATGCATTGTTAGTTGACATTCTAATTTGCTTAAGAAATCAGGTTTTGTGTGTTTCTGATCCAGTATTAGATTGTTTTTGAGTATCCTGGTTGTATCTAATGAACTATTAGTAAGTTCTTAGCATGTAATATATAAAAAGAGAATTTATTTGTAAATTTACGTGATATTTAATATGTTTTCTTTCCTACAGGTAGGATTGTAATTCTGAAACCTCACATCTTCAAAGAAGGGAAATAGGGCACCTTGTGTTTATACCATCAAAATGTTATTTTTTTATATTGGAGCACTGTAATGATTTCATTTTGTTTTACTATTCAGTTTAATAAACTTTTTAATTCTTATATTAAGTGATACATTTTTATTATATTTAAATAACTTTTTATCCTCTTAAATTTTCTGGTAAATTAAAATTAACATAGAAGTAATAGTTACTTTTGAGGTAGTGCTTACCAAAATACGGTTCTCCTCACCCCTAAGATCCTTATTTTGAATCTGGGATGGGACTAGGGTGTCTGAGTTTGGAAATCACCATTTTGGAGTACTACAATGGACTCCGAAACAATCTCAAAATTAAGTAGTTTGTTTTATAGATAAGCCTGAACCTCTCTCTTCTTGCCAGATCCTATTGTAGTCTGCCATCCAGTGGTAGGAATTCAGAATACACCAGAACACCAAGGAGAAACTCTAGGTTTTCAGAGTTTTTTATATTAAGAATGCTTACATAGTAGGCTAAAACGTTTTGATAATAGGAAAAAAGAAGAACAACCCTTTCACTTGAAAACATAAGTCAGTGACAGTGAATTCTGAGAGTATTCCAAGAGTGTGTGTTTTTCTATAGAGCATTTTCATAACTTAAACTTTCTTCTGCTCTTGTTCTAAGATTTTATGTGTTTATAAGAGATTTGTGGGTGAAGAGGCAAATGCATAAATAATAGATAATTTTAAGAGACAGTAGGTTGGGCTGATTTGGAAAAGATTCTTTGTGTGTTGATGAAAATTTTAGGGCAATTACATAATGATTCCATTAACTAAAACAATTCCTTTTGCACTTTTAAAATTAAAGTATGGACAATTCAGCAAACTTGCTTTGTGTTCAGCTATGACCTAAGAGGCTAAATTTCAGCTAGATATTAATGTAGAGTACCTTAGGGGTAGCTTTGTTTACCTAGCTCCATCTGAATTCTTTCTTCTTTTAGGTATTCCCTCTTTAGTTCCACTTTTTTTTCTGCTACAGATAAGAAAGAGGTCAGTCCTTTCTTGTTGCTTTTTGAAGTGTTCTGAAGACACTCACCATTTGAGAATTGTGTGGTATATCCCTAGGAATACTTCCTAAATCTATGTTATTTTTTATTTTATGAGAAAGATTGTCCCTGAGCTAACATCTGTTACCAATCTTCCTCTTTTTGCTTAGGAAGATTGTCCCTAAGCTAACATTTGTGCCAGTCTTTCTCTATTTTATCTGTGGGATGCCACCACAGCATGGCTTGATGAACAATGTAAAGGTCTACACCCAGGATCTGAACTCGTGAACCCTGGGCCACCAAAGTGGAGCACATGAACTCAACCAGTACTCCACTGGGCCAGCCTTGTCATTTTTTTTTTAATACTTTGAATGCCCCCTTCTCTCCTCTTTCAGATTAACTCAATCCTTGTTACTTGTACTGAGCATTGTATTCTGAGAGTCTTTTCCCAGTTTTTACCTTAACATCCAATTAGTGTGTTGATTAGATTTATTTCTTAAGGTATAAATCAGTTTGTGAAGACTTTTTTTTGGATTAATTCTAATGGAAATTATGTAAAAGTATAATATGTTTCTTACAGAGAACCCCACAAACTTTAAAGATACAATTGTAACAGTTACATCTTAATTTGGAACATAATTTGTGACACCTTACACAAAAATTCAATGGAGTAACATAGAAGACTGTTCATCCTCTTTCTCAGACATTTGACACTTGGGACAAGGGCAGATGTGCCTCTGTGTGTGTATTTCATTTGGCTTAAGACTGATTTCAACTTGCATGTTTTCTAAATGCTTTAAAATTTTTGCTAAATGAAAAAAATGTTGCTGATACTTTATATCAACAAATTAGAAACTATTTTCTTATTCTCTGATTACTGTTTCTTGGTGAATATTTGTTCCTCTTATTTGTACTCCTACCCAGGAAAAATTTCAGAGGTCTGATCAGTGAAGCAACAATTGATGAACCACTTAATTTGCCTTCCAAATTGAATATAGCTTCAATTTTCTAGATGATTGAAGAAATCAGTCTTTGTTACTAAAATCAGTTCTGAAGGCAATTGCAAAAAGAGTATCTTTTGATGTAACGTTTTTGAAAGAGATAGTAGCATTTGGCTAAATGATTATGATGTATTGTGGTTTTTAAAAAAAACTAATAGTTGTTTTTAGCCAAGCTCATTTATTAGAAAATCTACTTTGGTATCAGCATAATTTTGATATAGCCTAGTGTGAGTGTCTGTTTAGATGGAAACTCGACGTCTCGACATTCTGCTGATGGTGCCTGCCACTGGCTGGGTTGCCTGACTTGCTGTAGAAGTGAACCATAAGTGCTCTGAGTTTCTAAAGTTGGTGAACTCTGCCTAGGCAAGTCTATACAGGCTTGTGGCTGATGAATGAAGCCATCGGGTAACTGGTTACTTGTAAATTATTTTTACTTGGCTGAACATTTTCCCCTGAATGTGAAAATGCTGTTTTGCATTTCACTACTTTTCTTACTGTTTTTGTTTTAAATTAGAAGTTTAAGATTCACGTTAAATTGGCTATTTGGGTATCCACTTGGTATATGTGTCCAAGTACCCTTATCTTTTATGAAAAATTAATTCTATTCATAAATCTTCTCACTTAGTAGTGAGCTCCTGTGCTCTTATTACCTATGGCCAAGTGCCTTACTTGTGTTAATACAATTAACATTTACTTTATCTACCCGAGACATTGTTTGTTGGGGGAAGCGGGGCATATTAAATAATAAAAGTGAGAGCATTTTTTTTCTATAGTAGGGAGTGGTTCCTTCCACTGTCTCTTTGGAAAAATGCTCTTCATTTCCATGGTAGGCCTGTTTTCTTCCTGCCCTTAAATACAAGAAATCCTCATGAATTCTCACCTATACCTAAAGCAAAGAACCTATATGCCATGTAGTAGTTATTTTTTTGAGTGTGAGGTTTAGAAATTGTTAATAATGTAACATTCAAGAAGGTATTTCAGTTTTTATATTCTTAAGGTAAATAACTAAAAGAAAATACAACATGTGTTTCTACTTTGGAACCCTTTTGCTTGGTAAAGGAAATTTAGTACCAAGTTTGTGCTTTTTAAAGAAATGAGGTCTCCTGAATTGAGAATGGGAAAAGCAATAGCCATCAAGATTTCTGTGATATGCTTGACTTTTGTTTGGAACGAGTTGCTTTTGGTTAATCAGAGGTGGGGAAAACATTTTCCTTCCTGAGTTATTGGAGCTCAGACTTGGAAGCATTTTCAAGTTACTACTGGAGTAGAAACATTGTATACAGGAAAAACTACTGTGTGGTGAAGATGACTGGTCAACTTCAATTACTATAGGGAGGTATATTTTGCAGAGTTTCTGTAACTATTCAGTATTTTTTCCTCCAAGTGATATTTGTATAACTTTGGCTTTGCATTTGGTCTACTTTGGGTTCATAATCTCTTCATAATCTCTACTCTGGATTCATGATCTCAGCATGAATTCTTATTTCATTTTACCTATTATATGTACAGTGTTATATTTTAGCCTCTGGAGTTATCCTTCAGTTTTTATTTGATCATTTCTAAAGCATGCTAGAGTTTTCATAAACATTACAATAGACAAGCACTATAAAAGATCCCTTTTAAGTTTAAATTTGAGAATTTTCACATGTAATGGGGTCTGATTTGTATTTCAACCTTTTGGGAATAGCAAGTTTTGCAAATACTTATGGATTGTTATTTGGTCTATGTAAAAAACACTCTTTTGGATGCTTTTTAAAAAGTCATGTTAAGACTGTGCATATGCATACTAAAATAAATTTATTTATTCAAAAAGTATGAGTGACCACTGTATGCGAGGCACTATTCTAGGCCTTTGGGGATATAGCAGGGTACAAAACAGAGCCCTGCCCACATGGAACTTAGGTTTAATTGGGAGAGAAAGACGTTAAACAAATAAGGTGTTAGGTGATGATAAGTGTTTTGGAGAGAAATAAAGCAGAGTAAGGGTAGTGAGGGTTTGGAGGTAGAGGAGTGCCTTAAGCCTTTGTTAATTTTTATGAACACTCAGAGACGTTCATCTGATAAGGTGACATTTAAGCAAAGATCTATGGGAATAAAGCAGGGGAGCAAGGAGTGTAGATTCTAGGAGAAGAGTATTCTAGGCAGAGGGAACAGCAAGTGCTGAGCACCTGAGGTATGAGTACTTACTTGTGAGAGGCATTGCAAAGGAGGTGTCAGTATAACTGAAGCAATGGGATGCAGAGGGGAGAGCTGATCACAAAGGGAATATGGCATGGATAGAATGTACCTATTCTAATATTATATATAAAATACTATAGTTGGTGAAACTGACATCTATACCTTTGGCTTCATTTAAGATCTGAGTTTCTGACAAATCTAGCAATTTACTTACCTTCGCGATGAAGAGTGTGCAAATTGCTAACAAAAATGTTTGCAGACTCCTTTTAAGGTCTCTCAGTCCAGTAGAAGAGAATGATTTGGAAGCAAATAATTATAGTGTAGAATAACTCTGGAATTTAGAATTATATGTCAGCTTTAGTAATTGTGTGGAGGGTACCTTAGTTTGTGAGGGGAAAACTTCATTCGTTTTGAAGAATGGGCAAGAGACCTCAAATGAGGTGTTAGAAGTGAAGAGGCCAGTCAGTCCAGCATTTCTTAGTGGGGACAATTTTGGGTGGGGCAGTTTTTAACTGTGGAGTGCTGATTGTGCATTGCAATTGTGCATTGCAGGACCGTTACTCATCCTTAACATTAAATGCCAGTAAAACCCTTCTGAGAGCCTGATAATCTCCCTCCCCAATTTCCAAGTGCTCCCAGAAATGGTTATCCCCTGGTTAAGAAATAAATAGGACCTGAATTCTAGCTTTGACAGTGATAGTGGAATGGAGAGAAGGTGGAATTGCTGGAGGTTTAGGAGACTTGGTTACTGATTGGCTCTAGGTCGTGTATATAAACACACACATAAAGGAGCACCTTTGGGGCAATATCATAGCGAGAAGTTTTGTGACAGGTTCAATTTTGAAAACGAAAAAAGTAAGATTCTGAAGAGTGAAATGATTATTGATAACTGTGAGGAAGTAACTATTACATTTAAGAACTGAATAGTTTATCAAGACAGTTTCTGGAAGGACATAGAAAAACATAGATGTATAAAGATAAATAGAGTAAAAAAAAAGAAGCTAGGACTATAACTTCTATTTATAATTAAGTTCAGAGGTTGACCACTGTGCTTGAAGTTTTAAAGGATGTAAAATGAGCAAAACATAGATAGGCCTTGCCCTCACTAGATTTTATTTTGAGAGGCAGAGAAAACTTAGCTTTGGGAATAAGGCAAATACAATATATTCAGTGCCATAGGATAGGTAGAAAGTGTACTATTCAAGAAGATTCAGAGAAGGCAGAGATCAAATTCTATTTTTTACTATCAGAAATTGAATCATACCCAAGTTGAATGTACTATTTAATTTTTGTTGCAAGTAGTCTGAATTGTGAAAGTCTTGTGTCATTCTCCTGTTCCATGGGCTGTGTCCAACTGTTTGTGCTTTGTTCTTTAAGCATTGTTGGCCAGGGTGACTGCTTATCTAAAATGCTCTTGCTTATCAAATGTTACTTTGTATAATGATTGGACCTAATAGATATTTTTGAAAGATGGTAAGCAGATAAGTGGTCATAGTTACATTGATGTTTCTTGCTAGCAATCAAGGCCAAAGTTAGGTCACTTGAATTCACATGTAATCATTATGCACTGAAGATTAAAAGTCAACAAACTGCTAGTGAGTCATGAATAACTTTAATTTTTTTTCCCTTTGTGGTAGTTGTAACTGGGATATTTATACATTTTGTTTTACATGCTTTAAAAAAACTAATTTCTTGATCTTCCTCTCTATTAATTCTCTAAATCGGATCATATTTTGTATTTTCTTCATTGAATTTGCCAGTAATATATCTTAAAAAGATTGGAGGTGAAACTCTGAGATCTATTAAGAGCTTTTTTTTCAGTTTTGGTGCTGAAACAATTGTATATTACACTGTTTTATAGTAATGCTTTCCAGTTTGAAATATAAAATTGAAACTTACATTGTTTTAACTGTTTTCAGAGTAATATTGAGTAGAGTTCTTGAATCATTTCTTATTTGGAAATCCATGGAATAAGAACTTCATTTTCAGTTTTGTTTGTCAGTGTTAGCTAGTTGATATCAATTCATATCTGAGCTAGCTCAGAACTGAAGGGAGAGAAGCATGAGAATTATTTTCTATTAACAAACTGAGATCCTACGCACTCACGAACCACGTATCTGCTCTGTTGTCTTGCAGTTAGTACAAGCACAGCATTCTAGGGAGGATGTTAATAAAAGAAGTTTGACCTTCAGTTTGTTCATGCTTCCATATGTATGATTTTATTTTCGAAGTTTGTTGAAAAGATAGGGATGAATAATACTGATATTGCAACTCTGAAAGTTTATGGATAGTAAGAGAACTGAAAAGTTCCTCGGTACCTTGAAACAATTTCTTTTGAGATAAATAAAATACTTGAGGGTGAATTACTTCGTGAGGGAGTTTGATTTGCTTTTTGGTATTTTTGATCATTTATGTGATCCTAATCAATACTCTGTTTACCTTTCAGGTAGATCATAGTGGTCTCAATTGTTCTCATGAGAAATTTTTAACTTCTCCAAAAGTATCTATTGTAGCCGTACTCTGTTAGATCTTTTCCCTGTTGTATGCAAATCTGGCATTAACAACAAATTAAAGCCAGAGAGTAAACTAATACTTTTCTTTTCCTATTGCAGACTTGATTCAGTGCACAAATGAAATGAATGTGAACATCCCACAGTTGGCAGACAGTTTATTTGAAAGAACTACTAACAGTAGTTGGGTGGTGGTCTTCAAATCTCTCATTACAACTCATCATTTGATGGTGTATGGAAATGAGGTAAGCAGAATGTTTGGTTAACAAGTATATGGGTGTGTTGACTGATTATTCAGCTTGCTTCTCCCACTGAAACCTCAGGAATGGCTTCAACAACTGAATATATTAATATAGGTAAAAAGGGCAAGATGCCTAAGCAGAAATATATTTGTAGACCTTGCAGTTTGAGGAAAGATGACTTGTAGGCCAGAAATCAGAAAGCGAGTCACTGCACAGAGGACTTTACTAATGGGATCAAGAAGCAAAGATTAATGCCTAGAGGTGGGTTCTATAAGCAGCACTGATCTTTGCAGGCCTTGTTTGTCTATATCCATTTGCTTTTTTTATTAGAGCCCAATCAGATTTCTGTCTGATCTCATATAGTTGACTGTGGAAGCACTTTGCCTAGTTCAAGGCTGTGATATTGAGGACTAAGATGGCATTTTGCTGAGAGGGACCGATTGAAGAATACCTTCTTCAGCAGAGAGGTGTGTCTGAAGTCTTCGTTGCCCAAAAGGGGAACAAATAAGACGTGTAAGCTTTTGCAGTTTACTGTTTAGAGGGAATCATCTTGTTTTCCATGATAGACTAGCAACTAATATTTGAGTTCTCACCTTATATGATTTCCTCAGCCCAGTATACTTACTTGTAAAATTATGTTAAAAGAACATTTGAATGGAAACTAGGTGAATCTACATTGGTGTATGCCTTAGAAAAATGCTGCCCACTGCGCTGGGAGATAGCTCTTATAGAAATGGGGAGGGACTTTAGTCATTGGTATTAGACTGCTGAGCATAATGACTTTCTGACATCCATCGCTTTACTCATTATTTTGGGTTTTTCAGTCATGAGACTCTGTTGTCATCTTTGACAGATACCAGTAGAGTGTCATTAAAGTTCAGAATTAAAACAGAAATTTAACCACAACTTTATCATTGTAACAGATCTGTTTGCACATTTTGGTGTTCCCGTCTAGTCCTTGTCCAAAAGTATTTTTTATAGCTATAATCATAATCCGGATAAAATATTATATTTAGTTTTTTAATATAATGTCACACCATAAGCATTTCCATGTTCTGTATTCTTTATATTTATTTTCTTAGCTGTTCCCCTTGCTGGAAGTTTAGTTTTCTGATTATTCACTGTTAGAGCACCACATTGATGATTTTATTTGTAGTTTGTAAGTTTCAAAGATTATTTCCAGAAGTATTATCTGAAATCAGATTACTTTAGGACATAACGTTACATGTTACTCAGTTACTTTCTAATTCATTGTAACCAGTGTACAGTCATTACAAATGTTTGGATATGCTAGCTTCAGTGTAACTTGAAGCATTTTGATCTTAACTAGGATAATAGTTTCTACTTTTATCAGGACTGTGTTTACTTAAGATCATCATCATTCATTCGAAAGAATTTCAGGCTTATATGTATTTTTCACCTTCATTAAAATTTAATGTAGTTTATTCTTTAAAAAGAAAAAGCCACAAATATAACCAACCTACAGTGCTAGATAAAGAGGTAAACTATCAGTGGTAGCTTTCAGAAGTTGTAAATAAGGTGATAATACTGGAAGCAAAACCTTGATAAAAGCAAAGAAACACAAAGTTGACTGTCATTCCTTACTCTTGACTGACAGGAGGAAAAACATAGCATTTCAGTGTGGTTTTTAGATAAACTCATGTTTAATTTTCCTTAAGCAGCTAAGATAAATCTGACACTCTGCTCATTTTTTGTGCTAGTTTCTGCAACCCTCAGGTTTTCACATTGGCAGGTGTTATTAGTCTGTGAGAGAGTATGCCTAGGATTTCACTCCGCTGTGGTGATGGGAATACCATAGAACAGTGGTTTTCAAAGAGGCAAGGGAGGAGACTGATCCCCTTCCCCTAAGGAGACATTTGTCACAACTGAAGGGGATGCTCCTGGTGCCTAGAAGCAGAGATGCTTCTAAATATCTTATAATGCACAGGACAGGCCCCACAACAAAGAATTATCCAAGCTTAATGAAAATCATAGAGTCTAATGTTGTCTTAGATATTTTAACACTTTTTTTGAAACAGGTTTTTCTATAGGATAAATGATGAAAAATGAGTCTTTGATTTACAAATTGTTTTTCAAAATCCTGGTTTGTTAGTGAGGTGTGATCTCAGATGAACAAGATTGAGTCAGGGTATTGATGGTGTACTTCCTAATTGATAGTAACCTGTGCATACATTTAAAAAAATTCTAAGCAGTGGTGAAATTAAAGGGAGTTTCTTTAAAGATCTGTTTTAGTTGTTGCATGTAAAGGGAAGTGAAGGTAGTGTTCTATGGTAAGCACTTTGGAGAGCATTTTGACAGTATTTTGAGAAGATGAACTTTTACATACATGCTGACTCAGCAATTCAACCTTAAGTATATATCATGACAAACTCTTGTATGTTTGCACATGGAGACTATGTACACAGATGTCAATGAAACATTGTTAATAATAGTGAAATTGGAAAGAACTTAAATATCCATAAAGAAATGGATACATAATGATATAGTAGTTCATTGAAATACTAGAGTAGTTCATTGAAATACTAGAATATCATTTAAAATGAATGAAGTAGATGTACATAAATTAACTTGATAATTCTTGGGGAAAAAAATTAAGTATGTTGGCAAAGAAGTGCACTGTGATATTTCTGTAAATTTAAAATAGAAAACAAAATTATGTACAGTTTTAAGATACTTATATATGTAGTAAAATTGTAAAAACCAGTTTGAGAGTGATATATACTTACTTCAGAAAAGTAAGTGCCTGTTGGGGGGGGGGGCATGGGATTTAAGATGTGTGTCTTCAATATAGTCTGTAATATTTTGATTCTATAAGAAGATCTAAAGTGAATATGGTAATATGTTTAATCCGGACAGTGGGTAAGAGGATGTCTATACTAGCATTCTCTTGTATGATTACAAGTATTTTGTTTTAAAAAAAAAATAAAGTCATGAAAATTTGGGTCACCAGGTAACTATTTAAAGATGCCGCCTAAGTAGCTGCAGCCCAAATATGCTGCAATAAAGGCAGAATTACAAGTTCCAGTTTAAAAGTGCCTATTTCCTTTTATTTTTTATTTATTGATTTATTTTTTTGGTGAGGAAGATTCACTCTGAGCTAATGTCTGTTACCAATCTTCCTCTTTTTTGCTTGAGGAAGGTTAGCCTTGAGCTAACATCTATGCCAGCCTTCATTTATTTTGTATGTAGGTTGCCACCTTAGCATGCCTTGATGAGTGGTGCAGGTCCACACCCAGGATCCAAACCTGTGAACCCCAGGTCGCTGAAGCCAAGTGTGCTGGACTTAACCACTCCCCCATGGGCCAGCCCCCTGTTTGGTTTTATTTTGACTTTAATAACATAGATGTGGACATTAGGCTTTAATACATTCTTGTATGAGGCTAGTGAAAAAAATGTCATATGTTTTTAGGTTTGGTAACTAGTTAATAGGACGACTGAGGATGAGAAATTTAAATAGATAAGCTTAGTGGAATGTGTTAAATGCAAGTTTTCCTCCTAATTCTCAAATCAGAGTTTGTTAGATGGCAGTACCTTGATGTAATTATTTGTTTGTTTGTTTTCCAGCGTTTTATTCAGTATTTGGCTTCAAGAAACACGTTGTTTAACTTAAGCAATTTTTTGGATAAAAGTGGATTGCAAGGTAAAGACAACTTATTCATTATAGAAAATCAAGAGTGACCCCATGTGATAATTACTGCAGAGTTGAACTCTGTCTTTTAGAACATGTGCTGTAGAAGAAGCTTGTATTTTAGTGAAGGTTGTAGGGAAGAAAAACTGTCTTTTAATGTGAAGATTATGATTGACTTAATTATTTGACACCCAAAGCTCTTTGAGAAGCGGTATAGGGTAGTGGTTTGAGAACATGGATAGAATTGGACTGCCTGGGTTTGAATCCCAGCTCTACCACTTACCAGGTGCATGAAACTGAGCAACTTTCTTCACCTCCAGCTCTTCACGTTCACCTCTGCATCTGTAAAATCAAGAATAATGATAGCACCAGCCTTATAAGGTTGTCATGAGGCTTAACCTAGTTAATAAATGTAAATGCTTAGAACAATGCCTGGCACACAGGAAATGCTATTTAAGTATCCTCTTTCATTGTTATTATTGTTATTATTTTTTTATCTTTTATTCCAAGAAATGTAGTTGGGAATATAATTCATTTTAGTAGCAAAGGTAAGTACAGTGTGTTAATTAGATGAATTGCTTATTGATACTCACACCTGTTATTTTATTTATTTTACTTTTTTTTTTTTTAAAGATTTTATTTTTCCTTTTTCTCCCCAAAGCCCCCCGGTACATAGTTGTATATTCTTCATTGTGGGTCCTTCTAGTTGTGGCATGTGGGATGCCGCCTCAGCGTGGTTTGATGAGCAGTGCCATGTCCACACCCAGGATTCGAACCAACGAAACACTGGGCCGCCTGCAGCGGAGCACAGGAACTTAACCACTCGGCCACGGGGCCAGCCCCCTATTTATTTTACTTTTAATTTGGTAACTTAAAATTGCCATAATCTACTGTTGTAGTCCTCCAAGCATATTCTATCTTAATGGAATCTGTTGTACTTAGTTCCAGAACTAGATCGTTAGCATTACAGAATGTCAACTCTAGGAACAACTTTATAAAGGACGTACCAAATGACTTGGGAATATTCAACAGTAAGGCTCAGTCTGCGAAATGTCTTTAGAGAAGGTGAGATTTGTGCTAGGCTTTAAAAGATGGATGAGAACATGAGTTGGCTTAAGCACAGGTACACAGGTTCATGGATGTGAAAGAACATGGGGTGTTTAAGATTTATAGAGCGAATGAGTGCAGATAGAATGTATGGATGATGTATTGGAGAACAGGTAGTGTCAGATAGCCCTCAAGAAGCTGTTTGGGGCCAAAATCAGGCACAGAAGATTTTGATAGAGTTGGGATTTTATAATGTACTGAAAAGCCATCAAAGTTTTTTGAGTTGAAGGAGGAGGGGAGAGGGAGTGTGTGTTATAAAGAAAGCGTCATAGCTCAGTGCAGGTTGGATTAGAGTGGATAAAGTCTTAAGGACGTTGAAACTGTTCTGGGCTTTTTCTGGTCATCTAGTGGAGAGTTAAGGAGGGCCTGAATTATGGCTCTTGTGGAGATAAAATCAATGGAATTTAGTGATTAGCTGTGTTTGGGTTAGGGACTGTCCAGTTCAGTACTTGTTTGCTTTTGGTGGATGGAAGTATTAATTAGAATGAATTGAATTCCCTATCTTCCAGAGATTTTGGAAGACCAGTAATCTATACATAGGACCAAATGTTACAGGATTGATCTTACTTTAATGAGAGATACAGTGTTCTAAGTATTTAAGACAAGAAAATTAAACCGTGGAATCCTTTTTTCAAATAAAAGCTAGAAGCTAGATGTATATAACAGATAAAACTGAAGCTGCTTTGTTTGCAGGGCATGGAAGGAATTGCCTGCTCATCTTTTTATTTCTGTTCCCCCCTTATTCAGTTCATTTGAACTAAGAATCTGTGGAAACAATATGCAAACCACTAGTCCAGAACAGAATATATGCATATATCTGAGTTTTATTGTCTTATTAGCTACTCATTTTCTACTTTGTTAAGAGCTTCTAATAATAAGGTTTTAAGACTTTTCATTCCATTTATGTAGAGAACAGTTTTTAGGCCTTTTATTTAAAGCTCATATTATAAAGAGAATATAAAGATAAGCCTGAAACAGTAATTAAAAGCATATAATTCAATGGTGTTTTTGAGAAGTAATTTTCATTGCTGATGTGTTTTGTTGGATAGAGTCTCATAGATTTTATTAATTATATACTGGGCATTATAGTAGATGTATATAAATATAAATAAGTTTCTAGTCTAGTGAGTTAGATGGACGTTGTATATAATAGCTATGAGCTGTACTTGGAGTAAGAATAATATGGAAGCACAAGAGTTCAGGGAGAGTTTCAGAGAGTGAGCCTTGAAGGATGAGAGAGATTTCCTCCATCAGAGAGGGTGGAGTAGAGTGGATTAGAAGGAACTATATGAATTAAAGAGCTGAGGAATGGGAGTATGTAATACCTTATGAAATCCACTAGTAGCTATGAGAATATATGAGGGCAGTGATTTTTTTTTCCACTTTGTTCACTGATTTTTCTCCAGTGGCATTTAGCAGGCACTCAAGAAATATTTGCTAAATAAATGAATTGGTGGTGATGTTAAATCCTGTCACTTTACTTTTTTTTTTTTTTTGGTTGTTTTACTGTTATCTTTTTAAATTAGCAGAGATCATCAAGTGAAGTTAAATGTGTTAGAAAAGATGAGCCAATATAAAATGGACCTGCTTTTCAATGAGAGGCAAAAATTTGTAGACTTCCTTGAGCCAGGCAATAACTACAATACAAATTTTTTTTTGTTTTATAACATTGATTAGATTTTATGTCACTGACGTTTTCCAGTCTCATGATTGTGATAAAACAAAACCTTAGAATGATTTAGGTATTCGTTTAGAAAGTTTTATTGAAGACATACATATAATTGTTTTTTGTTATGCCTTAAACTTATATATTGCCCTTCCTTTCATTGTACCATGAAATAGTTTTCTCTACTTTTTTTAAGGTTGGCATACATAAGTTGTGGTTGTTCTATATAATATACAACTAAAGATTTCATAAGTATGAAAATTATAAATTTGCTTAATGATTTGAGGTGTGGGGTTGTGGTTCCACGGGGTGTTAAATTTGAGTTGTGAGATTAATAAGTAGTATAAGAGAGGATATTTTCCAAGTTCCTGATAAATAAAAGATAGGAATGTGGATGAGGAGTAATACATAATTAATAATTTAGGTGAAATTCTAAGGGAGAAGGTTTTTCAAAGCCACATATGACATATGTGACTTAAAAATGTGAAGTCTTAGAGATTTTAATGTGATAGTATTCATTAGTCATTTAATTTATATCACTAAATTCAGTTGGGATATCAAGACGTTATGGCCATTGGATGGAATAAGTTGGTTTTCCAAGCAAATTGGGATTTTAATAATTTGTGAAAACTTTTTCTATTTCTTTTCTTGCAGGATATGACATGTCTACATTTATTAGGCGGTATAGTAGATATCTAAATGAAAAAGCAGTTTCATACAGACAAGTTGCATTTGATTTCACAAAAGTGAAAAGAGGGTGAGTTAAGCTTTTTTTTTTTCTTGACATCTAATGGAATTCCGTATTTTAAAATGTAAACTATAGAAGTTATTAGATTATGATTTATGGAATTTTAGGCCAGTTTTAAAAGACAAACTTCATTTTTCTTTGAAGAAGTACATCAGATACTTTTTGCACTAGGATGTTTTAAAGTTTTTAAAGATTTTATAACAGCTTTATTGAGATGGAGTTCACACAACATAAAATTAACCGTTTTAAAGTATACAGTTAAGTGGTTTTAGTATATTCACAGAGTTGTGCAACATCACTACTATCTCATTCTAAAACATTTCATTAGTCCAGAAAGAAACCCCAAATTTATTAGCAATCACTTCGCATTTCCCTTTTCCACCAGACCCTGGCAACCACAAATCTGCTTTCTGTCTCTATGGATTTGCCTATTCTGGACATTTCATATAAATGAAATGATACAGTATGTGCCCTTTTGTGTCTGGCTTCTTTCACTTAGCATAATGTATTCAAGTTGTAGCATTCTTGTTGTAGCATTTATCAGTACTTCATTTCTTTTTATGGCTGAATAATATTCTGTTGTATGAATCATACTACATTTTGTTTATTTATCAGTTGATGGACATTTGAGTGGTTTCTGATTGTGGCTGTTAGGAATAATCCTGCAATGAACATTTGTGTACAAGTTTTTGTGTCGATTATCTTTTCTCTTGGGTACAAACCTAGGAGTAGAATTGCTGAGCCATATGTAACTCTTAATGTTTAGCTTTTTGAGGAACTGCCAAACCATTTTTCAAAGCAGTTGAACCATTTTACATTCTCACCAGCAAGGTATATGGACTCCCAGTTCCTTCACTTTCTTGTCAATACTTATTACTTTCTGTTTTTTTTTTAATTATAGCCATACTAGTAGGTATGAAATGGTTTATCATTATGGTTTTGGTTTTCATTTCCCATATGGTGAATAATATTGAGTGTCTTTTTATGTGCTAATTGACCATTTGTATATTTTCTTTGGAAGAATGTCTGTTCAAATCCTTTGCTTGTTTTTTAATTCGGTTGTCTTTTTATTGTTGAGTTGCAAGAGATTTTTTTATGTATTTAAGACACCAGTCCCTCATCATACAAGTGATTTGCAAATATTTTCTCTCCTCCTGTGGCTTCTCTTTGTACTTGCTTGATGATATCCTTTGAAGAATGAAAGTTTTTAATTTTGATGTTTTTTTTTCTTTAGTTGCTTGCACTTTTGGCATCATGTTTGAGAAAACATTACTTAATCCAAGGTCAAAAAGATTTGCTCCTACATTTTTTCTAAGAGATTTGTAGTTTTAGCTCTTACATTTAGGTTTTTGATCCATTTTTAATTAATTTTCGTATATGTTATGAGGTATGGGTCCAAATTCATTGTTTTGTATGTGAATATCTGGTTGTCCCAGCACCATTTGTTGAAAAGACTCTTCTTTTCTGAGTGAATGGTCATGGCACTTGGTTGAAAATAAATTGACCATAAGTTTAAAGGTTTATTTCTGGACTCCCAATTCTGTTCTGTTAATCTATGTCTGTCCTCGTGCTAGTACCACACTGTCTTGATTACCGTTGCATTATACTAAGTTTTGAAATTGAGAAGTGTGAGTTCTCCAACTCTCTTATTTTTCAAGATTGTTTTGGCTATTCTAGGTCCCTTGTATTTCCATAAGAATTTTAGGATGAGCTTATCAATTTCTGCAGAAAAGGCAACTGGGATTTTGATAGGGATTGCATTGAGTCTGTAGATCAGTTTGGGGAGCATTGCAATATTAATACACTGTTTCCAATCCATAAACATGGAGTGTCTTTCTGTTAATCATCTTTAATTTCTTTCAGTGGCTGTCTCGTGTTTAAGGTTCTTTTTAATGTTTGATGCAGAAGATGAATTTATTTTTTGCTATGCCCTGAAGGCAGTCACACATCACTTAACCACAGGGATATGTTAGGAGAAAGGCATCGTTTGGCTATTTTGTCATTATGTGAACATCATAGAGTTCTTACACAAACATGGACGGTATAATCTGCTACATATCTAAGCTGTATGGTACTAATCTTGTGCGACCACTGTCGTATATGGAGTCTGTCATTGGCTGAAACGTCCTTATGCAACTCATGACTGTAACAGTCTTCTTGGCACAAGAACTAATCACATGAATGATACAGTCAGTACTTCTATATCTGATAAAGCCTGGTATATGGATTTTTCTTAGGATATATGATGAGACCTCAGGAAAAAGCCACTAAAGATATTCTTAAGGGGCATTGATGACCCTTGTAGCTATAAAGACCTGCCCTGAGAGGAATGTAGCTTCTGCAGAAATATTCTGGTGAATGTCTTTCTGAGTTTCCCTGCTGCTCAAAGATCCCAAAGATCTAAGCAATTAATATGTTCTTGTAAATTGTTCGCTTGAAATGTTAAATTACTAGACTGAAAAGGAAAATTTAATACAAATGTAGAAGTGTAACCTCTCAGTTATTCAAGAAATTTTAAAGCTGAACTTAAAATTTTCTCTGTCACTATTCCAAATTAATCAGGAAGTGATTAGTTTGGAACTTAGCAGAACTAAATTCCACAGATTTTGTTTCATATATTTGGCTACTTTGTAGAAGATTACAGTAGAGGAGTTCATCTTAGAAGTCTCATTCTTAACTTCAGTATCCTGTCGAATAAACCATTTTCTAGTTGGGCTTATATTAATTCTTCACTGTAAAGTATGTTCAGTAAAACTGATCTTCGAGATATTTCTAGATATCAGATTGATAGACTTTAAAAATATTGATTTTTCCCCCCCTAATCTGAAGGGCCAAGTTTGAGATTGATGAGTGTTGCTGCATTTCTATATTTAATAGAGCAAACTTTATTATTTGGATGAGAATAGTCCTTGATTATGCACAATATAATTAGTATTGATTTAAAGGAAATTACTGTTATTTAATGCTGAGGAAAAGGAAAGCAAATCAAGGAGTAATTGAGTGGAACCAAGAAGAAGCAAAAAATTGACGTTGTAAACATAAGGTGCATATGTATGTATCCAATTATATAAATAAGAAAGAAAAAATGTAGGACATAGGGTGTAAGCTGAGGGCCTGATGGCAATTAAAATTTATTATATGAATGCAGAAACCTCAGTAGACTGTTTTGTTTGGAGGGAGACCTGTGTAGTAAATAGTAAAGTTTTATTTATTAGGGAAATCATTTTTTATGTTTATAAAAGTAATAAACTTAAAAATAATTCAGACAGCATAGCAACCTAACTTGTAGGAAATGTTAACGTTTTGATGTATCTAATGTCTTTTCTGTGTGTAAATAGAAATAAATATGTAGATGAAGGCATATAGAAAATTACATAGAAGTTGGATCACATTATTTGAAGACTGCTTTTCTCCCCTACTATATTTCTTAGACATTTTTGATATCTGTACACATATATTCATCTCATTCTTTTGAATGGCTATAGAATTATGTTCTAGATGTACATAGGATTTATTCCTATTTTTTATCTTACAAAAGCAATGTATTGACCATCCTTTTACATGTGGTTGCATTCTTAAGTGAAGTTTCCTATAGAATAAATTCTTAGACTTGACAGGTCGAAGGACATATATACATTTAACATTTTAATAGAAAACACCAAATTGCCCTTTATAAAAATTGTAACAAATTATTGAATTAAATATAGTTATAAATAACTTTCACTGTATTCATCCATCCTCGTGAAAATATGTATCTCATTAGGTAGGTGTTCATTTTATTTTATATTGGTTGATTGAATAATTCAGTAGATGGTGACATTGAGCCTTTCTCTCTTTTAAAATGCCATTTGTGCTTTGTTAATTACCTTTCAGTGTCCTTTGCCCACTTCTCTATTGTTTTTTTTATTCTTTTCTATTGTGTTGAATAGTGTTAAGAGCTGACCTTTAGTCATATAAATCTAGTAGGTTTAGTCAGATAAATTCTAGCTTCATTCCATTAGATGAAGGACTAGATACTAAGATACTAAGATACTTCAGCCAGCTTGCTAACTTTTAAAAAATAACTTTATTTTGAAGTAATTTCATTTCCAGAAATGTTGCAAGAATAATGTAGATAACTCCTATACACTTTACTCAGATTCAACAGTTTTTAGCATTTTTATCACATTTGTTTAATTATTCTGTGTGTGTGTATACTTTTTTCTGAACCATTTGAGAGTAGATTACATACCTCATGCCTTTTTATAGTTTATATTCCTTAATACTTTAGTGCATATTTCCTAAGAACAAGGATCTTTTATTACATATCCATCAGCTTGCTAACTTTTTTCACATAGTGGCACACAAACTGATACTATGTCTAACAGGAGAGTGATTAAATGGAGAAGACTACTTGAGGCTGAAGTGTTAGGGATTAATGTGTTGGCATACGTAAACCCATTTGTACCATAGTAGAATGCTGTGGCGGAATTGGGAAACCTCGACTTAGAATGTGAGTTATTTTATCTGTAAAATGTAAAATGATGATGTTAATAGTACTTAGATAAGGATTAGGATTGTTGTGAGAAGTAAATGAAATATTGTATGTAATGCTTACCACATGACAAGCGCTCTAACAGTAAGCTTTCTGTGTATGAGGAAATAAATTGTCATGGGTTACAAATATTTTTTCCTTTTTGTTTTTCTAAGAATTATTAAGGGTTTTAAAATCTTAAGTGGGGGCCGGCCCGGTGGCACAGCAGTTAAGTGTGCACGTTTCATTTCGGCGGCCCGGGGTTCACCAGTTCAGATCCCGGGTGCAGACATGGCACCGCTTGGCAAGCCATGCTGTGGTAGGCGTCCCACATAGAAAGTAGACGAAGATGGGCACAGATGTTATCAGGGCCAGTCTTCCTCAGCAAAAAGAGGAGGATTGGCAGCAGATGTTAGCTCGGGGCTAATCTTCCTCAAAAAAAATAAAAACAAAAATAATCTTATGTGGCACATCAAAATTGTTATCCTTACTTTTTTGACTTTTGTCTTTTAAGCAAACTCAGTGAACTTTTCTACCCCAAAATGATCAATTACCTATTCATTTTTTCATTGGATATATTTATGGATTCAGTATTTTATATTTAAATCTTTGATTCATTTGGAATATATCTTGGTATAATTTAAAAAAATGAGGTGGAGACCAATTATGATTTTTAATAGAAATATAGGATATTCAAAAGTCAAAGTGAATTATTGCCTAGTAATAGTTAAATTACTTTCAGGTGTATATACTTACTGCTTTTATAAAGCCTGTTTTTTGTTATTTTGGCAAATTGTTAGTCATTCTTCAAGAATTCACTCAGACATCATTTTCTTGAGGAAGCCTTGTTTCTCTTGCTAGATTTTATGTGATACTGTCACATCCATGAAGACAATATAGTCTTACTCATAGTCATATCTTCAGGACTTTCCACAGTGTCTAAATGTAGAAGTTTTTGAAAAGATGACTAGATGAGTTTGTAAACAGTATGTTAAATGATTCTATGAAAAATGGATCCAATAAGTTGCCTGTAGATTTATCATTACAGTTGGTTGTTAAACATTGGTCCTTTCATTTTTTTTTTGTTTAACATTCTGTTTTTTGGTAATATGAACTTATGTTGAATTATCTTCAATTCTAAATTGGTACAGTTCAAAGTGTCAAGGCACTGTTATATAACAAGCAAAAGAAAGAATAATCCAGGTATTGTCTGTGAGTAAGGACATGGGTGATCAGCCTTTAATCCATTGTTCTTGTATTTGCAAAGTGAGTATCTGAATTTAATTATAATCTATTTAAGAATCCATAAAAACTTGTGTTCTTCATGGAGTATGAGTTGTCATGCATCTGGTTTGAATCATATTCAAGCATTTAGGTTTGTAAATTGAGTTTGTTTCTTTGCTGAGGAATAGTCTCCCTGAACTAATGTCTGGTGCCAATCTTCCTCTTTTTGTATGTGAGCTGCCACCAGAGCATGGCCATTGACAGACGAGTGGTGTAGGTCCATGCCTGGGAACCGAACCCCAGCTGCTGAAGTGGTGTGTGTAAACTTAACCACTAAGCCACCAGTGTTAGCCTGTAAATTGAGTTTTTTGAAGTCTATATAAACTATGTGGTAACTGTTAAGGTTTTTCTTAATTGAGGAATTTAAAGTTCTCTGGGAAGAAAGAAAGGGAGGAATCAAACATGGACCCCCAGTTTCTGGTGTCAGTCACTGGAGAGATGACATCTTTTACTGGGAAGATTTTTGGGGGTGGTATGTAGGGTAGGGTGCAGTGGTAAAAAGTCAAGGATTTAGTTTTGGAAATACTAGTTTTGAGATGCTATGATTTTTACAAGTTGAGATGTCAAATAGGTAGTTGGACATATTAACTTGAAACTTGAGAATTCTAGTCTGGCAATACAAATATGTCAATAGTGTTTTGGTAATTTCTGCCTTGGGAATGACTGATCACCTGGGGAGTGAGTATAGAATGAGAGAAGAGGGCTCAGAAACACCTTGAGATAGCACAACATCTATTTTAGAGTATGGACAGAGGATGAGGAGCTAACAAAAGAGACTAAAAAAGTGATAGTGTAGTGGGGAGAAAACAAGGAGAGAGAGGTATAGGGGATGCTAAGAGAGTAGAGTATTACAAGAATGGGGGAAACTTTTTTGTTTTTTCTGAGGAAGATTAGCCCTGAGCTAACTGCTGCCAATCCTCTTTTTTCTGAGGAATACTGGCCCTGAGCTAACATACGTGCCCATCTTCCTCTGCTTTCTATGTGGGATGCCTACCACAGCATGGCTTGCCAAGCGGTGCCATGTCTGCACCTGGGATCCGAACCGGTGAACCCCGGGCCGCCAAAGCAGAACATGCACACTTAACCGCTGCGCCACCAGGACGGCCCCAAAGGGGGGAAACTTTTGAATGATCCTGAAAAGTTTAGTCAGATCATGTTAGACAAGTACCCCTTGGAAAAGCAGCATGGAATTTCTAGATGACCTAAACTAGAGAAGTTTAGCTGAGGTGGTAGGGTGGAGCTCATATTGGAATGAATTGAATAATGAATGAAAAGCAAGGAAGCGGCAACTCTTTTGAGAAGTATGCTTGGCTCTGCAAGGCAAGTGGTGGCTGAGTGGGGAATGTGAAATTAATGGAGAGAGACTGTGTGTGTGTGTTGGGGGTGGGGGGCGTGTTTAAAGAATGATGATCCTAGAGACTTTGCTTGCATGTTCATGGGAATGATCTAGTATAAAAGAAGAGATGAATGAGCTGCAGTGTCCGATATGGTAGCTACTTGCCACATGTGGCAATTTAAATTGATTTAAGTGAAATAAAATAAAAATTCATTTTCTCAGTTGTATCAGTCACATTTCATTCAGATGCTCAATAGCCATGTGTCTATTGGCTACCATATTGAATGGTGCAGATATGGAACATTGCTACCACTGCAGATAGTTCTGTTGGACAGTACTGTGTTAAAGAAAAAGAAGACAACCAAAGGATTGTGATGGAGTGGAATCCAGAGGACCTGTGTGAGTGATAAGTTACATTTGATAGAAAGAGAGAGACTACTTCTATTGTATGTAACAGGAGCAGACTAGAAAGATGTAGTTTTGGTGGTGAGATGCTCAATCTCTTTTTGTCATTTTCTATTTCTAAATGAAGTATTTTGGGAGTTATGAGCTGAGAGTTTGTGTGTGGGGAGGCAGCAAAGGAGGGGTAGGAGAAGGAGGTTTGAAAGTACTTAGAGAAATTCACTAGAGAAGGCTAAGAGGATTGCTGGCAGTGCTGAGTCCCCATTTGCAGTTGATGATCATGAATTTATAGTTTTACCAGCTTGCTCAGTTGTGTGTCTTTCTTTACCAACACTCGGCTCCGTGTGTACAGGCATGGAGGAGGTAAATGTTTGCTCACCCAGGATCATGAATTTGCCAGGTGACTGTAACGGAAGAAGAGAAATGCAAGAGTTAAGGGTATTTGCAAGGGAGTGATTATAATAATGGTCTGTAGAATTCTAAGCCAGATGAAGGAGGTAAAAATGAGAAAGGATCAATGTGAGGTTTATGATGAAGTCAAATAGTTTTTGCTATGGGGATACTTGATCAAGGCAGCTGAAAGGTTAAAAGGTTATTGTCATAGGATAAGGTGTCTGAATTTTGTCTTTTTTTCATGGCGGTGGGGAGGTGTGCTTTTTTTTTTTTTTTAGTTGAGTTAATGATAGGTTACAATCTTGTGTGATTTCAGTTGTACATTAATGCTTGTCATTCATATTGTAGGTGCACCGCTTCACCCTTTGTGCCCACCCCCCACCCCACCTTTCCCCTGGTAGCCACTAGTCTGTTCTCTTTGTCCACATTTTTAAATGGGAAAGTGTGCTTAATGTGGTTTCTGGGAGCAGTAAGGTCAGTATCTGACCATGGGAATAGGGGCTGTGGTCAAGGGACTTTGAGAGCAAGTTGGTGGATTGGTTGTCCATGTAGATGTTGAAGTTAACCAAGAAAAACTGAGCCAGCATTCAGGTCTTTTGTGACGGAGGGAAAGTGACCAGGAGGTCAAAAAGTGACCTCAGCAAGGAGAGGGGAGAGAGAACTAAAAGGGGACTAATGGTGACTGATAAAATGAGAGAGTGTGCCACAACTAGGAGGACCCACAATGAAGAATATACAACTATGTACCGGGGGCTTTGGGGAGAAAAAGGGAAAAAAATTAAATCTTCAAAAAAAAAAATGAGAGAGTGTGATGTGTATGAGAATTAAGAAAGGGTTTCAAAGAAAGAGTGGTGTCCTTATCCCAAACTTCAGCAGCTGATACCAGTCAATGTAGTTTAGTACTTGAGAGGAAACAGGCGTCCATGGGTTTACACATCTGGTCAGTCGCTGCCTACCTAAGGCAGTCCAGTGTTTGTTCTTCAAACTCTGTCATGCAAAGCACTGTTGTTGCTTTTCATAGCTTAATTGTTTTTCTGGCATCTGGGGTTGTGGTTGAAGGGTTGGAGGGGTAGCTCAGGGTAGAGCTGTGTATAAGTATGGGTCATTTGTAGATTAGAGTAAGCCTACACACTTTTGAACGTGCCTTGTTACTCTGCCAAAAGGTTATGAAAAGCACTGTTTTGGAGACTTAATACACCTGGGTTTGCATAAGGTCCCTACCACTGATTAGTCTCTGACCTTAGACAGTCATATAACCTCACTGAACCTAAAATTTCATCATCTATAAAATGGGACAAGACTATAGGATTTTTGTGAGAATTTGAAAAACATACATGAAGCCCTTAATATGGAGCCCAATATATAATAAGCACTTAGTGTTAGTTGTGTGCCTTAGCCCCAGAATCTGTTAGTGTAGTGTTCTTGGTACCAGTTTTGTATAATTTCAGTTTATTTGGTACTGCCAACATTTCACTATCTTTCGGAATGTCTAAAGAAATCTTTTCTGGAAATATTTAACAGAATATTTTATTAAAACGTTCCTCTTAAGTATCACTTATTTTAATGGCCAGATTAGAATGTTTTGGTAAAATTATCCTTTATTTTGTAATAAAATAATTTTAGTTATAATTTTCTGTATTACAAGCTATTGCTGTTTGAGTCAAGAATAAAATACATTAAATAAAGCAGTGCTCACCAAGACTCCATCACATCCTAATTGTTTGGTGATTTGAGGCAGGTGTTTTTTTTTTTTTTTTAATTTGTAATTAAAACCAAAGGATCTGGGGCCAACCCCGTGGCTGAGTGGTTAAGTTCGCGCACTCCACTTCGGGCCCAGGGTTTCACTGGTTCGAATCCTGGGCGTGGGCGTGGCACCATTCATCAAGCCATGCTGAGGCGGCATCCCACATGCCACAACTAGAAGGACCCACAACTAAAAATAGACAAGTATGTACCAGGGGGCCTTGGCGAGAAAAAGAAAAAATAAAATCTTTTTAAAAAAAACAAAACAAAACACACAAAAGATCTGTGAAACTGCCCTTTACATACCATGAGTGCTATGAGGATCAGATGATTTCCTTATGTGAAAAGTGCACTATAAACATGGCTATATAATGTAAGCTTTGATTTTTATGTCTCATGTTTTACATCTTGATGATGTTTTGTGTTTTTAATGAGCACCTTGATATTGGACAAATAATATTTCCCATTTTTGTTTTTTCTTCATGATTTCTGCTTGAGGTTTCAGGTTCAATAGACTTAAAAATATGTGATGTTTCATAGCAACTTGTTCTCTGTTTAAATAGAGAACCGGATGGAAGTTCAAAGTGTAGATTTAATAACAGATTCACTTGTTTCTTTTTTTTAAAACAGGGCTGATGGAGTTATGAGAACAATGAACACAGAAAAACTCCTAAAAACTGTACCAATTATTCAAAATCAAATGGATGCCCTTCTTGATTTTAATGTAAGTTGATCACACAAATGCTTTTATAAATTAAGGTTTAAAAAAATTACGTCATAATCAGAATTTTTTTCTCAAGTTTTCATAGACTCTGATGTTTTTACACTGATATCCTGTTTGGCCAGGGATTTTCTACAAATGTGGTCCCAAATCAGATTACTTTCTATTTTCATAATTGTTTTAGATTTACGCTGATTTCTTGGGTGGTGCTTCTCTAGCTCTATAAATGTAAACTATACAAGCTAAAGAAAGTGATGGAGTAGTGAAGGGTTTGCTCTGAAAATCTACACTTTTTGATAATGGTTTTCAGATTTAAAAAATGAGTAAAGATTTTTTATGAAAAGCCAACTTAATATTTCACTTTTATCTGCTTTGTAGGACTCAAAGGATGACAATTATTAAGAAATAAAAGGAAGTTCAAATACACTTGTAACAGCCTGTTATGTAGCTCTTATCCAAGGGCATTGTGTTCCCTGGAATTTTTGTTTTAATGACCATTACTTGAGCCAAGTTGTCACCTTTGTCATTTGTTTGTAATATGTTAGATGTTAGCATTTTCCAGTCTTCTTTTGGGGTTAACTATATTAAGACATTTTATTTTAGAGCTTGAAGTGCAAGTTAGTGGATGGAACTGATAATTTCATGTTGAAATTGATTTTTCTTTTAACTTGTGCTATTAATTGGTAGTCTTTAAGCTTCTTGAGGCCAGGGACCAGATCTGCTTTTTCTATGCTGCGTGCCCATTGTTAATATTGTGTGGCACATAGTGTTCAATAAATAAATCCTGTAGTTGCTTGATAGACTAGAACGAGTTATCAAAACTGTGGCCTGCTATTTGTGCTTGTATGGCTTGTGAACTAAGAGTGATTTTTTCATTTTTAAATGATTGAAAATAATTCTAAAAATATTTCGACAGGTGAAAATTATATGAAATTTAAATTCGATGTCTGCAATAGTATTATTAGAACACAGCCAGGCTCATTGGTTTAAGTATTGTGAATGACTGCTTTTGCCATGTAATATCAGAGTTGAATAGTTGTGACAGAGACCATATGGCCCGCTAAGTTGAAAATACTCACCATCTGGCCCTTTACAAAAAAAGTTTCCTGGGCGCCAGCTGGTGGCGTAGCAGTTAAGTTTGTGTGCTCCTCTTCAGCAACCCAGAGTTCGCCAGTTCAGATCCCAGGCATGGACCTAAGCACTGCATGCCAAGCCGTGCTGTGGCAAGCATCCCACATATAAAATAGAGGAAGATGGGCATACATCTTAGCTCAGGGCCAGTCTTCCTCAGCAAAAAGAGGAGGATTGGCCGTGGATGTTAACTCAGGGCTAATCTTCCTCCAAAAAAACAAGTTTCCTGGTTTCTTGGCCTCTAGTGTGGAAGACATAAGGGATTAATGTAACTACTGAGCTTTGTTTTGGGTTTTTTTTTTTTTTTTTTTTTTGAGGAAGATTAGCCCTGAGCTAACTGCTGCCAGTCCTCCTCTTTTTGCTGAGAAAGACTGGCCCTGAGCTAACATCCATGCCCATCTTCCTCTACTTTATACATGGGATGCCTACCACAGCATGGTTTTTGCCAAGTGGTGCCATGTCTGCACCCGGGATCTGAACCAGCAAACCCCAGGCCGCTGAGAAGCGGAACATGCAAACTTAACTGCTGCGCCACTGGACCGGCCCCCTTGATTTGGTTTTTATAGAGAGAGGGTCCAACTATGAAATTTTTTTTCCACTTAAATATTGTGAGCACCTTTATAAAATTACGTTTTCTTTTGATTGTCTGTATTGTACTTCATTGAATGTAACAATTTACCTGATCCTTCTATTGATAGTTTTTCTGTTTTTTTGATCCAGAAAATAAATGGGAAAAAAACAGGAGGGGAGGACACTAAATACTTTGTGTGTGTATTAGATAATGTGTGTATCTATACCTTTATAAGTCTATTTGTATAGGGTTAATGCCTAGAAAAAGAATTTGGTGGTTCAAAGAACATAAACATTTAAATTTTTAAAATATTGCCAACTTACACTTCAAAAGGGTTGATCCAGTCACTTGTCAACAGGTACCTGTTTTTCTTGATCCTTATCAGCACTGAATAATACCTTGGTTTTGATTATTTTGATACCTACTAGTCTGCTGCTCAAGAAAGGATAGTCTAGCAATTTAATTTGATTATTATATTTTAATTTACCTGATAGTGAAGTTAAACTTCTTTTTATATGTTGTTAGCCATATGTATTTTTTATTTTGTGAATTGTTTCTCATTTGCTTTATTAGAATTCTCTCTCAGTAATGGAAATTAACCTTGGTAGATATTCTGCAAATATTTACCAATTTGTTGCTTAGCGTTCAACTTCATGCTTATGGTCTTTATACCTAACAAGTTAATTTTCATGAGCCACATATTCGTGTTATCTAAAAAAGAATTTAAAGTCTTTTTGGTTTATCCCATTGATTCATTCCTTGAGATAAAATTACATTTCTAGTATTCTTGATAGATGAATAAGTGCTATTTTTTGTTACAGCATAATTCACTAATAATAAATATTGATCATTTATGTGTAAGGTACTGCACTAGACTCTTTACTCTCGGTATATCATTTAATTCTCTCAGTAACCATATGAGGTAGCAATATTATTATCATAACCACTTTGAAGGTGAGTGAGTTTGTAATATTGAGAAAAGGTATACTTTTTTTTTAAAGTGTCTTCTGTCTAGCTTAGCTCAGTGCTTTGGTGATGGTAGTAGCCATTTAACAAATCCTTTTTGATTTAAAAATATTTAGTAAAATCCTTCATGACATACAGTCGACTTCTACCTAGAAATGGGCTTTCTTTTGCAGTTAGAAGTGTTTAATGTTGAAATGAACTTATAATTAAAAGACTTAAGATAAAGCCTAGGAATTTCAAGAGTTAAAGATTCTTTTGTTCTCAATTACTTATTTCTGAACTAAATTGAATGTTGTAGGATATTTGTTTGCTGGTGCCTCTTACATAAATCGCAACTCTTTGATTAATTTTTCTTTGAGGAAGATTGGCCCTGAGCTAACATCTGTTGCCAGTCTTCCTCCTTTTGGTTGGGGAAGATTGTTGCTGAGTTAACATCTGTGCCACTCTTCCTCTATTTTGTATGTGGGATGCCACCACAGCATGGCTTGATGAGTTGTGTGTAGGTTGGCGCCTGGGATCTGAACCCACAAACCCCTGGCTGCTGAAGTGGAGTGCATGAACTTAACCACTATGCCACCAGGCCCTTGATTAAATTTTTTGCACTATTTATTTGGCTGTAACTCTGATTGTAAGAAATAAATGTCTTTTTCTCTAATACACTTAAATGTTTGAATTTACTGTATTTTAATTTGAAAGAAGTCTTGTCATTTAAAATATAAGACAAGCTGATCTTGTTTTCTGATTTTTTCCCCAGGTTAATAGCAATGAACTTACAAATGGAGTAATAAATGCTGCCTTCATGCTCCTCTTTAAAGATGCCATTAGACTGTTTGCAGCATACAATGAAGGAATTATTAACCTGTTGGGTAAATATTACTGCAGCTTAATAACATTTTATTTATTATCTTGCGTCATACAGATAAATAATATTGTCTGAGTTGTTACTTAAAGCTACCTAAAAATTCATTGAGATGTATTTATTCATTGTAACAATTTGTTGGGAGAAGAGAATTTTAGACCTGATTATACATGCTAAGGTGATTAAATATTTATTTTTACAACGAGAGTGTTGTGCTAGATGAACTTTATATTTTTGAGATATATCTGGTTTTTTCTATCAGTTTTATTATTTTAGAAATACAAAAATTCCTTAAAAATTGAGTTCAAATTTTTGTCCCAGAAAAATTTGATTTCCTCACAGTTTACTCCATAGTGAAGTTTAATTGTAATTGATAGTTTTTCTAAATTTAATTTTAAAATTGATAATTACTTGGGGGCTGGCCCTGTGGCCGAGTGGTTAAGTTCGTGCGCTCCGCTGCAGGCGGCCCAGTGTTTCGTTGGTTCGAATCCTGGGCACGGACATGGCACTGCTCATCAGACCATGCTGAGGCAGCGTCCCACATGCCACAACTAGAAGAACCCACAACGAAGAATACACAACTATGTACTAGGGGGCTTTGGGGAGAAAAAGGAAAAAATAAAATCTTAAAGAAAAAAAAAAATTTGATAATTACTTTAAATGCATTAAACATTTATTTTTAAGGATGCTTTTTACTTTTGGGGCATTTTAGGAATGTGTGGTGCTTTATTGTATCTTAGGTCTTTATGGAATGCAGTTAATTTTGCCTAGAAATGCTGATTTTTTTCAGTGGGATTTGGTTGGAATAGACAAATAACAGTCTGCAAAGAGTACCAAAATTATAGAGAGTCAGATGTCAAATGTGTTTACTCTAATGTGCCTGTTCTCCCCACCACTTTTTTTTTTTTCATTTACTTAAATTTGTTTTTCATAGGTTTGGGTAGCATGAACTTAAATCAGGGATCTTTAATCCATGGAGATAGGAAAATTGGGCTTATTTTTTCACAAGTGAAAAACAGAGATTTTCTTTTCTACAAAGCTTTGGAAAGCATAGTCTTCTACCCAATGATTAGTATAAATTAATTTCTTTACTGCTGTTAGTATATTAAGTTTAAATTTGTTTTCCAAGTGACATTTGGACTTCGTAAAGTTGCCATCTTTGCTAATATATCATCAGTAAGAATATTTGGAAGTAGAAGTTAGTAATGTTGTAAATGGTAAAGTGTGATATATATTAACATGCAAATACATATTTAGGGAATTCTGAGGGAAGAAATATTGTAGAACAAACTATAGAAATATGCATAAAGTCAAATAATTTTTCTAGTTTTAATATAATAGCATCTCTATTTTAGTTAGCTTTAAATATCAAAGCTAATTTAACACTGGTACTTTTCCTGTAGGGTAGGTGTGTTTTCCGAGTTACCTGTATGATCTCTTTGGAGCTAATACTTCACCTTTTTCCTTTTCAAGTGTTATATTTTGATGTGAATAAAAGTATTTTTACATCTACTTTTGGCAGAAAAATATTTTGATATGAAAAAGAACCAGTGCAAAGAAGGTCTTGACATCTATAAGAAGTTCCTGACTAGGATGACAAGAATCTCAGAGTTTCTCAAAGTTGCAGAGGTAAACTATCTTTAAGTGATTTTATCTCTTAACTTTCTTTTTGGTCTTTAAGTATAGATTTTAAATAAGTCAGTCATTATCCACATGAAAGAAACGTCTTAAATATAGTAAGGTATTTATTCAATCATATCAGTATGCTGTATTGAATTCTGTGTTATGGTATGAATATGATATGGTACTGAATAAAATATATCCTGTATATTTAATTCAGTATTGAATATTGAAAGGTAATCTGTTTTTAAATTATTTCTTTATAAAATTAGGTAGGTGGGACACAATGGTGGCACCAGGTTTTATGTTTGAAAGTCCATGTATTTTAGAAGATTTATTCTGTTAAATGTGGTAAAGAATATTCGATGTTAATGTAAGTCTCTTTCCTCCGGTGAGACCCTGCAACTGGAGCCACAGGGTTCAAAATGTTTTGTTCTCCTACAGAAGTGAATTTAGTGTGTTTATTATTTATCATTGATTATGAAAATCATGAATATAGTTTATAGAATAATCTAATTTTGCAAATCTGTTTGAAAAATAATTTTCTGAAATTGTCACAGAAGGTAGTTGTGGTGGTGCTTGCAGGCCTTGTTTTGCTTACACAGAGCCAGCTCTTAAGTATTTTTGTTTTCCTTTTCTCTACCCTCGGCCCATCACCACCAGTGATGTCTTGCTAGGATAATTCTGGAAGATGACTAGGCTATAATTGATCAATTAGATCAAAGTAGTTAATCTGGAACTAGCAAGTTGGTGATTCTCACTCTTATTTCCATAGCAATATTTTATCCTGTAGCAGATGGAATAGGATAGAACAAATGATGAGACCTTTGAAGAAAATAGCTTTGTGCTGTTGATCAGCTATTTTATAAAGTCTACTGAAATTTATTTTGGATTTAAAGTATCTCTCAAGAAGATTTGGCCTCACATTCTTTTCATTTGATAGTTATAGTTACTGACTTATGTTTTAAGCCCTTATTTACCTCCAGATCTCCTGGTCTTACCCTGAGATGGAATAGACCATGCGCTCCATGTGATCTGAGAAATAGGAAGACTCCCTTGACCTAAAATGCTTTTTTTGAGGCTGTCTTTGGGCTTGCAGTTTCATTATGAGACCTTAGTTCTTAGAGTAAAGGCACAAGTAACCTTTTCAAATGTGTTTGAAGGAGACAAATTTATCATTAGTGATTAGCTGTTAAGATCTTAATATGTGGGGCTGGCCCCGTGGCTGAGTGGTTAAGTTCGCGCGCTCCGCTGCAGGCGGCCCAGTGTTTCGTTGGTTCGAATCCTGGGCACGGACATGGCACTGCTCATCAGACCACGCTGAGGCAGCGTCCCACATGCCACAACTAGAAGAACCCACAATGAAGAATAACACAACTATGTACCGGGGGGCTTTGGGGAGAAAAAGGAAAAAATAAAATCTTTAAAAAAAAAAAAAAAAAAAAAAGATCTTAATATGAACTATTTTATCAAATTTTCTACTGATACATTCTCGAACTGGCCCTCGAGAAGTTGAGAAAAGGAAGAGAGAATGATTAGAAGATGAAACAGCCACAGGGTGGGAAAATAATTTTTTGAGTGCTGGAATAAGTAGGAATGGTTTTTATCTTTTTTGATGGATTGCCTAGTGCCTGAACATCATGAAAGTGTGCTGGGATTGCTTTGTGGGGGTAGTTATATCCTGGTTAGATATCACTTGGCACTTGTATGAACCCTGCCCTACTTGAGTGAACATAGGTTTTAAAAATTGTTATCTATGGTGATTTTTTAGGGAAAGCATACTTTATGAAGAAAGACAAAGTCATTGTCGTCAGGTTTGTTCCTTAACTTCTTTTTATGCCCCAGGGAACTTGTTCATGATCAGCCTTTCTCATTCTTGCCATAGTGTTTTTATTGTATGATGCGTAGAAGTGATGGAGTTTTCAGATTGTGACAAGGTAGCTTATATAGGTGCTTAGAAGATGTAGAGATGTTAAGAGTCTTGTTGAATTTCCAACTCTGGTTCCCCTCCTGTTACAGCTTTCACAGCCATCAAATAATATCTAAGCCCTTGGAAATACTGAATAATATCTTTAGAGATTACATATTACTCTGATTTTAAAGAAGTCTATCTAAAATATTGTTCATAGTACTAGCCATAAGTGTCATTTTCTAAATTTTATTTATAAAACATCTTTATAGTTTTATCTGTTAAATACAATGCTCCTTCTTCTTACAGCAAGTTGGAATTGACAGAGGTGATATACCGGACCTTTCACAGGTAAGTATATTGTTATAATACCAATTCACTGTCTACTATGTACCGCTAGGTGTGAAAGGTACAAGGTGAATAAGAATGAAGCCCCTGCTGTCTAAGGAGATCAGTGTAATATTTCTTGACAGATTTTAACATTTTCATATGTTGCTGCTGATTGTTCTAACGTTATGGCAGGATAAAATGATCTCAGCTTTTATATTGGTGGAGCTAACCATTACTATATTATTCCTTTAGTTTATTTGTTTTAAACTCTTTTTTTTCCCCATCATCATTGTCAAAAATAGAAAAAAGAACGAACTGAACTTGGAGAATGACATTTTTAAAAGAAATTTTTCACTGTACTATTGGTGGAAAATTATTTTATGCAGGATTTATTTTTCCTGTTTCAAACCTTCCACCTTGGCTGTTTGACTCAGGTAGAAGTATTAAATAGAATTAAACCTCAAAACTTGATATTGGATTTAAGAGAGCAGGCTTAATCCGTCTAAGTTTGAGTCTGGGGTGCGCCACTAGTTGGCTGTGTGATTTGGGGAAGTTACTCTATGCTTAAGTTTCATCATCTCTAAAATGGAGATGTTACAATACCTACCTCATAAGGTGGTTGAGGGGATTAAATGAGTTAGTACCTAAAAACGCTTAGAGCATTAAACACTTAATATTAGCTATTATTATATTTTTATCATCATCTTCTTCAAAACAATTCTAGGAAAGAAACTTTAAACCTGCAGGTTTTTTCTGTTTTTTTGTTTACTGAGTATTAAGAATGAAAGTACCTGGCATAAACTATCCTTTTAACACTTGTGTCAACTCTCTCCTTAATAGTCGACACCTTTTTTACCTTGTTTTAAATTGTTCTGGGATGTCTTTTAAACACCTCCTTGTTAATGGTTCTTATTGTGTTTCTCGGTACTCACTTGTTCTGATTCATCCCTTTGATCTCCAGGCTAAGAGTATGCATCAGGTCTAGTGTGGGTTATATGTAAATAAAAACACTCCTGCATATGTCCACATGAGATAAATTGACCTTATTAAGATTGAGCACATTATTGTGGGCTAAATGTGAGAAGAGTCATTGCTTGAACAATATGTAGTATAAACTGAGTTGACAATTTCAGATTCCCCATTACTTACCCCATTTGTCATGTCATCATCGCCTATCTTCTGTTTAAAAAGCATCAGCCTCAGGCCAGACTGTCCTTAAGTGTCTGTATTTTAATATTCATGATATTGTAAGTGGGTAGGGTTGGCCTGCCTCTGACCCTCTTTTCCTGTTCATTGATGATCTCTGAGTGAGTGAGAAATTCAAAAGTGAACTAAAACGAAGCTGTTTATACTTTAGGGAAGATGGTGGTTATGGACAAGAGTAGAAATTTGAGATTATTTATTCTTTGTTATAAATTGCTGTTTTTAGGATGCAAAGTATCACATTTCCTTCACTCTTTGTAATGTGGGTTTAACTTTTAAAGGATAGCCAGTTACATTTAGAAAGGATTTTGGAATTAGTTTGTTATTACTTATCATAACTTGGTAGTTTAATACTTGTAAGCCACAGCTTAAACCCTTCAGAAAAAAGTAAACTACAGTTTAAATGACCACAGTTTTCATTTAGGCTTCTGTAGCACAGTAGTTATTATCTAGGTATTCAGGTCAGATATACCTTAGACCCTATGTTGGCACTGCTATGTGTCAGATATGTGATCTTGGACTGTCTTAGGTTGTTTATTTGTAAAATGCTCATACTAGTAGTGTCTTCCTCATAGAGTCTGTGATTACATACAAGGTAGCTAGCACAGTGCCTGTTGTGTTATAAGAGCTTTTTAAATGTTAAATGCTATCATCAACAACCTCATCATCTCTGACAGTAGCTCTTGGGACAGTGCTTTGCCTGTGGATTTAGCAAACATTTTGTTGGGATTGAGGGAGTGCATATGTGTTCTCAGTTCACTATAGAAGTCAGTGTTTCAATCTAATGTTTTTGGTTTTAATTGGTTTTCTACTATATCTGCTTGACAGAAAAAACAGAATGAAGGAAATTGTTCAAGTCATAATTTTTAGAGAAATTAGCTAGTATTGCATCTTCCAAATGTTTTTAGATCCCTGTAATCTAGAAACTTTGTGTCTCAAATCCTGAAGAATATTTAGGGTAAGTAAATGCCACTGATGCATTTGCTTCACTTAAAGATAGTGAATGATTCCTTCTCAGCTCACTGAAAATGTTTCCTTGTGAAAGTATTTAACTTATTGTATTAAGTTGAGGTTTGACATATAGCCTGAGAGTTTAAAAGCCAGTCTTCCTTTAAAAGAAAAATTGAGTAAATTTCTATTTCAATGAGGTTTGATAACTATAAACATTTATGTAATCAACACACCAAGATAAATCAATTCCATTGCCCCAATCCTCGTGTCTGCTTTTGGTCACTCCCTATCCTCTGCACACAAATCACTGTTTGATTTCTAATAGTGTGATTTTATCAGATCTTGAATTTAATATAAATAGGATCATGCAAGTATTTATTCTTGTATCCATTGTCTTTTGCTCATCAACGTGTTTTGAGATCTGTCCATGTTGTTGAATGTACCATTAATTCAAACTTCTTTATTGCTGAATAGTATTCCATTGTGTGAGTTTACCACAACTTTGTTTATCCATTATCCATGGGATGGACTTTTGGATTATTTGCACTTTTTTGCTGTTGTAAATCAAGCTACTTAAAACATTCTTGAACAAGTGTTTTCTTGCAGAGATAAGTTTTTGTCTTTTGGGTAAATAATTAGGGATGGAATTGGTTAATTAAGGTAGGGTATATTTAACTTTATAAAAAACATCCAGATCCTTTTTCATAGTGGATGTACTCCCACCAGCTTTGTACAAAAGTTGCACTTGTTCCATATCTTCACCAACATTTAATGTTGCTAGTCTGTTTAACTTCAGCCATTCTAGTGGGTAAGAAGTTGTATCTCATTGTGATTTTAATTTGCATTTCCTTGATGTTAGTCTTCAGTTTCATTTATCAGTAACCATTTGGAAATAATGTTTGGACACTTTCAATTACTCAGCAGCTACTTAAATACTAGCAACATGCTCAACAGTATGTCTAGCTTTTAGGAGTGTGTTTCTATTTAAAATTCAAATAAGTGAAATATAAAAAAAATTAAATACTTGTTTCATGTTTACATAGTCTTAGTTTTTATATTTTTCATTATGTTTATTATACCCCTTATTAGGTCATGCTTATGTGATGAAAATAATAGTGTCAAAAAAAATAATAGTGTCACTCTTAGGTGGCTAAAACTGTTAACTAGTTCATGAAGAACATACCTATTTATTTTTGTTGCTCTCATATGTTAGAAGATACTTGATTTATTTTAACCAATGGCCTAATTATCATGAAAGTCTTAATATTTGTACAATTTCAGGCCCCCAGCAGTCTTCTTGATGCTTTGGAACAACATTTAGCTTCCTTGGAAGGAAAGAAAATCAAAGATTCTACAGCTGCAAGCAGGTATATTATTCTTCATAAGGCAAAGAGCAGGCGTGATGTTTCCAATACAGTAGATGAATCCAGCTCAAGTTCCAAGTTACTTATCTTTATCTCGATTTGATCATTTATGAAATGGATTTAATAATAGTATCAATCTCATAGAGTTGTTGTCAAGGATTAAATGAGTTAATACATGGAAATTCTTGGAATAGTTCCTGATCTTCAATAAATGTCAGCATCTATTAAGATGATGACAGTGACTACTTGGTTTAGAATTGTATTCATAGTAGCAATATTTCTCTTAAAGATGTTAGTGCATTGATTCGTATGGGATTTTATAATTATGACATGCCTTTTTACAAATTTGATTAACCCTCATAACAGCCCTGTGAAGTGTGTAGTAGTAATTGTGGGACTCAAACCTAGGATGTCTGACATCACATTTCATCATCTCTCTTTAATGCCAGTTCATGGGGTTGATTATTGACATATTATATTTAAATCAGTCTATTAGACTTTGAGCTGATTTCCGAGACTAAGACCAGTTAAACTAGCAAGCTGAAAATAACATAGATCATCACGTATCAACCTTGTAACATGAGTTTTGTGTTGGGTAGTGACTTGAGTAATTTTCCTGTTTTCTTAGGAAGATTTCCTTTTAACAGTATGAAGAAAAAAATTTTATAAAGTGTAATGAGAAACCTTCCTTCTTTTTAGACTTTCTGATTGTTGTTTCAGACTTTTTTTTTTAGCAACAAAATTTTAAGTAATTTGTAAAGGAAAATGTTGTTACTGGTTTTTAATACTTTTTAATTCCAAATTTGCACTTTGAATTTTCTATTAAGTTTTTAGACATATAAGCCAAAATTATAAGGCCCAGTTATTTGAGAAAGTAATGAAAAAAATAGGTAGTTCCGGCACACCAATTTATATCATGGGTTTTTTTTTTTTTTCATAAAATTTTGTTGGTTTCTTGCATTTCTGTCACAGCTATATTACTCTTGTCTTCTGAGTTGTATCTTTATATTGGCTCATTTATAAAATTGATTTTACATAAAATTTAAATTGTAGCTTTGCCACTTGTATGCTTAGAGTAGAAATGAATGGTGTCTGGTGTGTGATGAAAATGAATAAAGGTCACTGAGGAGTAGTACTTCAGGTTAGAATTCTCTGCCACATGCGTTTATTTTACCTAGAATTAACATTTGGGAATTTAATCTTGGGGTTTATGGCATGGATAAAGTTTTGATATAAGGGAAAGGAGGTGGCTTGCTGTGGATCTGCCAGTGAGAGATCATGCATTGTGCAGGTATAATATGTTTGAAAAAGAAATTCTAGCTTGGCAAAAGAATAGCAAGTAGGAGTGCCAGATGGACTGGTGATTGGAATGAAATTGATCTTCCTTTGGAGGAAGCTGTGGTCCTCTGGCAACAACATCTTTGGTTGTTATTATAAGGGAAACATACCTAGGCACTCATTCTTTATTATTGGTACTCATGTTCTAGTGTTCCTATAATAGTACTGCCAAAATGCAGGCTGTAAATTAGCAGAGAGTCATTTCCTTTGAGAAACTCAATAGTTTTTACCCATCAGGTTTTCCTGGGAGAACTGAGCTCTTTCCTAATTGCTTTGGTTCCCTCCGTTGGGACTTGGAAGACACAATATCCCTCACCTTTATTGTGAACCCTTTCCAAAGTCTAACACTTATATAAAAAGCGGTGAATGTGTGTGTAGATCAACTCATTGCTAGTAGTCGTTTAGGTCACAGGGTAGAATATCTCATTGAAGTACTGGTTTTGAGTCCGTAAGTTCAGTTCATAATTATAGCACCTATCCATGGCAAGGTTGCCACACCATTTTGTTACCAGGTTGTAATGTGAAATTTTTGGCAGAAAGCCAAATTATCTTTGTTTTATTGTCCTAGGGCAACAACACTTTCCAATGCAGTCTCTTCCCTGGCAAGCACTGGCCTGTCTCTTACCAAAGTGGATGAAAGGGAAAAGCAGGCAGCATTAGAGGAAGAACAGGCTCGTTTAAAAGCTTTAAAGGTAAGTATATATGTTCTCTTTATTTGGAAGAACAAGTATAGTTGTTGGTAAGGTAATTGGAACCTCGACGTAGACTAAGTATTTATTGCGTAGGTATCTGAGGCTGGCCCAGTGGTGTAGTAGTTAAGTTCACGTGCTCCACTTCGGTTGCCTGGGGTTCTCGGGTTTGGATCCTGGGCATGGACCTGCACACCGCCTATCAAGTCATGCTGTGGCGGGCGTTGAACCTGTAAAATAGAGGAGGATGGGCACAGATGTTAGCTCGGGCCCAATCTTCCTCAGCAAAAGGAGGAGGATTGGTGGCAGATGTTAGCTCAGGGCTAATATTCCTCAAAATAAGTAAATAAATAAATAATGTGTAGTTATCAAAATGGGGTGAAACTCAGTAGTCTAGTTTTTTATCCTGACATTGAATGACTGATAAAATAGTCAGAGAATACTTTTCTGCTATCAAAACAGAATTAGAAAATGCTTTTTTTGAGAGGCCATACAAACAAATCTGGTTTCTGGATTCCTTATGGTAGTTCCCTTTCTCAACAGGAACAGCGCCTAAAAGAACTTGCAAAGAAACCTCATACCTCTTTAACAACTGCAGCCTCTCCTGTGTCCACCTCTGCAGGGGGTATAATGACTGCACCAGCCATTGACATATTTTCTACCCCTAGTTCTTCTAACAGGTAGGTGGAGAGGTTAAAGATTAACTTTCAATACTTAGGTTTAAAGACTTCTAATAGAAATTTTATGAAGTTTTTCAAGTTTAGTTTGATTTATGATTTTATAATCATAAATTCACACAGAGGAAGTGGTGATAAATGGTGGTAGAGTTATAATAACTAAATATAAAATGTGAAGAATTTGAAATGAAAGATGGCTAAATTACAGATTTATGCTAATTGGAATGTAATGGGTTATCTCTGGGCAAACATTTTATTGTATAAAAATTGGTTATAATTAAACACATTTGTAAAGTGTGTAAGACCCCCCCCTTATATCTATATATGTATGTATGTGTGGATGATACATATTTCAGAATATCCTGTCATTGGATATTAAATGTCTTTTATATCTATTCCCTGGTGTTAAACTCAGTAATCTAGAACACAGTAAGAGTTTAGTTGCCAGATTTCTCTGGTATTGAAACCTACCAGACCAACTTGAATAATCTTCTTGCCTAATTTAGATTACTTAACAATGGAAATATAGTATTTCCAGGCAAATTAGAATAATTGGCTTTTTCTAAATCTGTTCTGTCTTTTAGGACAGAGTGATTTAAAGTAGAAATTTGGAAGTCAGATTATGATTTCAATCCTGCCTCTCTTATTTCTTAGTTGTCTTCCTTTTTAAACCTCAATTTCCAAATAAGATAATGTGTGGTATAGTTCAGTAGTTCTCAGTCTTTAGCAAGCATCAGAATAACCTGGAGGGTTTATTAAATCACAGATTTCTGAGCTCCCTATCCCCAGAGTTTCTGATTCACTAGGTGTGGAGTGAGGCCCAAGAATTTTTATTTCCAGCAGGCTCGCAGATGACTAGTATAGGATTTAGCACAGTGCTTATTATTAGCACATGGTGAATGCTGCCTACAGAGTGATAGGGTCTTTTTGTTTGCTTGTTCTCCTTTGATTTTATTGTTGTTGCTGTTTATTTTATTAAATCATCCTTAAAAGGTCTTTCCTCCCACCTGCTGACTCCTGTCACAGCTCATTGTAACTTTCGCTAACCAACTGCTCCCCTGCTCCCTAAAGTCTTAGTGGATGTTTGTTGAATTTAGTTGTGTGTTTTTCTTTCAAATTTGGTGTTTTTTTGGTTGTTTTGTTTTTTGTAAGCTGTCTTCCTTAACCTGATAAAATAACATTGAATCTATTAAGTGTCAAGTTTTCCACTTGGGGGCCTTCGAAAGAAGTCTGTCTTAGGGGAGATAAATGGAAAAGAATGTTGAATGTTGAGGATGGAATAAATTATTAGATAATTAATTTGATTATGTTTTATTTCACTTAATACACTCAAAGTTTTTGCCTTTTTAATAATAATTGAAGGGAAGTCTTACAGCCTATTGGCAGAATGCTTATTGCACATTCTGTATTTTTTCAAGCACTAAATGCATTTGTATTTTTATTTATCTACCTATAAAACTATTTTTTTACATCTAAAAGACGTCTTCAAAACTTCTGTTTTTGAGTAAGTATAAGTTGAAAATTGTGCTGCGATATACATACTGTCTCAATTTATGGGGGCTCTGGGATCTTTTTTTCAGTTGTTATCCTTAATCACATAAAAGTCTTGTGGTAAGAAATATATAAGTAGTGCCTCCCTAGTGTTGTGTAATGGGGTGGCTCTGTTATAAGTTCGTGTCATATATGCATGCATAATTTTTCCCCCGTATGGTTGATATGTTGTTTGGATATTGAAGCAGTTTAGTATTTTACTTTATAGGGGTATTGGTATTGCAAATGTAATTGAAGTTCTTTGAAGATTAAAAGTAAGAAAACAAATTCCTTAAAAAAATTAAAATTGCCATGATTCCTATTTCAGAATCATGTTGTTTATGTTAATTCAATAAGGAAATCAGTATTTTCCTAGTAAAGTCATTGATCTTTTGCAGAAGGGCTTATTGCTGTGTGAATCCTGTGTAAACTTAAAATATGGTGCTTGAATATTTTTTCAGGCCTCCTTAGAAATATGCTGTTATATGAGGATGTGCAACTGTTATCCTGCTGAAAGTGTTCCTCCTATTGTGATTTACATTATTTGGGATTTCTTTTGCTTTTCTTTCTGATGTTTTTATTTATTGGGGCAGGAGAGGGGAGTGGCTAATGTAGTAAAGTTTACCTAATAAATAAATCATCTTTTCAAAATATCCTTCTAGCACATCAAAGCTACCAAATGATCTGCTTGATTTGCAACAGCCAACTTTTCACCCAGCTATACTTCCTATGTCAGCTGCTTCTCAGGTAGCAAGTACATGGGGAGGTAAGCATTAATGAATTCTACTTCATATGCTGTATAGGCATCTCCCCTCCTGGTTCTTTGGTGCTTTACTTATTTGTATAGTTTTTGGTTATTCTGGGTATATGAGAACTTGAAAAATATTAAAATGACAGCAAAGTCATTTTGCCCCTTGAAGACATTTTCATTTATTTATAAATGTAAGTTTGGAATTTATGTTCGACCAAATTATGAAACAAAGTTTAATGAGGATGAAGAGGAAGGACCAATTGTATATGTATGAAATCATTCTTTCACTGTTGAATTTATATTCCATAATCAGAAAATACGTAACAGTTGTTTTGCTTTTGGTATAGAAAAAAACATTTACTTGCAGGAGAAAAAATTCGGTTAAGTATATAATAAAGTTGTAATAAAACTCAGATGGTGTTATCAGACAGTGAGCTATATTTTGACCAGGGATGTCATGACAAACTTTGTGCTACTTGTGTTTAAAATGTTGATTTAATTCGGGCCTATACGATTTTGGTATTCAAAGAATTTTCCCCTAGTACCAACAGGAATGTTTGCTGTTCTTGATTAGTTCCTTGGTCTTAAGGCGACCGTACTAGGGCCATGACCTGGCATCCTTGAAGGAGTCTGCCTGGTCCATGTCAATTTTTAAGCAGTTTTGTTTAGACATTTAGTATATTTTCAAATTATTTGCTTTGGTTGGATTTGATGCTTTTGTTTGTTTATATACATGTAAGTATTACTTTACAAACACTCAAAAATTATTTAGGAAGGAAAGGAGATATTCTGAGAAAGGACACTGTCGAGACAACTGTGGAGAATGGCAAGCTACCTTAAAATTTATATTGGCTCACATGTAAAATCTGAATTGATTGATTTACCTCTCATAGTAAATATAAATTAATTGTTCACAGTGAGTTTTTATGGTATATGAATTAGACTTTTTTGTCTTTATTTTAATGACATAAGTTTTAAGAACTTTTTTGTTTTGTTAGTTTTTATATTTATTTCTTAAGGCTCTATTATGTATAATAGAAGGTAATCTCTGTGAAGGCAGGAGTTTTTAAATATTTTGTGCAGTTTATATCCCCAATGCATAGAACACTTCTTGACATTTAATAGGTATTTTGTAAATGTTTGTTGAAGGAGTGAGTGTTTTCTTTTTTTCTGGATAGTTTTTTCCTGGTGCACGATAGGGCAGAGAACAGGAACAATGAAGCACTAAAACCGTAGATTTTTAGACTAATTTTGTGAGCCATGATTTGATTGAAAAAACTAATTGACCCTGAAGGCTAGTTTAATTTTGCTAAATCTCAGGAGCTGGGAGTAAATTTCTAGAAATGATAAGGTAGTTTAAAGTCAATAAATATTTTAGAATTGTTTATCTGAATGAACTGTAGATAGGAAATTAAGATTAAAAAAGGAGTTTCTTAATATCCTAATAATAAGTCCTAATTTTAAGACTTTTAATCTGCCAAAATTTACATGCTTATTTTCTGCTTATTGTGAATTGCTTTAGAAAAGGTTAGTAGAATTAATATGACCATTTAAGCAGTTTTAGCTTACTTCCCTTTAAAAAAAAGGTTTTTCTAAAATTAAGGCTGAAAAGTTGTTTTTCTAAATAGATGAAAAATTTTACAGAAAACTTAATGAGAGGTAATGTAAAATTTCAGAACTGAGCTGTGAAATTGTTTTGTGTGGATGCTATGTCCACGTAATTCTAACAATGGCAAATTAAAGTTTCACTTGGAATTATTGAGCTCGTATATGAAGGCAGATAGGCTGTTACTGTGGGATTTTTAAGTAATTTTAAGTAATTTCAGCCTATAAGAATTATATGTTCTGTTAGAAGAAATATTTCATAGCAGTCTGTGTGTGAATACAATGTGTTAGAATACATTTAGTCATGGGTGTTTTTTTTTATTTTTGGTTGTTTTGCTTTATGTACTATTTCCATCAAAATTTCCCCCATATTTTAACATTAGGCTTGCTATGTTCAAGTGAGACAGTTAGAAGCATTAAAAATATAAATCAAGTACAGTGGGAGCAGAGGCGATAGAAATTGACTACTATTTTTCCAAAAGCTTATCATATACAAGGAAATGAGGGTGATCTTTACTATGAACCCCTCAAATTAAGAAGAATTAAATCTTGTCTTGACTTTCATAAAAAGATATTTGGCTTCTGAGTTGGTAATAATTTTAGTTTTATTGGATAGCTGAAGAGTATTTTAAGCCAAGAACTTTGAATACTTTCTACAGTGTATTGTTCATATCCATGACATTCAGATTAAGATTTTTTACTTTAAAATTAGAGTTAGACT
Source organism: Equus caballus (assembly GCF_041296265.1). Classification (NCBI taxonomy): domain Eukaryota; kingdom Metazoa; phylum Chordata; class Mammalia; order Perissodactyla; family Equidae; genus Equus; species Equus caballus. The sequence continues at coordinate 62,124,863 of NC_091690.1, forward strand.
GAGATAAATAAATAAATCTTATCTAGATAAAGCTTTGATCATAATGGTAAATTCTTAAAGATTTTTTTTAAATTATTTACCTGAACATTTGAAATATGTACTATTTTACATCATGCTGCTTTTAAGCATGTGACAAAACAAAGGTAGGTATGATTTTTTGATAATTCTAAAATCTATTCTGCTTTGCTTCCTTTCGTTTGTTACACATGGATGTTATAACAGAGTTGGTATTTAATTTAGCACCACGGAGTTAAGGGGAAGTAAAGTTTGCATGTTTGTGTAAAAGGCATTTAAGATTCCACCTAAAAATGAAGTTGAAAGAGAACACAAGCTCTCTTGTTTCTCTCATTGCATTATTAATGAGCCTTTGATCTTTTCAAGAAATGGTCTGGAATCTAAACAAGTACTTGATGTTGAATACTAATATTTGAGAAGATTCAAGCTTTCGTCACTTTGAAAGCTGAGTTACAACAGATCTAAAAATATACCATGTTATCAGCTCAGTACACTGTTTTATATTTTAAGTAAAATTTCAAAATTTAATTCAGGCAAAAGAGAATTACCTATTTTTGAAGTTTAATTTGCTTTACTCTCAGCTGGTATGAAACGACAACATTTTATGAAAAACTCAATTTTCTCTGTGTAAATGTAGGCATCAAGTATTTAGGACCTCAAGACTATAGTATGACTGGTGCTATTTTAATTTTAATTTTGGGGTTTTTTGGGAATTATTTTTCTATGACTCTTGTAACATAAAATTAAACTTTGAAATGAATAATGATAAAAATAATGGAAAAGCTATTTTTAAAAAACTTAAGGAATTGCCAGTCTTGTAAATAAAGTTTAAGTTGAAATAGCTGGAACATTATTAGTATTTTTTTATCTTTATGAATTCGTTTTTATTATTTATAGTATAGTATCCACCAGTAGATTAACATCGTCGAGATTGCCTGTAGTGTTTTGTCAATTAGATTTAAGAGCTGGTTTTTCTTATTGTCTGATTGACCTAAATACAGATGCTTTTGCACATCTTTCTGCATATTCTTCTCTGGAATGTTTCGTATATAGTATGATTGATATTAAGTGCTTAGGTAAAACAATATTGATCAATAGAACAGCGGATAACTAGTAACCTTTCCCAAACACGTCTTTTGTCATAAACCAATGAATTTGTTATAGAAATGTGTCCTTTTTTCAAATGACTTTTCTCATGGCTTCTTTTGCATGGGAAACTAGAGAGATATTTTGTGTTACCTTCTTGTACAACAAAGTATAGTGTACTTTAAAAACTCCATGCCACTATTAAATATTTAAAAATAGTACTTCTGACTGAACTGATCAACTCTCAACTTAATGTAGCTCCTTTCTTAGGCGGGAAGGAGTTAGAGTGGTCATCATTACATTTTTATTTTAGTACGGAAAACCAACTTCGTATATCTGACTGTTTTCTACTTTTTGTGCTGAATGATTTTTTCTGATTCTTTTCCCTCGTTCCATTTAATGAGGACTAGAGGAGTGGGAAAGATGTTAAACATTGATCCCTTTAAGTTTGAACAGTATGTCAGTGAATTTTGATAACACTAGTAGGACTTTATTTTATTCCCGTGAATTGCTGTTCCATAGGAATACTTAATTCCTCAAAGGTCTTATGTGATACAAAAATTAAAGTTTTTAAAAAAGATTTATTATATTTAAGTCAATAACCTCAATATTTTCTTTGTGTTTTCTTTTTTTAAGCAGTCGTAGGGTTTGTGAAACACTTGCCTTGAATTTATTGACTTTAAGGCAAGTGTGCCTATATCGTAGTGAATAAGCTGGTCCTTAGGCCACTACTGCCTTCTTACTGTTCCATCATACAGTCTTAGAGTAAAATACAGTGCTTAATATTGTATTCCCTAATGAGGGTCACGAGCTAGACTAGAGTAGACAAGAACAGGCTGCTGTTTGGAAGTACAAAAGAGTGTCTTCTCATATTTAGTTGTATTATGAGAAAAAATTATGACACTATATTTTTGCTGCTCTTTGTTTTTTCTTCTCCCCATTTACTTAAAGTGGGATGAATGGCTGTTAATCATTAGAATGACAGTTATCTTCAATGAGGTATAGGTACAGTAAATATCTGATTCTAAAATAATTTTAGATGTAGGATTTGATAATAGTACATATTTGGTACCATTCTACTAGGGAACAATACTTTTGTTATTTCTTTAGCAAATCATTTAAAGCCTGAATGATTTGGCTTTAAAACTCTTAGCTTAGCCTTCAAAGCTGTTCCCAGGCTACTAAATGGCCAGTCTTTTGTTTCTGTTCTTAATTTTGTTAAAATCTCTTTACCCATCCTTAGACCTTTTCTTCATCTTTCTTTTTTATTTCCCACCTCTGAACTTTTACAAGAGTTGTCTGCACATGTTAGAAACAGCTTTTTACCCCACACCCCCCCTTTTTTCTAAATTTTGCTTACACCACACATATATGAATCGTCTGTATCAATTATTTGAGTAACCATAGCTATGCCACCAAAGCCAGTACGCTCCCACCTAGGGCGGGGAACATGGTTCAGGGTGGGTGGCTCTTCATAGAAACATTTTGGTTGTTATTCTCTTTTTTAACTACCTGCCTTTTGGCTTCTGATGTTGGAGAGTAGACTCTCCTTACTATGCTCCTGTTGTTAATGGACAGACAAATGTTTTTTTTCTCAAGATTCATCTTAAAATATGTTAAATGTTTCTTCCATCTTGGTCATTAGGTATTTTTGCATTTAAGATTAATAAACAATAATATAGCTTCTACTTTTCACTTTGCGTCTTTTGACTAATTACAATACTAATTAATTTACTTCCTTTCTTCATTTTGCTGTAATGCACTTGGACTGCACAGATCCTTTCTCTGCTACTGTAGATGCTGTTGATGATGCCATTCCAAGCTTAAATCCTTTCCTCACAAAAAGTAGTGGTGATGTTCACCTTCCCATTTCTTCAGATGTATCTACTTTTACTACTAGGACACCTACTCATGAAATGTTTGTTGGTAAAGTACCATTTAACCTTTCTTTCCAATTAATGTTTATACTGCCTAAGTATTTTTTACTTATCCATTAAGTATTTTTAAAGCACTGCAATAATAACTTTGGATTTTAGTATCAAATTTTAAAATAAACTAAATGCGATAATGTAGTGAGGTTTTTAAATTGACACTAGTATCCCTAATTTATTTCACACAAGTTCTTAGGAAGGAAAATTTCTTTTGCAGTTGGATTTTTGTTTTAGTGTTTTGTTCTCTATCATGTTATAGTGCAATACTCAAGCTGTCTAGCATCAGTGCTGCATCCTGCTTATTAGTTCAGAGTTGGTAATTAGAAGAGTTGGTTGAAGAGTAACATCTCTTAAACTTAACGTGTTTGTGTGTGCTTATATTTTCCCTCTGTGCTTGGGAGAGAGGGTGCTTATCTCTCTTAGTAGCTAAGTCTTTTTTTTTTTTTTTAGCTGTGAATAGTACAATTTTACATTGTCTGAAATCCACACATACCCTTTGTGCCATTCTTAAGGATCTCACTACGTCGTTAGCCTAAGATAAATGGAAAGTAGAAAATGAAAAGCAACTTGACTGAATAGCCTTTAACTGTGGTATAAAAATCCATAAAATGGCCAAATTTCACGCCAAAGTTATACAAGAAGAGTGAGTTTTTAAGTCTATATTAAAATGAAATAAATGTTTTTGAATCCTGCTAAAAAGATGCTAAACCCTCCTTAAAAGATAGTGAAATTGCTTTCTATTGAATTCAAAGAAACAGCTCAAGGTGGCGAAAACTTAAATCTTTAAACAAAGCAACTTGCAGAAAGTCATTTGTGTACCCTAAATAGATCATGTGGCCACATTTTAAGTATTCTGTTAAATATATCTGACAGAAGGAGGAAGGGAGGTGATGAGAAAGCAATAGCTGCAGATTTGAGAAAGTTCCAAGGCAGGTGCTCTAGTTAGAGACAACTAGTCTAATTGCTCCAAAGTGTAATTATTGATTGCATTAATTCCTTCATGTCATTGTAATACATTAAAAACTATATAAAAGGTGGTTGAAACTAAATTTCACATTTTGTTACTCTTCAGAAAATTTGTCAGATTGAGTACCTTATTTGTTTGATAATGAGTGCTTACCAGAATTATCCTTGGAGTGTTTTGTTTGTTTGTTTTTCAAACTTGTATTTTCTTTATAGTTACTGAATATGAACTAGTATATGTTTGTCAGTTGCCTTGATATGAAACAGATATGTCTTTGCTTTGGGGCTTTATAGTATTTCTATCTTTTAGGTCAGAGTAGTGCAGGGGCTTCAGGCTGTCACATCTGTATTCACTGAAGAGGGACGAATGGAGGGCAGTAACCTTAAGTACTAAAGGTTGTAGCTGTTTCACATTCAAACAGAAGCAGAGTAAAAGTATGTAAAAACTGCTGTGAATGGATTACTTTATTATTTTGGCTTCTCAAAGAAAGTCTGTAACAAGAGGAATATACTAGATGTCGTTTTCCTAATGTTTCTTAAGTTTTAAGCCTGTGGGTTGAGGTAAGAGGAAGACCAGAAACCAAAGCAGATTAGTAAAGTTGATGGCCATATATTCCAAGGTGAGTAGGTGCATTTAAAGATGAAAATCATAGAATTGGTGATTTAGAACTTGCAAAAACCTCTAGACAATGTTTGGTCCAGCTCTTAACTGTCATACTGGTAAGAGAATATTATTACCATTTTAGGGATGGATCAGTCGAGTCTCAGAAAAGTTAAATGGTAAGATAACCCAGCTAGTTAGTGAGAGCAAAGCCTGAAGCAGGAGACCTGCAGCTTTGTTCTGCAATGCTCTTTCCCTTATGGCAGCACAGACTTTTCATTTAAACACTTATTTTCATTTAAACCCTTTTCTGAGGGTATTATGAAGTACAATTGTGTGTTGCTTAACAATGGGCATCTGTTCTAAGAAATGCATTGTTAGGTGATTTTGTCGTAATGTGAACATCATAGAGTGTACTTACACAGAGCTGGATGGTTTAGCCTACTACACACTTAGGCTATATGATACTAATCTTATGGGATCACCATTGTGTATGTGGTCCATCGTTGGCCAAAACGTCATGTGGTGCATGACTGTATACTTTTTAAAAAAAATCACATCTACTAAGTTTTGTCATTAGAGAGAAAAAACTTACTGATAAATACTCATTTTTTTAATTAAAATGAATATAGAACGGGATATTAAAAACCTCTGTGTCAACCATTAGGCATTAGTCTAGAACAAGGATCTGCAAACTTTTTCTTGGAAAGTCGGATTGTAAATATTTTTGGTTCATGAGCCACACAATCTCTGTTGCAGCTACTCAACTTCAACATTATAGCATGAAAGCGACCATAGATAATACAAAAACATGAGCTTGACTGTCTTCCAATAAAATTTTATTTTCAAAGACATGCACCTATAGTTTGCTGATGCCTGTCCTGGAAAAGGCTTTTTAATAAGAATCTTTCAATCCAAGTTAAAAGTTCCTCAGAAGTAGGGTTGTATAATAAAAATTCCAGAAGTTTCTTACTCAGAGCAGTAAGAGTGTGAAAGGAACACCCAAGGTGTGCCATTCCTAGAGCTGCATTGTCTAATGAGCTGCTGGCTACATGTCGTCATTTAAACTTTAAAATTAAATCTTAGATAAAATTAGTGTTTTATTTCCTCAGTTGTACTATCCACGTTTCCATTACTCAGTGCTGCATGTGATTAACAGCTACCGTATTGTACAGGGCAGATTTATAGAACATTTCTGTTATTAGAAGCTTTTGTTGGATAGCGCTGCTCCAAAAAAGTGGTCAGCAAACTTTCTGTGAAAAGAGCCAGAGAGTAAATATTTCAGGCTTTGCAGGATACATAAAATCTCTGTTGTACATTCTTCTTCTCTATTTCCTTTCCCTCCTTTTCCTTTCCTTTCTTTCATTTTTTTAAAATTACCATTTAAAAATGTAAAAACCATTTTTAGCTCTCATGGCCCTATAAAAATATGCCACAGGCTGTAGTTTGCCAACCCCTGCTCTATAGGATTAAGAACGACCCAGAGAAACCAGAGAATAGCTATGTAGATAGACCTCCAACCCTTCGAGAGGAGGACATTGATCTGATGATGTGATGCTCAGTGTACTAGGTAGCTAGTCCTCATGAAAGCTTCAAGAACAGAGTCGTAAATCAAGGAGAGTAGCTTGTGGTCCCAACCGTGCCTCATCTGTGACCTTGTCCAGGCCTGCTTCCTTGTCTATAAAAGAAGATATTAGAAGACAGCTTAATATTGGCTAAAAAGCCTACTGCTTCATATTCTTTATCTGAAGAGATGCACTGTTGATTATTCTTTAAAATTTCTTGTGAATATAATATATACATATTCAAATAGAGTACTCATAATGGAGCCTCAAGTGCTTTTTTCAGTAAGTTGTAATTTGAAGAACCCCAAGTGCTTGGACTCCTGTGTTTTGTTTGTTTTTGATTATTCCATTCCACTCTTATCTGTCCTCCTCGTTTTTCTTCTTTTTTTTCTTTTTTTGTTTTTCCCCCTTTGTATACCTTGTCAGATTCTTTTTGTGGCACTCAAGCTTATTCTAATACTACCCTATGTGCCATGACCTTTCTAGTGTAGCTGATTTGTTTGGAGGTAGGTAACGATATCTCTAAAATTTTCAATTTATTTATGCAAGAGCTGTTTCTTTTTGTTGTTTTCCTTAAAATAAGTGGTTTTTTTTGAAGTTTGGTAAGAAAAAGATACTTGCTTTTGATGAACAGATCATTTTTTGTTTTCTTTGTTTTGTGAATGGATGCATGTCATCTTCTTACTTTAATCCATACTCAAAACTTTCAAATTTTCAGAAGAATTTATAGCATTTTAGTATTACAAGCTTATGGAATTTGAAGATCTTTGTGTAGATGTTAGTGATAGAGCAGTAGTTATTTTGACTTAGCAGTTGTGGCATAGGTGTAGGGAGACTACTGGGAAGAAGTGAGCTTTTCCAGTGCTATACAAAGGCCGTGGAAATGGGAAGCAGTTTCCAGGGAGGCATGGCCAATTTGATAATCTTCTGTGTCTTTCCAAATATATTTTAGGCCAGTGTAGCAGCAATAAAACTTCAAAATCCAGCTGATTTTTTTTGTGCATGGGAGTTGATTACCCTAATAAAGTTGGCATTAAAAAGTAGGTTTGACACAACTAAAGAATTGAGGTTCTTGACTGGCAGTAAGAAACGGATGTGGTTAAAAGTATTTAAAAATGGATTTTATGAGGGTATTTGATGGAAAGAATATGTTTGGAATCCAGTGAACTTAGGTTTGCATTCCAGTTCAACTTATTTGCTTGTGTGACTTTAAGCAAGTATTTAACCTTTCTAAGCCTATGAAAATTGGGATGATAATGTCTTAGAGGATAGGTTTACATATGACTGTGTAGCATTAGTGCTATGCCTGACATAGAGAATTCTCATTAAAATTACTGCTATTAAAAACCATTTTGTGTATGCAGATCATTTCATACCTGGAATGTATTTCTTACCTAAATTATTATTTAATCATCAGATACAATCTTGAACACGGATTATTTTTGCATTGCTTTTGGATTTTAAAATTGCCAACGGTTGTTCACTTTTTTAGCCCAGCATTTGCTATGAAAAGCTTGAGAAGTTTATAAAACTTAAATAGTCCTGGTGAATAGATACAATTAATTATTATAGGTATAATAATAAAAATTTATTTTTATACCTACTAGTTTATGTAAGATGGAATACCTAGGATGAACTGAAAACCCCTAATTCATTCCAAAATCAAACAAATTGAGGTGTTTGAGTCTTAGTTCCGCCACTTAGTACATCTTTGACCGTGGGCAAGTTGTTTGATCTCTTAGTGTCCTCATCTGTAAAATGAGGATAATAATAACTATCTCATTGCTTGTTGTGAGGTTTAAATAGTACCCTGTTTATAAAGCCCTTGTGTAGTGTTTAATAGGATTTAATAAATATTAGCAGTTACTTTCATAAAAATGTATGAGGCCTAATTTATTACAAACTACCACCACAATCCATTAATAAACCAGCTAGTTTTTCTTAAAGGTGTTTGGAATTCCTTTCTTTCCCCAAAGCTTGTTCATTTTGTACCTTTTCAGTTAATTTATTCTTGTCGTCTTGAGATTTGCCCTGCAGGGCAGTGGTTTCTACATGTTAATCTTTGAACTGGTGCTGGTCAGTGACAGTTTTTTCACTGGGCCATGGTGAAATGAAAGAGTAGGCAGTTCAATGTAGTGATTACTTCATAAGTGAACCTGAACTCTGGAAAGCCTGTTAATCTTTTTTGTGTGTGTGTCCCCACAATTTCCCTTTTGAAATGGTGGTATCAGTTTTGTACCTTTGTTTTAAGTAACTTTTAAAGATTAAAGGTTGACAATCCTGACACTGTCCCAAAAAGTAATTCGAGGACAAAAGGCCATTATAGTTGATGATGTGCTTTGAAATGATAGTGCAGAGCTCTTACCTAGAAGGTGTGTATGTTACAAGCATTCCTTAATTCCTTAAAAGATTGTTACCTTGCTTACTTCCTTGGTAGCCAGTCAGCTATTACAATTTATGAAAAATTTTCTTTCTGCTTTTTTCTTTTGTCTGTGTAGAGACTTTTTAAATTTGAGGTACTAGCTCTGGATTACTTTATATCCTTTCAAACCTTTTATACTTTTAGGTAATAATATGGTAATTTCACAGATTGGTGCCCCCAGGGACCTCAGGAGATGGCTCCTGGCTTTACAGAAAGTAATGAAGTTGTTTTTGTATTACTATAAAGGATAGGCATATCTCTGATATCAACCAAATTCTAGAAAGCTGGGACAACATAGCAGGAGAAAATAGGAATTTGATATACTATCCTAGTTATAAATTATTGTTCCATGTATTTTCTAAAGTTTAGTGATACTGTAGCTAAGATATTCTTTCCAGAATGATTTAAAGAACAGTATGTATGCTTCTTACACTGTGATAGTAGCGTGGACAAATAATTAAGTATGATAGATTTTTGTCTTTCTTGAGTGGATACATTGGTTCTTTTTGTAAGGAATTATAAGAAGAACCAGTAAGCCCATGGTGTGATTCTTAAACAGCTTGTACCTTTTAAAATGCTGTTAAATTGGTAAGTCTAGAATTCTAGGAAGCTTTTGAGGAGTGGTTAGATTTATATACTAAATTATCTTGTATTTTGATAGTGTTCGTGTTCTCATTGTATGGCCAGTATCTTTGAGTTGAGTATTTTAAGGGTTATGTAATTATGGGATAATATCAGTCTGGTACATTCTTAAAAATTTGTGCCGTGCAGAATATTCATACTATGGTGTAAAATGCTACTTTTAAAATAGTATCATTGATGTGGACTAGCCTGTATGAGTCATTGTTAATAATCAGTCATTGCTTTCTGGCTTCTCTGTCTTTGAGGACCTTCTTGGACTTCTCACCAAATCTTGTCCTACTTTTTACGGTTTTTTCTTAAGATTGGTCTTTTTAGTACAATATCATTGTACTTCTTGATATCTTGGTGGTGTATATTAAGAATTCAAAGTGAGATTCTGACCAACTGAAAGTCCATTAGCAGAAACTTGAGAAAGGAAGAGAGAGAGCCTATGTTTAGGACTCAGAAGTTTAACTTCTCCCTAATGATATAGTTATTAATCCTCTAATATCAGATTTTTTATTTTTAACATTCTGACTTTTTGGAATTTAGAGGTGGAAGAGAACTTAGTAGCCATTTATTACTGCCTTCTCAAAGTGAAAGAATTCCTTCTTTGTGATCCTTGCTGGACCATTCCCTACTTGGATATATACTCAGTGATTGAAATCTCCCCGAGTCATGTGACAGCCCTCATATTTTTAAATGTTTTTCTTTTCAGCCCCTAGAAATTCAGAACTTCACCTCACAAAAATACAACCTCACACAGTTGAAAATCTTACCTTTGTTACCTCAGCATAGTCTGGTTTCAGAGACATGAGCTGGGTGTCTTTTGGCTTAATACCACTAACATCAGTGTAACACAAGACAGGAAAGAGTAAGGTTTCCTGTGTATGTTGTGAAATTTCAGACTAGAGTTAGATAAATTAGGGTGTTTGATTGTATGCTTGTCAGCTCCACCATTGGAAGTAGTAAGTTGAAGTTAGAGGGTATTTGGGAGTTGAAAATGGTGTTGTTTCTTTGGTATTCAAAAAGCATCTGGCCACAAGGGGAAACGTAAGGATTAGTGGGTTGTACTTTCAAAATCCAGTCATTTCTCAAATGAACTTAGACCATATAGCTTTTGATTAACCATTGAAGGAAGGAAGAGAGAGAGAAAGGAAGGAGAGACAAATATGGAAGGTGAGTAGGTAGAGGAAGAAAGACTCTTGGGGGTACTAAGTAAATACATATTTTTTTAAAGCACCATAGAATACTTATTTCATTCCCAAATGATCCCTTACATTGTGTATATATTTTGCCTCGTGTAAAATTCTGGAATTTGAGATGTGTTCAGCTTTTTAATCATCAGCAGCATATAAAATTAAAGTAAAAAATAAGTGAAGATTTTATTTGTGATATAACTATTAGTTCAACTTCAGTTGCTTTTTTGTTAGTTTTCTTTGTGAGTGAGATGATTTTGTCATGGAAAATGTAATCACCACACAAAGATGTGGTAGTGTAAGAAATATTTTTCTCGAAGGGTTTGCTTTGTTTTTGTTGTGGAATTTATTGTTTTTTCCATTCTGTTGTCATCATTATTAAAGAGCTGTAAATGTAGGGTTATTAAAGAATTGAGCTTTTTTCCATTTTGGTTTTTCTTAGGATTCACTCCTTCTCCAGTTGCACAGCCACATCCTTCAGCTGGCCTTAATGTTGACTTTGAATCTGTGTTTGGAAATAAATCTACCAATGTTATTGTAGATTCTGGGGGTAAGAAAATATTGTTTTATTAAGATTACTATAATAGTCTAATTTAGATTCTGTGTAAGGACAGATAATGTTCCTTTTAACATGTGTAAATAGATTAGAGTAGCCAAAGAAGTTGTCCCTCCTTCTCCAACCACTAGATGGGAACTTCAAGGGACTATTAACTGTTATCCTTTTCTTAGTGGCAGTTTTGACTCTGAGAAGATTTTGTTTCTCCCAGAGCTAAATAAGAGAGGGGAAAAAAAGATTTTGCTCGGATTAGACTAAGTTGCTAGTGACTGTGTGTAGATGTAACCTTTTAGTCATTTGTTTTTCTTTTTTTTTTCTTTTTTCTTTTGTTTTGCTGAGGAAGATTTGCCCTGAGCTAACATCTGTTGCCAATCTTCCTCTTTTTGCTTGAGGAAGATTTGCCCTCAGCTAACATCTGTGCCAGTCTTCCTCTATTTTGTATGTGGGACACCATCACAGCAAGGCCACCAACGAGTGGTATAGGTCCATGCCTGGGTACCGAACCTGCGCTGCTGAAGTGAAGTGTGTTGAATTTAACCAGTAGGCCATGGGGCCAGCCCCTAGTCATTTCCATTTTTGCCTTTACTGAAATGAAATTGGCTTTTTTGAAAATTACGAAAATAGAACCTGTCGTGCCTTGACTTGTTGAGGTAAATAGCTAGAATGTATTAAATATCAGAGCTTTGGGTGCAGGGACTTTTTGTTGTTTTGAGGATAATTCTTACTATAGTATGCTTGTCCATTTGTCTTCAAACAACTTTATAAATCTGTAGAGCCAGCTTTCCACTTAAATGATTCCATTTAATATCTTGATGTTTTGAAGTTTGTAAAGAGTGAGTTCCTATAAGAGTGACAATTCTGGTCTTACCAGGGGGTGGCCTTTGATTTTGGTTAGTAATTAAATTCAAACCTTTTAAAGAAATGTATTGAGGTATTCTTAATTTTAGAATATGCAATTAATTATCCAAAAAGTATAAGAAGCAAGCTTATAAAGAATGTGTATAGACTAAGAGGTTTTTTTTTTCTGTGCACTAATAAGGTTTATATTATATTTTTTGCTGCATTTGACTTTTTCCTTTTGAGTTTGTTTTGCTGGAAAAAAGGATAAAGGACATAGAGACCAATTGTTCATATTTCATGCACCACCATTTTTGGTGACTCTCTTTTTCAGATTCTCTAGTATTCCTAGATTATGCTATTGAGTCCTTTAGTGGGTTTGTTTGATTGGATTTGCTTTCCCTTCTGCACTTTGGTAGAGAACCTTAAGGGATTTTATTTTATTTTCCAAGCATTGTTCTAGTTTACTAGATGGTTTAATGCAATTGGAGTATAGTTTAGCAATTTCTTAGGTATAATTTAGGTTAGCTGGTTTTAGACAGAAGAGAAAAGATAATTTAATGGTTCATTTTCACTTGCTTCTGATGTACTGTTTTACATATACCTTACATTCTCCACTTTGAAGAGTATAAAAAACTCTATAAAATATTATTTCTTAAAAGAAATGTTTTTCAAAGTTACAGAGATGTATTTTTTACCTATATTGCTTTGGGTGCAAGCAAGTCTTCAGAAAATTTTGTCAGGTGAGAGAGAGAACTACATTCCATTCCCTTCTCTCTCACAACTTTGAAATAAGAATAGTTTACTTGACTACTTCTTTCCTCATCCCCTTTAACGTTAATGTAGTTTTGTCATAAAATAAGACAAATGATTTCTCTCAAAGCAAATACAGCCTTCTCAGTCAGTTCGCTTCTAAATGGTGAGTTTCTCCTTTTCCCATTTAAGAGTATTTTTTACTGCCCATCTTTTGGGAGGAATATTGCAGTAAACAAACAAGGAGAAAAGGCAGAGATTTCCTTTAGAGAGCTGTAGCACCGTAAAGTTCCTTACAAATCCTATTTCGTCTGTTTGTAACTTTAAGGCTTTGATGAACTAGGTGGACTTCTCAAACCAACAGTGGCCTCTCAGAACCAGAGTCTTCCTGTTGCCAAACTCCCACCTAACAAGTTAGTATCTGATGACTTGGATTCATCCTTAGCCAACCTTGTGGGTAGTAAGTATTCTTTGGATTCTTTAATCTTCTTTAAAATAAGCTGTTTTATAAAAGTGAGTATAGTTTTTAACTGCTTTCTTTTTTTCTCCTGTTCTAGATCTTGGCATTGGAAATGGAACCACTAAGAAGTGAGTGTTTTATTTGTATTCTTCCCCATGTGCCATTTAGGGTTGAGTTGGCTTTTACCTGGGAAGTATGTATAGAGATGTCACCTGCATCTTAAATGCTCTGTTCAATCTAAATATATAGTAAAGAAACTTCAGAATTACAGGTGTTTAATATTCTCACTTACGTTTATTTAAAGTGATGTAAATTGGAGTCAGCCTGGTGAAAAGAAGCTAACTGGAGGATCTAACTGGCAACCAAAGGTTGCCCCAACAACTGCTTGGAATGCTGCAACAATGGTGAGTTGAAAAAGCTCATGATATACTAACATGAATGTGTCAGGTCACTGTGTAACATGAAAATGTTTTTAAAGTGATAGGCATAAATGGAAAGACTGTTAACAGAGTTTTAGAAATAGGAGTAATTTGTATTTCTTTAAAGGAAGCTTAGTTGACTATATTTGCCAGGTACATTTTAGTAACATTTATTTAGAGGTTATTTTGTGCCAGGCATTATTCTAATAAATAATATGTAATTTTACTTTTAATCCTCAAATTAACCTTATGTGGTAGTAACTGTTATTGTCCCTGTTTTACAGATGAGGAAATGGAGACACACTTATTAAGTAAAATGCCCAGGATCACAGAGTTATGTGACTGGGTGGGTTTTTAGAACCCAGGCAGCCTAACCTCAGAGTATATGCTCTTAATCACTCCTCTCTACTGCTGGTCTCAAATATATTATTCATTCATCTAGAATATAAAATCTTTCATTTTTTTCTGATCTTACCATTGGTAAAGAAACTGTACTTTACTTGGGTTTTGTTAATATTGTCATGTAATTTATACAGTTGATTCTCCTTATTTGCTTCAGTTGTTTTCTTAAAGTCACCCAAACACTGAACCACAAGGTTCGCACACACGCGTGCGTGCACACACACACGCTTCCCCTAGGAATGGTTCAGTGTTCACTAATTCAGTGTTAGGGTGATTTTTTAAGAACGTAAGTGCAGCAAATAAGGAGAATCAACTGTGTGTGTGTATATATACATATATATACACATCTCACATAGAGTATAATCTTAAGTCCTAAAAAACTCATTCTAGTAGTTTTTTTTTTTTATTTTACAAAAGAAAAAATGAAGTTCAGAAGTGTTAAGTGACTTGCCTGAGGCCACCCCACCAACAGGTGCCAGAGTTGAGATTCTAGCCCTAGCCACCTGGCCCCAGATCCAAAACTTCTTGCAGAATGCTGCAATATTCCCTACCTTCTCTGTCCTCTGGTCATCTTCATGTGTGAGCTGAAGCAAGGCAGACCCTTGCCTTGTTCCACCTTAGCTGGGAATGAATGCATTGGCAACAAATTTTTTACCACTCTATACATGTCTAAATGACCTCAAAAGCATCACAAGTGTTGATTTTGGGATTACAAACAAATTATAGTAAATAGGCAGATTTGCAAACACAGAATATATGAATAATGAGAATTGTTTATGCTAATTAATTAGTTGGCCTCTTGTACTGAAGAAGTTCTGCTAATGTTTTCAATTACTATAAGATGTGGTTGTCCAGAGTAGCTTTGTGGCTATACCCCTATCCTTTCCTTGGTCAGCTGCTGTTGTACCATTCCAACAAGTCTCCTTGGGTCAGAGAAAACGAATTTCTTCTTGTAGAAAAATTTGATGCATGCTTTCTTGTAAAAGTTTACAGCATTTTGATTACACAGACCACACATTGTAGTCTTCGTATTGTTATTAGAGACCCCCATTTTCCTTGTTATAGTCAGTTTCTTGTTATTAAGTCCCTTCCAGAGCATTGCCCTGTTTTCCTTGGGTTAATTACATGTTAAAATTAGTAGAGCTGAGCTAAAACTACTATACTGATAAAATTTTGTGTGACAATATCTAAAGAGTTTTGTTAACTTCAGTCTTCGTAAGTGGAAAATAATATTGAAATTTAAGCCACCTTTTTAAAGCAGCAGTTTTTCACTGATGGTGATCACTACCATCACTAATAATAAAACCTTGTGTTTAAGTGGTTTAGGTTTTTACACACACACACACACACACACAATCTTGAGTCTTAAACAAGTGTACTCTTAGGGGAGTTTGGGCAGGTATCATCCCAATTTTATGGATAAAGTTAGGTAATTTTTTTCAAGCGCAAAGCAACTAGAAAGCAAATATAAACTGAAATCCGTCCCTCGTGACTTTGAATCCAGTGCTTTCCTCCACTGTAACACACCCCACTGGCTAGGTGATGGTAGAAGACTTGATTAGCGGATTTTATAGCCTCAGGTGTGAATCATACATTGATAATATATGAGGAATGATAAAAATCGAAACGCTGATATGAAAATGCAGTGCATATCTTATTTTGTATTAAATTAGTATTAATCTATATGAACTATTAAGAGTTTGTAGATAGCACTTAAGATTGACTACTAGAATGTAATAGGCATCTCATCATCTAGAATTTGTATGTAAGCTGATGATCAGATAGCAGTATTTCTGACACTGTGTTGTATATGGTAATGTGTATCATCTCTTAAGGGTTTTGTTCAAGTATGTATGTATTTTATAGAGATTCTTTTTAATGCCTAACATTTAGGGCTGGTGATGTGATTCACTACTTAGATAAACTGCTGCTTATGACATTTCTTTACATTTCTAACCTTTTTATTAATCCATAAACACTGTCAAGGTTTTTAAATATTTTTTTAATTTAAAACAACTTCATTGGTATTTTATTAAAATATGTAATGACGTCATACTACAAATTATTTTAATTACTGCTTGCTTTTTTTTCTGTGATAGACATTGTATATGCAACTCTGTTTTGGGGACTCAATGAATTTTGCACTGTTGACAACTACTGATAGATTTTATGTTTTAATGACCCTTGTAGTCAATAAACTATTACGTATGTAAGGGGATGATGCCAAAGACTGAATGTCCCTTGTCAACCTTGATAGTGTTTTAGTAGAGATGTTCTTCCATTAGATACTGGAAATACAAGAGATTTTAGGTAGTTAATGAATGTACATGTGAACTAAAATGCTCTCTGTGTATTTTCTGTTGTGTAAGTACTTGTTCTAATCCAGTGTTATTGCATTATGTAATTGTTCTCCCTGGGAAAAACAGAATGGCATGCATTTTCCACAATACGTAAGTGACCAAAAACTAGCCTTTTTGCAATAAATTGGCATGCTATTAACCACTGCTCTAGCAGAATCTCATAACTTCCAGCTATTACTTGTTTTCACATTCAGATTTTCAATGTGCCAAAAATTCTTCCTAGCATCTACTGATTTCATGGGTATGTTGCAGAATTGATTCTGGTGGTGGCATGGGAAATATAAATTTTTTTTCTTGCTTAATATTCTGCCATTTGCTGCCAGATGGCTGGGTGTCTGTGTGTGTATCTGTGCTGCCACTATGCACTTGATGACTTCTGAATGAAGGGAAATGTTGATTGTGGTAATGTTGAAAATAACAATTGCATGAAATCTTACAGGCTTCTGCTGTACTTGGCAGTTTGTCTACTGCTCTTGCAGCTCTTGGTTTTTAAGTAGGGAGAAACCAGTATAGTCCTACATGCTTACTCAAATACTAAACTTTTAACTGTTCACTTTAGTTATGCTTCATTTAACTTCTCCATGCATATGTTCAAATTGCCATATAATTTCAGTTAATTTTTTATGTTTCAGCAGTGTTATTGGTCTTTCACCTGTATTTAGTTTCAGTTTTCATTATAAGATAACACACACAGGGAATGTTGTTAAGACAGCAAATATATCTAAAATGATTCTGTGCTCAGATTGTGTATGTACAGAGCATGAGTTAAAGTAGGAGGAGGAGTGGAACTTAAACATCGTAGTGGTAGGCAGCTCTTTTAATAAAAGCATTTGCAGAAGATAGTTTAAATAATTTATGGAATAAATCAGAAGGAATGCTAATATACGTACTCCATATAAGAATCATATGCTTCATAGAAACAATCATACTTAATAGTGGTTTAAAATCTTCGGGGTTCTTTGAAAAGAGTGAATGGGGGCCATAGAAACTAACTTTTTTGAAGATCAGACTGTTAATTGACTTGAGATCTTTACATTTTTTTCTTTGCTCGAAAAATGAAGTACTTAGGAAAACATTCAGTAATATTACCTTTTCTGGGTAAACGTTTTTTATGATAGTGATAGGCTTTAAATTTTAGAACTTTGAATATTTTTCAAACTCAGATGATTTTTAAAGCTGTAAAAGCACATTGAAATCTTAGATCACTGTTGTATCTAAGTTTAAATGGTATTTTTTTTTCTTTCTAATAATTCTGCTTTTCTGCTAATTTCAAGACACTTTTCATTGAGCATTAATTGACACAGTTATTAGTGATCACAAGTGTCACATTTAATCACAGCTGTCTTAGCAATTCTTTTTAGTGGAACTACAGCTACTAATTCCTTGGACTCAGTTAAGATACATGCATTATACTTCCTTGTTTATTTTTTCTTTCACCTTGTTAGGCACCCCCCGTAATGGCCTATCCTGCTACTACACCAACAGGCATGATAGGATATGGAATCGTAAGTATTTTTCCGGACACAACTTTTTGAAAATAGGTTAATTCATACTTAACGTACCTTTATTAAAAACTTAACTGATAAAAGAACTTAGTGCCACACACACCCTTAGTGCCTAACACAGAACCTTGTACCATAGCATTGGTTTTGTAAGTATTTCTAGAATAGTCGTCATACAACAGATATCAGTTATTAATGTTCACAGTATTACTGGCTTATTTTTCCCCTCATAACTTTTGCTAGACATCTTATACTTTATTAAAAACTCATTTAAATATTAATGTTAACTCCAATCTTTGTTGCTGTGACCTTACGTTAATACCAATGAGGTCTTATAACCCTAATACTGTAGGAGAAGGAAGGAAGGAATTAACATTTCTTGAATTGCATAGGGGTAAATTTAGTCTACTAAAGGCCAGAGAAATTTTCCTGTGACAACGATTGGTATAGTACAAAAACAGTCCTTTAATCTTTAAGCTGCCCACAGTCCACATGCTAGACGGCCCTTACTCTCCCAACTCTCTTAATATATAGACTCACTGAGATAAGAAATGGAGGTAGTGACTTCAACCAACTGTACATGTTTGAGGAACTGTTGCTGGTAGGAAGCAGTGCTGCATCTGTTGATTTTGCTGCTGTGGCTGCTCTGCTACTTTATTTACACCTTATGGAAGCAGCTCTTTTCCTGCATTTGAAGAAGTTTCACAGCTTTTGGATTGGTGGTCATTACTTAAGAAAGGAGTCTGTGCAAAAACTCAGGCCGTAAAGTTAAAGTGAAGCTCTCACTACAAATAAGAGTCTACTTGAAAGGTTAAATAAAACTTTGTACAAAGATAAAATTTTAGAGTATTGCATTTTAACCAAAATAATGCAATGATCTCTGTGTGTTCTTTTTTGTCACTTATTATGTTAATTTTATACCATGGAGTGGTAGTTTTTAAAGAAAGAGATGGTTGGTTGAAATTCTGTTTTCAGTTACTCAAGAGTGAACTAATCTCTTTGAGTGTAACTTAAACCTCTTCTTGGTTCTCTCTGAAAATGTCTGAAGTAAAATGAAAGAACCATAGAGAGTAAACCTCTTCAAAGAATCAACTGTGTTCACTTGTGATCACCTACATAATAGCATAAGAACTTGATTTGATACACCAAGGCAGATTACTTTGAAATGGCTTAGCTGTTTTAAAGTTTTAAGTTTCCCCATGTCTAAAGC
Source organism: Equus caballus (assembly GCF_041296265.1). Classification (NCBI taxonomy): domain Eukaryota; kingdom Metazoa; phylum Chordata; class Mammalia; order Perissodactyla; family Equidae; genus Equus; species Equus caballus. The sequence continues at coordinate 62,143,765 of NC_091690.1, forward strand.
TGGCAAATTTGGAAATTTTTCTGTCCAGATTATTTTGTCTGTTGTACTATAAAAAGGTTTAACTTTTTGCAACTTTTTTATAAACTTTAAAAAATGAGCATATTTAAAGACTTTCCATACAAAAAAATACTCTTAAAAATTTGTAGCCATCAGTCTTATTTGTGTTTACAGGAATTTTCCCTTTGAGTTAAACCAAAGGACTAGTGCTTTTTATCCCTGTCATCCTTGTTTACTTACTCGTAATAAGGAAGATGTGAGTCGACATCCTTTAACTTGATATTTTTTCTATTTTTTTAGCCACCTCAAATGGGAAGTGTACCTGTGATGACACAACCAACCTTAATATACAGCCAGCCTGTCATGAGACCACCAAACCCCTTTGGTCCTGTATCAGGAGCACAGGTATTAATGTGCTACATGTAACTGTTTTAAATGTCCTTGATGTAAGAAAGAACATAATACTTAAAAATCCTTTTATACAACTTGGGAAACTAGTTTTTACTGTTTTTCCTCTTCACAGTGGATGTTATTTGCTTCATATCTTTCTCACCTAAGAGCCTTTGGGTATACTGATTATTTGGAAGGAAAGGACACACAGATTACAGATATTAAAGATGGAAAATTCTTGATAACTGATAGTTGGTGGATCCAGAAGATGGTTTTTCTGAGGTTAAGGAACTTACTTTCTGTTCATGATTCTGGCTTGCTCTCCTTTGTGAACCTGGGAAACCTTGAACTCAGAGCTCCAGTGATTTGGCTTGAATGGTGCTACAACCAAGGGTGTTGCCCTTGAGATGTTTGTGAAACTTGACAAGTCTTCAGAAAGTTGTGAATGTTATTTTTTTATTAGATAACTTCCTGCCACTAAGGATTGTATTTAAAAACAAACCAAAAAAAGGGCAAAAAAGCTTGAAATGCCATGCTGACTTAATTTCTTTAAAAAACTTCTCCCTGTTGTGGTTAGGAGAGGAGACACGAAGTTCGTTATTCACTTCTCTGGCTGCATACTATGGGATGAGACCCTTGTGAAGTGATAGGATGGCTTATCTTTCCATGTCTGTGGCTCTGCTCATGTTATTTAACAGAAATTATTACATGCAGCTGTTAAAGCACTCCTCCTTTTCTTACATTGCTTCCAATGCCAACTGATTGGTTACTTTATGTGTTTAATGCTTATTTAAAAACATTTCCGTGAGCATTTGGTGATGGCCTTGTTGTTCCTTTCCCACTTGAATGCGTGTAATATTACATTTGCCAACTCATATAGTGTTACCTTGCCGTAGTTTGTGTTGATCCAGTTTGAATGTAGTCTCTATGTATTTTGTAGATGAGTGAAACACAAAAGATCCTTTCATTTTTCAGCTTTTTTGAGCGTTGAACTCATTTAATAAATTGGCATCTTGGGGAATGCCAGTAACTGAGAGTGGATAGTGAATGTAGTTCTCATTAAGAGGTAAAATCCATATTCTTTGCAATTCATATATTTGCCCAGATGCCTCTTTTTATCCCCTTGTACATGTTAAAGTGAACTTTTCTTCCTTTAACTGTTCTTTAATCAGTATTTACAATGTAATTTTTTTACAGTGTAAACTTACAATGACGATAGCTGGGAGTCAGGGTGATGCAGTCATTACTGTTTTATAAGTCATTTACTTTTTATGCATTTGTTTTTATAAAATGGATTACGTATACTTACAGTTTCCTTTCTCGTCTATCTTCTATCAGCACTAGTTCTAAGTACTAGCTTAACTTGCTCAAAAAACATAGTAGATTTTGATAATCTTTTAAGATGATGATGATTTCCCTAACTATTGATGTAGTGTTTTCTGGAGATTATATGTCTTCCTCATGTCCTGTGGTTATTTTCTGTAATTCATACTTTTAACTTCAGATATATATCATTTATTTTTAAGAACTAATTTGCTTTTATGCTGTAAGAGATTAAGTGATGAGAACCTAGACGTATTTCAGAAAAAAAGCTACCGTCTAGACTTATAAATTTACCAGGAACTGCTGACTACAGAACTTTTTTCCCTGGTGTGTGTCTAAACCCTGCACTCAGTCTGGATCTTGCCTTGCAAGCTCCTGTGTCAGAAACAGAAGATATCGTCACCTTAAGCTTGGATATTGTCTGACAATTTCCAAGCACTTTCATATAAACTATCTCACCTTATTCTCGAAATAATCTTTAACATAGATGGACCTGGTATCACCATCCCTTTTTATAGATACAGAAAGCTGAGACTTGGAAAGTTTCAGCTACATAAATGGTGAAATTCTGCCTATCCCCAGGAATCCGTGATTCCTGGCCCAGTGCTCACTTGTACTACACTGCCTCTCTACTAACAGGACTGAACCCGTCTGGCTATTATAGTAAGTAACACTGTCTTCCTTTTGTCAGCAGCGAACCATTCTGCAAATTCCGTGGGTTTCCTGCTGGATTACAAACTATATTTACACATTCAGGATATAACTACTATAGCTATAAAGAACATCTTCTACAGTTTTGGCTAATACTTTCAACCTTGAAAAATTTTATGTGAGTTTTGCTTTTTTAAAAAAATGATAAAAATTTTTTAAAATCTTAGTAAAAGTCTACCTTTTAAAAAGATTTCTGACCCCGCAGCGTCTGCTCTTAACCCAGGTTTTATATCCTGTTGTCTTCTAAAATCCATCTCACTCTTCCAGTGAAACACCAAGAAAGTCTGAGAATTTCTATGTACATGAAAAGAAACAGACAGAAATGCCTTTTCCTAATTATTTTATGCCAGAAGAGAAGAGAATGAGAACTTGAGGATAGTAAGTTTCTAGTAGAAATATCAGATTTGAGGTGAGTACTTACGTCTGTATAAATGCTTGAAAAAAGCAGATGAAGGAAGCAAATTGATAAGTAGGAAAAGAGAAAATCAGGTGGCAGTGAAGTAGCTCAGAGAGGCTTTAGTCTCCTCACACAGTCATTTGAATCAACTGAAAGTCAAAATCGTAAATCTTTTAATGTTACTTTTAATTCCTTTTCCCACTCTGTTCTCCATGTGTTTCCCACTTTGCTCTCCATGTGTCACAAAGTCCCGCTGATTGTTCCTCTGCTATCAGTGGATCCACTCTTCTTGCATTCTACAGCCTTCACGCGATTGGAACCTCTGTCTCATGCTTATTTTACAACAGTCTCCCTGTATTCTTTGCCTTTCTAAATTAATCCTTTATGTAGATACTGGAATAATCTTCTACAGGCAGTATTTGCAGCATCTTGTCTCTATACTCAAAAGTCTAAGGAGGTGAATGTAAATATAACTGAACATATAAGCTATCCCCTCCATTTTTCTTCTGTCTTAAAAACTACCTCACAAAGTCTCCCTATTTGTAAGACTAGTAATGAGTAAGTAGGATATTCAGGCTCTTCAATTCTCATGCCTTTACAATTCTCAATAGGTATCTAGTGCTCTACTCTGTCTTTTCCAGAAGTCCTTCATCTGTCATAAAGGAAGTTTTCTCTTTAGTCATTCTTTAATCATCTCTTGTTACTGTCCAGTCTTTGAGATGTAAAGGTCTTTTCCTTATCCTGCATTATTTTCTTTACAGAACTTATCACTACCTCGCATGTGTCTATCTGTCCATCTGTCCATCGTCTGTCTATCCATCCATCCAATCTAGCAAGAGACTCCTGTACTAGATTGTAAGCCTCATAGAAGCAGGCTTCTTTGTGGCTTGTTTACGTCTGTGTCCCTAGTTCCTAGAACAGTGCCTGACCCATAAAAGTTTTTAAATATTATTTGTCAAGTGATTCTGGTTGAAAAGTTTGCTTTTCCATCATGTAACTTACTCTATTCCTCATTGATCTCCCTTTTCACTTACTTCTAACCATTGTCATGATTGATAGCAGTATTCAAAATTGGTTCAATTTGTTGGCTGTAGTGTCCATGAGCTAAAATATTAGATGACTGTTACCTGAGGAATAAAGACACCTTTAATTTCATGATTAAATATTGTTGATGATTTAAAAATTAAACTGTCTTTGAAGTAGGTGTGATTTTCTCCTGCTTTAGTTTTTAATGATTCTTAGCCAGTCCCTTGGATTAATTTTGTCTGTTCAATGCTAGCTGTAACCAAAACAGTTTTCCTTGATGAATTACCTTTTATTTTTTGTCTCATTATTTTACTCTGTTTTTTGGATTAAAAATTGCTTGAGGGGGCCGGCCCAGTGACACAGTGGTTAAGTGCGCATGTTCCTCTTCGGCGGCCCGGGGTTCGCTGGTTCGGATCCTGGGTTCAGACATGGCACTGCTTGGCAAGCCATGCTGTGGTAGGCATCCCGCATATAAAGTAGAGGAAGATGAACGGGATGTTAGCTCAGGGCCAGTCTTCCTCAGCAAAAAGAGGAGGATTGGCAGCAGATGTTAGCTCAGAGCTAATCTTCCTCAAAAGAAAAAAAATTGCTTGAGGACAGGGAATATCTCTTTGTACATTGTTAATGTTAGTTTAAAATGTAAATGAAATCCCACCAAAATAGGAATGTTTTAATCAAATCCCGATTCTACAGCTATTGCCAAAACTCTTCCCCTGCTTCTTGAAGTATTTCTTTTGGGAGCCATTACTCGCCTAGGGCATAACTTGTAGCTCCTGGTCTCTTGTCTACTTACTGTTCTATCAAATTAATAATTCTGAGAGTACCTCAGCCCTCCCAGATATGTTTTGTCGTCTTCTTATTTAGTGAGGCATTTCAAACAGTATCTAGGTCATGCACAATTGCTAATACCTTCTAGATGGCTGTTAGCTCAGACTTTGTTCTGTTCTTTAGGAAACTGTCTTTGTTATAGCTTTAATTTAATAGACTCTACTGTAGTATTGAAATTATGCCTTCTATACACTTACCTGGTCTCTTCCTATTTTTTGTGCTGGTTATTCTGTATTTTTTAGATATTTTTAGGTAGCTATTAGTTCCTTAAAGATAGATATTATGTTCTTCTGTTCATGCCTAAAATGGTAGCTCTTTAAAAAAAAAAAAAAATGTGTTCTACGTTAGTACATCTTCCTAGATGTTTGACTATGTAGAAAATACTAGATCCCTGTGGTTAACACTTTTTTCTCTTCTGTACTTCCTCACAATTTTGCTCAGTATTTTCTTGTTACAGATTGCTAGTGTGTCTGTTAACTTGGGGAGTATAGGGACTCTTATGCCTTCTTTTACTGGTGCTTTATATAAATCTTACTAGTACTTACTGGAATATAAATTGAAATGTCCATTGTTTGCGGCTGTTGTGTTAGTAAGCATCAAACTGTTAACCTAGTTAGTTTCAGTTTTCTTTTGAAAGTCACTGTGATGTGAAGTAACATTCTTTCAGAATGTTTATAAGGCAGTTTAGATGCTGTTGAAGATCTTTAATAGGGGAGGGTTGTTGTGTTTATTATATTCTTAGTACTTCCTTATATGAGAAACTCATACTGATCCCATATCAGTCTGTTTTCTCAAAGCAATATGAAAACCATGGAGTGTTAACATTTGGGCATTTAATTTTTAAAATAAGCATATTAAAAGTTTTGTTGATTTCTTGATTGGTATTAGGTGCTTTTTTATGGAGGATTTCCAGTTTGGGTTATGGAGGATATGGCTAAAGATGCAAAATGGCGGCTGTGTTTTTGTTTGTAATGGCCAATTTTAAGTAAGTCTGACATCAGTTAAGTGTCTGAAAGGAAACAATGGCTTGTTGTGAGTGCTTTTTACCCTTCTAAATGGGGGCACTGTTGGCTTTAGATATTGGAATAATTCAAGTCTTACAAAAAATGGCATTTTTAATGACTTTCTTGTGTGTAAGAACTAATGGCTCTCTTTCCTTTTGGGCTTAGTGGTTGGTTTTTTTTTCCCCTCCACTTTCTTGGTGTTTTAATTGTGGGTGTTGGCAATGCCTCTTCTGTCAGCTGATCTGCCCAGCTGGCTTTCTATGAAGGGGGCCTTTTGCCTTGTCAGCAGTGTGTTGTACTCATTCGTCCTTGCCTAGTAGAAGATGCCATGAGGGAATTTACTTTGGGAATTGGGATTTAGTACCGTAAGTGAGGATGGTTCTGTACTCCCCAGAGCACACCAGAATCAGTCAAAACAAAAATTTGAGGAGTCCTGTCTGCTGATCACTATTGTTAATAAGACAACTTATAGAATAAGACCTTTTTACTGGCTTTTTGCTGAAGACATTCTTTCTAAAAGGTGGAAATATGATTTTTTGTCTTAAAACCAGAGCATATTCATAAAATCTTGGGTGACTGTGAAATTCTATAAAGTCTTCATGATGAACATCAGTGACCATATACAGCGCTGTGTTTATAGAAAGCACAGGGGTCTATTGACTGTCTAAAATTTACTAGGGAAGTTCATTTTAAAAAATTATTTCTCTACTCTCACTTTAACTTTTTCCTGTAGGTTAAATGTAGCCATAAATTCTGGCTGAATTGAAGTTAATTGGGATAGCAAGTTTTAGAGAGGAAGCAAAGCACCACCCCTGGAGTCAGCAGATCTACATTCGAGTCTGTTATTAGTATCCTAGGGCTGCAATCACAAAGTGTACCACAAACTTGATGGCTTAAAACAACAGAAATTTATTCTCTCACAGTTCTGGAAGCTAGAAGTCCAAAAACAAGGTGTCAGCAGGGCCGTGCTCCATAGGAAGATCTTTTCCTGCCTCTTCCAGCCTTTGGTAGCCCCAGTCCTTCCTTGGTTTGCAGCTGCAGCACTTCAGTCACTGCCTGTCACATGGCTTTCTCCCTGTGTCTCTGTCTTCACATGGCATTTCCCTTTTCTTATAAAGACGTCAGTCATTGGATTAGGGCCCACCCTAGTGACCTCATCTTAACTTGATTACATCTGCAAAGACCCTGTTTCCAAATAAGGCCACATTCCTGGGTCCTGGGGGGTAGAACTTCAGCATGTCTTTTTTGGGGATACAATTCAACAGTCTCAACTGTTCTTCTCTCTAACGAGGTCTTTCAGGGCAAGTTGCCTATGTAACTTTGAGGTGCCTCAGTTTCTTTATCTATAAAAATAGATCATTTTTACCTAGTGTAATTTATAGGTTTACTGTAAGGATCAAATGAAAATATTTGAAATTGACTCAGAAATTTGGAGGTTTGTTGTGTTTTTTAATTGATGATTATAAGGACCTTTTTTTGTTTGTTTTTAGAAGAAAATTTTACAAGGTTGCCCTATTTTCGGAAATTGTCCCTGTTCTCAAATTCTAATTTATTATAATACAGTACAGTTTATATTTCTTTCCATGCATTACAAATTATTGTAATAATTGTATTGATTACAAATGATTGTAAATAATTCATAGTTCATTATTTTGCAACCTTAATTATGACTCATTGTTATCTTATGACATCGTATAAACACATAGACAGACACAGGCTACGGTGGTGCCTGGCGGGGTGGGGATGGGGCAGCCCAGCTGAGTATGGTTTCCGTTTGGGCCTGAATTGTCCACATGGCCATGGACTGTGGACATTGTTCACAGGAATCAGACATATCACTCTTTAGGACTATACAGCAGCACTTGAATTGACTCAGCATTTGTGGAGATGGTGTTACTCTGAAGCACCAAGCTTTAGTTTATAATAATTAAAATTTTTATTTGGTCCAATTTAGTGTAGCATATAAGCTATCTAATCTGTTTTGGGGGAAGCGGCAAACCTTTCTTGAAAATATTTAAGTCTAGGGAACTCTTCTCCTTAGATATTTTTAGTGGAAGCCCAATATGTAAATCAGGTAAAAGCAGGTAGCCTCAAGCTCATATGTGGAACACAGTTTGGAATTTTTTTTTAACCAAACAAATGTGCTGTATTTCTAATAAATAGCAAATAAGTGGTGTATTGTAGGTACGTTTAATTATTATTTTGTCTCCTTAATAGTACCAGTTGACATAAGCCTTAGCTTTTCATTGTCTTTGGTCTCCAAGAGGTTATGAAGTTGAAATCTAATGTGAATCAGCAATGAGCACTTTATTCAGATAATTTGAGCCAGTTTTCATGATTCCCGTCCATCAAATGGAATTTTAAAAGAAATTCTCTTACCTTTGGAAGCATTTCTGATGTATGGAGCATGTTGTTTATTTTTAGCCTTTATCAGTTAATAATATTTTTGTCATGAGTTTAGGCAACCTTGTGATCTATTTCCCTCTCCAATTTGGTTTTCTTTAACTTTGTCAGGTTGCCATAATTCTAATGAGATGACTTAAGATGCCATTTTGGAGTAACATATTGCTTTTGTGTTACCAGTTTTAAGTGGTAGACTCCAGCAGTAGTAGTCTTCAGTTTTAGAGAGATTTAGATAAAACATACCTTCAAAGAGGAATGCTCTTAGATCACTGATGCCCTCTAAGACAAGATGAGTAGTGCTTTGAGGGTGACATGAGTAATGTTGGCATAACTTTATGATGTTACTGATGGGCAGAATCCTAAGATGGAGTTTTGTTAAGCCCACACCCAAGAAGCAGTTATCAAAGGCACTAGACTCAACACACAGGGCCCACCCTCTACCTTATACAGTAGAGAAATCCTCTTTTAGCTACCCTTCACAGAGACAACTAAGGAATAGCATTATCTTTAATATAAAATATTGAAATGCAGCACTCTGTATTTGTATCCCTTTGCAGCTGGATTCAAATGCCCCATGAGTGGCCTGGCTGTGTACTAAACATTATCCAAAAAGAAAGTACTGTTCTATGACTCAGTTTTGTAGCTGATGTCTCTGTGGAATCCTCTTAACTAGAGCTGTAGTCTCTGAATGTTTTGATTGCACAGGAATATTAGGAAAATATTCTTTTTGCATGTACCCTCAGAATATGTATATTTATAAATTATATTTATATACTTCTACAACAATATATTAAGTACGTTAAAATGTAAATAATAGAAATTGTAAAAGGGTAAAAATTAAGAGAGAAGTTGTGATATTTTCTTCTAGTATCCCACTTTAGAGACCATTTTTATACAGAGCTTGTTCTATCACCAAAAAGCATTTTAACTTAACACGTTATAGAATGCTTACTATCTGTAAGTCACTGTTAATTGCTGAACAAGAGACAGGTAAGATATGTTTCTTACATCTGGGGAGCCTAAGGTGAGTATAATATGGAAGCACAAGTGAGTGGTTGATAGTAGAGTAAGAACCCTTATGAGAGAGACAGAATGTTGACAACACAGCGGAGGAGCAAGAGCAGCAGATTCTATGACGTTTGAGCTGGGCCTCATATGAGAATAGATGAGCATCTGATTGTAGGTGATAGGGAAGGTTGAGCTAATATTTGAGCAATTGATATATGCCAGGCAATATGCTGGATGCTTTATGTATATGTTCATTTAATTCTCAGGACAGCTATAAAGGGAGATATAGGTATTAGGCATAGATATTCTAAACCTCATTTTATAAAAGAGCCAGGATTAGATTCAGTTCTATCTTTCTACAAAACTCTGCTCTATCATCCCAGGCAAAGGAAGTATACCCATTTTTTTCTTAAGATGTTGACTTTGCTTCTCCAACAAAGACAAAATGAGTCTCTACAGCATTCCTATTTGTTATCCAGGCTTTTGAGTGACTAAAAAATTCAAATGTAAAGGTGTGGCAAAGTTACTTCTAAAACTTTTAAGCACAGCCAATGATATATGTATCAGAGGTTTATCCTTAAATATCCAATTCTTTATTCTCCCATAAGATTTCAGTTGTACTGTCTCACTTTCTGAGACTGCTACTATTTTCTTGTTCTAACCTGAAATTTTCTTTCTTTGGTGTTTAATGGGATTATAATCAAGGAGTAGCCATTTTTATTTTATGATGTTTAGTGTATCAGTAGAATTCTTTTTTTAAAATTCCTTTACTCCAAATATGTTTGCCTTTTATTAAAATTAGCTTATGATTTCTATTCTTATTATACTAAAACACTCTATAACTAAAAATTCTTTGCCCTGGAGATAATGTTGGAATTTTTTTTTTGTTTCAGCAACATTTTTTTTAAAGAGTAGAGGGTGGGAGTAGAGGAATTTCAATGAAGAGTTGCCATTGATTACTTGTAAATTTCAGTATTTTTATTGATATGCTGCTCTTCTTTCACCGTTTCTCAATATTTCATTTTCCTATAAAATGAGAAAGTAAGACTAAGTATGTCTGTATTAGTCTAATAAGAATGACCACTTTGTTTAAAAGGCATTTTAGTTGCGGTGTAGGTGAATTTAATTTCAACAAACTGATAGTCGTACTCATATTTTTAGCTCTGTGGGAATTTTGGTATAGAGAATGTTATTTGAAATAAATGGGCAGAAGGCTGTTTTTGTGTTTTTTGATGGCATATTTGTAGTAGGATTTGACTGGAATACTCAATTACAATTTGTCTTATGCTGGCTTGTAAAATGTGGTGATTTTGCAAATAATGATAGTTGGACTTTTTTCTTTTTTTAAATTCCTTATTCTCCAGTACTTAGCAGTACTACATGTTTTTTAATTTACTTACAAGAATGTTAAGTAGAGTCAGCCCTTTGTAGTTTCAGATGTCTTTTGTAGTCTCAGGCCCTTTTCACTCCTGCTGCTTCTCACCCACCAGGGTCCCGTTGCCCCTTCATGTTCTTTTGTTCTTCCTGCTTTCCTTGAGCACTAATAGGGTTACTGCAGCATATTTACTTTCCTTCTCTTTCCTTGTTTAGTCTCTGAGCTGACTACTTTCTCACCAGTCCATAGTGTGCCTGTGCTTTGGTACAGGTGCCGGGAAGGAGTAGGACCAGATGGTCAAGGGCTGTGTAGCCTGGTCCTTGGCACTTTGTGCAGTCAGCCAAACCAGACTGGGCCATGGTTTCATCTGCTTGAGATGGGTATTGATGATACGAAACTTATTGCAGGATATTAAGTCTTGTTTTCTCATGTTTTAACCTGGCTACATATTTATAGGCAGTAGAAGTATTAGTCAGAAACAAGCACCTTTTCCCCCTAAGAAAATTGATCCTCGTCAATTGATCCTTATTCGTAAGCCTCTAGAACTTCTCTCTGGTAGTATGTTAACAAAATCAGGAGAACAGAAGTAATAGAAGTGTTCCCTTTGACCATTTTCTTCAAGGGCATTTTCCTTGAGAACTGTCAAGTCTTCTGACTGCTGCCCTCATGAAAGCCTCTGATTTAAGAAGACTTCTTAGTGTAGGACTCTCACAGGAGACTTATGATTTGGGGGTTGCTATCTATCTGCAATAAGCAAAATCTTTTGTTGTTGTTGTTGCTTTTGTTTTAATTTCAAATGAAAGAGAAAATCTGTTTTGGAGAGAAACCCAGTTAATCTTAAACTCCTTCCACCTCAGTAACTGTTGGTCACTTTACTTAAAATCATTCTGCTTCCGTGGTCATCCGTGGTTGGGCTGAAGGGGAAGGAGGAGATGTCTTTCCACTTAAGTTGCTCTTTAGTCTGTCTCTGCATGGACGATATTTGAATCTCTACATCCAAACATGCATCCTGTCCTCCCATCTGTAGCTGCTTGTGTAATTTCATCATCCTTCCCATTGTCTCTTCCCATTGTCTTCGAACATTTATTTCTGAGAACAAGGTATGGATTAGGAAAATGACTCAACCACTAATATAACTGAAGATAATTTCTAAACCTGTAAATTGATCTTGACAACAAATTGCATACACTTGTGATGTAATATTTGCTGAAACTCATTGGCTATTCATTCTCTATAGTGCTTTTCTCAAAAAAAAAAAAAATTTTAAAGGCAGAAATGAGATGACTTTGAACCAGCAAAGACAAGATTTTGATGCTTGAAATCCTTTATAGGATTTGAATGTTAAAGTATGAATTGGAACTATTCCACTTAGTCAACTTTGATTTAATGCTCAATTGAACATCCCTAACAGGACAGCTCATTTCATAATATTCCAATCTTATGCAAGGAAAGGGAAAAAAATTGAAAGTTTGTTCCAAACTAAATGGCTCATGTTTGGTTTGAAATACTCTTAAAGTAGGCTTGGTGAAGGAGGTACGTATATGAAAAGGAACATCTTGGTTCTTCAGGAACTTTCTTTGAAGGAATACTAAGGATATGTTATTGAGTTCAACAGTCTACCTGCTTATTGTGTATTCAAATTAAATGATAGGAGCAAATTCCAAGAATCAAGCAATGTATTCAGACAGGAAGCAGAATCAAAGATCTTAAGTATTCCCTATATTTAGGGTAGTGCGGGCCGTTGGATTAGGTGACCTCTAAGGTCAACCTTCACCTCCCAGAGTATCCACATCAACTACAGCATGTCCAGATAAACAGGCAGGAGCCACTTCCGTGTGAAAAAAAAAATGTGAGCATTGAGGAGAGGACTTTCTACCTCTTATGAGGAAGGAAGGAAAGAATATTGCAGCTAGATATGCTTTGGGTCTGGACTGAGGTCAGAATTGGCACAGCTTTTGACAGATAACCTAGACACAGGAAGCCATCTTCCTTCAATTAAAAAAAACACACAATTATGCACACCCTTCTTCCCGTCTCCCACACACACATATGATAAAAGTCTTAACCATGGGTCAACTTTATTGACCTTTTTGGGTAAAAGACTTTATTCCTTTGGAATTTCAGAAACTAGAATTTGTTTTCTGAAAAACACATGCCATTGGATACCCTTTAACTTGACATGTGACTGAAACTTTTGTTTTAATAATTCCATTTTCTACAAAGGCTGCCTTTGTATTTATTAAAGATGACAAAACAAAAACCACTTCTTCTTTCATTACATTTCCTGCTTTCATGTTCTATCATTCTGAGATCTTTTTTTCTTTCCTTCTCTCTGTCTTCTTTTCCCCCAGCTGTCGGCAGCATCCAGCCCCTCCAGTCACAGTCCTCACAGAGCTTCAGGAAAGGACCCTTTTGCAGAGCTCTCTTTGGAGGATTTCTTATAAATCACTTTAGGTATTGCTGCTTGTTGGGGGAGACGGGGACTTAAAGGCTTTAAAAAAATTATCAAACATTAAGCACAATTCACTCTTCTCTTTTGTTTCTTTAAAGAACTCTAGATTCCCCTTCTTTCTCCTTTTCCATTCTTTTAGGTGAAGAATAAAAATAGATCAGGATAGGACGTAAGGACAAACAACTTGTGGGAAACATCTTTTAACATAATTAGAAGGTGTGAAATCAAAGGACCATCTCTCATGTTAACATAGAAGCATCCACGGTTCACAGCAGTTGGATGAGATCAAATACCCACCTTACAAACTGGGTGTTTTAGTCAGTCTTAAAAGCTTTGTAGAGAACAACAGAATTTTACACATTGGATTAGAACTTGATAAGGAGCATCTTTAGTTGTAATATAATGGGCAGGGTACTATAGTTGTGAAGAATTCATTTTAACAATTTATTTAAAGGTTTATATATTATATATGCATTTTCATTTAAAAATAATAACACTTTAAAAAAATGGCTTATTTTTTAAAAATTAAGGGCAAGTGAATACTTATGCCCTTTTTGAGAGACGGATTCTGCATTTGATCTATACTGCCTGTTTTTGCTGGAAGACAGTGTAATTTGTTCTTCTTGGTGCTCTAGCCCCCAATGAGATAAACCTAGATCTTTGAGAGTTTCTACTCTTTTAATTTTGACAACAGTTTATTAGCACATCTATTTCAATAGTGTCTTTGGATGAGCAGTTTAAAGTATATCATGAGTGAAGTATCTGAGTGAACAGTGATACCCTATTGAAAAGTATTCCTTTGTAGCTCTGTCAGATTTTGATTTATATTAGTAAAGAAATGATTTAGTAAGCGTAACATTACTGTTTCCTTAATTATCTCTAATTTTATGATATCATTTGGAAATAATTCAAATTTTGCTCTCCTAAGTGAGATTTTTACATGGAATATTTGTGTTCATGGAGAGGTTTTCTGAACTTGTTGTGGAAAAATTGTTCATTTGGCTTCTTTCTTCCCCTACCCATTGGTTTTTATAATTAGAAAGATATTTGGAAGGCCTTGTAATTAGGCTTCAAAGATTGAGTTCTGGCACATGATAAGCTGATAATATTGACTTTGTTTTGTAATCAGAGTTTGTGATAAGCATGCTATGAGCACTTCTGGGCCAGTTGAGTGGTAAAAGCCACAAAAGCATTTTTGTTTGGGAGAAGGCATCCTACAATGCATTGAAATAACCTAATACTCTCTCTTTTTTTTTTTTTCCAGATACAGTTTATGTAATTAGATGGAAGAGAATGGAATTATTTCAAAAAGACAAGTGCTCAAGCAGCTAATACTTACTTCCAGCAAAATCCAAACTGCTGTCTCTTAAACTCTCTTCTTCCACTAGAATGCTACAGTAACCCAGTGAAGGCCCATGAAGGAAATTGGGACTAGTCTATAGGAGAACATATCAATACAGTTTATAAAGCCAAGAATTGCCATGGTTTCAGACTAAGATCTGTCTTTTTGGTGACTAACCCTTCAGTTCTTTCAACTTCTGTTAATACCCATAATCAGTAACCTACCGAGAAAAGCCCTTATTTGGAAAGTATGAAATTTGTATTTGGAAAAGCTGCCTGGAGGGAAGAGCTGTGTCCTTTACTGTAATGCAACAGGACTCTTCTGGGGGGGATCAAAATCATAATTCTTAATTATGCAGTATCTTTCTTTTCTCCAGTCCTCACAGATATAAAAACAGTAACTAAAATTAACTTTTCTTTTTAAAAAAAATATATATTCAGTTTGCAGTAGACATTCCTTAAGTATTTGTATTTATTTATGATTATCAATTTACATAACATTAATATTGTATCAAACCTCCTTATGAAAATGAGTATGGATGTACACAGTATGTTTGATTTTTATCCATAAGAATGAATCTGATTCAGAATGCTTTCAGCTGGCATACAGAGCACTAAATATTTTAAGGCAAGTCCATAGGTCTGAATCGCTTAAGAATTCTCAGTCTCTATGGGATTTAGGGAAGCATTATAAATGCATTAATCCTTATAGTCAATTCTGTGCCTAGGATTTTGCAAGGGAACAGTTCACTGACTAGGAGAAGCACTACATTTTAAATTCAGCATTAGTGCATTGGGAAGGAACTTTTACTGCTTTGTGCTTGGCATGTCATTATTTTCCATTTGACATTAGGGCCTTTCCAAAATGAATGTGAGGAATTGCTTTCACTTCAAGACTTTCCTTCTTTTCAGTAAAACTCTAGGAGGTGTTATGGGGGGAGGGAAGAGGGCAAAATCCTTGAACCTTTTATTTGGCTCATGCCATGTTATGATCATGTACCTTTTAAATAAGGGGAAATAGTATCTTTAAAGTTAATGTGTAGGCAAGAGTTTAGTTAAAGAATTAAACTGCACTGTTGATCGGTGCTTTGTGTAAATACATCTTAATGTTTAGGTTGAGAGGGGCCTTAAGAAGGACAGTTTGTTGTAGGAAAGCAATTCTGTACATGAGTTTAAGCATACTTGTTGCATTGTCTCTGCAGATTCTATTTTTGTTTACAATATTAAAATGTATGTTAGCAAAAATGGGTGGATTTTCAAATAAAATGCAGCTTCCACAAAACTTTTGTTATGGTATTCTGGTCTGAGGTGCATTTTCTTTTTTCCTTTTTCCTTTTCCTTTATCATCAGTATCATTATTTTTTGCTAATAAAAGTATACCCAGGTGATTATATTTACTGATTTAATAAAATGTAAAATTTATTTGTTTTAATTTCCAAAAAGATTTATCTTTGTACTTTTTGTTACCTTCTGGACTCTTACTGATAAACTGAACTACTTATTAAAGTTGTTCATTTTTGTCTTTTGATCAGATGCCTTTGGTCAGGTAAGTGTAAGGGAGAAAATGCTTTGAGTTTGACATATTGATGCATGTAATTATGTCTGCCAAAGAAACCTGTGACTGTATGTTTCATATTGAATAGTAAGTGGGATTCAGAGTGCACGATAGAGGGATTAAAAGCTTTGCATCGATAAATGTCTGCATAATGTTTGCCATGGTTGGAAAAATAGTCTTTAGCCAATATACTTTGTTAATTTTACCAGTTTTTAAGTTTCACTATTATTAAACCATTTTCATATAAACTGGGAAATTGTACTTTTGTAAGTTAATAATTCCTTAACATTACCAAAGATTTTGATTTGTCTCTTCTGATGTTTGAGTGGATATTATATTTGAGGTCTATGGCTTGTTCCTTTTATATTACAGTATTTTTTTATAGTATTTTTCACTTTGTGAAGAAGCTTTATAAACATTTTCATCTTTTGATTCAAACAACTGTTGCGCTTGTTGGATAAGTTTTATCCATATTTTACTTGTTTTACTGATTAAAACCAGGAGCCAGAAAAGGAACTTGCTAACGTAGATAAGCAAAGGCAGAGAAGTCAGTCTTTGCTTTCGTGGTCCATTGTTCTCTCTGTGACCTGCTATTGTTCATTCAAATGTGTAAACTGAAAAGAGAATTATTTCCCTCTGAGGTCTAGACTGATAACCATTCTTTATTCCCAGATGGTCTTCTCCTGTCGAGCACATTTCCTGCCTCCTGCTCTGATGCCCAGATATCATTGACAAGGAAGAATGCAAAACACATGATTGTGTTAACTTTAATCAAAATATAATAAGTGAAGTAAATCAGCTGTTGAATGCATGACTCCGTCAGGTTGTAAACCTATATGTGCCCACACCATTTGACTACCCAACTAGCAAGTTGGTAGTGGCTGCAGAGAGAGAGGTTATTAGCAGAGGGCAGCTGTACCCATCCCAAATCATTTTCAAAATTAACTTTTTGCTTTTGATTTAACATCTCATTATTATCGTTCAACTTCAACTTTTTTTTTTTTTAAAGATATCCTTTTCTTAATCAGTAACTATGAGCATCCATATTTAGGAAGAGACGTTTTGTTTGACTAAGAATCTTTTGCGTCTTCACAAGCTAGCAAAACATGACTCCTGGAAAATAGGCCAGATAAGTTTCTCTTTAAACCAAAATAATTTCAAGATTCTTCTCTTGTTCGTCATCAACAACAAACATGTTTCCGAATTCAGAGTACTGATGCAAATGCTTATTCTTTAGCACTCCATGGAGAAAATACGTCTCCATTCAGGGTGAGTGTGGCTTCTGTGTGTTCAGCAGTGACTGGGTCACAGAGTGGAGAGGCCATAGCACTCAGCCAGATGAACTTATTACTCTTACCTTCCATAAAACATGACTGCAGCTTCCATCAGAGGCCTCTGCAACCAGCTTAGATCTTTGTTCTGCCACACTTGCTACCTTCCATGGGTCTGACTAGCCCTTCTGGAATTCTGCTGTCTGAAGAGGCTCTGAATGGAAAGGCTGCAGTATCATCTTCCATGCAGTCTGTCTCAGAAAACCTCAAGCTGATTGCTTGCTAGTATTAAGAATTGGCATTGTATTTGGTGTGTCACCAACCAGAAGTGTTTTCTAAGTCTCTAGTATTTCTCGTCTTGTTTTGGTATAAACACTTAATAAATGTCCCATTTGTTATTGTTGTAGCATGCAGCTGTGATTTTTATGCTGCATGAAACTACCCACATTGTCAAGAGTTGTATAAAGTTCTTTGTGGTATTTTCTGGGGGGGCAGATGTGACTTATCTTGAGGCGGAGTAGGTTAAACTGATTGTAGACAGCTAGAAAGAAAAAAGTGAGAAAAAAATTTTATGGAAAGTTTGTTTCCTACTAGTTTCTCATTCAAAATAGCATTTCTTTCATCTGCTACAAAAACTAATTTCAGAGTTGGTTTTGAAATAAAAATTGCTGTGTGAGAATCACCATGGGGAGCTGAACCTCAGCCTGTCTCAGCCTTCTGCAGTCGGGCAGCCTGGCTGCCTCCCTTGAGCCTGAGCGTTTGGTGGCTGGCCTGTACTCCCGATGAACAAGTGCTGAGTTATCATGCCCTTGACTGGAACTGTAGGGAAGGAAGTACAAGAGAAGTAAGGAGCCCCCCTCCCCTCGCCCCCGACTCACCTGGATTTCAGGCTTTCTGCACTAATCTGCAGAACTGAAAATTGAGTTCCTTGGCCTTTCAACACCACTACGTGGAAGCATCAAGCATACTACACTGGCACTGCCATCTAGCTTAGTGGCCATCTTAAAAGGCACAAAGTAAAATCTGCCTTTCTCTCATCATTTCTGTCCTGAAGTAGCGTCGAAACTGAAAAGCCTTTCACTTCCGTGTAGTTGCTTGTTCAGAGGAGCCTTCAAGGGCTTAGCAGTAGGATGGAAAGATTCAGATCCGAAGAAGCCCAACAAGCAGGTCATAAGAGATAGTGAGGATGGCTGCACCCATTGTTTGGTGTTCATAGCAGCTATTGAAACATACAACAGTCTCTTTCCCTGGTTCCTGGCACAGAGCTCCTAAAACCCTTATAATTTCTTAAGTGGTGAGAGCAGTAGGAGCATCTTTTGTTCTAACATTTAGTCTTTGACCTCAGTTGCTGACACACATTTCCGAAATCCCTTGGAATTTTCTGGGTGATAGGAGTGTCTCTTTGTTCTAATGAGGCTACTCTTGGGCTCCTGGATAACTTCAGCATGGGGGCTGGTCACCAGAAAGACCAAGCCAGGATTAGAAGTGGAGTTTTCAGCCCCAACCCCGTCCTCCAGGAAGGGGAGAGGGCCTGGAGACTGAGTTATTGGTCAGTCATGCCTACGTGATAAAGCCTCCATAAAAAAGCCCAATATTAAGGGGTTTGGACAGCTTCTGGGATGGTGAACACATCCACGTGCCAGGAGGGCAGTGCATCCCAACTCCATGGGGACAGAAGCTCCTGCATTTGGGACTCTTCCAGACTTTACGCTATGTATCTCTTCATCTGGCTGTTCACCTGTATCCTTTATCATATCCTTTATTATATAATAAACTGGTAAGTGTTAAGGGTTTCCCTGAGTTCTGTGAGCCATTCTAGCAAATTACTGAACCTAAGGGGGGGGGGGGGTCACAGGAACCCTGATTTATAGTTGGCTAATCTGAAATACAGGTGACAACCTGGACTTGGAATTGGCATCTGAAGTGGAGGGGAGCAATCTTGTGGGACTGAGCCCTTAACCTATGAGGTCTGCACTGACTTTAATTAATGTGAGAGTGAATTTTAGGACACCCAGTTGATGTCCTATAAAGGTTTGGCATGGAAAACCCACACATCTGGTGTCAAGTATCATGAGTGTGAGAGTAAAGGAGAAACACACAAGTGTTTTTCTCATACGAATAATAAGCCTAATAACTGACTGAAGTGTTTAAATATGTGGTAGAGATGTCATTTCAAAAGAGTAAAGAGAAGAGGGACTGTTTAATGTCAGTTTTACCAGCACCATATATCTGTTTGGGGAAGGGGAGCAGAATTCCCTCCAACATATACCAACATAAATTCCAAATGGGTTAAAGAGTGCAAATATAGGGGCCGGCCCCATGGCTGTGTGGTTAACTTCATGTGCTCCACATCGGGAGCCTGGGATTTGCCAGGTTGCATCCTGGGCACGGACCTACACACCGCTTATCAAGCCATGCTGTGGCAGCATCCCATGTAGAAGACCTAGGATACACAACTATAGACTGGGGCCTTGGGGAGGAATAAAAAAAGAAACTGGCAACAGACATTAGCTCAGGGCCAATCTTCCTCACCAAAAAAAAAAAAAGCAAATGTAAAGGATTATAAAGATGAAGAAGATAGAGGCGACTGTCTCAGTCAAATAGGGATAGGGAAAGGATATGATTTTAAAAAGAGTTCACCAAAGAAGAAACACTAATGACCAATGAAAAAAGTTCATCCTTAGTAGTAACTAAAAAATTGAAACAATAGTGCTTTCCAACTGTAAGGCTGTTCTGAGTGCTTTTGTATATATTTGTTCATTTAATCAAGTCTGTAAAGGAGGCACCTTTGTCATACTATTTTATTGATGAGGAAACTGAGGACTGGAGAGTCACTTAAACCGTGTGATCTTTGTCAACTAAGTGGTTGAGCTGTGGTCCTGAGCCCCTGTGGTCTGCCTCTACGTCTACTCACAGCTAATGTGCTGTGTACTGGTGTGTAGGATGCCATTTTGCCTATCAAAGGGTGTTTGTATATGTCATAACATGGGCAAGAGTGCACAGTATTTGCTAATCTAAAGCTGAGGTAAGCACAAGCCAGTACAGCTTTTTTAGATGGAAATTGGCAATCATCAGAATCTTGAGAGTTCCTACCCTTGATCCAATAATGAAGACTTTTAAGAAATTTACCCAGGGAAATAACCTGGGGATGGGGTTTTGGCTAGGGGCCTTGCCTTGAATTATGTTGCATAGCACGTAAAGTTAAAAGCAGGAACTGTCCGTGTCAAAGAATAGGAGGTCAGATTAATGGGAAGCGTCCTTCCCTGAAGCCGCCCCCTTTGTGTTGAGACCATCCTTGCAACAAACACAAAACAACCTCGGTCTCAGGGGTCAGTTTACATCAGCAGAGGGCAGACACTTAGAGGCTCCTGGCAGATTTTTATTGCTATCATCCCAGATTAGAGGCCAATCTCTACTATCAGCCTCTCCCAATTCCCAGGCCAACCAAAGGTAAGAGATGTTTTCTTCAGGGGAGGGTGGGTCTGCTGGTGATGCGGTAGAAGGAGAGTCTCCATTGAAGACAGGAATATGGTCCTAGATGCTTAGGAAAACAAGATTCTGTACCAGTCACCCAGTAGAGAAGAGGGCCTTCCATTCATCAACATGTGTTTCGCTGTCCTATGAGATTGAGGAGTAAGTGGAACTCCCCAGGTCCCTTGTGTTTAGGGAACTACAGGACTCACAAGGCATTTTTAGTTTTACATTTATCAAGCAGCTTCTCAGGCATAAGTTTCTTGATTGCAAGCCTTGGTGTACATGTTTCACAGAGTTGCCACACTTGATAATTTTCTCCCCAAATGTCGCTTGCTGAGAAGGGCGGGGGTGATCTATCACATAGGGGGTTAGCTCCAGCCCCTCCTCTTCAATCCTGCACTTTGCTGGAATCCTCCAGTACGTCTGTGTGGCTCACTGCTCATCAAGTATTCCGAGCCTACAGCAATTCCAACTTTTCTCATGCCTCCATTCTTGAAACTTCTGCTCAGCCTTATTTTCTTCACTGCCTCTTAATAGAACTCTGGAGTTCTCTGCCCCTTTGCATCTATATTTTTTATCTATTTTGCCTGTTCAAATCCTATCACTCCAGGGAGGGAAAGCAAACAACTCTGATCATTTTTAGGGCATTGTAAATCGGAAAGCCCTTTCAGAAAGTCATAAAAGTGTATCCTTTACCCTGAATCCTACTTCTGGAAATCTAAAGAAATCAAAGTATGGAAAATACTTTATGCAGAAGACTACCCATCACTGTGCTTGAGATTACCAAAGGAACAACTGTGGAGTAAGAAAAAGGTCAATGATGAGTCCCGGAGAATATCTCCATTATTAAAGGGTAATAAAGGATTAATGGAGACCAGGCTAAGAACAATCAGAGCTGGAGAATAACCAGGAAGGACATGTCAAGGACATAGTTGAGGAAGCAGGGCATGGTCAACACGAAATAAAAATTCAAACTTGCCCATTGGATCCAGCAGTTAGGAACTTCATTATTACCCTTAGCTATACCCAGGCATTGTCAGGGTCAGAGCCAAATTACATGGGATTGAGATGGGAAGAATGTAGAGGTGTCAAAAAGCTTGGCTATGAACTAAAAGAAGGAAAGGACAATAAGCAACCCGCATACAGGCCAAGGAAGAGTTTTCTTTACCATGAAAGTAAATTCATTTTGTGCATCACCCAACCCATCAAGTGTCCTCTAAATGCCAGTAGTTTGAGGTGCAAGAATCAATAAACTAGTCATAGGGCTCTGCTTTCATGGAGCGTACTTTCTTGTGAGAGTAGGCAATGAACAAATATTTTATGACAAGTGATGAATGCTATGAGAAAAAGGGAGAAGAGACAGTGATGTGAGCAGAGTGGTGCTATTTTGGACAGGGTATCAAGGGTATCTGATGAGGTGACCTTTGAACAGAGACGAATGAAGTGAGGAAGCAAGATGGGAAGATAATGGAGACTGGCTCCCCTCCCCACAGATACAGGCAGAGGAAAGAGCAAAGATCCTGAAGGGGACTGTGCTTGGCTTCTCGGAGAAGCAGCAAGGATACTAGGGAGGCTTGAGCAGAGCGGGTGAGAGGGAGCTCCGTGGAAGCTGACGTCAGAGAGGTGGCAGTGGGCCAGGGTTTTTAGGTCGTGCTGAGTTTTGGGTTTCATTCTGAGCTGCGAAGCCACTGCAAACGTTGAGCAGAGGATTCTTTGAAAATTTGTGTTGATAAAAGGATCATTGTGGCTGCTGTATTAAGAATGGACCTTTCAAAGACAAAAGAAGAAACTGGCAAACCAGTCAGGAGACTATTGTAATAGTCCTCCACCACGAGCAAACTTAGGCCCTGTGAGGTGTACCTGGAGGAGCTGGTCAAAGATGAAACACAATCAGTAGAAAGAGAATGTACCGGAGGTTGACCAGTATGGTGGCACAGGAGGCTCCTGAACTCCCCTCCTCCCTTGGATGCACTGAATGTCCAACACACACAGAGCAGTTCCTCTGAAAGAAACTAGCTGGGCGACGCCTACACATCAGGTAAAGAGAAAACACATAGAAACAGGGAGGAAAGACTGAGACACACTGGCCAAAAACCCAACCCCCAGCACAGCACCATACAGTGGGGAAGGAACTCCCAATTCCAGCTTTTCCCTGAGGAGTGAAGGATTTGGATCCCACATTTAGTACCTGAACTTTTAAGACTCCCACTGAAGGGTTGAGCCCCCAAAACACCTAGCTGTGAAAGCCAGCGAGGCCTGCTTGTGTTTGAGAGACCCAAGAGAATACAGCAAACAAAAGAGCAGCTGTTAACGGTGCAGGAGAATTTGCCAGAGCGGATTATCCCTCCAGGGCTCAGCGCCAAGCTAGCAGGCAAATAGCCCATCTCCTAGCCTTGCCCTGAAAGGGGTCCATCTGCGTTCTTTGAGAGCTGCTGCCTGAGGGTCAGACTTCTTATTTAGCACACACTTAGGGGCTGGCTGTGATTCTCCCTGGAGACTGGGAAACCACTGGAACTTCCCGCACCATCTTGTTGTAGCCAAAGCAATCTTGAGAAAGAACAAGAAAGCAGGAGGCATCACACTTCCTGATTTCAAACTATATTACATAGCTAGAGTCGTCAAAATAGTATGGTATCAGCATAAAAACAGACACATATATCAATGGAACAGAATAGCCCAGAAACAAACCCATACACTTATGGTGAATTTTTAACATAGGAGTCAAAAATACACAGTGGAGAAAGGATAGTCTCTTCAATAAATGGTGTTGGGAAAACTGGATTGCCACATGCAAAAGAATGAAACTGCATCCTTTTCTTATACCAATCACAAAAATCAACTCAAAATTGATTAAAAGCTTGAACGTAAGACCTGAGACTGAAAAACTCCTAAAAGAAAACTAAAGGGTAAGCTCCTCATCATTGCTCTTGGCAACAATTTTTGGATTTGACACCAGAAGGAAAGGCAACAAAAACAAAAACAAGTGAGGGGCCGGCCCTGTGGCCAAGTGGTTAAGTTCACGTGCTCTGCTTCTGCAGCCCAGAGTTTTGTCATTTCAAATCCTGGGCACAGACGTGGCACCGTTTGTCAGGCCATGCTGAGGTGGCGTCCCACATAGCACAACCAGAGACATTCACAACTATAATATATAACTACCTACTGGGGGCTTTGGGGAGAAGAAGAAGGGGGAAAAAAAACAGATTAGCAACAGATGTTAGCTCAGGTGCAAATCTTTAAGAAAAAAAAATGGACCTATGGTATGGGAGAAAATATTTGCAAACCACATATCCAATGAGAGGTTAATATCCAGAATATACAAGGAACCCGTATAACTCAATAGCAAAAACCCCAAATAATACAATTTAAAACATGTCCGGGGGGGGGACGGCCTGGTAGCACGGCAGTTAAGTTTGCACATTCCACTTTGGCGGCCCAAGGTTTGCCAGGTCGGATCCCAGGTACAGACATGGCACTGCTTGGTAAGCCATGCTGTGGCAGGCGTCCCGTCCCACATATAAAGTAGAGGAGAGGGGGCTGGCCCCATGGCCGAGTGGTTAAGTTTATGCGCTCTGCTTCAGTGGCCCAGGGTTTCATAGGTTCGAATCCTGGGTGGACACGGCACCACTCATCAGGCCATGCTGAGGCGGTGTCCCACATGCCACAACTAGAAGGATCCACAACAAAAAATACACAACTATGTACCGGGGCTCTTGGGGAGAAAAAGGAAAAATAAAATCTTTAAAGTAGAGGAAGGTGGGCATGGACGTTAGCTCAGGGCCAGTCTTCCTCAGGAAAAAAAGAGGAGGATTGGCAGCAGATGTTAGCTCAGGGCTAATCTTCCTCAAAAAAAAAAAAAAATGTACAGAGGATCTGAATAGACATTTTTCCAAAGAAGAGATACGAACAGCCAATGGAAGTATGAAAAGGTGGTCAACATCACTAACCATCAAGGGATTGCAAATCAAAACCAGAATGAGATATCACCTCACACCTGCTGGTATGGCTATCATCAAAAAGACGAGAAATAACAAGTGTTGGTGAGGATGTGGAGAAAGAGGAACCCTTGTGCACTGTTGGTGGGAATGTAAATTAGTACAACCACTACGGAAAACAGTATGACGGTTCCTCAAAAAATTAAAAATAGAGCTATATAATCCATCAATTCCACTTTTGGGTATATATCTGAAGGGAATGAAGTCGTTATCTTAAAGAGACATCTGCACCCCCATGTTCATTGCGGCATTATTCACAATAGCCGAGGCTTGGAAACCACCTAGTGTCCACAGATGGATGAATGGATAAAGAAGATGTGGCATATATATACAATGGAATATTATTCAGTCTTTAAAAAGAAGGAAATCCTGTCATTTGGGACAATATGGATGAAACTGGAGAGCATTTTCAATAAGTCAGACAGAGTAAAATAAATACTGCAAGGTATCACTTATATGTGGGATCTAAAAAGAAAAATGTCAAAATAATAGAGAGTACAAAATTGGTTGCCCGGGGGAATAGGGAGAGGTTGGTACAAGGGTATAAATTGTTAGTTATAAGCAGAATAAGGTCTTGATAACTATAGTTGATAACACTGTATTGTATAATTGAAATTTGCTAAGAGGCTAGAACTTAGATGTTCTTACCAAAAAAAGGTAAATGTGTGAGGTGCTGAATGTGTTAATTAACTCTAGGAGGAATCCTTTCACAATGTATATGTATAACAAGTCATCACACTGTACACTTTGTATATCTTAAAATTTTGTCAATTATATCTCAAAAAGCTGAAAAAAAAGAATATGCTAACATTGTTATCTACTTAGAGTAGGATTTAAGAAAGTTAAAAAAAAAGAGAGAGAAAGAGATACAAAGAGAGAGGCTGCAAAATATCCCCAGAGGGTTAAGATCGTCCCTGGTTGAGAATCACTGGGCTACATAACCGACCAACGTGAAGTAGCCAGGCATCCTGGGGCTAGCAAATGGGAAGCCATTTCCACCCTTAGGCCTAATGGAGCAAGGGGAGGAAATGGCGATTCAGATCCCAGTGAGAGCTAGAGCCATGAAAGAGGGTCCACCTGACAGGAGCTGTGGCTGTAGATTGCAGAACATAGCCACTGCCAAACCTCAGCCTGGCAGGGACGAGGTGGTAAAGCTGAACTCGCTCTCCTCCCAGCCCTGTTTCTTTCATGTTCCTCCCCTCAATTTAACCAGCCAAAAGCCAGAACACAGGGGATGTGGAGGTGGTGTGGTCCATACAGGTCGGCTTCCTAGGGCAGAGAGCTGGAGGGAGACAGGAAGAGAATGGATCTGGTGGGCAAAGGGGAATAAACCAGAAAAAAAAAAAACAGAGATAGGCTGCAAAATCAAAGGGAGGAAGGGAAATGTTGAGTGGTTAGGACTGGAGATGAGCTGGGGTAGGAGGTGGAAGACAGGCAGATGGAGAGCCTGGAATATGGACAAATACAGAGGACAATTTACAGACAAATACAGAGGAAAATTTACAGAAAAGTTTATCTTTTGAAGAGCACTCTTTTCCTCTTCTGAGAGCATCTCCATCGCTGAGGGGAGGACCTGCTGCTTGATGAGGCCTCACAGCACAGTGCTAATGGTGTGGACCCCGCAGCCGTGCGGGGGTTTAAACCCTAGCTTGGGCAAGTTACATTCTCTCCCTGTGCCTCAGTTTCTTCACCTGTAAAATCACATAATAGTGCCTACCTCGTAGGGCTGTGGTACTTAAGGAATTCGTAAGTGGAAGCATTTAGAACAGCCTGGAACATGAAAAGTTTCAATGCATAATCACTGTTATTCTTATTGGGATGCAGAATAGCTTGTGGTCAAGACCCAAGATTCTGGAGGCGAAACATCTGTGTTTGAATCCTGCCCCTGCCCCTTACCAGCTGGGAGACTTTGGGAAAATGACTAAATTTCCCTCTGCCTGTTTCTTTGTGTGTAAAATGAGAATAATTATAGCCCCTACTTCATAGCATTATAAGAAGGGTCAACTAGGTTAATATATATAAAGTGTATGATATAATGAGCACATTAATGTTTGCTGTTATTGGTATTACTAAAGAGGCTGTTAAAACGTCAGTCTTTGGAATTGTCCACCCTGCTCTGTTTGCATAGTTGAGGTCAGCCCAGGGTGGTGGAGGTCCTGTGAGCTGCCTGAAAAGCAGAACGCTGAACCCCTGACTCCACATGTCCTCGCACAAGCAGGAGTCCTTGGTCCTGAGGCAGCTTCAGTAATACTAGAAGGTGACAGAACACTTTTTTGAAAAGAGTCCGCCCCACACATCTAGGTTATACTTAGGTCAGCAGTTTTAGATGCCTTCAAATAAAGCAGAATACTTTGTCTAAAGTAGTTTGAGCCCTTTTTTCCCCCTTTGAACAGAGAATAAATACTTGCCAGGGCCTTCTTTAGTGTCTTAGAGACTACATTTTACTGTTGAAAACACTAACTTCTCGTGACGTAAATACTCACGTCTCTGCATTAGGATTTGGTTTGGCTGTGTATAACAGAAAATTCACACTAACAATGATTCAAATAAGACAGAGGTTTGTTTTGTCTCCCGCACAAAGACTGAGCTGGCATGGCAGCTTTGCCCACAAGATTGGTAGATGTCCACTTTTAGGAGAGAGGTGTCTGGCTGTTCCACAGTACGCAGATGTTCCTCTCATCTCACACTCCCCTGTGGCTGAGCAGCACCCCACCCCAAGCAACAGGATGGAGGAAGAAGGAGAAAGAGAGAGGAAGAGATGCCCCAGAAATTGTGCACAACTTCTGCTCACATTCCATTGGCCAGAACTTTGGACTACAAGGGACGCCTAGAAAGAGAGTCTCTAATTTGGTGACCACGTACTCAGCTAGAGCAGCTAAATGAGTGCATTATTATAGAGGAAAGGGAAGAATAGATTTGAAGGAAACCTAGCAGCTGCTGTCATAGTCTTACAATTTTTCTTAAAAGAATTGCTGATTTCTTGAAACTTTTTCTGATCAATGACTTCAAAACCCTACCATGTCACATATTGTAAGTTGAGAACTGAGATATCCTAAAAAAGAACTATAGTTTATAGTTTAGAATTGAAACATTTCAAAGAAATTAAATACAAAAAATATCAAAAGCTTAAAAAAGGAAAAATAAGCAAATTAAAACTGCTGGTGTTCAGTAAAATGTTACAAGATGTTGAAATGTGTACTTTCTCAGCAAATTTTAGGTCCAGCCGAACCCCATGTTGACATTTTCACATACACAGCACAGAAGTCACAGAAGACACCTTTTAAGTGGCTAGGAAAAAACGACTGATGCAAAAATGAAATGTAACAGTCAAAGAACATCAAAGATCTGAAGTTAATTGCACACTGGCACCAGAACCTCAAGGGAGGTCAGAGCCCACCATTCCTCTGATTTGATGTCTGAGGGATTTAAGATAAAAATGCCTCAGTGGCCTTGGTTAGCCATACAAAGCTGAATCCAACATAGCTAATTTTTATTCCTCTTAGGAGGAAAATGTTGCAAGTCCTAGCATATTTTTCTAGCTGAGACTATACAAAAAGATGGCCCTAACCCAAGAAGGCGAGAGGTCAGCAAGTTGAGCACAGGACTTGAGGAAGGAAATGCTGACAAAACCTTTTACTCGGAATCTGTGAGGCCATCTGAATAAGCGGTCCCTCTCAAACTCACTCCGTCTGTTGGAAATCTGAAAACGTTTCTACGTGAAGAATCTTTAAAAGTATCTTGAAGTTTTTTAGCACTTACTCAGATCATAAGAACAGAATGACCTAAAACATAACCAACCCAAAGAGTCGTGGTCAAAAAAAGCAGCTGTTCTGGGAACTTGAGCCTCACAAAGTCACAGGAATAGGAAATGGAAATACTTAATCGAGTTAAAGCCACTAATATTTAGAAAGCCTCCGCTGCTTGAGGGCACATTTCCTTGCGTCTAGTGCAAAAGCCAGTTTTATTCCAAGAAAAATACAGAGAACTGTTGTGTTGAGATCTAGTAAAACAAGCGAGGATCAAGGGACCTTTAACAAACAGCCCTTTATTGCCACAAAAATTCCCTGGCCTCCCTGTTCCCTGAATTGCTCTAGTGTCTGACCATGGGACACAAAAGGAAACAAAAATGTCACCACTGACCCACAGTGCCACGCACTCCCCCTCCCCCCACACACACACACACTCTGAAGAATTTTAGAACTGGATTTACTACCTGTCCCTGCAGCCTGCTGTAGATCAGCAGATTCAGGGCATGGTCCCTGGGAGCGCTCACATCAGGTGGTGGCTGAGTCCCTCTCCCCAGCCTCCCCAGGAGGAAGCAAGCCCCTCGATGCGAGAGCGGGCAAGGCCCAGCTGTCATCAGAGACAGGGTCGGCGCCTCACAGCATGTGATGGCTGGGACACAGGCACCCTGGGCGAAGTTTCACGTGAATGCCCTGCGGGGACAAGCAGAGAATTGGGCTTTACTTCCCGAGATGACTGTTAAATGTCAGTCATCATTTCAACTGCCCTGTGTTGCCTTCCTACTCTGTGCAGCTTACATGCACTCTTTCTAATCCTTAAAATAATCCTGCAATATGGGAATTAGGTCCTTGGAATACAGGTGAGGAAACCAGGTTCGAAAGAGATTAAGAGACTGCTGGAGATTCAAGGCAGCCGCTTAAAGTGACTCCACAGTATGTGTTTTCCCATACTCTACCCTGTCTCTTTACACTTCCTTAAGTTCTTCAGATTTGTCTAATTCCTGGGCCAAACTAAGCAATTTCCCAGCCTGAGGTTAAAGAGACTGACACCCAGTTCCTACCCCCCAAAATCTTGAATAGCAATATATAAAACTCACATGCTTGGTTATTCTGAGACCCAAAAGCTACATAAAATCCTCCTAAATTCATCTTAAATTTCTTTTCCTAATCTATTACCAAAGGTGCTAAAAATAGAATATTTCTAGTTTAACACAACCACCCACCCCACCAAGAATATCTTGTCCTGGCTCCTCCCATTTTCCTTGCCTCCTTCTCTGCTGTTAGTGTTGAAGAGCGAGAGCTGGTTTCACCAGCCTGGAGAGGCCCCCTTGACCCATCAGACTCTCAGACTGCACCGTGAGCATCTTCTTCTTATTTATTTATTTGTGCTTTATTTCCCAATCCCCGCCCCGCCCCCCCCCCCCCCCCCCCCCGCCCCCCGTACATAGTTGTATATCTTAGTTGCAGGTCCTTCTAGTTGTGGGATGTGGGACGCTGCCTCAACGTGGCCTGAAGAGCGGTGCCATGTCCGAGCCCGAACCCTGGGCCGCCACAGCGGAGCGCACGAACTTAACCACTCGGCCCCGGAGCCGGCCCCTATTTTTTTTTTTTTTTAAGGAAGATTAGCCCTGAGCTAACTGCTGCCAATCCTCTTCTTTTTGCTGAGGAAGACTGGCCCTGAGCTAACATCCGTGCCCATCTTCCTCTACTTTATACGTGGGACGCCTATCACAGCATGGCGTGCCAAGCGGTGCCATGTCTGCACCCGGCATCCCAACCGGGGAACCCTGGGCTGCCGAAGTGGAACTTTCGAACTTAACTGCTGCGCCACCGGACCGGCCCTCCACCGTGAGCATCTTGAGGAAAGGGGTCATTGCATTTTGCCCCCCAAAGCCTTATGCACAGTGCCTGGCAGGAAGGACTCATTTGATAAGCTCTCCATTGAATAAGTGACATTGATAGGAAGTTCACAGTGGTACAACAACTTTATTGAGATTTCCTTTGTAACACAGTCATCTAACAAGCTACCGCCATAAGCTGTTTAGAATTTGCGTTAAGAAAATGCTGCATATTTGTTTTAGAAATACTGCTATTCTCCAAATTCTAAACACAGTATTAACAGAAGGAAAGAACATTCTTCCCCTTCTTTTTCCAAAGGATGACTTTTCGACTCTGACATCTTCTTGGCAGCAAACAAGACTTTAAGGCATTTGATATTTTCTTCCGATTCAAATTCACATTGTGAAGGAGAAACTGCCACAACTAACAAATTAATGCTGGAATCCGACCATGTTATGCCTGGCTTGTTTTAATAATCTCATGGTTTGAACTTTCCAAGTGTGAGAGAAAAACAATGTCAATTTCTGCTGACCTGCTGAAACCAGTGAGCTGCCGCATAGGCTGTATTTGTCAGTTACTGGAAGCTCTTTGATTTGTCCCAGTGGAAAGTCAGTGTTTTTTTGTTTTTTTTTCCCTATCTGAGAAAAGAAAAGATAAATCTTATCTATAAAAAGTTTACCTTTCTTTCTTAAAAAGAAAATTGGCAAATCCACTCCATATTGTTACTAACTTTTCCAAGGACACTTTTGTTTCTATCAACCTTTGAAAGATTGCCCTAACAAAGCATTCTGCCTTCCTGTCAGGAAACACTCTTGCTGCCGTTCACACTGCGAAACACAAGCACAGCCTTTCCACGCTGTCACTTTATGGAATGGATTTGAAATATGGGTACTTGGGGGACAATTTTTTTGGAAACATCTTTGAAGTATAAAATATATCAGTCAAGCACACAAATCTTAAGTGCCCTGCTTGACGAATGTTTACAAAGTGAACACATCCATGTTAACGGCCACTCAGATCAAGATTACCAGAAAACTCCGTCATATACCATCCTAGTCATTCCCCACCACAAAGGTAACCCCTATTCTGACTTTTGTCATCAAGATTAGTATGCTAGTCCTATTTTTGAATGTTATGTAAATGGAATCATACTGTATGTGCTCTTTTGTGTCTACCTTCTTTCACTCAATATTATGCCTATAAGGTTGATCAATATAGCTAAATGTGGCAGTAGTTCATTCTTTTTCATTGCTGTATAGTACTCCAAGGTGTGACTATAGCAAAATTTATTTATACATTCTGCTGGTAGTCATTTGGGTTGTTTTAAGCTTTTGGCTATTATCAATAGAGCTGTTAGGAACATTCTAATCCATGTCTTCTGGTAAACATAAGCACTCATTTCTGTTTCATATTAAGCCAGGAGTGGAATTGCTGGATCATGACATATATACATTCAGCTTTAATAAATACTTCCAAATATATTCCAAAGTGTTTGTGACAATTTGTATTCCTATCAAAAAATATTTGAGAATTCAAGATGCTCTGTATCCTTGTCAATATTTGCTATTTTCAAATTTTTAATTTTAGCCATTCTAGTGGGTATATGGGCTATCTCATGGTTTTAACTTGCTTTTCCCTGATGTGTAGTAGTGTCGATCTCCTTTTTGTGCTTGTTAGTTATTTGGATATACTCTTTTGTGAAGTGCCTATTCAAGTTTTTTGCCCATTTTTTTTTTTTTTCTAAAATGGATTGTCCTTTTTCCTACTGATTTGTAGAAGTTCTTTTATATTTTGGATATGATTTTTTGGTTAGATAATGGATAGGAAATATATTCTCCCAGTATGTGGCTTGCCTTTTGACTTGCTTAATGGTGTCTTTTAATGAAGAGAGATCTTAATTTTAACAAAATCCAATTTACCAATCTTTTCATGGTTAGTGATTTTTATGGCATGATTTTTTTTTTTCCAGGGAAGTGGGTGACGTAGGAAGCTGTAGGCTTGGGGGGGCCATGTGGAACACTGCCAAATCTACATTGACCCATGTATCAGATGTAGTTTGTAATTTCAAGCATAGGCTTTGAGGATTGATTGGGTGTGCGAAGGGGGGCATGAGGATATTCTGTTGTATTTCCTACTAGAAGCTTTATTGTTTTACCTTTCACATTTAGGACTCTGATCCACTTTGATTTTTGGGTATAGTATGATGTAGGAGTCAAGGTTCTTTTTTTGCCATGCAGATATACAGTCACCTTAGCATCATTTTTTACTAGAAAGACCATCCCCCCACCACACACTGAATTATAGCAGCATCTTTGTCAGAAATCAAGTGATTGTATATATGTGTGGGTTTGTTTCTGGACTCTTTATTCTGTTCCACTGGACTTTTTCTTTATCCTCGGGCCAGCACTGCACTGTCCTAATTACTGAAATGTCATATTAAGTCTTGCAATTTGGTGGTGTTAAGTTTTCCCATTTTGTTGTTTTTCTTCAATATTGTCTCAGCTATCATAGGTCTTTTGCCTTGGTTATAAATTTCCATAATAATGTTAGAAATAGCTTGTTAATTCCTCCAAAAAAACTGCTGGAATTTTGATGGGGATTGCCCTGAGTCTATAGATCAATTTGGAAAGAACTGACGTCTTAGCTATTTTGAATCTTCCAATTCACAATGATGGTTTCTCTCTCTACTTATTCCACTTATTTAAGTCTTTAATTTCTCTCAACCATGCTTTGAAGTCTTCAGCGTAGAAGTCTTGCTCATATTTCACTAGATGCTTACCTTGATTTTGATGTTTTTGATGTTATTGCAAATGATATTTTTTTTTCCAGTTGTTTGTTGCTAGTATAAAGAAATAGAATGGAACTTTATTGATCTTCTACCCTGTGACTTTGCTCAACTCACTTGTAAATTCTAACAGTTTGTAGATTACTTTGGATTATCTACATACAGAACCCTGACATCTATAAGTAAAACGGTTCGTGTCTTCCTTTCTCATCTCTGTGCTTTTCTTTTTCTTTTCTTTATTTAACTGACTAGAACCTCTAGCTCCATTCAACACTGCCGAATAGAAGTGTGAGAGTGAACATTTGTGTCTTGTTCCTGACCTCAAAGGGAAAGTTAGCTAGAGCACTTTCCCCCCTCCGGATATTCCTTGTTTGCTAAAAGCTTTATCATACTGATATGAATTTTTATCACACTATTGAATTTTATCAAATGCTACCTCTATTGAGATGATTATATGAATTATCGCTATGTTCTCTTCATTATACCTTGATTTTTTGAGCTAATTGTAGATTTACATGCAGTTGTACAAAATAATACAGACAGATCACATGTATCATTTACCCAGTTTCCCTCAATAATAGCATTTTTCAAAATTATAGTTCAATATCACAACCAGGATATTGACATTGATATAATCCACTGATCTTGTTCATGTTTCCACTCTGATTTTTGAATGTTAAACCAAATTTGCATTCCCTTTTCATGAAATATACACATATTGCTGGATTCAATAAGCTAATGTTTTGTGAAGCATTTTGCACCTATGTTCATGAGAGAGACTATCCTATAGTTTTCTTTTCTTGTAATGACTTGCCAGGTTTTGGTATTAAAATTATTTTGGTCTCATAGAATCATTTGGAAGTGTGCCTTTTTTCTCTATTCTCTGAAAAACTTTGTGTATGTTTTATATTATATCGTTTTGAAATGTTTGGAAAAATTGACCAGTGAAGCAAGTCATCTGGGTTTGAAATTTTGTGGGAAAAATCTAAAATACAGATTTGATTCTTTTAACAGATCTAGGACTATTCAGAACTTTTATTTCCTTGTTTTTCAGAAATGTTTTCAAGAAATGTTTCCATTTCATTAAATTGTCAAATTTATTAGGAAAGTTTTTTCCCTTAATTTGCTCTTATTATCTTTTTAATAATGTCTATAAAATCTGCAGTGATGTTTCCTTTTCATTTGTTTTCTCTCTCTTTTTGTTAGTCTTACTAGGGGTTATCAATTTAATTAACCTTTCAAAGAACTAGCTTTTGGCCTTGTTGATTTTCTCTTTTATATGTCAGCTTTCTATTTAAATTGATTTCTTCTCATTATTTCCTTTCTTTTAAGGCTTTTTGTGTTTTTTTGCAGGGAAAGAATCACCCTAAGCTAACATTTGTTGCCAATCTCCCCCTTTTTTTTTTTTTCCCTTCCAAAGCCCCAGTGTATGGTTGTATGTTCTAGTTGTAAGTCCTTCTAGTTCTTCTACGTGAGCCACCACCACAGCATGGCAACTGACAGATGGGTGGTGTGGTTCTGAGACAGGGAAGCGAACCCTGGGCCACTGAAGCAGTGAAAATGCCCAACTTTAACCACTAGACCATCAGGGCTGGCTCTCTTCTACTTTGTTTATTTTTCCTGTTTTTTTCTAGATACTTGAGATAAAAAGTTAAATGATTGCATTTTCAACCTTTCTTCTTTTAGATACATGAACTTAAAGTTATAAATTTCCCTTTAAACACCACTTTAGCTGGATCTCACAAGTTTTGAAGTCATATTTTTTATTATTCAATTTGAAATATTTTTTCCTTGTGATTTCTTCTTTCAACCCATGGGTTTTTTTAGAATTATCTTGCTTACTTTGAAATTATTTGGAGTTTTCTTGTTTTTTGTTTTGTTGGGTTTTTAAAAAGTTTTTTCTTTTTTACTGTGGTCAGAGAACTGTGTTTTATGCATTTCAATTTTTTGAATATTTTTTGTGACTTGCTTTATGGCCCAGCATATGGTCTGTTTTTGTAAATGTTTCATGTGCACTTGAAAAAAATGGGTATCTACAGTTGTTTAACTTTTTATATCCTTAATGATTTTTTTGTCTGATTGATCTATCAGTTATTGCGAGAGGTGTGGTAAGATCTTCAAGTCTGACTGTAAATTTGTCTATGTCTGTCTTCTTTTTTTATTGAGGTAAGATATACATAAGATTTTCCATGGTGTTTTTAGTTTGGCAAATTTTGCTTTATGTATTTTGAGATCATGTTTATTAGGTGCATACAAATTTAGGATTGTTATATCATCCTGATGGTTTGATCTGTTATTATGAAATGCTTTTCTTCATTTCTCTTTACTTCTCTTACTACTTCTTACCTTAAAGTCTACTTTATCTGATAGTTTAGTCACACCACCTTCCTTTTGACTGATGTTGGCATGGTGGATTTACTTTCACTCTATCTGTGGCCTTATATTTAAAAGGTGTTTCTTGTAAAAAACTTTATAAGTAGATCTAGCTTTAAAATGGAATACTGATGTCAAATTCAGGCACAGTCACAGTGTCCTTGGCTTGTGGTACCCATAAGGGGGAAGCGGTAATGGCCTTGGATAAGGACTCAGCAATTCAGACTTGATATAGCTGATGGCAGAGGGATCTCCCTATTGGTGGAACAGTTTTATGCAACATATTACCACCTTCAAATCTATTTGTTTCTAAAATGTTTTGTATTTGTTATTAACAGTGTTGGGTTAAAGAAGATCAGGCTTGAATTGTGGACTGGCTGTCTATCAGTCAGCACCCTCAGAGGGAAAGATGTGCAGTCAGCACTATGCTAAGTTTTTCTTAGAAAAATTTCTGGTTTAACCATTTCATATTGGAATCATGGACTAATCAGTGAATTTTTTTTTCTAAAGATTGGCACCTGAGCTGATAACTGTTGCCAATCTTCTTCTCCTTTTCTTTTCCCCTGCTTTTTCTTCCCAAATCCTCCCAGCACACAGCTGTGTATTTTAGTTGTGGGTCCTTCTAGCTGTGGCATGTGGGACGCTGCCTCAATGTGGCCTGATGAGCGGTGCCATGTCCACGCCCAGGATCCAAACCAGAGAAACCCTGGGCCACCGAAGTGGAGCGCACGAACCCAACCACTCAGCCACGGGGCCAGCCCCTAATCAGTGAATTTCTAAGCTGTAAGGAACCTCAGAGACCACGTTGGGCTCACCGTCTTGCCTCTGAATACTTGAATATGGAAATATAAAGGGTACTTTCATTTTGGTCACTCATGCCATCCAGGTGAATGAATAGCTGGATACTTGGAACTTTGATTTTAAATGAAATTATGACCCGTAGAAATGACAGCTGGTTTAAAAATGGACCAAAGTGTAAATAAAATGGGCAACTGATATACTTCAGTTTCCAAAGAAAATTTATAAAGAAAAGTTGTTTTACTTTGCAGCTTTCAGTCTTAAAGAAAAGACTTCATCATCTTATATGTGATGTGGCTTTCTGGGATCCTGACATCTTCACAGAATTTGACTGGCATTTCCTTCTCTTGAAAATGAATGGGCATTTTCTTACTCTGCACACTCATGAGCTTCACTTCCAGGGGGCCCAACTTTACGTAATCCTGCGGTGAACAGATGTAGAAGAGAAGAGGAGAGGTTATTCTGCAAGTTGCCACTCTCAATAGATTAGGTTTTCTTTACTATGGTTGGCCTTTATCTGACAGATTTCATTGCCCTTCTAATTGCCTGAATGCTGGACAACATGTGAAACACGAGAGCTACTGTAAATAAAAAACGGCTCAGTAAACTTATATACCCTGTGGGGCATGTAGCCAAGATCTCCCAAAGAGCAGGCAGCAAGGCTGGCAGGCCTGTCTTCCGGGGGGTTGGATGGGGGAACTAGCTGGAGTGGGGAGATACTATCCCCTGCAAGCTCTTTAACTGGTAAAATATTTCTTATAAGGCCACAGTCCTATTAGATCAGTGCTCCATCTTTATGATCTCATTTAACCTTAATTACCTCCTAAAGACCCTATCTCCAGATACACTCACCTTGGATATTACAGCTTCAACATATGAATTTGGGGTGGTGGGGGAGACACAATTCTGTCCATAGCCTACATAATGCCATTTATACCACATCAAAAGCTTCCGTGGAAAGTAAGAAGGTCTTTCATCCAACCAAATGGTATGCAATTTTGGA
This sequence comes from Equus caballus, assembly GCF_041296265.1. Classification (NCBI taxonomy): domain Eukaryota; kingdom Metazoa; phylum Chordata; class Mammalia; order Perissodactyla; family Equidae; genus Equus; species Equus caballus. The sequence continues at coordinate 62,180,853 of NC_091690.1, forward strand.
ATTTTGTAGACGGTTGTCCATTAGCCTGACATCATCGTAACATATCAGGCATCATGATTCCAAGATACTGTTGGGTGTGTTTGAATGCTCTAGAGACTAGAATTTTAGTGTTTAAATTGTCACTTGATAGTAGCAGGACTGAGCTGTACTTAGTTAAAATGGTTTTTGTTGATTTATTCAATTTCTTCTGCTTTCTTACATCACTCTTTCTCCTACCAGACTTAAATTCTAGGAGAAGTTTTAAAGGTATTGATAGAACCAAGAAGGAAAATATCAAGGGGTGGATGTGGGGGTAATTGGAATGTACCAAAAGGTTTTAAAATTAAAAGGCTTGATACTCTAGGTTTCACCTAATGGTATATGTGGCAGTTTCTACTTTCCATAGATGGCCACACTAATAGATATCCGATCATTTCTTACAATGAGATACTCCTTCCTCTTTCAAGGTGCAGGAGCTACACTCCCTTCCCTTGGGTGGAACTTTGTAACTATATCAACCAATAGAATTTGATGGAAGTGATGGTGGACGATTTCCAAGGCTAAGTCATACAAAACACTGCAGCTTTCATCTTGGTCTCTGGGATTGCTTTGCTCTGGGTAGGAGAAGCCAGATACCATAACACAGGGACAATAAATGTGCCCTGTGGAGAGGCCCATGTGAAGAGGAACTGAGGCCCCCAGCTTAGCCAGCATCAACTTTCTAGCCATATGAGTGAGCCACTTGGGAGTGGATCCTGCTGCCCCATTCAAGCCTTCCAATGACTGAAGCCCCAGCCAACTGCAACTGCCTGAGAGCCGGACTGAGAACTGTCCAGTGGAGCCCTTCCTGAATTCCTAACCAACAGAAGCCCTGAAAGAGAATACATGATTATGGTTATAAGCCACTAAGTTTGGGGGTAATTTATTATGTAGCATTAGATAACTTACGTGGTATACTAGTAATGGAGGTTTATAAATGAATATATGTAGCAAACTGGGCAAGGGTATGCGTGAAAACAGTGTTGAATGAGAAATGTGAATGGTGAGCCAATTTTACTAATAATTGAATTTTTCAATATCCATATTTTAGACTAATTTTATCCATTAATTAATAAAATAGCACTCTCTTAGTAGTCAAAGTTTTTTTTCTCATGAACCTTACCTTGAAATCCCGCTCATCCTCATATAGTAAGTATTTCATATCAGAGGCCCCAAACTCTATACATGAGATCTCTTTTTCATCTGTCTTTGGATACTGGCCATATTGGATGCTATCCTCATGACTAACATGTAAAGCACTGCTCCCAGCTGAGGAGCTCATCGTGTCTCTACGTTTTACTTCTGTGGGTTGCGATTTTGCCTTTCCTGGGATGAATGCAAAGAAATTAATTATGTATACATTTTGGACACATACAAATAAAAATAAAATAAATACTTTGTCATATTTTTAATTTGAAAGAAGTTTGAGAATCAGAAATGTAGAATCTATGTATTAAAGTGAGAATGAGTCTCATTTTTAGAAACTCTAAGTTGTGTTTCTTTCTGTTAGCTAATCAATTGCAGTAATCATATGGGAACTTATGTGCGTGTTGGTATTTTGGTTGGGTGGCTACAATGGAACCCAAACCATGCCAGTGTAGACAATACTCTGTCCCTCTCCACCAGTATCTGTTTAATTCACTGTGAAACATAGTGACTTTGATTTGAAAATAGGACAAGACAAAGGAGATGAGTTAGGACAAGTGCTGCAAGAAGAAGAGAAATACAGGAGAGCTGGCATGTACCTATTCCCAGAACAGCTCTTGGATATGAGGTGCCTGTCCATGACCGATGCTCAGTAAGTGTTTGTTAAATTGAAAAAAAAAATCCATCATCATTATAATAAAATAATACCTATATATGTTTCTGGAAACTCCAAAGGCATTTCTTCAGGTGGCACTTCCAGTCCGGCAGCTTGGGTAAGATATAGTCGCCTAAATGAACAAATAAGAAAAGCAGTCTGTCAGTCAACAAGGATTGTACTACCTGCTCTCTAGCGTCCATCTTGCTGCTAGGTGCTGGAGACACATAGTTCAAAAATGAGACATAGTTTCTACCCCCGAGGAGCATAAGGCCCAGTGAAGTGGCCGACAGGCTGGCGGTGTTTTAGGGTGATGGTTTGTACCAAGATGGGTAATTAGCATAGTGTGCGAAGAGCTGTGGGGCAGAGAGAAGAAGCATCTGATTAAGCTTTAAGAGGTAAGGGAGAGTTTCCAGGAGGAGACGAAACCTGAGCTGAGTCTTGAAGAACCAGGGGCTGTTTGCCAAGGAAGAGCTAAGGGTGAGGGAAGGGCATTCCATGATAAGGGAATAACGCATTTAAAGTCCCAGAAAGGAAAGTGAGCATGATACCAGTTAGGTCGCTGTTGTAGTAATCCAGGTGACGAATGACAGCAGCCTGAATGGGGTGGTTTTAAAATGAAGGGAAAAAGAGAAAGACAGCGAGCAATAGGCATCCAGGGTGACATCTAGGTTCAAGCATTCACTGAGCGGCAGCCTTAGCTACAAGCCGGGCGAGTTGTCTGTCTGCTGTTGCGGCTCTCTGCACATGTATTTAATTCTGTGCTCTGCTTTTCAGATGCCCGCTGAATTTTCAGTTGGAAAATATGATGCCTTGAAAGCTCCGTATGGCTTTCCCATGAAGTTTGCCTGAAGATAACATGAAGTAATTGGACCTTTGCAAATAAGCAAACAACCCCTCATGCTTAGCAGCTCAGCAATGAAAGTGAATCCCTTGGATTACAGGCTGTCAATTATTTGAAGAACACGAATAAATTGTTATTTAAACTGCTTAAGGCTCCAGCAAATAATGTAACTACATACAATATTTATATCTGTAAAATCTTCTTAAGACTTAAGTTAGTAAAGGCTAGCTTCACGGGTAGCTCTGGTCTGCAGATAGATATGTCTGAGACTATAGAATTCTCTTTTTTCCTGGTTTTACCATTTGAATAATTAAGATCTTATGCTATAACCTTCACAAATCTGACTTCTCTCTTAATTGTTTTCTTTTTTTGAAAGATTTTTCCTTCTTCTCTCCAAAGTCCCCTGGTACATAGTTGTATATTTTTAGTTGTAGGTCCTTCTAGTTGTGGTATGTGGAATGCCGCCTCAACACGGCTTGATGAGTGGTTCTAGGTCCGTGCCCAGGATCCCAACCAGCAAAACCCTGGACCAGCGAAACCCTGGGCTGCCAAAGCTGGGGACGTGAACTTAAGCACTTAGCCACAGGGCTGGCCCCTCTCTTAATTGTTATTGTTGTCACTTTTGTACCACCATAGGGCAACAACGCTTGATATTTAATGATACAGAAAATATTTTAAAGAACTTTATTATATGAAGTTAGTGTTAGGTAGACTTGTAGGTATGGGCCCACTCAGCCTCAGTTCTGGGGCACTGGAATCCCTAGGGAGTCACTTCATCTCATGCGTCAAACAAATGCTATGGTGTTCTATGGGAGTTGTGAAGGGAAACAGTTTGTGGAGCTCTGAATGGGAACTGTAGTAACTACTAGCTAGAATACTCCATTTTTCATCCAAATAGGAAAACAGAACTTTTAATATGTCTACTGGGGATAGTTCATGTCTATTTCTCACCACCTTACTAATATTATACAGGACTGAATTCTCAACAAAGAGGTGGAAAGGGCAGTTACCATAAAATACACAATGTGTTATATTTCTTTGACTTGAAAATGGATACAGTAAAAGCTCCTGACAGATAATTAAGGGTTTACACATTTATTTGTTTCTTTATGCAGATCTTTCTAAAATGTCGCAAACACTTGCCTCAAGGAGTTTACAATCTAGCAAGGAAGCAGACATTAGATAAGTAGTCATGAGTGTGATAAATGCTAGTTACAAAGGAAAAGTTCAAGGTCCCGTGGAAGCGTCTACCAGGAGACCTAACCCAGTTCTTATAAATGTTGCCCATTTCTTTTCCCTTGAAGAGATTTTGACTTTATCTCTCCCAACTCTGAAGCAAGACTAAGCACTCATCTCTCTCACTAAAGAAAACCACCCACAAAGTGTTGATGAGCTATGTGGATTTTACTGAAGATTTTTGTGGGGAAGACAAAGGATAGTGTTAAATTGCATACAACACGGCAAACAACTTCATGAAAATCCCCATTAAAATTTTCTCATCTCCCTTCCTGCCCTTGCCAAGTTCTCTCTGGCCAGTGAAGGAATTCCCTTCTGTTATAATTAGCACGTCACATCCATGTCAGCACCAGATCAAATACAGCAGACTGAGCTGACTGAAGCAGGAAGCAGAGTTGGCAGTTTAGAGGGTGGCTCTTTCCTGAGGTTTGGCCAGTTCTGAAAAGAGGATAGCGGACAGCAGGTAGCACGGTGTTAGAAGCTATAGCACCAGCAACAGCCGGCAGAGATCAGACATGATTACAAAGAAGGCGGCAGCACCAGCAGATGGCAAGTCTTAGAGGCAGGAGAGGAGTGTGGAAGCTGGAGACCTGATCATAGAAAGGAGGGCTGGCAAAAGACAGCATTGCCTTCTGTGGGGACAGTAAAACCCCCACCCCCGGGGGCCCTTCAGATTTGTGAAGGTTATAGCATAAGTCTGGGCTCAAAGGCATCAGACTGGAAACACAGGAGTCCATTCAGCCTGATGATTCATTCAGCCTTGGCGCCCACATCATCCACATTGGTATCTACCTCTCCAGGGCAGCACACGTAAATTGTGGAAGGCAGGCAGGTGGCCTCTTTCTCTACCTTGTCCCACTCAGCTTTCCACTATCAAGTAGTTGCACTGTCTCCCAGGTTCCTCCAATCTTGTATCCTGACATCCATCACTTATCCAAGCCAACAAAAACCTCACAACCTACCTGTATCCAGCCTTCTTAGAACATATTAGAAAGTTTGTAAACAACAAATACCTTACTATGTCTCAAATAGCATTTTTCCATGCCATGCAAGCAACAGGAACTACTTCGGTTGGAATATTTTCCTGGCCTTTCTACCATGTTGAACTTCTTTGCTTTAATTCCTAGACCCAGACATTTCTCTCCCCATCTTGCACATGTACACACTACAATTGTGTGATTTATATCCTCTCTCTTACTAAACATGTTGCTATTTAGATTATTTCCTGTTTCTGATGACAAATAAAAATGGCAAGTAATAGGATATATTGGGGTATATGAGGAAGCCATTTTGTGTAAACCTAATTTGGCCTGACCTTGTCTTTCCAAAAGGGCCTGACTGCGGCCCTTGAGCATGCCTTGTATATCTGCTTTAGATATTCCCTACGGAAGAGCAAAGACCCTTGAGATAAAGGTGCAACTTCCCTCCCCCTCCTAACGTTGGCATTTCTTTAAGGATTAAGCATCTTTCCTTAGGCTAGAAACTGATTGCTGCGCTTACCTGTGACCACCCAGCTCAAGACAATAGACTTGCCTTCTGCTACGCCCTCCGAGAGAGTAGACCCACTACCTGCTGTGTCCATCAAGCGCTGTGCCGACAGGGCAATCTTGTAACTATTGTGGGAGGGAGATTTCAATCATATGTGAAACGTCCTGTCTGGGGGTATATAACCACTCTGTATACCTCACTTCTTTGGTGCCCTTTCTTCCTTTGGGAAGAAAGGCCCCAGGCAATGGTCCTCAGATTTCAGCTCAGAATAAACTCTCCCAAATTTTCATTTATAGATTGGTTATGGATTATTTTCGTTGACACTGACTACTTGTCTAAATTATGAATGCCACTTTGAACTGTTCTGTTTTTTTTTTTTTTGCAGGGAAGGATTCACCCTGAGCTAACATCTGTTGCCATTCTTCTTCCTTGTATTTTTTTTTTCCTCCCCAAAGCTCCCCAGTGCATGGTTGTATATCCTAGTTGTAAGTCCTTCTGGTTCTTTATGTGAGCTGCTGCCACAGCACAGCAACTGACAGATGGATGGTGTGGTTTGTGACCAGGAAACAAATTGGGGCCGCCGAAGCAGTGAGAGTGCTGAACTTTAACCTCTAGGCCATCAGGGCTGACTCCACTTTGAGTTTTAACTCTATATTCCAGGGTCCTAGTTTCGATCAAGAGTAGTATACTGAGACTTCTTTTGTCAGGTGAGGAAAAGAGATAATCTAAAACACAAAGCCATGTGCATATTTGGTTTCTCTTGTGCAGGAATAAATGTGACTTGGAATGTCAGGCTATTTTCTCTGCTTAGAAAGTAGTTTGACTCTTTCATTAACTACCAAAAGAAACAATTCTATATCCACAAGGTAACCAGAGATCCAGAACACCTCCAGGAAGCTACCACAAAGTTGACCACTCCCTCCTTTGTGCTAACTCTGCCCTCAAGTATCTTCAGTGGCACTGTCATGCATTTATTTTCATGCGCATTTCCCCTACCGGCCTGGAGGTTTCTGAAGGTCAGCAGTTGTGACATTCATGTTAAGCGTTTGCTATTATGAATACTGTGCATTGCAAGTCAAAGTTTGCACTGTACAATGGTCAACTGTAACGATCTTATACCTTCACCCTGGCTATTTTGTGAGTTCCTTTCTTTCCAACTATTGCAATCTGGCTGGAGCACTAAAGAAATCATCTTAAAAAACAACAACTTTTTACAGATACAAATGTTTACAAAATACTTTCTAGATATGTTAATGGCTCTCACCTGGGTATTTTAAGATCCACGAGTCTACAGTTGAATAGTTGCTCAATAAGCACCAAATTTTCTTCTTCCAGTTCATAAATAGTGTTTTCCAATTCTTCAACTTCCTTCTTGTGATTTGCAATCTGTTCTCAGAAGAAGAGAATGGATGTTGGTACCTAGTGACTTAGCTCTGCTTCGCCTTAAGAAATTCAGCTCCTAAAAGTGCATTTGCCTGAGGGGAAGATCCATCCTATATTATTTATTAGTGGGTTTGCTTTGTCCTCCTCTGCTAAGAAGGAATGGGTGGGACTCTTCCCGGTCGTTTACAGAACTTGTTTGCATGGTTAGGCAGTTAGTGCTGAAGGGCAGGAGTTGTCCTTCCTTACCCTTCAAAAACATCACGGGACTTATATATGAGCTAGAGGCAGAGATAAATAAGAAAATAAGACTAATTTATTTATCAATATGGTATTTGAGTAGTTAAATGAAGATCTAGCTAAGGTTAATTATAAACAGCACAGAAAACTAATAACACCAGAAAAAAATACTATAACATGGCATTTTTAAAAAGAGAAGTACAGGCATAGTAGTCCTTTGTATCAGCCTCTATAATATAATTATATTTTCTCTGACTGCTGGGGTAGTTCTGAGAAATATCAGGTAGATAAAATGTTGTTCATTCATTCATTCATTCATTCAATTGTACTGTATGCCTATTACGTGTCAGACACTACAGTCCACTTTGAAACAAAGGATCAACAAAATACTGTAACTTTCAAGGATCTGTTAGCCTAGTGGGAAAGATGGTGATAAAAACAGAGAACAGTGTGATGCAAGCATAATGGAAGCTGCTGTGAGAGGAGACAGAGGTTCACCTTCTGTATGCCAGGTATGAGGGGGTAAGGGAGAACTGATGGAATGGATGACATCTAATCTGGATCTTGAAGTCCAAGTTGGGATTCTCTAGGCCAACAAGAGAGGGTGCATTCTAGGCAGAAGGAACCACATGTGAAAAGGCACAATTATTTTGGTGTGGGTATCTACAAAGCGGGAGTGGGAAGAAGTAGGAGAGGAACTGGACAATTAGGGAAGAGCCAAATAATGCTAAAGAGGCTGGTTTTATTTTGCAGGAGATGGAAGGTCATTGATAGATATAGAAGGGTTAACTACCTTTACTGAAGAAATATGGTTAACTCAAATATGAACAAAATTTGCTGGTTCTATTAGTAGAGTTCCCATCAGTCTTTAAGAAGTGTCTTGATAAGTTTTGTCTAAAGAAGGCTTGATAGTTGGAAGAATATATAGAAGAATGCTACTAGATATAACCCCCAACCCACTTCTGCCCACCCAAAACAGCATGAGCTATATGGGTGCGGGATCGAGAGGTGCTCACGGGGAGAGATGAGGACAATAGAAGAATTAGAAGTAAGAGTATAAAATAGAAAGGGATAGGCTGGTGTGAATAAAGAAAGGTAAACTGGAAAAGGTAAGTGTCTGGAGAGAATATGATGAAACAAAGGCTCAGGGGGTTAGATTCAGTATCTCTTGTTAGGAGTTGCCAAGAGTATAACCGAGATGAGTACTCAGAAAGACATGACCAACATTTTTGATTTGTAATTGAGATTTAACTATTATATTTTGGAATCTGGAAGCATTCAGTATATTACCACATGTATATCTCTATCACAAAAGTCATTTAATAAATGCTTTATTCTTTCTATGGGCAGGGTTCTGTGCTAGATGTAGAAGAATACGAAAGTGAATAAGGCACGGCTCCTCCCCTCATAAGAGTTTACAATCCAGTGAACAAATATGCAAATAATTGTAATATAAAACAATACCAATGCCATAGAAAAGGCTCAAATGCTGCTGGTGACTTGGAGTTAGAAAGAAAAGCATATATTATTTACCTGCCTTAAACAATTTAGCAAAACATTTTAAGTCCATTATACTAAATTACAGAGCCAGGGGTTGTGCGTTAGGATCTCGTATGGTGAGAGATAATCAGCTTGATTGCAGTATTGAATGCCTTAAGGAAAAGTTTATAGTTTTCAAATGTCAAAGGATGAGAAAGGAATTATAGTTAGAGGTTGTAAACAGAAAGAATTAAAGGATGTTTGGAAATGTTTGACCTAAGGCTTGGCATGCTTGGGAGGCAGAACACACAATTCTTGGTCTCCTTCCAAAGCTGGTAATGAGGGCCCTTTTGGAGGAGTTTAAGTCCAATCTTTCAAGCTAATGATATCCTGTGACATCACCTACCGTCTTAGAGTATAAGCAAGGTTATCATCAACTGCTATCTCCCTTCCAGCATTTTGAAATGTTAGGGAAATGAAAACTAGTTCCTCTTCATAGCCATACAAATACATTTAGATTTCTGGGGTAAGAAAGTGGAAAGGAGGAAGTAGAAGACCACATCTTCCTCCCCATCCCGGCTCCTCCCCAAATACCCAAGAAATGTACTTAAGAAATTAGGAAAGACAATTTAGTTAAAACTCTTATAAGTCAGGGACCTAGGATCCTTAATTAAATATATGCTCTTGATTTTCCCCTGCCAGATCCAAGTTTGCTTTATGCCTCCCCACACTCGAAACTCTGATTGCTAACCTCTTTGAATCCTATTGTCTAGTTTTTCTGGCTTTCCCTTTGTTAAGTTATTCTAAGTCATTTGGAAATGTCAATTTTCTTCATTTCCCTAATAAGCATGCTAAATAAAGCCAGATAATGACAGTCATGTATAGGACATCTCATATCCTTTCCAGAGGATCTAAGTTTTTAGTTATTCTTGGGAGTTAGTTAAATGGAGAAATTTTTAAGAAGTGACCCACTCTAAACCTTCTTCAAAGAAATTAATTGACATACATTGTTCTATTTCCAGGCAATTTTCAATTCTTGTGATAGTACTTATAACCAGAAATGGTTTTAATTAATTTTGTGAGTAAATTTAATAATGGTAAAATGGATATTTATTGGAACAAAGAAATTTATCTATTGAATTACCTTAAAATGATTTATCCTTTTTTACTAAGCTTTTTGCTCATGATTCAATTAAACTTGACTTTTTTCTGTCTTTTATTTCCATTGAATTATGAAAAGTAAAAAATAAGACAAAACAAAACATAATTTATGCCTGTAGTAGGAAGGACCAAGGCACCAAAACAGCCTTTCTTATCAGTCAAATATAAATTTTTGTAGTCATCTTCTTGAAACCTAATCTCTATGCATCTTACAAGATTTAAGATTTGAATTGTTAAATTATTATCTTAAGATCATACTGTTGTATTTAATAAAAGCAAAAGAATGGAATTCCTCCCTAATATTCTTTAACTGTTAAGCTAACTTTGAGTTTTTTTAAATTGATACTTATTTTTTAAAATTGGGGATTCATCTTGATTAGTTTTTGGAAATAGTATGGACTGCTTCTATTCACCATGACTTCATAAAGGCAATTTAAAGATAATTGTCGATATCACAGAAAGCATACTAATTTTTAAATCCTTGTTTCATAGACTCACCAACTCTATTCAATCAAATAGGGGGCAATAAAAAGAGAAGAGGAAAGCTGACAGTGACATTTTTACCTCAGGGGTCTGAGCAGATTGTGAAAAAGGAATGCAGGAAGAGAAAATTTAAGGGAAGTTTAATGAGTTCTGCTTGAGGAACGTTGTGTTTGAAGGGCCTTTGGGACATCTATGTGGAAATATTTGTCAGACAAAGAAAAATACAGATTCAGAGCTAAGGACACACACAAGTTAGTGCTGAGGATGTACCTTTGAGAATCATGTACAAATAACTTGCTAACAAGAGCTTTATGTAGTTGAAGTGAATTCTGTCAAAAGATAGTGAATTTTCTTTCACAGATGGCGTCTAAGCAAAGGTTGTGTGGCTACCTGCCTGGAGGTAAAGGGAATTTCAAAGTTGTGAGTTTTGCACATCCTCTGTAGCATTCTTGTAATATGTGGACCAAAGATTATCTGTCTGTGTCATCCAAGAACATGCTCTCAAATCTTGACCTAACATCTAAGCCATGTATTTGATTCATCCCTCCAATGAATATATCTACACTCATGGACATTCTTTCATTCAATAACTATTTAATGAACATAGATTATTCATTAGGTTTCATGGATATATAGTTGAAAAGGTATAGCATGCTCTGTGCAGTGAAGAGACAGATGCAAAAACAATTTCAACATATTTTAGCAGGATTACAATGAAACAAGAGAGCACTGGGGAAAAAGCACTCAAGACTTCCTGGAGGGGTTACAAAATGATTCACAACGAAATTGATAATCAGAGTCTGTGCCTAAAGAATGAGTTGGAGTTTTCCAGGCAGATATGGGTAAGGAAGTAAGGAGATAAGGGCAGAGGGACTAGTATGTACAATATAACAGGAACAGGGCAGTACCTCATAACAAAGAAGGTCTAGAAGTCCTCACATCCAGCAAGAGCAGTCCTGTAGCACTGGTATAGGGAGACAGGTGGACAGTTGAGTCTAAGGCAGCACAGGGGGTCCCCTAGTTCCTGCATACTCTCCAGGAGGAGGTATGGAGACAGCCTGAGGACCAAGCTGGGATGGGATGTAGAGACTGCAGTGGGCGGGGACATCTTGACCATTGACAAATGGCTGTCACTGTTGGTTTGGTGTTGGTTGCAACACAATGTCCAAAAGGCCAGAGCAGTCCATTTCAGAAGTCACCAGTGCAGGGAGCAGATCAAAACACTTTTCTACAGCAGAAAGGCAGAAGGAGCAAGGATCTGAAGGAAAGCCCCTAGATCTGAGCCCTCTTTAGTAACATGCCCCACAAGAGGGCATGTAAGCCCTACCTCCCTGTACATCAAGGGTCCATCTTAGAGAAGAGCAGGGGGAGGAAAGGAAATTTAGAAGATTAAATGTTTATCCAAAGGAAACCATGTCATTCCAAAGAGGCAATTTGAAACAGCAGAGAATGAGGTTAGAATAATCCTTTAGCTTTGTTGCCACAACCCGGAAGGAAGTAGGGTCCTAAGAAAGGCCAGATCAGCTTTAGGGCATAAAAAATGTTCATACATTTGAGGATACTGTCTGAATTGTGACAACAAAAATGACTTCTGGCTATTATTGAGATTATTTATGGTGTTCTTTGAGTAACAGCTTGTAACAGGATTAGGACTCCACTCGAATTTTCTCCTACCTCATACAGTCACAGTTCCATGCTTTTCCTATGACTTCAGCTCACTAATAAAAGTCATTTCCAGCTAAAAAAAAATAAGAAAGAAGAAATTGTTTTTAAAAATTCCACTTACCTCTTTTTTTAGCCAGTCATTCTCCCAGATCTCTCGACAGCTGCCCTTGTCAATGAACTTTATAGCGTTCTGAAAGAGAGTTTCTGTATTAAGGAAGGGTTGTCACAAGATGATTCACAATTTTAGCAATGCTGATGCACAATCAACTTATCTGATCATTCATTTTAAATTATGTTTTTCAATTACTTTGGAAAAATACCAAAAGATCTTTTGGTTCAGTTGTTCCTTCTTTGCTATCCTACTGTATTGTTTTTGCTGATTTATACTCCCTAATACAGGCAATTTAGAGACTAGACAATAGCTTGTCCATTCAATTTGGCCTCTATTCTGACTGAGTCTGACTGCTATGGTGAAATCAATCATTAGAAGATCTGCTCCACAATTAAGATGGCTAAACTGCGGGACCAAACTTTCTTCAAGTTTATGGTCACAGACACAATCCAACATATACCAAAAGCATGAATAGATTATATTACCACCTTTTTAATGGAAAGATTTCTGCATGTCAGCAATAACAATATACATATTTATAAACCTAATAGCAAATAGTTCAGGGTAGCAGGCTGTAGCTAGACAGTCTCCTAGAAAAAGGAATTTTGATGAGGAAAACAGGAAAAGGCTTACTTTGTCAGTAGGCTCAAATAAAATGTAAATTCATTTTCAATTACTTGGATATTTACTGTTTCACCCAAAGGAACTTTACAGTGGATGACAGATTGTATTTATCTTTGAGGTACTTTTATATGGATACCATGTTACAAATTCAATATTCAGTAACTGAAGGGCACAACCAAAAGAAGTGAAATTAGGAAAAATCTTCTAGATCATAAACACAGACAGAAATAATTTAAAATATGTTAAGGGTAAATTTATCTAAGTCTTTAGAGTTGGAAGATTTGCAATAAAAATTCTTTTCTGTAAATCATATTAATTAAACTAAGAGTAAATCTACATTTCCCAGGAACCAGAAACTTTTATATTCCAGCTATAACTGATAATTCTAAAGTTTCTTTGAATATAGAATTTCATTTGAACAAAAGTTAAGTTACTCATAAATGAAGTTAGTTGGCTCATGGCTTAATTCACTGACAATGGAGAAATGTATTTCAACTTTGTCTACACATTAGAGTCTCCTGGCCACTTTGAAAACTCCAGAAGCCCAGGTAATAGCCCAGGCCAATTACATGAGCATCTTTGTGGGTGGGACCCAGGCACCACCTGAGTTAAACAAATTTCTCAGGTGACTCCAATATGCAGCCTAGGTTGCACAACAGTGGAATATAGGAAGTAAACTATATGCTAAAATAGCCAGATGAAATGAGGAAAATTCATTCCCACATGTGGATGGTCAGCATTATGTAGAGAAAAGAAAATGTATAGAATTGGAAAATGATTAAGAAATGTAATGATTAAGAGGAATGATCTGAAGGAGACATCTTGAATTGCACCTCTACTCTGCCACTTGCCCCTGGCAAGTCACAAAATTTCTCTGTGCCTCATTAGCGAGTCCTTACAGGCTTGTTGAGAGACTTAAGTACAAAGTGCTAGCAACGGTATCTGGAGTAGTCCTCGTTATATATCAAATATGTATACTGGAAGCATGTTTGATCTAGTTGTGCATTTTTAGTCATCTTAACTATGGTCAGATCACTTAATTGTTGATTTCACCATTTAGTCATATTCACTCAAAGTGAATATACAAAGTGGCCGAATTGTGTGGGCAGACAAACCATTGGTCACTTCTCCATAATCCTCTGTATTTGTGTAAATCAGTAAAAATCATGTAATGGGATAGTAACACTGAAGAACAACTGAACCAACAGGGAAGCAACAAACAGTAGCAACTGAAATTCAGTGGAGAAGTTTAGAAAAGGCCAGACGCTTGTGATTCTGAAGAAGGGATGTACCAGTGGGGACCTCACTGATTTAGGAGATGCTCTGGGGACAGGAGAAGGACAGTGAAAAGAAAAGAGAGTCAGACGTTTGGTCCAAAACAAAGACACTAGAAAACACGTAAGATTGGAAATTTAATCTCAAACGTTTTTTTATCCCAAATTTTTAAAACTAGAGCAATGTAGACTGTTCTCTCTTAGGTTTGGAAATGTAAGAAAGTAATTTTTAGACAAATTATATTTCATTCATCCAAAACTTTTATTTAATAATTTGTTGTAGCCATTATTATTATACTTAAAAATAACTGAATAATAATTTACTGAGCTCTTGTTCCTTATGAGGCACTGTGCTACTTAAATCATCTCCTTCAATCTTCATACTATTCTTTAAAGGTAAATATTATTATTGTCCCCTTTTTATAGATTAGGAAACTGAAGCCCAGAAAAGTCAAGTAAAAAATTCAGTTTATACATCCAGTAAGTGGTAGAACTGTGATTTAAACTAAACTGCTTAACTTCAGAAGCCAAGTTCTTAACCATTATAATGTACCACAAGAGAAAATAGGGGGAAACGTTTCGTTTTTTTTTTAAGAAAATTGAAATATACCTCTGTGGCCCATTCCTTCTTTTGGTCCAGTTGCAACAAAGTTTCTCTGATTATTCTCTTTCGAGCATCTTCCAGAGTGATTTTATATTGTTCTTTAAAAAGAAAATTAGAAGCTTTAAAAAGGACACTAGGTAAAACTATGGTGTTAGTAAATCTTATCTTCCATGATCCTCACCTCTCCTTTCTACACATTTGTTTTCCTTGAATTCTCAGGGTACATTTTTACTGAAGCATCTAGCACCTCCAATTAGAAGAAATGCTCCAATAATTTACTAACACTTCAATGTGAATTAGTTTAAGATGATATCTCTCCCACGGCTATTTGTATTTTCAAAGGATTGTCTCTCCAAAGGGAGAATTTCCAACACTTTAGTACTTGTGCGGCCATCTACCCTTCATATGGCACAACTTCTGATTCCACAACAGAATATAAAGATTTGATTATCTGCTCGAATAGCATCCTGGTGCAGTGACATTAAGGCTGCTTTAGAGAGTGGAGAGAAATAAAGCTGGATAAATGAGTCCAGTTTGTTCAATCTTCTGTTCAACAAATCATCATCAAGCTCTTTTAACATGCATGACACCATTTAAGGCACTGGGAGTGTTGCCTGCCCTTATGACGTGAACATCGTAGTGGAGAAGTCAGAACATAAATAAGTAAATAAGCAAATAAATAATATTTCAGGTGGCGACGTGATGAAGAAAAACTAAAATTCTTTAGTTTAGATAGGCTGATCAGGGAAAGGTTTTTTGAGGAGGTAACATTTGAGCAAAGATTGAATAAAGGGAAGTAGTCAGGCACGTGCACCAGAAGGGAACTGTACTACAAATGAGTTCATCTGAGAATAATCAAAAGTTAGCTGTGTTTTATGATAACATCTATGTTCTATGTCCCCATTAGTTGTGTTATATTCATAACATCTGAAGGATAATTATTTGGAAGTCAGAGAGTATTTCCTATATAAATGATGTTGACAATATGGTTGCGAGATTTTTGGACTGGTCCACAGAGACCCATTTAACTTATTCTGTAACTAAATAGTGTTGTACTTGTCATGTTGTGGAACATAACTGCTATTTAGGACACTGTTCCAAAGGGAAAATATTCTCCACAGAACAAATTAGCCAAAGCAGAACTCTAAGACCTTAGGCTACAGGGAAGGAGATATGCTAGTTTGGTCTTTCAATAGACCCGGAGCCAAGGCTCTGGAAAGGGGGCCAGGGAGCCAGGCAGGAGTTATTCAGCCCTCAGCTGTACTTTGTATTGGCATAACTGTTCTCCTGTTCGATGAAAACTCTGAAATGGAGTGTAAAAATTTCTCTTCCATATCTTTATATTACTGCAGTCCCTGAGACACCACAGAAAATATTTTGAAGAAAATCAAATTTGGCAAACTGCAAGTTTTTGATGGACAGGGATCTGAGGCTTTGGCATCAGGGTAGCAGCAGCAAATGATGGCACTTCAGCAGCAACTTTGGTGGGGAGGGGAAGAGGGAGTAAAAAAAAAAGAAGAGGAGAGCTCTCCCAAGTTGTGAAGCGGCCAGGAAGGGGGCTGGGAGAGGTCAGTTTCTGTCCTAATACAGTTGGAACAAGAGTGCCTGACTGAGGAAGTGGTTTATAAACAAGAAAATTCATTAGGTTTGGGAGACTAGTCTAACTTGACATCTGGAGGATAATTTTATTTATTTTAACCTACGTATGCTCATCTACATAACTTGTATTTTTCTTCCTCTTATTCAAAGTAACCAATTGAATAATTTTGTGTGTGTGTGAGGAAAATTGTCCCTGAGCTACCATCTCTTGCCAATCTTCCTCTTTTTGCTTGAGGAAGATTGTCCCTGAGCTAACATCTGTGCCAATCCTCCTCTGCTGTGTATGCGAGATGCTGCCACAGCATGGCTTGATGTATAGTGTGTAGGTCCACACCTGGGATCTGAATCTGCATGCCCTAGGCTCCCGAAGCAAGAGCATGCAAACTTAACCACTACATCACTGGGCCAGCCCCCTACTCAAATATTTTAATCATTCCAATCTCATTTCTGATGGAATTTCTTTTTCACTTCAAGACCTAGTCCATCAGACTAATGCTGGCTATTTGTTTGAAACTTCTACCCAACAAAACACAACAATCAATCTAAAAGTTGCAATGGATCAGGAGTTTAGCTATAATGGATTTTACATTCTTAGTATCTGAAACCATAAAACCTGGAGTTTGATAACATTAACTATTAATGCTCTGCTGTAAATCATAAAAAATAGATTACCAAATACACTCTGACTAAAGCTGTAACTCCCTCTATTGCCATATTAATACTGAAAAAGCGATAATAACATCCAACTCTGTTCCAAATTCTATATAAAATTCTGTAGACTGTTTCTTCTTAAAAGAAAAGTAACCAGCACAAAGGAAGATGTGAAAATCTCCTTTGTGATTCAGATGATGCTTTGGGTAACAACTATTAACCATTCACTTGTGAATATAGACAAAGAAATGGGGAGTATGTAAAAGTCTCTTTCTCATTAAAATTTGAGACATTGCAAGTAGGAGCTTGGGAGATTATGACTTCGTGCCTTACACTCCTGGCTGCTCAGATGCCTACTCTAATGTGGTCATTTCGCAGAAGCTGACTGCAAGACCATGCTGGCTGCAACTTATTTGTATTGTTCTGCCTTCCCTATTGTGTCTGGCTCTGCTTTGGTTCACTCCACCACAGCTTTTTGGGAGTCTTGTCCACTCTTCACACACTCTGGGTGTCACACAGCTTCATCATGCTGATCCGCTCCTGTGGTATGGCCTCCTTTCAGCCCCCTCTGCAGAAAATTGAACAAGGACAGGTGGAAATACTGGCCAGGTAGCAATCTCTTCAGGCATAGCGTGTGTTCGAGAGCCATCCCTAACTCATTGAATCATAGAGTAGATCAAGATAATGAATTAAGTTTATATGAGAAGATCACTCTTCCTATTTTAAAAATGCAAAATCAAGGAATGCTGGATAAATTATTTAAAAAATTTTAAACATATCAGATATATCATAAAATATAAACAATAAATATTTTAAAAGTGTGGTACTGGTACACAAATACATAGACAGATCAGTAGAACAGAATAGAAAGTATAGGAAGAGATCAAAATACACATGGGAAATTAAAGTATGATAAAGTCAGCATTTCAAATCAGTAGGGTAAAAATGGACTATTTGATAAATGATGTTGGGACAACGGGAAAACCATCTGGCAAAAAATAAAGTTGGTTTCCTACCTCACAAAAAACCCAAACACATCAAAGATTTAAATAGAAAAATCAAGCCGTAAAAATTCTAGAAGAAAATGTTGGAGAATTTATTTATAATCTCAGAAATCATAAATCAAAGACTGATAAGTTGGGCACTATAAAACTGCAAAATTTTCTCATAACTACACCCCACAAACTAAAGACAAAAGTGGAAAATTTTTGTACTTCTATCACAGTTGAACTAATTTCCTTAAAATGTAAATTGCTTCACAAAACAATAGAAAAATGGGCGAAGGATGTGAACAGATGGTTCACAGAAAAGGAAATTCATATGGTTCTTGAACTTATGAAGAGAGATTCACTATGGCTTATAATAAGAGAAACGGAAATTAAAGCTGCAATGAGATGCTGTTTTGTACCTATAAGTCTGGCAAAGAACAAAAAGTTGGCTAAATTCCCTGTTGTTGAAGATGTGGGAAAACAGGCATCCTCATGCAGGCCAGGGGAGAGAACTTGGTACAACCTCTATTGAGGGTCACAACTGTCAAAGCAAAAATAAATGGACTGTTTGGGCCAGCCATTCCTCTTTAGAGATTTACATAAATACAAGGATACTCACTGAAGTAAAATGAGGTATATGTAAGGATATTCATTGGAGCTTTATTTATAATAGTAAAAGACAAGAAACAAACTAAATGCTTATGAGTAGGGGACCCGGTAAAAAATTTCTAGTACTAGAAAACAAAGTAACCATTGGAAGAATGAGGAAGTACTAATACATACAGATCTATAAGGAAGTCCATATTGTTACATGAAAAAGCAAGTTAAAAATTCTGTCTGTAGCATGCTGTGTACATATTTATATATGCGTAGATATCTCTGAAAGGCTACACAAGGAACTGGTGATACTAGTTTTATCTAGAGAGAGGATGTGAGTGGCTGGGGGAATAGACAGGAGTAGGAGAGTGTCACTTTATTCTCTACTTTTCTTTTGGGAAGAGAACATTTTGAAAAATTGGAACTCCAAGCCCAGACTGATTTGGGGCCAAATTTGTACTACCATAGTGGTGCAAAGGCCCTGAGCTGCGAAATTTACACAAAAATTGGCCCAGAAGCAGAATGGCCTCTTCTGCTTCCATGTCCGATGGGCCCCAGCAGGGGAAAATGGGAATGAACCCACCTGAATTCCTCCACAACATAGGGCATCATCACCAGCTGGGCTCAGAACGGTCATCCACCCACAGAATTCTTTTGGGTCAGATTTCTCCCATTTATTTTGTCCTATGGCTTTCCTGTCTCTGGATCTCTGATGTTCTTTGAAGCCACCATGCTTGCCTCAGTGACAGGTGGCCTCATGGTCCCCAGATCTAGTCCGGGTAAGCTTCACCATGCCCGATGCCGTCCTGCTCCACACCTTCTCCACTTCCCATCTCACGTTTGTTCTCCAGTTTTTTTCTGACTACAATTTAGCATTTATTTGGGCATTTCTCTACACAGTAGTCCTTCCTTATCCAAGGTTCCATTTTCTGTGGTTTCAGTTACCTGTGGCCAACCTTGGTCCAAAAAACATTAAATGGAAAATTACAGAAATGAACAATTTATGTTTTAAATCGCAAGCCATTCTGAGTAGGGTCATGAAATCTTGAGCCATACTGCTTCATCCTGCCTGGGAAGTGAATCATCCCTTTGTCCAGTGTGTCCATAATATATATACTACCCACCCATTAGTCACTTAGTAGCCATCTCTATTATTACGGGATCGACTGCAGGGGCATCACAATGCTTGTGTGCAAGTAACCCTTATTTTACTTAATAATGGCCCCAAAGAGCAAGAGTAGTGATGCTGGCAACTCGGATATGCCAAAGAGAAGCCATAAAGTGCTTCTTTTAAGTGAAAATGTGAAAGTTCTAGACTTAATTAAAAAAATCATATACTGAGGTTGCTAAGATCTACAGTAACTTTTATTACAGTATATTGTTTCAATCGTTCTTTTTTTATTATTAGTTATTGTTATTAATCTCTCACTGTGCCTAATTCATAAATTAAACTTTATCATAAGTATGTATGTATAGGAAAAAACATAATATGTAGAGGGTTCAGTACTATTCGCAGGGTCAGGTATCCACTGGGGGTCTTGGAACATAGACCCCACAGATAATGGGGGACTACTGTAATGATTCTGGTTGTACAGCCTGGCTAAGTTGTCTTAGCTTACCTCAGGTGGACTCTTTTTCTACTATAACCCTACAGGACCCTCCTACTTCTGTGGAATTCTCCAGACATGCAGACACCATCCACTGAATGAAGTTTCTTTTCAAAGTTGGTTGGTCACAGGGCTTCTCCACAACTCCCCCACCCCCCAATCCCTTACTTCCCCTTCTCAGTTTCACAGGTGGTCCTGGAATAGTTCATTCACTTCCTCCCTCCACCTTTACCCTTAGGCTCATAGCTGCTTGTGCTCACAGCAGAGAGTAACGCATGATTCAGGGAGTACCCATTTTTTTTCTTTCACTAAATGTCTGTCCCTCTAAAGATTTTTTACTGAACTTGAACTAGTTTTATTGCAACTGACCTGACATTTTCTCTGCATTCTCTTTAACTGTATTGATGTCATTTTGTAAGGAGATAATGAGTTTAGCATGTTGTTCACTCCCTACATTCTTGTACTCTTCCCAATATTCCTTCTCACTGAGTTTCTCAAGAAATAGTTTCTCAGCATTACTTATTTGCATGCGCATATCTGTTGAAAGAAAATCAAGACACCATATCACTTCTATTGTCCTTGCAACCATTAAATGTTGCAATCTGATTTTATGAAGTTAAGGTCTGATATTAAAATGCTGTTACCTCATAAATACGATTTTATATTTACAATTTAAGGAAATTTAAACTATTCAAACTACCTATCTATCTATCTATCTATCCCCCACAACTCAAAATCTAAGTAAAATTAAACTTCCAATTATAAAGTAGATATGTGGTTTTGGTCTGTGACTGAGGGCTATAACAGGCAATTAACTCATACGCCCAGGAAACCACAAGTTTAAATTATTCCTGTGACAGCTTGGTAAGGGTCCTATTTTGTGCAATATATTATGTTACATATACTTTTTATTAGTAAATTGTCATTTTTCTGGCAATTATGCCTCTGGGCAAAGCTATTTCAACTTACGCCCTTCCATGGTCCTTGGCAAACATTTTTGTAAGTAAGTTGTTTGACTTTGTTATCTAAAGTTCATTTGTTTAGGCTTCCCTTGTGTGAAATGATAGCATATGATCATCATAACAACATGTCTCCCCGACTCCCGCTTAGTAAGACTTCAGAATGAAAGATAAGTTCCCTAGTTAAATATGTATAAACATTGAGCTATCTCAAGCATACAAACTTTCAGTTTGCCCTGGTGCACTTGCTAAACATGACACTCTACTCCATCTTTAGGCTGAGTATTATGCTGCTGAATATTTTGGGAAAGGAAGCACTACAAAGAGCCAGGTACATTGAACTTAATGGCTGTTTGGCTCACCACCAGACACCATCTTGTTTGAGAACTCCTTGAGGGCAAGACCACGTCTTATTCATCTCTGTAAATTCAGCATTTAGTGCAGAGTCTGGCAATTAGTTGATTCTCAATAAATGTTTATAGAACGACTGAAGCATTCCAATCGGGTCAGAGGAATGTTCGTCAGTCCAGAGGCCCAGGACTCCAGACATGCCTTTTTCCAAAGATGTACAATAAGATAATATATTTTTAAATCCCTTAATAAATGGCACTTGTTATTGTCATTGAACAGTTAGTACTGCTATAATCCAGATGGTCAACCGTCCTCTTGCTTGAGCAGACTGCTGCCGTCTCAGCTCTGTGCCATATTCAGCTTTTGTGGGCACGGTTGGTTGGTGTCAGGGAAGACTCTGAAGGAGAAGTGGATGTAGTGGCTGTTGTTCTACTTTCCCAGAAACCCTCTCTCTTCTCTTCTGGTAACAAACTTCTCCTACCCTTTAGCAAAAAAGTAGGCCAATTGCAGCAGCCCCTTCTCCTGTCCATAGGGATTGGTCTGGGGCGAGCATGTACCCTGAGCTAGGCTTATGGTCAGAGTCTTTATCCAGAAATATTTTCAGTGAAACTGGTGGGAAACATATCTCTTTCGTCTCCATTTTGAGGTTAAAAGAACGGAAGATCAGAGGCGTCTATGGTCAGAGTTCCAGCCACATGGGGACAACAGCGTCAGAAAAAGGAACCAACTTTCAGGGGGAAGACAGCAAGAAGAAGAGGGGTAATGAGTGGGGGAGAATGGGAGTTGGGGAGAAAGAGGGAGGGGGAGAGGGGATTAAAAGAGAAAAAAAGCTGAGATCTGACAGCATGTAAGGCTCTGGGTCCAGGTCAGTAGCACCCTGCCTTTTCTGTTTGGTTATATGAAAAAATTAACATCCTCTTTATGCTTTAGGCTAGTTTGAATTGGATTTTTATCCCTGCAACTGAAAGAATCCTAACTCAAAGTTGGAAGAAAGGAGTTACATCAGCACTTCTCGAACCTTAGTGCTCGTAGGAATGCCCTAGGATCTTGTCAAAATGAGAGATTCTGATTCAGCAGGTCTGGATGGGTCTGGATGGGTCTGAGATTCTGCATTGTAACAAGCTGCCAGGTGAAGCTGCGGCTGCTGCTCCACAAACCAAATTGAGTTGCAAGTGACTCCCTGGTACCTAACAAACCGCCTCGCAAATCCTTTGCAGACACATCTGTCCTCTCACTTTCCCTCTCTTCCTCAGCATCTGTGGGCTTCTGTCTTCCTTGGACCACCACACATGCCCAGCCCTCCTCTACTGTGCTCTGTCACCCAGCTTGGCCCCAGTCTCATATGACACACATGTCCCAGCACGCAGTCCAAACTATAAACAGGCACACCTCAACGGACTGGGCCCTTTCCTCTTCGAAGGTGCTTTAGTGAGCACATCTGAGTATCCGCTTTGTTTCACTCCCATCTCAAAGGACTTATTAAAATACTTCCTTCAAACATAAGCAGAACTATCCTGGAGGGGAGCCCTGCAAAACACAGTGTCTGCCACCTCATGACATCACTATTAGCTCTTGACATCACCAGAAAGAGACTTGAGTTGGAGGAGGTTTGGGGCAACAGCTTTGGAGACTCCTAAAAGTGAAGTTTGCTGATTGATGTTTGGTCTTGGTAACTATTTCACTCAAAACAACACTTATCTATGAATAGAGGGCCTGCTGTATGCAAAGAGCTTGGGTAGGCTCTCTGAAGTACTTGGAGAAATTCAGGAAAATCTAGTCCCTTGTTTTGCTTCCTGACAGCACTCAAGTCTCTTTCCCAGGTTTTTCAGCTTCCCAGCAGAGATGGTATTTATGGAGGTTTTGGCAAAAGCAGTTTTAGAAATCTTAGCAACAAATTTAGGATGAAGAAATAGGAATTTTAAAAAAAATGCATGTGTTGGAACTGTGTGTGACTTACCCCCAGGGCCACGGTATTTCCCAAAGCCATGGCAAGAGCATGTCCTGGGTCTTTCACCTTCCATATCTGGCATCATTTCTATCTGTGTCTTCCAAACTTCCCCTTTTCCAACTCTAATCCCTCTTTTCCCATCTTTACCGGCTTAGCTCTGGTAAAGATATTGGGGGGGAAGCCTCCATGGTTATATTCACTTTATTATTCTCAAGTCTGAACCGAGGCTGAAGCCAATGAAGTCAGCAAATGAGAGAATTTGCCAGAAGAAAGAACAAAGCCCCACTGTGAGGAGTTCAGTGTGGTATCTAACAGGATACAGTCTGGTGTTAAGAGTCAGATGGTTTGGCCTGTCTTTGGTTTTGGTTTTTTTTTTCAGGGAGATTAGCCCTGAGCTAACCTCTGCCAATCCTCCTCTCTTTTGCTGAGGAAGACGGGCCCTGAGCTAACATCATGCCCATCTTCCTCTGCTTTACATGTGGGATGCCTACCACAGCATGGCTTGCCAACTGGTGCTATGACCACTCCCGGGATCTGAACCGGCGAACCCCGGGCCACCGAAGTGGAACATGCCAACTTAACCAATGCACCACCGGGCCCCCCCCAGCCTGTCTTTGTTTTTGACCACTGCCCTTACTCCTCCTCCTCTCTTGGTTTCAGTATCTCTGCCCACTTTGTTATTTCCTTCTCCTGTCCATTTACCTACATGTATTTGTGGTTGTGGTGGTAACAATGTCACCTGAAATATTTTCACAGCATTTTGAACATATCAGGAGACAAAAGCACTAATACATTCAAGAAATAACTTGATACAGCTTTATGATAATTTTCTAAGTTCCTAAATCACCTTTCAAGTTTTGTTCCTGGTCTCTCTCAAAGTTCCATTTTTCCTTCATTGCGTCTTCAACTTCCTCTCTTGTTACAACTGGTAATCCCTCTGACTTCGCTTCGCTTAGTTCCTTTAGTAGATTCCGCAGGTGCCAACCCTGTTCATCCTTTAAGCGTTTATTCTATCATGAAAATCAACAGTAGTTAACTACATCTACTCAAGTATTTACATTTAATTTTCCTCAGAATAGAGTTACACATTGAGGCTTGCAAAGTGACACAGGAACATTTAATGAAATAAGTTATACAATAATATCTCTAACAGCTTATGGAACATTGAAGACTCAAAATAAAATTAAACCCATCAACACAGTAACCATTGGATAGAAAATTAGATTTAAAAAATTGTTATTAATATTCCAGTCTATCACCCTATCATAGGATCAATGAACATTAAAATGAGACCTTGGAGGTCAATTACTTCAATCTCCCACTGACACCGTTCTTCTCTGGCAATCATCATTCATTTAGTCAATATTTATGGAGCATCTGCCATATGCCAGGTAGTCTTCTAGACTCTAGGAATGTATCAGTGGACAAAATAAAAAGTACTGCTCTTGTGGAATTTACATTATTCTTTGCTTTTCTCACAAATAACCCTAATTCTTTTCTTTTAGGGTGAGAGTTACTTACTATTCCAATACTTCACACTTGAAATATGGACTGGATTCCTCTCGTGGATATCCTATGTTTCTAAGTGTCTTATTTAATCAACTTAGAGTGTATTCTTGTCTTTGGTATCTTATTGCACATGCAGACATATTTTAGTGTATGTAAACTTAATACATTTTCCTTGTAATTTTCTTAGGCTTTATTTCCCTGGTGTCTGTCCTTCAAATTCTTAAACCTAATAAAATGTATATGCCTAAAATATTTTAACAGTTCTTTTAAAAATTACCTATTTTTCCTATAATTTAATATCCTTTTTATTATAACTTTTTCAACACTATATTTTATTTTTGATATTCAGGTCTTTTATCTCTTACCTTACTTGGATACTCTATTCTAAGAGTACTTTCTTTCCAAAAATTGATTCTCTAGGCCAGTGCTTCTGAAGCTTTGATATATATACCTTGCACCTGGGGATCTTACTAAAAGGCAGATTCTGATTCAGTAAGTTTGGCATGAGGCCCGCAATTCTGCATTTCTGACAAGCTCCAGATGATGACAAACCTGTTGGCTCACAGGCCACACTTTGAGTAGCAAGACTCTTTCAGAAAATCTAAATATTTATGATTTATTGATAGTGCTACACCCTACTAACATTCAGTTCTTTAATTGGTTACTTAATCCAACAAACTTTAAACTTGAGAATTGAAAAATTTGATTTCTCAAAATTATTTAACAAAATAGGCATTAGTTTAATAAACTCCTCAGATAGGATTTTAATGTAACTTTCAATGCTCTTTAAGTTATCCCATAGTCTGTATGAAGTAACTGTCATTTCAGTGCTTTAGAATTTTGATAAATTGAACAAAAGCAATAGACAATTAACTTTATGATGCTCAGCACTGATAAATACAGGCCAGAAAAAATAACAAAAGACTGGGATTGGGCAGGCTTTGAGTGATTTCAAAAAATGGAAATAAAGACTAAAAAGATACGATATTCAAAAGTTAATGGCTTAACTTCTTTGATATTTTGTTTGCAATACTCTAAAGTATAAATAATTAATTGTGGAAATTAATTCTCTGAAAATCTCCTCCTTCATAAAAGCAATGAGAAAATTGGCAAAAATTGGCAAAATCAACTTTTCAGAGCTCTGGAAATTAAAGGGTTATGACAACCTCCAGGGAGTGTTTATTCAAGAAAAATGGTTGAATCTTGGTAAGGCCAGTGAAGTTTGTGGCATTTTAACTTGCCCTAAAAACCAGAAGCCCTGCAATCATGGTAAAAGCCAGCAGCTAAGCAGCCTGGGGTTAGGGGGAGAGAGGAGCAGAACTCTTCCAAAGCCCAAGTCCCAAATAATAGCCATTATTTGATCTATCTGAGAGTTCCTTGGAAAATCCCACTAGCAAACCTTGTCTTTATTTGACCTGACTCAGAGCTTGCCCAATGTGTGAATAGCTTTTTCTCAGATTGATGTTTGTCAAAAACAATCAGAGTCAATTGTTGAATATTGCAGGTCCCTGAGGTGGTAATAACAGTTGGGACAAACAACAAATTGACAAAAAAACTTTCAAATAAAGCTAGAGATGTGATGTCCATTGGGGGCTTTGAAAGCTCTGAAATGTTCCTGGGAATCTAAAAGGTCATGTGCATGTACAGGGCTGTGTACATACAGAGGATTGTGCATCTACTCAGGAAAAACCTAAGGTCATAGGCTCTCAACTCTAGCTGACCTTGAGGCTCTGCAGAAGCAAGAAGTCAAGGTTAAGGTGAAGTCCTAAATGGCCTGGCTGAGTGTAGAAGGCATGCCTCAACAAGCATACAGAGCCCCTCAGCAAAGGTGGGAGAGTTATTGGTTAGAGACATTTAAAGAAAGATCTGTTCAATCATTAGCTGACCACTAAGCTAAGTGAGCAGAGACTTTAGTGGCCACATGCAACAAAAAATATAGGCTTTACATAATTGGTTCACAAAAGTAACTCAACAAATAAACAACAACAACTACAATAAGCAATAACAACAACAACAAACCCTAAAGAGAGCAGAGAATCTAATTTCCAGAGTTGTCACATTATAATATTCAAAATGTCCAGTTTTTAACAAAAAGTTATGAGGCATGTAAAGAAACAAGAAAGTATGACCCATACACATTCTTATTGGGATTTTTATTATACACAGGGGAAAAAGGAAATCAACAGAAAGTGTTCTTGAGGGGCCAGCCCGGTGGCTCAGCAGTTAAGTGTGCACATTCTGCTTCAGCAGCCTGGGGTTCGCTGGTTCAGATCCCAGGTGCAGACATGGCACTGCTTGTCAAGCCATGCTGTGGTAGGGGTCCCACATATAAAGTAGAGGAAGATGGGCACAGATGTTAGCTCAGGGCCAGTCTTCCTCAGCAAAAAGAGGATTGGCAGCAGACGTTAGCTCAGGGCTAGTCTTCCTCAAAAAAAAATAAAGAGTTCTTGAGGAAGCTCAGACATTGGACTTTCTAGACAAAGACTTTAAATCAGCTTTTAAATATGTTCAAAGAGTTAAAAGAAACCATATCTTAAAAAACTAAAGGAAAGTATGAGAATGATGTCTTATCAAATAGAAAATAGCAATAAAGAGAAAGAAATTACTTTTTAAAAAAAGAATCAAATATAAATTCTGCAGCTAAAAAGTACAATCATTGAAATGAAATATTCACTAGAGGGGCTCAGTACCAGATTTGAGTAGGTAAAATATTATTCAGCAATAAAAAGAAATGAAGTATTGTGCTATGGACTGAATGTCTGTGTCCCCCAAAATTCATGTTGAAGCCCCCATCCTCAATGAGATGGTATTTGAAGGTGGGGTCTTTGGAAGACAACTAGTTTTAGATGAGGTCATAATGGGGAGCACTCATGATGGGATTATTGTTGCCTTTATAAGAAGAGGAAGAGATCAGAGCCTGAGCTCTCTCTACCACTGTAGGCAAAAAAAAAAAAAAAAAAAAAAAAAAAAAAAAGGAACCTTGATCTAAGTGTCACACCTTCTACAAAAATTAACTTGAAATCGACCATGATTTAAATGGAAAAGGTGAGACTATAAACATTTTAGAATAAGACATAGGATAAAATCTTTGGGATCTAGGGCTGGGAAAATAGCTTTCCAACTTGATACCAAAAGCATGATCCACATAAGGAAAAATTGATAAAGTGGACTTTATTAAAATTAAAACTTTTGCTCTGTGAAAGACCCACTATGAAGATGAAAATACATGTTACAGACTGAGAGAAAATATCTGCAAATCTATCCAACAAAAGTCTAGTATCTAGAAGACTATCTATTTATCTATTTTTTTTACTCTCAAAACTCAATAGCAAAAAAAAAACTCAATTAGAAAATAGGCAGAAGACAAAAAGATAAATTTCACCAAAGAGGATTTATAGATGGCAAGTAAGCACATGAAGAGATGCTCAACATCAATAGCTATCAGGGAAATGCAAATTAAAACTACAACGAGATATCACAACTCACCTATCAGAATGGCTAAAATAAAACACTGACATCACCAAATGCTGGTGAGGACGTGAAGAAACTGAATCACTCACACATTGCTGGTGGGATTGTAAAATGGTGCAGCTACTCTGTTAAAAAGGATGCCAGTTTTTTATAAAACTAAACATTTGCTTCCCATACAACCCAGCAACTGCACTCTTAGGCATTTATCTCAGAGAAACAAAAGCTTAGATTCACATAAAAACCTGTACACAAAAAGCTTTATTTTCCACAGTCAAATAATGGAAACAACTCACATGTCTTTCAATAGGTAAATGGTTAAACAAACTGTGGTACATCCATATCATGGAATACTCCTCAGCAAGAAAAATGAACCAACTAATGATGCATGCAACAAGCAGGATGAATCTCCAGAGAATTATGCTGAATGAAAAAAGCAAATCTCCAAAGATTACTGTGCAATTCCATTTATACAACATTCTTGAAATGATAAAATTATAAATATGGGAAACAGATTAATGGTTGCCAGGAGTTAAGGAAGGGGTGGAATTAGAAGGGGAGTGAGTGGCCGTAAAAGGACAACATGAAGGACGCTTGCGTGAGTGACAATGTTCCATATCTTGATTATATCAATGTCAACGTTGTTAACATTAATATCCTAGTTGTGATATTGTACTATAGTTTTGTAATAGGAAACTAGGTAATGGGTACACAGGATCTCTCTGTATTATTTCTTATAACTGCATGCTAACATATAATTATCTCAAAATAAAAAGTTTACTTTAAAAAATGAAGGTCAATCAATATTAGTAACTGATAACCACTTCATTACTCTTTAATCAATTTTTAAATATTCCATTTTCTTGAATGAAATAAATTCATGTTTTGTTTTCTTATAAATAAATTGAATTACTTTGGCTTGACATAGGTTATTTTAAAATGAAATATTTGTAGAAATTTGAGTAATAGCACTGGAAATTTCCCTTGCCAAACTATTGCACTGCTAATATTTTTTCCAAATATGGACTTTTCCACTCATTTCTGTAGAATTGGAAAACTCCTTTATCAAATATGGTCTGAACACTAAATAAATCTTTATCTGATTTTATCTGTTAGTTAATTTTAGTAAGGCAACAATGGCCTCTAAATTCAATTCCAGCTCAAAAATATTTACGATGATATATAGGCAAAAAATTTCCAAAGATACTGATAATTTAAAAACTACTATATACAATTCATAAAGAAATAATATGTAATACATAAAGAAATTTTCTGTTTATGTTCCATAGTTAGCACAATACTTCTAAAAGTGAATCCAATCCTTTTAGATCAAATTTTTAACACAATAACTATTCTTTTCAAATATGAATTTTCCTTTGTAAGTTAAAACAACACCACATGTCCCAAAAATATAATTGAATGTTGCACAAACATTACTAAATCATATTTGCCATTATACACAAATTTGATAACATCTATATCAAACTTCCCAAACCCTATATGAATTTCAAGTGAAAGAGAAATGTGTCTGACAACATGTTCAAAATTCACTAAACCTGAAAAATTGTTTTGAATGATATACTGAAATAGAATTTACTTAGATATGTCCACCAAAGTGCTAAAAAAAGAGATTTATCCTACAAAGTAAAGTAAATAATTAATATTTGAGGTAAAAATAATTATCACATTATAAAATAGAAGAAAGTTGATTAAGTAAATAAGCTACAAAAAAGGATTGATTTTGTTTTATTATAAGGCCATCTCACAGGCTTTACATTTTAACTTGTTAAGACTCACAAGAACAAGAAGAGAAGTTGCCAAAGTAGTACACAGAGTTCCCATCTACTATTCACCCAGCTTTCCCCAAGGATATTATCTTACATAAACATAGCACATTATCAAAACCAGGAAATTGACATTGGTACAATGCTATTAACTAAACTAGAGACTTTTGGATTTCACTACTTTTCACATGCGCTCATTTTTTATGTATATAGTATTATGAAATTTTGGCACATCTACATGTGAGAATTATCACCAGATAGATGGCACTTGTAGCTATGGTGTTAAGTAAGATCACCCAGAGAGTTTAGAGCAAAAGAGAAGGGCTGAGATCAGAAACCTTGTAAATATCATAATTAAGGTATGGGTCCAGGAAAAGGGCAATGAATGAAATCAAAAAGAAATGGTCAGAGAAGTTGGAAGAAGACTAAAGGAGAGTGATGTCCCGGAACCCAAAGGAAAAGAGATGATGGGAGTGACTGCTGAACGGGATGAGGGGTAAAGCAAAGACTACAAACAGCCCATGGGATCAGGCTAATTGGTCGTTAATAACTTGCTAGAGCAGTTGTGGTGAAATAGTAGAGGTGAAAGAATGAATTGGGAGGTAAAGAAGGGGATACAGTGAACTACGAAATGTCTGATGAGGTAAGCGGAGCAACAAATGCAAACAGAAAGAAAGAAAGGTAATAAATGAGGTGAAAGTCCACACAAAAATAAACACACACAGGAAGAGATGATGAGTGGGAAGGAAGAGGGGCAGTTCTGATTTTGACATAACTGAAGAGAAAAATACGTCTTGCTAATGAGCCTTGTTTAATTTAGCAATTTAAATATCTGTGACCTTGAGTCCTGGAGAGGGGGTGGAGCAAAATGGCGGGGTGAGCTGACCCAGGATTCTCTCCCCTCCAAAGTACAACAAAAGATTGGAAGAACTGAATTTCAGAGAATAAACATAATGCCAGCTCGTTAGAGACCTACAATACCAAGAAGGTGGAGATCATAAACCTTGCTTACACCTTCAGAGGCACTGGAACAGTAGGAGAGAACATTGCTACCTCCCCTAGAGTCTGCGTCGCTGCGGCGTGGGTGGGGAAGGAGCAGGGAAGGGGCCGCACGACCGGGGGATCATCCAGGACTCCTGCTGCTGATTCAGTGGAGACCCACTGACGGGGGGAAAGCTTCCATCTGCAGGGACCCTATAAATCAAGGGCCTTGGGAGACCAGAGAACAGAACTGATCTGAACCCAGACGGCATATGTGAGTAACAGCACCCCCCCCCCCCCCGCCCCCCCCCGCCCCGGGCAAAGCCAGTGGGCGCAGCCATCTTGCCCCAAGGCGGAGAGCTCATAACACGCGGCTCTTGACCCCCATCTAGTGGCGACAGGCTGTAACTGCAACTGAATTCTACCACCATGCGAAAAAACCACTCCTCTACCATCCAGCAATTTATAAAAGCCCCAGACCAGAAGGAAAACAATAAAAACACAGAATTAAGTCCTGAGGACTTGGAATTAGGTAAACTAAGTGATAATGAATTCAGAGCAGCTATAATAAAAAAACTCAATGAGGTAGAGAGAAAGATAGAGAAACAAGCTGAGTTCTGGAGTTACTTCACAAAAGAGATTGAAATCATAAAGAAGAATCAAACAGAATTACTTGAGATGAAAAACACAATGGACCAGATAAAACAGAATACGGATTCCCTGAATGCCCGTGTAGACAACATAGAGGAGAAAATTAGCATAATCGAAGATAGACAGGCTGAATGGCGCCAGACAGAGGAAGAAAGAGAACTAAGAATTTAAAAAAATGCGGAAAATCTCCGAGAGATAATGGATTCAATGAGGAGTAAGAACATAAGGATCATAGGAATTCCCGAGAATATGGAAAAGGAAAATCGAGCAGAAAGTGTGCTTAACGAAATTATTGAAGAGAACTTCCCAAATCTAGGGGTCGACAGAGAAATGTGTGTAGAGGAGGGTTTTAGATCTCCTAGATTTGTCAATGTAAAAAGACCTACTGCAAGGCACATAGTAGTAAAGTTGGCAAATAGGAAAGATAAGGAGAGAATACTCAGGGAAGTAAGGAAAAAAAAGAGAATAACCTATAAAGGAGCCCCTATCAGACTGTCAGTGGATTTCTCTACAGAAACCCTACAAGCTAGGAGAGAATGGAGTGATATATTCAAAGCTTTAAAGGATAAAAATCTTCAGCCAAGAATACTCTATCCAGCAAGAATTTCCTTCAGATATGAGGGAGAAATTAAATCTTCTCCAGACAAACAAAAGTTAAGGGAATTTGTAACAAAAAGCCCTCCATTACAAGAAATCCTCAAGAAGGCTCTCATACCTGAAAAAAGAAAAAAGGGAGAAAGGGGACACAATCCACAGACTAGGGAGACCGATGGATAGAACCAGAACAGGATAGCAATATTCAATTATAGCATTAGGGTAAAGGTAAGGAAACTACCAAAACAAGGACGATCTTAGCACTCTAACTACAAATTAATAAGACGAGTTGGAATAAAAAATGAAAATAATTATTTAGGAGGGGAAGAACAAAGGGTCTAAATCAGTATTGGTCAAGTAGGTAAGAGAGCACCAGAGAATAGACTATATTATACACGAGATTCTAAATACAAACTTCAAGGTAGACACTAAAATAAAGTACAGAACAGAGTCACAAATCATAAATAAGGAAAAATCTAAGAAACCCAGCATAAGAAATTGCAGTATTAAATGGGTAGTCTAAAGCAAACAGGAAAAGAAACACAGGAAAACAAGATAATGAGCGACAGATTAACAGCATTAAGTCCACATGCATCAATAATCACTCTCAATGTGAACGGATTGAACTTTCCAATAAAAAGACACAGAGTGGCAAAATGGATTAAAGAACACGATCAAACAATTTGTTGCCTCCAGGAAACACACCTCAGCCCCAAGGACAAACACAGACTCAGGGTGAAGGGGTGGAGGACAATACTTCAAGTAAATAGCAAGGAAAAAAAGGCAGGTGTTGCAATTCTCATATCAGACCAAGTGGATTTCAAAATAAGACAGGTAAAGAGAGACACAGAGGGACAATATATAATGATCAAAGGGACACTTCATCAAGAAGAAATAACGCTTATAAATATCTATGTACCCAACACAGGAGCACCAAGATTCATAAAGCAACTATTAACAGACCTAAAGGAAGATGTTAAATATCTGTGACCTCAAAAACTTTTCCTTCCACTGGTGTTAGTGTGAATTAAGTCAACAAGTATTTATTAAATAGCTACTCATGCTGGGCCCTTCCAGAGAAACAAAGATAAGTTTTTAGTTATCTAGATTTGATTGCTGCTGCCTAAAGAGTTTTCAATTTAATAATGGAGACATATTTTTACACAGCATTCCAGCTTAGATTAGGAGAATGAAAAGGAGCTAGCCAAGGGAAGAGCATTCCGGAAAGAGGCAACAGCCTGGGTAAAGCTTCAATAACAGGAAAGAGATGGAGTTTTCTAAGATTTAAAAGAAGTAGTGGTAAGTGAAAGGTGGAGTGGCTGGAGACAAGGTTGGAGAGGTGAGTGGAGGTGAGATTTGCAGGGCCTTGAAGACTTTAGTAAGGACTGGATTTTATTTCCTGTGTAATAGGAAGCCACTGCGGGGTTTCAAGCACTGAAAGATTCATAGTATTCAAAGGGTAATTCTGGTGGCACCATGGAAAATGTACTGGCTAGAGGAAGGATGGGGAAGAGATGATGGCGGCTTACATTGTGGCAGTAGCAGCATAAATGGAAAGAAATAGATACATACAATTGGAGCTAGAGTTTGCCTCTCCATGCTCCTCACTGCTGGGCTCACTAATGACCCCAAGAGCAGATTTAGGTGATCCTATTCTTGAGCTAATTCCTTATGGAAACAAGAACTTTGGCTCTGGCTTCAAATGATGGGCAATGGGCAAGTGATTCTTAGTCCTGAACTGTTTCTCTTTCCACAACCAGAGCTGACCTATGAGTCCCAATGCTAACCACTGGGGGATGTGCATTGGTCCCTTGATGGCAGCTCACTTCTCTTTCATGCTCTGGATCTCATCGTGTGGAACCTGCATCTAAGCACCTAGGCCAAATGTCCCTTTTCCACTCTCATGCATAGACCCGAGTTTCTGTTTTAGTCCTTATTACAAGTGACTAGTCTTTGAGAATCATGACAACGTCAGGGTCACAGTTATGTCATCACCAGGGCTTGTCTTTCCCAATAAATATATGCTGAATGAATGAACAAAGTAGCCCTATGAGGAAGATGGGGGAAGAGAGAAATTGAAGCTCATACCAGTTTTGGCCAAAACGACAGCAGTAAGTTGAATAGTCAGGATGCACTCTCAGGTCTCTGACCCTAGATTCTGTTAAAATTTGTAGATATAGTCTTTTTAGACAAAAGACAATTAAAACAGTTAAGTGTGGAAGTTTCAGGGTCCTTATAAAATAAATGTTTTTTCTTTTTTTGAGGAAGATTAGCTCTGAGCTAACATCTGCTGCCAATCCTCCTCTTTTTGCTGAGGAAGACTGGCCCTGAGCTAGCATCTGTGCCCATCTTCCTCTATTTTATATGTGGGACGCCTGCCACAGCATGGTTTACTGAGTGGTGCCATGTGCACACCCGGGATCCGAACTGGTGAACCCTGGGCCACCGAAGCAGAATGTGCGAACTTAACTGCTGCACCACCAGGCTGGCCCCTAAAATAAATGTTTTAATAGGAAACACCCTCAAAAAACACCTTAAGGGATAAATTGTGTTAATTATCCTTTACTCCTTCCAGACTTTATCTCTGTTGGTCTTTAGTCCTGATAGTCATATACACAACCCCCTTTGATATTCATTTTAATCTGATTTTATAAAAACAATATATTGTCCGAAACATTAAACGTCATTTTAACAACTGAGATTATACTTTTCAAATATTATTTACATATGCATACTCTGAAAATCTAAAAGAAAACAGATACAGAAATTAAAAATAGAGAACCAGTGTTTTATACTTTGGTTAAATAAGAAATTAAAAGATAAATGTGGTTTCAGAGCTTTAAAATTTTGAACATAAGATCCAGTGTCCACCTGATCTAAATAACGTAATTTGAAGCTGACTTCCTTTGACATTATAATTAATATAATAGGAACAGCAGCACCCTCTTGACACACATGTACAAAAATACTTAAACAGACTACAAATTAATCAATTCCAAGCATTAAAGAAGATAATTTCCTGGAGTACATTTCATCATAATCCACAATTTTTTTTTTTTTTTTAGATTGGCACTTGAGCTAACAACTGTTGCCAATCTTCTATTTTTGTCTGCTTTTTCTCCTCAAATCCCCCCAGTACATAGCTGAATATATTTTAGTTGTGGGTCTTTCTAGTTGTGGCATGTGGGACGCTGCCTCAGCATGGCGCCATGAGCCATGCCATGTCTGTGCCCAGGATCCGAACCCGAGAAACCTTGGGCTGCCGAAGGAGAGAGAGTGAACTTTACAACTTGGCCATGGGGCCGGCCCTCACAATTTTTAAAAGCATTTCTGCCAATGTTTAATGACTAGATATAAGCTTTAAATGTAATACTCACTCTTTCATGATACTTTTGGTTCTTCTCCCTAAGTTTCTTTATTTGAACCATGTATCGTTCTACTGCACTTTCCTTTATCTGACAGCTGATAATAAACAAAGTTAAGATGTGTTACAATTATTTATCTTAGGAGAAATTAATGAGAGAAAATTTAAAAATTAAACTAAATTATTTGAATTGAAATAAAGTATTAAAAATACAATAAAAACCCATTTCAGGATAAGGAACTTTCTTAATTGATTTTGTGTTTCTGAGTATATTTTACTCACTAAAATATATATTGAAGAGACAACTTTAAGCCTTTTTTTATAAATCAATCCCAATTTTTATTTCATAGTCACAATTTTTATACTTTCTAAGTATCTATAAATAATTCAGTTTAAAGGGAACCCAGGGAAGGGCACACAGAAAACATGCTTTCTAGAATTCTAAAAACATTCAGACAAAAATGGTAAACAAAACAGACTTTATAAGGGCAAGCACATCCTCTTGAAATCGTAAGATAACTAGGCATACCTATTGGTTCAAGTTCATTAGTATATCATCTCTTCTACGTATAGTAAAAGTTTCTTTCCTGACACAAATACATTTCTTTAACACCCAACAGACATTTGTTGAGCATCTGTTAGGTATGAAAGAAAGACACAAAAGTGCAGAAAGATTTTGGTATAGGCCATTTGATAGCTATCGAAGTGTTAAGTATATCTCTACATCTCTATTACCCAGTAAATCTTAGAACTTTAAATCTGAGACCAAAATAAGGCAATGGAAATAGCTCCATGTAACCCCCTTGCCTCAACTGAAACCAGAAAACAAAAATATAGCACTTCTGCGGTGTAGCGAACAGAGGAGTAGTTAAAGAATGAGAAATTCTGGGTTTCAGTCCTGTCCCTACCATTTCTTACCTACGTGACCTCAGGCAAATCAGTGCTCGGAACCTCAATTTCCAAGCTGTCAATGGAGATAACAGTACCCAGCTCTACAAATTTTTATAAGGATTAAAATAAGAAATCATATGTGAATGTTTCTAGCATAAAGTGCACAGTAAATTTCAGTTGAATTTGAATCTTACATTCTCAGCCCTTCTCCCAAAACATCATTCATATTTGTGACACTGTCTATTTAGTACAGAGAAAAATAAGCCTCCTTCTTCCAAATGATGAGAAAATGCAACATAAAAACAAAACAAGCAAATCTTTTAGTGGTAAAAAAGCTCCGTTTCGATACTATGAAAGTTGGATTTTAGGCCTGCTTCTCCACTAACTGCCTAAGGACTCGTAACCCATTGAGGCCTTAGCTTGCTCTTCTATAAGTAAGAGAATTGAAGGAGAGGAGCTCTATGGTTCCTTTTCAGTTCCAAAATTCAGCAGTTTACATTGATCAGTGCTCCCTTTCATGCAGTCACATACAGCATAGATTTAATAAGCTGCTATGAGCCTGGCATTGTTTTAGGCCGTACGTAGTGATGAACAAAATCTTCATGATCCTTGCCCATAAAGAGCTTACATTTTACTAGACAATAAAGAAGTAAACACACGGACTTATTCTTTACACCTTGTGATAAATATTATGGGGGAAACAACAGGGTACAAGGAGAACAGTAAATGGAAGGGACTGCTATAGAAAGGGTGGTCTCCACATAATAGTAAGAAATAAGGCTATAGGTAAGTATAAATCATCTTTTACTTCTTATCTAAAGTTTAGGTGTGCAAAAATTTTAAATGAGACTCTTCTCTACCTCCCATTTTTAAGGAGAAAAATAGAAACATTATAAATGAAAATTAACTGAAAAGAGTTTATGCAGATGTGTGCTAATTATTCATATAATTTCTGCAATTATAAATACAGTAATCCTAATTTCTGCATGGGTGGAGCAGGCAAATGAATCTCTAGTATATGGTCTCCATTGGTTGAGACTCAGTCTTTGGATAGGCTGGTTAACAGACTGACTCCCTAGTTTCAGCTGACAGTGTACCTTGGTGATGACTGATCATGCAAAGATCAGACTGGAGACTACATCCAGCCCCAACCCCAGATGTTGCATGGGACAAACTTATACTAAAAAAAAAAATTATTTGTTGTTTATCTGAAATTCAAATTAAATTGGGCATCCTATATTTTTATTTGCTGTATCTGGCAACCTTACACTTCAGCCTACCACCTCTCCCCTCAGAGCAGTTAGGAGCAAACAGCCTAGGGCTTTGTCTTTTGTTCCTTCTACAGTGAGCAGTTCAGAAAGATCTGAGTGACATTAGCAGGCCTCAGGGGGAATGCTGAGATGCCTTAAAGGTTTTGGCAACTTCATCACCCTGCCCCTCCTCCCCCTTCCCCCTCCATCCCCGCCCCGCTCCCCCTGCCCCCCATCTGGAGCATATGGTAGTTCCAGGTCTAACCTAGCCTAGCCTCTCCTGGGAATTCACTTGAACCTCCTCAGGCCTCATAAAGAGATGGATTTACCAGGAAGCAGATGAGGCTGAACTTCAGAACTCCATGCTATTAGTCACTGTGGGGATTCAAGCTTCACTGTTCTTTATATACTTTTCCCTTTCCATATCTCCTTCATCTACTCAGTGCCCTACCACACTACATGCTGAAGCAAGTGCAATGATAAACCAATGAGGTACTATACACTAAAGTAGTTTGAAAAGGATATAGCACTATTTTAAAGCACAATGATATGAAATTGTTAGTAATACAATGTGTTACCTTTCTCCTTCCCTCCTTGTATTATTTAAATGCTAATAATGAGTCAACTTTCTCCCTCTATGCAATTTCAATGAAAATTCTGAGAAGGAAAACAAACAAATTTGAATTCTCCGAAAAAATCTATACTTTTATCTATTTCTTTAACCCATAATCATATCCACACCTATTTCTGTATCTATATTCATACTCATTACAGGAAACGGGAGGGAAAACAAGTATAAAGGAAAAAAATAAAACCACTATTACCTAGAGGTGATCACATTATAGATTTAGCATTGGCAATCTCAGCTTTTCACAAACAACCACACAGGTCCATGACCTTATTTTCTTGGGATAGAGTTCCTATATACATGGAATTAGCTGATCAAAGTGCACGTCTGCTTTACAGTTATTGTTATTACTGTCAATGCTTTGAGAATATTTGAACAACTTATATTTACCAGTGGGTAAGAAAGTGCCTGTTTCACAGTAGGCATTTTATCACTGAGTGTAGTAAATTTAAAAAATTTACTTCCTAAATTGTTGGCAAAAATACTATCTTCTTTTTGCTTTCATGATGTGTCTCAGTCAAAATCCAAAAATATCTATTCAACAAAAAAACTCTGAGCTTGTACTATACACTGGGCTGTGCAAGTTACTAGAGAAACAAAGAGGAGTAAAATACAGTCTCCAAGGAGCATATAGTTTGTTGAGGGAAAGTCAAGCAGAAATTACCCTCCATATTTTTTCCCCTACCTTAAATATTCCCAATGCCTTACCCACACAAAAACACAAATCTCCAAACCACCCTTCCAAATAAATTTGACTTTCAAAAAGTCTACACTTTCAATCCATATCTATATATTTTTATCCACAACCGTATCCACATCTATTTATATATCTATATCCATACTCACCGTAAATACTGGGGGAAAAACAAATATAAACGAGAAAATAAAAAACACCATTACTCAGAGATGATCACTTTATAGATTTGACATTGGCAGTCTTGCCTCTTCCAAACAACTATAGAAGTTCATGACCTTTTTTTCTTTGGACAGATTCAAAAAAAGTGCAATTGTTCAGAAGTCATTTACTGCCTACTATGTGCTCTCAACTCTTTGTTAGGAGCTGAGACTGTATAAGAGAAATTTAAGACGCTGCCAGGGGACCCTTGGACAATCCTTCCTCAGCTAGTGAGGGGGCTGTCTTGGCTATTTGTCATGTGTCAAAAGTTCTGTCACCTGGGAACACATGAAATGAGTAAAGTGCCACTAGCACAGCACAGTACAGCAAGGCCTTGGCTATTTCAGTCCATGAGATTATTTATTTAGTTTTTACAAAGGAAAGAGAACAAAAGCATGGGATGTTCAATTTATATCTTGCACTAGATGATGAGAATTTTTAAATGTTTGCCTCTTTGTAAACCTCTGTTAAAGGGGAGAAAGACTAGCCTCTGGTTGACCCAGAAGAGAGAAACAGCTGCAATTGGATGTCATCACTGTAACCGTGGGAGCAAATTAGGGACCAGGTTCTATTTACAGAGGCTGACTTTTTCTCTGCTTCTCCTAGGACGAGATGAAGGAAGTTTTCAGTTATGTTGAGAAATGAATGCGGGTAGTTACTTAATGTTATCTCAAGTAGAAAATAAAAGGGAACTTTGTTTAAAGTCCCTTCCCATGGGTGTCCCTCTCTTGTGTTCTGATCCATTTACTCACTGTCTTCTAAAAGGAACATATGAATGCACTTGGAATCTCTCAAGAAGGAGACGGATTTTCCCTGAATATTGTTAAAAAGAATTCTCTTAAACTAAGATCCAGTCACCAGTATCACAGGCTCCCCACTTTCAACCTTGTCTTTCTCCAATAAATGGCTTCCTATTCCCAAATCCCAAGTGTTCCACAGGGCTCTGACCCTTGCCTAACCCACCAGAGTCTGCTCTTGCCCTCTCTCCCTCATTCTGCCTTCTGTCAGTTCCTGGACTGTGAAAAGCTCTTCCTCCCCACCAGCGTCTTTTCCATAAGCCTTTCTCTCCACCACTCTATGTCTCCATAACAACTGTTTCTCTTCCAGAGATCAGGTCAAACATCATTTCCTCAAACAAGCTTTTCCTGACTCCTCTGACTCTCTCAAGTCCTTTAGTTATATGGTTACACAGCATCATAGCACCTTAATTATAGCTATGTATTTTTTTTTTTAAAGTTTGAGTTATTGTTTAATGTCCATCCTCCACACTTCATCAGGGCAGGGACCATGTGGTCCTCTTCACTATTGTCCTCCAGTATGCAGCACTTGCCTTGTACATGGTAAACATTCAAGTAGTTGTTCAAGAAATGCATGAATGAAGTATGCTCTAATTTGGGAAAAGATTGACATGCATTCATTCACTCCCTAAGAATTATACATTAAAACACCCACTCTGTGCCAAAAGTTGAGGTTCAAAAGCTCTCAAGGGGCTTATTTTCCATTAGTTGGATAAACATAAACACAGAATAGGTATCACCTCTAGCTTTGTTTCTGCTCCTGGGAGTGAGACATAACAAAAATTCTTATTAAAAATAATTCTCTCTCTAAATCATTTAGTTTTGATCTGTAGCCATCTGGGGATAATGCAAATTGGAATATCTAGAAATGAAAAGTTAAATAAAGAAGAGAAATTTCCTCTTTTAATTCTTCTATAAATGCATGCTAACTATTCTATGTTGTATTTTCAGAGGTAAGCCAGCAAGCTGTTGTGTATATATGGGAGAGTGACCAATAATACAATGAAGAGAGGGAGGGAGCCAAAACTACATTAATGAATGCTGTTTCATAGCTACTACTTGGACTAGACTATAGTCAAAGTTTCAAAAACTTTTAAAAATATGTGCATAGCACAGAGTACAATTATGCCTCCAATCCACCTCCCATCCAGCTTCCTTGACAGATTTTGAGCACATCATTTTCCATTTGGAGTTACATGAGTCTTAACAATGATTGCCATTTACATATGGGAACTTGTGGATTTCATAATCTAAGCTTACTAATATTCTAGAAGTGCTTCGCTGGTAGGCAATTTGACTTCTTTTATTGGCCCATTTTGCACATCCTTTTTATTTGCTTTCGCCGTGTTTTCCATCGAGTTGCATAGCTAGTAAGAAATATACCTGTTTAGAAAAGAGACAGAGGGAAAGTAAATAACTTCTGTCTTTGCCCCTCTACTTGTGTTTACTCAAGATAAGGCACTGCTGGAACTTAATTTAAAACTGGCTTTTCCATTCAGACTGCTTCCCTGTCCCCTGACCTAACATCCACCACATGCTGGGACATCATGAGTCGACTAGCTTCTTGAGTCTGGTGAGTTCTGTGTTTAGCCCAGGTACAGCACTTCTCCACCCAGACCTTCTGAGAGACTCACTCCCTTATGTTCTTCATCTACATCTGTTGCCCCTATCAAGCTTCTTTAAGATCAAGGACTGAACAATTTGACTCATTTTCTTTCTCCACAGTGTGCAGAGTGCACTGCATATAGCAGAAGCTGAATAAATGTCTGTCAATTTTTTAAAAAATTAAGATAAAACAAAAGCACAACTTTCTATGAGCACCAAGAAACTAGGATCCAAAAGAATTAGATTTGGCAAGACTTGGTATAAAGAGCAAATAGAAGCACATATTAAAGTGTTTTTTAAATGGTTAAGAGGTTTACAAATGCAAAATAATAATAATAATGCTTTATTAGCAGTAACTGTTTATCAGCTATTAATTGCTTTTGTATCTATTAAAAATTATTAAAAATAATATTTTTAAAAGGGAAAATCAGGCACATTATTCACAGATGTTTATAGTAAGTAGGACTATTTCATGGATTTGGTATGGGCACTAAAGTTCTTTTCAGATTATAGTCTTCGTTAAAAGATTTTTATCTTTTAATTTCCATTAATCTAAAAAAAATAAAAGTGCCCATCCTTCAGTGTATTAGAGTGTGATAGAAAGAACATAACCTTTGTAATTATTTGTTAAAATGACCGGAAACTCCATGAGAGTGGGGATAATGTAGTTCTTGTGCGTTACTGTATTTCCCAGCCTAGCACAATAGATGCACAATAAATCCTTGTCAAATGAATAAAGGAATGGATGGATGAATAAATCAGGCAGATGTGTTTTAATCCTAGATCCACGACCTATTATCTAACTGACCTTCAGCAGGTTACTTAATCTTTTTGAGCTTCAGTTTCCTCATCTCTATAGTGAGAACAAGAATCTTATTCTAAAAGCTGTTGTAATGATTAAATAAGCTAATATTTAAGGCACCTAGCATAGTGTCTGACATATAGGAAAAGCTTAATAAGTATCATGTCCCTTTAGTTATAGCTCCAGATCATGCTTCTTCAAATTTCAAGTAGCTGTAAAGCAGAGGATGTCTGCCTGCTGCCAAGTATGATGCTGTGGGAAAGACTAATCTATGTGGTGTGCTACTGTCAACCTTCCTCACTGATGTGGATCACTGAATCCACAGTCTACACAGATCATTCAGATCCACAGCAGAAAAACTCTCAAATGAAAACACACTTTTTCCCTGTAGACACGCTGCTCACACATCCAGACCTCCAGTGAGGCTCAGTCGTTGTGTCTGAGACTTTTCTTTTCTAGCCAAGTGTGCTCATCTCCATGTTCTAACAGATTTGAGTATAAATGAGTGAAAATATACTACAATACTTTCCAACTGAAAACTACAAAGGAGACACAATAAAAAGATTTAATATATTAAGACAGGGTAATAGCTTCTCAGATATGGAATTATTGAGAATAATGCCATAAGCTACATACCAAAATGTCTCATTATACCATCACAGTTCACGGAAACTTATCAGCTAAGAAAAAAATTGCTTTCTTTTGTTTCAGATGCAGAGTTGAATTTCTATATTATTTTGTATTTTAGAATTAACCTGCGCGTTGCACGAAAAGCATGCTGACAAGTGTTTCATTTTACAACAAAAAATTACTATTTAACTGATTTTTTACTATAAAATTATTTAAAAGTTAAAACAAATGTCGACATTAATCTCTCATTTTTTTTCCTGAGTCATCTGGAAGAGATCAAATGTTATGGTTCCCACCTGCAGTACCCATCTGGTACTGGAGGAAAAATGACCTCACCTCACTCAATTATCTCAGTTACCTGGCTCTTATGTTTTCAACTCTCTGTCTAATGTATAATCAGTTACCTAACTGCAGCTCATAGCAAAGGAATTTAATAAAATATGAGTGAAAATGTGGATCCATTAAGCACAAATGATTTATGCATAAACTATATTAAGATTGTTTCACACACTTTCCAGAAAATTAGTAAGCCAGTTGACTGCCTGCTTAATAGTTGCATTTTTGTAATAAGCTAATGACATTACCTCAAAAGGTACTTTTGCATTTGATAATATCCTACAAACAATGGGGATTTTCATAAACGTTTACAAGAAGATACGGTTTCTGACCACCTAGCGGATTTCTATCTCAGTAAAGGGTGAGAATAGTAGAAAAAAATATTCACAAAGTAATGCAATTATTGTCCAGGGAGGTTTCACTTGGAATAATTCCTAACAAATGGACACCTAATTTGTTTGTCAATAACTGCAAACATCTGTTGAGTGCCTGATCTGTGCGTGGCACTTTCCCTGGCCTTTGGTTATAAAACATAGAAGAGGCAACATCGCTACTTAGACTGATATGAAGATAGAAGCATACTCCAGCAGAACTTTAAAAAATAATGAGCAACTTTAAAAGACTTTAGCAAAATCGTGCAGATAATGAATGCTACAGAGCTCTTCGCCCACACTGTGACCTTTTGTGCCCGCCTGTTTTTCCTCTCCCAACACTGTTCGGGCGTTCAATAACATACGTCACCGAGTCAGGGCAGGTGAGGAGGCTGGGTTTGAAAGACTCAGGTCTCCAGCCTTTTCAGTGTCTATTCCATAATCACCTTCTGTCAGAAAATGTTTCAAAGAATATTCCCCAAATGCTTCTCAGTGAAAATTAAGAAGTTTGTTTAGTAAAAATGGATATATAATAGCCATCTTCTTCAAAGGTACTGCTATCCCATAATGCTTTACTTGATTCTGCAAAATTACCCAAGAAACAGAGTGCGTCCCTTCCAGCGCAGTCTCAGGATCCTGGCTCAAAATCTAGAAAGCTCCTAATGACCTTTTTTCATGACTTTGTGGGGCCATGAATGTGTAGAAATCTCTTAACGATTCCTTTCATAATTTTGTGGAGGCTGGGAGGGATGGCAGTTCTGCCCTAAGACCTTTCTGGACATTTGGAATGGACCCTGACATTTGTTAGCTAATGTTTTATATAAATGGTAGACTAAAATGGAAGATATTTATTTAATAGCATTAGTAAGACCAAAGTTCTGAGTAAGAGTCCATCAGGGGTTGAGGGCATGATTTAGTTAAAAGATCTTTATATGAGTGTTGGAAGTCTTGAAGTCTAGTCCCGGCTCTGCCATTAACTTACTTGTGTAAGTCTAACAATAATAATATTAACCATAATAATGCAATACTTCCAAAAGCCTTTGTTAAAGAGCAATCTAACTTAAAAGGAACACATCTTTAGTGTGCTGCACTATATATTTGAAAACGTTCACAGCACTCATCTTCAACAAAATATAACTCCTTTAATACTGAATAGCAACTAACCACTTCAATAAAC
Organism: Equus caballus; assembly: GCF_041296265.1. Classification (NCBI taxonomy): domain Eukaryota; kingdom Metazoa; phylum Chordata; class Mammalia; order Perissodactyla; family Equidae; genus Equus; species Equus caballus. The sequence continues at coordinate 62,225,696 of NC_091690.1, forward strand.
CCTCATCTTTGGGAATTCAAAAACAGATGTTGGCTCATAGGCAAGCCTCTCCCAGGGGCACAAACTAGATGTTCAATAAATGTCTGATTTAAATAATTGATTTGCAAATAATGCCTGCTCACTTTATCCATGGTCATATTTATCTGCTCATAATGTTGTATATACCCTAATTTTAGAAAGTAAAATCACTTTCAAATTCTCACTTCTGCTAGAACACATTTTTAACACAATTTTTAAATGTTCTAGAAATGATTTCCAGCATATGTTAAAAAAAAACACACCCAGAATTCATTTAAAGCTTTTTAGTAGTGCTGTCACCTAAAAGTTAGCTTAAAAAATTTCAGACCTCTTTTTGTATAGGTTATATATATACAGCCCAAAACAGCTTTAAAATATAAAATACAGCCAGTTTGGAGATATGTTAAACAATCATATATTCAAATCAAGGTATTTAAAAATATCTGCACGAACGGCATTTTCAACTTTCACTTGCATGATTGATGATGTGCGTTACATTAGCATGTATTTTCTTTACCAATACAAATCCTTCGGTCAGTGGCACATTTTTGAACCACATATTCCCAAACTGTATTGGACTCTTAGCTTAAAAACTCGTCTATCTTCTGATCCAGAATTGCTAATAACAAATAGTTTAAAATGCAGCATATTACACTAACTTCTCCAGCAACCAGAACTACATTTTTTCCCAACTCCTGCTGTCCTTCAATTTTAGAAATACCAAAAAAGAAAAAAAAAGAAAGATAATCATGAAAATAATATTGTGAGGATAATGGAAACACATGCAGTACTTTCATACTCTGTCGGTGGAGAACGAAAAGGTTTCTCTCTGTCTTCAAAGAGCATTGGTGAATATAAAGAAGATCAACTGGGGTGGGGTGTTAGGGGTGTCGGTAAGGAAATCCATGAGCAATTATCACACACTCTCATAAATATCCAGTCTTATTATTTTCCTTCTCTGCGGTCACAGAAATCTTTCCTTTATTGTTTCTTAAATGGGACACCTCCCACCTTCCAAACACTTCCTCAACTCTCTCTGCCCAGCAAAGAATTAATTACGGAGTAAGGGGGGGGGGGGGGGAGCAGAGAAAACGAACAAGGTACTATACAAATCTAACAAACTAATAAAAGAAAGAAACCAAGTGTCCTGGTTAAAGGGATGTTGCGGCATCCAGGACAAGCGGCTGAAACCAATCTATGGATTGAGGGGGTGGGGATGAAAGACCATCGACAACACAGGAGCGCTTAGGAAGTCCCGGCTGTGGGAGGGGCTCTGAGATGGTATTGAGGATAACCTTGGACAAGTCTATAAATCTCTCTGACCCTCAGTTTCTCTTCCATCTTTCCTATCTCCTGTCGGGGTTATTAATGAGGCTCAAATGCTTTGGGAAAATTTTCAAGTGGTAAAGCCCCATACAAATGGAAGGCATTGTTGCTTTACTGAGTATTTACTGGGTGCTAGAGACTGTGAGGGCACCACGGAGGTTACAAACCTGAACCAAATTCAGATCCTGTCCTCCAGGAGCAGAAGATCTAGAAAGACAAAACAAAACAACGAATCCAGGGGTTCTACTGCAAGGAGGAAAGAGAGATGGGTTAATATTCTGACCAGATCAAAAGGTTCTCATAGGCTCACCCCTCCCAGCGGTCCCTAACGGCCCAGGAACAGCGCCCAGAGGAGGACTCCAGGAGGGCGCGACCCCAGGCCCATTGGGGCAGACCAAGCCCCAGGGCTGGTGGGGGTGGGGCAGAGATGCTCGTAAAGTCTCGTCAGAGTGGAAGGAGTCAGGGGCCGAGCGAGGAGGCCAGCCAGTGTCGCGACCTCCCCTTGACGGCTTTCAGGTGCGGATACACGGCAGTGGGCTGGCAGGTAGCACTCCTGTCGGGCTCGCGGGCCAGGTCCACCCACTCAGCCGCCGCTGCCGCCGCGCCCACCGTTTCCAAGGCGACTGGCGCGCTGTGGCTTCCTCTCCCACCATCAAGCACAGCCGCCAGCGGCGGGCCGGGCGCGCTCCCTGGTGGCCGCACGGGGAAGAGTCCGGGCTGAGGGCCCGCGCCGCCGCCTTCCTCGCCGCATATCTTCCACCGCCGCGGCTCATCCTGCTGATTCCGCAGAACGTGTACGCGCTCCTTGCCTCCCTCTAGTGGCAAACCGGGAAGTGGCGAGTTGTGTAGAGACATGACAGGCGGGTTCTGTGCTGTGACCGTGAGCTGGTCAGTTTCGTCTCTGGGTCTGTTTCTTCCTCTGTAAAATGAGACGTCAAAATTGGTCAGTGGTTTTCCAACAACTCTTAAGATGGAGAGAGGGCTGCGTGCGCGTGATGGGGGTTCTGCCCGCCTCTGCCCCGTTCTGTCCCTTTCGCCACGGCAGCTTTTCTTCTTTCTGCTTTTGTTCTGTGTAAGAGGTCTTTTGGGTTTAGCTCCAGATAGAGTTGCAGATCCCTGGACTAAATGCTTGTATGGTAACTTCCAGCTCTGAAAGTCCTTCATCCTGCCTATTTTCCTTTTCGCTTTACTTTCTTGCTCCTAAACCTCAAGAAAACCAATATAGATTCCATCTTTCCCCTCTTTCTCCTTTTCGCTAATTCGAAGGAAAAAAATATCACACACCTACAACCTTTAAAGTTCTCCCTTTCCTCTCCTGCATTCTTTCTTATTCTCTGCCTCAAGACAATTTCTTACGTCCTGGGAGCACCTCCTTCCGCTAGGTTAGATCCCAGTCAATTATTTATCCTTTTCTCCCGGGAAGACGGAAGTGAGGCGCTCTCTTGGGCTTATGCTCTCTTCATAAACCACCTGTCTGGCATTCTTGGATTTGATTTTTAAAAAATAGGTTATCATATGTTTTATGATTAATGTTGTGTTATATTAATAACGTATTAAGAGCTCCTTAAAGGAAGGGAATTGAAGCAGTTAAAAATATTAGCTTTTACTTAAGGGAATTTTTCTCATCAGTAGAAAGTCATCCAAAAATAAGCTCGTTTGAGATAACTTATGTGTTCCAGCTCATTGGAACCTCCGTTTATTCTATCACTGTTATATATTTGTTGAGCGCCAATAATTCGCTGTGACCTGCATATCCCATACAGATCTTTTGGGTACTGGGTCTTCCCTAGAATAACGACAACAGGCAGGTTATGGGTAAAATTATTAAATAGAGTGCAGGTGCAGGAGAAAAAGAAAGCTACCATTAAAATTTTTTAAAGCATGGGGATTTTTCTTTTGGTTGTTGTTAAATGGCAAAACAGTTTTGAGATTCTTCAGCACTTTGAATTCATTCCCAAATCATTTCCTATAAATCTCAGGCCTGCTTCTTTTACGAGAACCTGGGCCCATGGTCAAAAATGTACTTTTATCCTGGTATTTATCTTCTGTACAGTGTTCCTTATGGTGTTCGCCAGTTGGTGGTCAGTGAAGCCAGATAAAAACCATTTGCTGAGTTTCCTCATTTGACCTTGATTTTCTGTTAGCCTTGCCATGTTGAATGATGTAGAAATAGAGGTTGGAGAGTTTCTGTGGTAGGAAAAGCCAAATCTGATTTTGGCAAAACCACAAAGAACCTGTTTGGTATGCACAGTTGCTAAACAGTTTACACTTTTAAAATTTTTCACCTATTTTCACTGAGGATCACTCCCTCTGCAAACAGACCCTAAGGCACGTTTTGGGGATTTAAAGTTTTAGTATTAAATCTCACAATAATTTTTAGAGACCCGAGCTAGTGATTAACCTATTGACTTTGCAAACCAGTTCCAACTTCTCATAAATCAGAAATTTTGTTGACAACAAAGTCACTTTTGAGTAATAGCAAAGCCCTGCTATGGCTTCTTTGTTCCTGACAAATGTGAAACAACCAAATTGGTGTTTTGGAAAAAAAAAGTCGTGAAGTAAAATATTCTCTTGAGAGGAAAAGTTTGCCCTACCTTTAAGCAGGCATGGGGACATACTCAGAGAGGGGATTGTGTTGTGACCCAAAGTCCATTGGCATGTTGCAGTATTAGAAAATGGGATTGTTTCCCACTGTATTGATAAGGGTGGCAGTTTTTTCCTTTAGGCCAGAGGCATAGCTCTACAATATACCCCCTTGTCTTCACCTCTTCCATTCAAGTTGAACTTGAATGACCGGAACTCTGGCAGAAAGAGATCAGATCTCTTCTGACATGACAAAAAAATCTAGAACTATATATATAGAGATTATATATATTAATAGTCAATTTCTTCAGACAAATGTGCCAAGGTAATTAAATGAAGAGAGGGTAATATTTTCAACAAATGCTACTGTAATTACTGCATATTATTTTGAAAAAAGTCAACCTTGATCTGACCATACACCATATAAAAAATTAACTCAAATTGAATCATAGATCTAAATATAAAAGTTAAAACTATAAAACTTCTAGAGTAAAACATAGGAGAAAATCTTTGTGACCTTGGGTAGGCAGAGATTTCTTACATAGGATACAAAGAGCATTATTCAAAAAAAGAAGAAAAGTAGTAATTTGGACTTCATCAAAATTTAAAACTTCTCTTTAGTTAGTTTTAAGAAGATGAAAAGCAAACCACAGTCTGGAAGAAAATATTTGTAATACATATACCTGAAAAAATGCTGGTATCCATAATTTATAAACAACTCCTAAGGCTCAATAATGAGAAAATAAAACAACCAATTATAAATAGCAAAAGGTTTGAACAGACACTCCACAAAAGAAGATATATCAATGGCCAATTAATACATGAAAATATGCTCAACATTGTTAGTCATCAGGGAAATGCAAATTAAAACCCCAATGAGATACTGCTACACACCCGTTAGAATGGCTGAACTTAAAAAGACTGACAATACCATGTGTTGACAAGGATGTGAAGCAACTGGAACTTTCATATATTGTTGGTAGAAAAGTAAGATGGCACCACCATTTTGGAAAATAATTGGTAGTCTCTTATAAAGTTAAACACATTTACTGTATGACCCAGTAACCCCACTCCTAGATGTTTATTCAAGAGAAATGAAAATGCGTGTTCATAGTAGCTTTATCATAATAACCTAAATCTAGAAATAACCCAGATATCCATCAACAGGTAACTGCATAAACAAAAAGTTTCTGTCCATACAATAGAAACTACTTAGCAATGAAAAAAAAATGGACTATTGATACATGCAACAATGTGATGAGCCTCAAAAGCATTTAGCCAAGGGAAAAAGCTAGGTGTGAAAAACTATACGCTGTATCATATGAAATTCTAGCAAAGCCTGAAAACAGGTGAGTTGTTGCCTAGTGCTGAGGGGGAGGCATGAGGGGATTGAGTGCAAGGGAGCAGGAGGGAACTTTGGGGGATGAAGGAAATGTTCTATAACTTGGTTGTGGTGGTGGTTACAAGGATGTGTGCATTTGTTAAAACTTGGCAAATTATGTGTTTAAATAGGAGTATTTTATTATATATAAATTATGCCTTCATAAAGTTAATTTTTTTAAAATAGCTACAAATTATTTGTACTCCTCCCGTCAAGAGGTGGGATCTCTGTTTCCTCTCCTTAAATCTGGATGGTCTTAGGACTGCTTTTACCAAGGGAGTATGGTAGAAATGACTGTGTCACTTCTGAGGCTGGGTCATAGAAAGTCATGCAGCTTCTTCTGGGTTCTTTTGGGATACTTGCTCTGAGGGAAGCCAGCTGCCGTGTAAAAAGTCCATTTACTTTGAGGCAACCATCCTGGAGAGGCCAAGTGTAGTCTCTGGGGTCAACCCTTCCAGCTGAGTCCTGCCTTCTAGGCCACAAAGTGCCAGAAGCCATCTTGGGTCCTCCCAGCTAACTCATCCATCAGCTGAGTTTTGCTGAGTTGATACCAGTTGATGCCACAAGGAGCAAGAGATTGCCAATTACTAACCTACAGATTCTGAGATATGGTGGTTGTTTTAAATCATTAAGTTTTGATAGTATACTGATTATCCATTACTATGTAACAAATTACCCCAAAATTTAGTGATTCAAGATGACAATAATCACTTGTTATTTCACAGTTTCTATGGATCAGGAATTTGGGAGCAACAACTGGGCAGTTCTAACTTGGGGTATCTCATGAGGTCAGATGTTGTACAGATTCTCTCTCTGTCTGAAGGAGCTTTCAGTCTAGGGGAAGCGGGAGGCAGACATGATAATAGGCAATTGCAACACAGTTGGAGAACCCCTGGAATAGGGGTGAAAGCAGGGTGCTAAGGGAAAACCTAACCCAGTCTTGAGGGTCAAGGAAAAATTTTTGGAGGAAGAGAAGTCTAACTTGAGACTTGCCAATGAGCAGGAATGTCAGTTTGGTGGGTTGGGTGTGAGAGGGTCTGTGGCAGAGGGATGGGCATGTACAAAGGCCTTGAGTTAAAAACAAAAATGATGAGTTTCTTATGGAGCCAAAAGAAATTACTAATGGTTAGATAATAGGGTCCCAGAGAGAGGAGGGGAGTGAGACAAGAGGCTGGAGAAGCAAGCAGGGACGGATCATGACAGGTCCTTTGAAGCATGCCTTTATGATGATGAAAGTTCATTTTGGCTACAATGTGGAGGAGGATGGGAGAGGTCAAGACAGGGACAGGTTCCAGGATGAACTTCACTGTTCCAGTCTTTCTTCTGCCTCAGGGCCTCTCACTTAGGTCTAGTTTCTGGTTCAGAAAACATGTCTCAGTCTCTACCCTTTGCAAGATTGCAGTGAGTAGAAAAAGCGTGACCTCATCTCCCTGGCTTAAGTTATCAGCTTGCCCAATCTCTGGAGCCTTCTGTGACTCAGGTGAGATGCCCACCCCCGTACCTGAAAGTAGTCTATGAAACTCTGCCTCCAACAAACCTATTAAAAGAGTTAGAACATATGGAGTAATATTACCTCACATCTGGAGAATGAAGCAATATAGATTCTAACTTCCATCTTTTAGGAGCTGTATTTGTATAATTGTTTTCCAGTTGACTTCTTTTTATTGTTGTAAGAACACACCATGAGATCTACTTCTTAACAAAATTTTAAGTGTACGATACAATATTGTTAACTATGGGCACTGCATGTTAACATAGAGCAGATCTCTAAAATGTATGCGTCTGGCATAATAGAAACTTTATACCCACTGAGCAGTGACTTCCCATTTCCTCCTCCTCTGAGCCCCTGGCAACCACCGTTCTACTCTCTGCCTCTATGAGTCTGGCTATTTTAGATATCTCGTATAAGTGGAATCAGGCAGTATTTGTCCTCTGTAACTGGCTTATTTCACTTAGCATAATGTCCTCCAGGTTCATCCGTGTTGTTGCAAAGGGCAGAATTTCCTCTTTTTTAAGGCTAAATAGTACTCCATTGTGTGACTGTGCTGTTTTCTTTATGCATTCATCCATCAATGGACATTTAGGTTGTTTTAATATTTTGGGTATTGTGAATAATGCTGCAGTGAACATGGGAGTGAGATATCTCTTCCAGATCCTGATTTCAATTCTTTTGGATAAATACTCAGAAATAGGATTGCTGGATCATATGGTAGTTCTATTTTTAATTTCTTTTTTCTTTTTGAGGAAGATTAGCCCTGAGATAACTACTGCCAATCCTCCTCTTTTTTTGCTGAGGAAGACTCGCCCTGAGCTAACATCTGTGCCCATCTTCCTCTACTTTATACATGGGATGCCTACCACAGCATGGCTTTTGCCAAGCAGTGCCATGTCCACACTTGGGATCCGAACCAGTGAACCCCGGGCCGCCAAGAAGCAGAAGGTGCGAACTTAACCACTGCACCACCTGGCTGGCCCCTATTTTTAATTTTTTAAGAAACCTCCATACTGTTTTCCAAAAATTTTATACACAATTCTGTTGTTTTCCTGCCTATTGGAAACAATGATTTAGAACAGACTGTGGGAAAATGTGCCATATAAAAATATCACAAAAAGAATAAAGAGTTTACAGTACTGATAGTATATGTTCAAAACCTGAATAATAATCTAAAACAAAGTTCTCAAAAATTTTGACTTAACAGACTGGATTGGAAAGGAAATACTATGTACTTGAATAGAAAAATATATAGCACTGAATATTGTCAATGTCAGTTCTTTCCAAATAAATGTATAATTTTAATGCAAATCTACAAAAAAAGTGTTTGCAGAAGGGAAAATAATTGGGGCATTTTCAGGACTATATATCAATATTAGCAAATCCAAGGTGGTATGCTGTATTTTTAAATAAAAAGAAATAAGGAGGTTTTGGGTTACTCCCTGCCCTTCATATGGTGTTGAGGAAATACTAAATTTCTGGACATATCACATCATGTGATTCCATTTAAATGATATGTCCAGAAAAAGCAAATCTACAGAGACAGAAATTGAGAGAAGACTTCTGTACACAATAGGGCTGTACCCAATAGGGTTGCCAGCAAGGGGACCACTTGGAGAGGGAGTTGTCCAAATGAGTGATGAGCACCTGGGCAGCATCCTGCAGAGAGCATGGTCTTTGGACTCTGAAATCCAAAGATCCTTCTAGTGAATGCACCTGACTCTGGGAATTGCTCATTGTGGAGTCTGGTGAGACTGAGAGACATAGGATGCAGAACCACACTTTGCTGATGCTTTGTTTCTTTAAGAACAAGAAATTTGGAGTAAGACCGTCCAGAGTTTTTCTGAAGCTGCTTACCAGCCGTGTGACCATGGGTAAGTTACTTCACCTTTCTGTACCTTGCTTTCCTCATCTATACATGGAGATAACATTACATAGCTCTCAGGGCTGTTCTGAAGATTAAATAAACATCTGGTACAATTCCTGGCACATAGTAGGTTCTCAATAAATATTAGTTCTCCCTTGTACTCCTTGTAAATATTATTTTAGAGTGAATGCCAGACAGTAGGAAAATGTGGAGCTCTTCTGGGCCACATTTCCCATGTGGCTGGAGAGGGCTTGCTCCACTCAGCATCTTTATCTGGTGGGACCCTAATATGCACCTCTGACCCAGCTCCAAACCTGTATAGCCAGCTGCCCACTCAGCATCACTTAGATGTCTCACAGGCACATCATGCCAAAAACTCATCATCTCCCACCCCCTCCTGCTTGAGGCTGTGTCCCATATTCAGTCAACAGCACCAGCACCACTTCAGCTTCAGGCCTAAAGACTAGGAGTCATTCTCGACTCTTTCCTTTTCCTCAAATCCCAGATCTAATCAATCTTCAAGTTCTGTCAGTCTACCCAGAGATTGAGTGGATTGGACCCATTCATTAATTTTAATCCAAAAATATTTGTTGAGCTCCTATGGACCAGGCACCATGACGAGCTCCGTCTTCACTGCCTCCTCCCTAGAACAAGCTGCCATCTTCTCCTGATTTGACTGAGGAAATATCTTCCCGACTGGTTGCCCTGAATCTACTCTTTACCTCCTCTAATCCTTTCTCCAAATTCTGCCAGAGGTTCATTTCTTTGCTTAAGACTTTAAATGTCTTCTCACAGAGTCCTTAGGAAAGGGTTCCTGACATACCTGATAAGGCTCTCTCAAATTCAGGCCCACTAGGTCAGGTTCCCCTGTTATGTGCTCCAGTCATTGGTTGGGTTCCCCCAGAAGCAAACCCTGGGATTGAGATTTGAGTGCAAATAGTAGGTTATTTGGGAGGTAGTCTCAGGAAGCTCTGGTAGGAAGATGGGGGAATGAGGAGAGAAGAAGCAGCAGCCAGCTCAGAGTGCATTAATAAACAAGTTACCAGGAACTGGAGAACTGGGGCTCGGTCTCTCTGGGGAACTGTGGGAGACAGTATATGCTAAGGACTGAATTGTATTCTCCCAAAATTCATATGCTGAAGCCCTAACCTCCAGTGTGACTGTATTTGGAGACAGGGCCTATAAGGAGATAACTGAAAATTAGGGAAGGCCTGTGATGAGATAGTAAGGGTGGGGCTTTGATACAATAGGATTAGTGTCTATAAGAAGAGACACTGGAGAGCTCCGGTGAGCGCTGTCTCTTCCTGAGAGAGCACACATGTGAGCACACGGCGATATGGCAGCCTCCCACAAGCCAGGAAGACAGGCTTCCCCAGAAACCAACCATGCTGGCACCCTGATCTCAGCCGTGCAGCCTCCAGAACTGGGAGAAGAGAAATTAAATTTCTGTCGTTTCAGCCACTCCGTCTATGGCATTTTGTTACGGCAGCCCAAGGTGAGACAACATAGAACGTTCTCAGAGTTAACCCACCCGGACGGTGAGGAAGCTGGGTGGTTAACTCAATTCTCATTTGTCGTCGGTGGAGGAATGTCCGGAGGGCACTGACTCCTGGCACTGTGGCTTGCACCGTGCAGGGGCTGAGCGTACGCCTCTCCTCTGTGGGCCAGAGAAGCCCTCACTCAGCCTGAGAGTCTCTTGCAGGAAGAAGCCTCCGACTTGCCTGGTGCGTGCTGAGGGGATATGGGCAGGGCAGTAGGGTCCACCACAGCTCCCAGAATGCACTTTACCTCCCTTTGTAGCTCTCCTTACCCTGTAATGAGTCATTCGGCTAATCTGTTAGCTCTCTAAGGGTGTAGACAATATCACTCTGCATGGTGAATATGCTGCCAGGGCCTAACACAGACTGACACGCCATAGGGCTCAAGAGATATTTAGTGAATATTTGGGTAAATGAATAAATGGCGATTCTTTTCAGAAAGTAACCCAGGCTAGTCATGCCTGGTTATTTGACAAATAAATTACACATGGAGGTAAAACCTCTAACTTATTGTTACATCTGAATCCCCACATTCACATAAATCACTGAAATTTCTTAACAATAGCCAATTAAGGGCCTGACTAAGCTTTCTAGATAAAGCTTAGGACGTAAATTTTTATCCCTTTGCAGCAAATACAGTCCTAATACCTTTTCTCTAGACCCAGGCCACTCCACATGTTGCGCTGGGGCCGGGGAAGATGAAACACACACAGCCCACCCGAGCAGCAACAACTGGGCTCAGCCCCATGGCTCTCGCAAGATGACTCCTAGCTGCCCGACAGCATGAACACAAACAGGTAGAGCACACGAAGATGGTGTTATGGAGCTTGGACTTAATCCTGTGAGCACTGGCGAGCTGTGGAAAGTTTCCCATTGTGCCCAAAGCAAGACTTCAGAACGATTAACGGAACAGTGAGATTTAGGCAGGAATGGAATGGGGAGAGACCGGAGGCTGGGAGACAAGAAAGGAGCGAAGGGGCCTCATACAACGTGGCTGATAGAAACTTTTGAGCTGTGTGAAACTTTCAGTTGTGGGGCACTAAACGGGTTGGGGACAGAGGAATCACTGCGGTGAATGAATCAAAGTGCACCCTTTCCTCTTACTTTTTTACCTTTGAAGTTATTTCCTAAAGCATCAAAGGGGTGTTTATAAGAAAAGTAATATGCAACCACAAAGGTTCCATGTAAAGAACCATGAACGGGAGTTCCCACAGCTGTGTAAGTCTAAAAGGGAGGTGAAGTGCCGTTGATTTTTGTGTGTTCTTGGGATAATGCATGAATGTTCCATGTGTACAGCACTTTCTCTGAAACTAATAAACTTTGAACTTTTTTTTTTCTTTTTTAAGGAAACGTGGTTATGCGGGTTGCTGAGCCAGATGACTGGGTGTGACAAAGATTGCTCCCAGATAAACAAGTCAGACTTGCACTCGGTAATAAGTGATGGGTGAAAAATGGCAAGGCCAACAGGAAGGGGCTTTTTTCTTTCTTTTTTTGGTGAGGAAGATTGGCCCTGAGCTAACATCTGTTGCCAATCTTCCTCTTTTTCCCGCCCCACCCCCCACAAGCCCCAGGACATAGTTGTATATCCTAGTTGTATGTCCTCCTAGTTCTTCTATGTGGGATGCTGCCACAGTATGGCTTGATGAGCGGTGTGTAGGTCTGTACCCAGGATCCCAAACAGCAAACCCTGGGCTGCCAAAGCAGAGCATGCGACCTTAACCACTACACCACTAGGCTGGCCCCAACTTTGTGCTTTTAAGGGTAAAACTTTGCTTAAATTTAAAATATTCTGCTTAACATTTTGTATATCTTGATTGTAGTGGTGATTACATGATAATATTCATATATCAAAACTCATTAAGTTCTACATTTAAAACTGGTGACTTCGGGTGTATGTAAGTTATGTTTCAATAAAGCTGATTTTTAAAAATTGAATAAAGTTCAAATATACCCAGAGATGAATTCAGACATACAGGAATACATAAGTATGATTCCATTTATATAAAAATCCAGAAAATGCAAACTAATCCATAGTGAGAGAAAGCAGGTCCGTGGTTGCTTCTTTGGGGGTAGGGTAGGGACAGGAGGCAGGAATTACACAGAGTCATGAGGAAATTTACAGTCATCATAGATATGTTCACTATACCTTACTGTGGTGTTGGTTCAAAGGGGTGTACGTATGTCAAAACTTGTATTTGAATGAAATGGTAAATCTCTTTACTATTGGCTGTAAACTTTATTATGTTGGGAACCATGTCAATCACCTTCACCCCTATATCTCCAACATCTAACCTAAGGCCTGGTGTATATTTGTTGAATAAATAAAAAATGAATAAATTAACAGTGTGGGAAATATTACCACAGTAGAATGAAAGTAGTTCCCAGCTCTGTCATGTTCTAGCCATGTAAAGGTCTCTAAGTCTCAGTTTGCTCACTTGTAAAGTAGGATTAATAATACTTGCCTCATAGGATTGTTGGGAGGGTTCCAAAGGTGTATCTAATGAACTACAAAGTGGGCCTTGGCATGGTAATTGCTAAATAGGTGGTAGCTTTTATTACTATTTGCCAGATATGCCTTGTAAGTTAGGGGGAATTGTGCCAACCAATTATTTTGCACATATGCATTTTCAGCATACTCTATAGCCGTTTCAAATAGGGAGTGATGCAAAGAACTTTTGTCACATAGTAAATCCCTGCATAAATGTGATAATTAATGGATTACTCCAGAAACTGGATTTTAAAGTGATATAGACTTAAAATTAGGTAAAATTGCTTTTAAAATAAGCCAGACGATGGTTTCATGGGTGCATGTATATGTCAAAATTAATTAAGTTGTACACTCGAAATATATGCAGTTTATTATATGTTAATTATACTGCGATGAGGCTGTTTTTTAGAAAAAGAAAAAAAATAAGCCACCAACAACGAGTGGAATGAAATACAGGAACTAGCTCTATTATTTAGGATGAAGTTTGATTCATTTAATTGTTTTTTTAACCAAAAGGATCTGTCACCATTATTTGGCTTCAATTTGGGGACGATTTAATTGTTTCTCAGACAGGTCTTTTTTTTTCATTGAGATTTGCACTGCAGTTTGACAAATGTTGATGCCATCACTGCTGAAGCTCCACTCCTCAAATGTAAATATTTGCTGAAGGTTAATCAAGCTTTAACACTCCAGAATTGACAGAGGCTTTTTATAGTGATGCCCTGAAAAATATGCGTAATGCCAGCTTTTTAAACTGTCATCATTCACAGATCTGATACTAATGAACTTGGGCCTCTTTCTGAAGAATGACTATTTAAGTATACAATTAATGAATCAGGAGTATCTGAACATGATTCAACAGTCCGTATTTCTGCTACTGTTAAGGCAGCAACAATCATTGTATTACTTATTCGTTAACACCCACTGAGTACACCTCACTTGCCTTAGCTAGCCCAGACCTGTGAATAAAGCCCCAGGGCATAAAACTGAAAGAAGAGCAAGAAAAGATGTGGGTCAGCTAGCAGGTGATGCTTCCATGAATTTGGTAAAGAACTTTGTGATAGAGTATCTTAGTTTGTGTTCCTCCAAAAGCTGACTCTGAGACAAGAACTTGGAATACAGGTAGTTTATTTAGGAAGTGATGCCAGGAAGCACAGTTGAAGAAATGGGGGAAGTGGACAGGAAAGGGAGAAATACCGATAAAGGGTGCATTCATGCGTGGGTTACTGCTGTGGGAAACTGGGACTCAATCTCATTAGGGACTCTGAGGAGTCATTTGAACAAGCTTCAAAACTGTCCCACAGAGGGATAGGGGAGCTGGAGTGATTATCTGCAGATTCATGTCCTCATTGTTTGAAGGATGGCCTGGAAAGTGGGATCATTAATTACACACACACACACACACACACAAACTTACACATGCACGCACACACACACCCCTGCTTGTGGACTGAGCAAGCTCTTGTTGGCTAAAGAAAGTCCTCAGACAGAGACACAAAGAAATGCCAGCCATTGAGCTGGGAAGCTGGCAGTTTGCATGGAAACTGCTCGCTGCCTTTGCAGATAAACTCTGAGGGTGGGTGAGGGGATATGGGCGGAAACATGACATCATCTGCTCCATGGATGGTTTTGGGTCTTTCATGTGATAGAACATCAATGCTAGATGTTGAGGAATGTGTAGTGGCAAGGCTAAAGAAATGAGTTTATAAATTCTGAAGGAGGAATTTCCCTTTACCATTTTCCCAGAACGAAATAAAATTGATGAAATGTACCATTACCTAGTCAATTTGGTTGACTCTTCAGTTGTTTCATATCCTGTAGACAACGTGTTCTCAAAATGTGGTCTCTGGTTCAGCAGCATCAGCATCACATGGAATGCAAATTCTTGGGCGCCACCTTAGCTCTATTGAATCAGAACCTCTGGGGGTGGGACCCAAAAGTCTGTGACAAGCCCTCCAGGTGATCCTGATACACATGAAGGTTGGAGAACTTCAGATGTAAACAAGATGCTATACTGAGAGACTTTTATGCCAATCACAGGGTAGTGGACTAGGTACAGAGAAAACTGCCTGGTTTCTAGTCTTAGTTGGGTGTAAACATGGACAAGATATGTAATCTTTATTGAAAATCATAAAGATTTTTCAATCTGTGAAATGTGAAGTTTTGATTAGTATACTGGAATTTCAAACTTTAAAAAAATTTTTTTAACAGCTTTATTAAGGAATAATTGACATATAATAAACTCAATATTTTTAGAGTGTACAATTGGGTAAATTTTGACCTAGATATACATGTACAGGTACCTGTGAAACCCTCAGCGCAGTCAAGATATTGAGCAAACCCATCGCCCCTGAAAGTCCCCTTGTGTCCTTTGTAATTCCTCCCAGCCCCTCCCCATCCCCAGCAACCACGCATCTGCCTTCTGTCATAGATTAGTCTCTTCTCATCTAGAACCCTCTCTTTTCCCCATGTCATTGCCTTGGTGACAAACCCCAGTCACTTGTCCCGTGGAATGTCTTGCGTTAGAGATGCACCCTTTACTTCCTTGTGATGGCACTTCACTTGTGCCTCTGCCCCCATCTTTCCTGTAAACTGGAACTTCATTCCAAAACCTTGATTAGGTTCCATTTCCACTTTTTTGTTGTTGTTGAGGGTAGTTCCCAGGTGGCACTGTGTACCTCATACTGCAGCACAAGATACACAATGTCCAATTGTCCCACTCAAGGATGCTGAGATTGATAGCAGCCTGACCCCCACTTGCCACTTCCCCATCAGCTTCATATCTAATGGTCTCCATCTCTGCCTGAATTAAGTATTTTCTTCAGATATTCAAAATGGCAATTCTCTATCAATCTTTCCTCAATAAGTGGCTGGAACTCTGAAAAGAAGCACTTCGCCTCCTCTCTCAGGCTATTCAGTTACCCTGAACACAGGAAGGTGGGATAAATGCTGAAATGCTGAGTCCTTGTCCTTTAATTCCGAATTTCAGAGTAAGGAACAGGTCCTCCAGTTACTCCCAAAGTTAAGCAGATTTTTCTTTCTTCCTTCCTTTCTTTCTTTTTCCCCCTGCTATCTCTTTTCCTCAGTATCAATATGAAAGCATAGGCTTTTTATACATTCAGTGTATTTCCATCACCCACAGTCATTATTCTTTTTGAACCTAAAATGGACCTATCTTGGCCAATGGGCAACCCTTCATGTTCTAGGCATTTTGACAGGAGGCTACTAACTTTTTATGATTTTCTTGCTTTCTGACAATAGATTGTGCTAGAATCATCTTGTGCTTTCCTGCCCCAAACTCAAGCTGAAATTGGGTTACTCCTACCTGGTTTCCTTTAGTGTCAAACAGTATTTAAAGACCATAATCTGGGCACTAAGGGTGGAGGAAGAGGTGCTCATTGCTACTGGCTAGTCGTTGCTTCTAGACCTTTCCAGTGGACAGAGAGAGGAAATATCTATTTTGTGAAACATCATGAGTTCATACTGATATTTCCAATTCAAATTTAAGATTACTTAACTTTGAATTTATATTTAAATACCTTTTTTTACACTAAAGTTGTATTTTTAGAAATATTAACATAATTACTTATTTTCTTTATCCTACTATTTCATAAAGAGTTTTGAAATCATAATTTCAATGGTACTACTAACAATAAGACTACTGAATGCAATTTAAGTATTTGTTCTTAGACTGTATTACACTAGGATGTACAGTCAAAATACAGAATTCTAAAGTCCTATAATTCCTTTCTCTATGTGATTCTATTACCAATTTAACACAAAATTAGGTTCATTCATTTCAGGGGTTTTGTTTTGTTATTTTGTTGTATTTTTTAGTGATTGCTTTCTTTAAAAATCATTTTACTTTCTAAAAAATTGTTAAAACATTTTAAATTTAACTTATTTTTGAGCATATAACTCATTTGCATATCTCAAAGTCAAAACTATTTAAAAAAAAGTATATTCAGAGACTTTCATGTCCATCTTCTCTCTTTATGCTGTTGCCTCTCTGCCCTAGAAGCCCCATATTAGGCTTTTTGTTTATCCTTTTTTGTTTTTTGCGACATAAGCAAATGTACATATTTGTATCCCCCCATCTCTCACAGAACGTAGCTTGTGCACCTTGCTTTCTTCCATTGACAGCACATCCTGACGATCACTGTGGGCCATGCGTGGAAGTCTTCCTCACTCCTTTTCACAGTTGTGTAGTCTTCCCTTGTGTGCTTGCCCCAGGGCTTGTGTATTTAGCTGGCCCCCTGCTGATGCACATCTGGATGTCCTTTTCTTTTCTATGGCTGCCATAACAAATGACCGAAACCTTAGTGGCTTAAACAACACAAATGTATTGTCATACAACTCACTTAGGCAGAAGTCCAACTTGGGTTTCAGGAGCTAAAATCAAAGTGTTGGCAGAGTTGTGTTCCTGTCTGAAGGTTCTAGAGAAAGATCCATTTCCTTGCTCATTCAGGTTGTTGGCAGAATTCACTTCCTTGTGGTTCTAGAACCGAGCTGCCTGTCACCATCCCCAGCTTCTAGCAGCCACCACATTCCTTGGCCCGTGGCCCCCTTCCTCCACCTTCAAAGCCAGCAATGGCAGGTCATGTCCTTCTCAGGCTTCGACTTTCTCCTCCTTCTTCCTTCTCATCTCTCTGACCCACTCTTCTGGCTCCCTCTTCCACTTTTAAGGATTTACATGAATCTCAAATTTTTATTTAAAGCAGTGGAATACTTTCTTTCAAAGAGATTTTACTTGAACACCAGTATATGAGACATAAAAACAGAGCTCCTTGGTTGGGAGAGTTGCCAGTACTTATCTTCTCATCTTCCCTTTGGTGGCTTCCTAAGCACCACTATGGACCTTTAGGGTTTGAAGAAATATAGTTTGAGAACCACTATACTAGAACACCTTCAAGGTCCCTCTGCAATGTGACGTCAGGCAGACTTAACCATAGTTCACCTGATGACGATAACACTAAGATAGACCTGGGATCAAAAACCTTGGGTTCAAGGCCTGACTGAACTCCTCCTAGCAGGATAACCATGAACAAGTCATGTAGCTTCCACGGCCTCAGCGTCCTCATTCATAAAATGAAGTTAACTCTAATTCTTGTTATACCTGCCTTACAAGGCTGTTAAGAGGATCAAATGAAATCATGTATGTGAACATACTTATAAATTGCTAAGTCCTGTCTAATTGGAAGGGATTATTGTGGGAGAAATTATCCTTCCAGGTAGTTTTCCTTTGTAACTGTTGCCAAAGATAACTAGAGATAGACAGAGAGTAGAGATAGCTAAATAGTCTGTAGTTTCTCCTTTATCATCGAGGGATGCAAATATAGTTTTCTTTTTTAATTAAAAACCTGTTTACCAGGAAGTGTCACTTTAAAAAAATGATGCTTAAGCAGAGACTTGAGTTAACCTGTTGAATCATTCTACCAAGCTTGTAAAAGTAATGCTTGGGGTAATATTATCTAAAGAGATAATTAGTTTTTCTTAATAATTTACTGCCCACATATTAATAGGGAGAGCCAATTTTGGAACACATTGACTTAGCATTTGTAGCTCCTTGCATATTCAGAAAAATTTTAGTGGAGCATTAATCCATATTTATTTGCCTTTTTTTTCTTTCCTATCAGATGGCACTTCAGGAGAGAGTCATTCATCCACCACAGAGATACCTGAGAAATACCAAACACTGTATTTTATGGCTGTATTTTGTCATCAGGGAAGTCGTGAATAATTCCTCACGGAACTTTTGGAAGATTATCACTAGGAATGTCAAATATGGTTACTGGGGTTCGAAGATAGTCAGATTTAAGACCTATTTATTTCCAAACCCTCAGGGTGGCAGAAGATCTGGATGGTGTCTGAAAACTGTCATCATAAGAAACAGACAGCTGCCAATAACTCCCTATGGCCACTCTGAAGGCAGCTATCACATGGGCCCACCGACGTTTTCTAGTATGTCTCACTTTGCATTTCCTAAACACATTTTTCCCATTACTTGGATTGTCAGCCTAACAGTGGTGTACGCTAATCAGGAGTCCCTGAGGAGGAATCAACACAGACTGGACAAAGATTTGCTCATGACCACCCCTTATTTGGGTGGAGGGGCTGTCAGCCTTCCTGAACCTCATTGTTGGCTAGGCAGCCATGGAGCAAGGCTCCTGTAAGTGTTCTCATTCACTCATTCCAAAAAGAGATATGCAGCACTTACTATTGATCAGACACTGTGCTGGGCGCAGTGAACAGAACAGACAGGCCTCTGCTGAGATCCACAGGGTACAAAGGAGTCAGGCAGGTCGGGGTGGGTTATAGTGTGATCAAAAGGTCTTGGAACTTTCCATCCATTTCTTCACATAACTTTCAAAACTATTCCCTGAAATGTCCACTTTCCCACCTTCTCTGTTGTCTCTTTAAATCGGCAGGACAGAGAAACCTTCCAGCAAGCCTCACACCTGCCTTAAAGAAGGAGCAAGTGCATCGTGATGCTGAGTCCCCATCAGACTAGACACGAGGCTGTGAAGACACATCCACCCACACACTGAAGGGGATGAGATCCAGAACAAGGAGCAACCTTCCGCAAAATGAGAACTTATGGTGGTGACTCTGTAAGTATTGGTAGAATCGTCTGTTTTCTATTTCTCCCATCTTCTTGCTCTCTAGACTCTGGCTCTCTAGACCAGCATAGCTTCTCTGTCACCTGAGTCCCCTGGACTTGACTTCTTGCCTCCTTGACCTCTAGACATTGCCTTCAAGCCCAGCTGAGGTGCTGAAACTCAATCTTTTCTCATCTGCAAACTGCCCCTGCCCAGCCAGCTTGAGAGTCTGGCTCCTCCGATGCAGAGCAGTGTGGCCATCTGCCCAAGATGCCAGTCATAATTTAAGGAATCAGTGTGGACGCTACCTGACATCTCCTGCCTTCCCCACCCCTCCCAGCTGGAGCCCCTAGATGCCATCCACCAGGAGACTCAGGCCTCCTCATTCCTCCAGTCAATCCTGACTAAGCAGTGTCTCTCAAAGTTTAATGTGCAAGCAGATCATCTGAGGTTCAGGCCAAAATGGGTATTCTGATTCATCAGGTTGGGTGAGGCCAGAGATCCTGTATTTCTAAGAAGTTCCCAGGCGATGTCAATGGTTCATGAACTTCACTTTGAGTAGTAAGAATGAGAATGTGTATAGACTAGCAACCTCAGCCTCACCTAGGGATAGGGTCTGGAATATGTTGGGGTTTTTTCCCATTTATTAATAAACATTTATTAAACACTCTATGTGGCCATTGCTGTGCTGCTAAGATCCATTCTTTGCTTTCAAGGAGTTTACAATCTGATAGAATAAAGTGTTTATTTTGATCCTATATCCTTTATATAGCCTAATTCTCACAACATCCCTATGAGATTATTATTATCCCCATTTTATACATGAGAAAACAGAGCCTTAAAGAAGTTAAGATGCTTGTCAAAGGTTACACTAATGAGAAATGACAGCCTGGATCTCAGTTCACAGCCCTCTGACTCTGAGCCTTCAACGCTTTCCAGGATATCTCAGGCACCTTTTCCTTAATCTTCCTGTGTTGACAAAATCCATACAGTTGGGCTTCTGCCTCAGTTTCCTTGCCTAATGCTTCCTTGGCTTAGGCTGAGCCCTGCTCCAAACCCCAGCCAACTTGGCTAGAGATCATGCACCCAGCTCTTTCCAGTCCCTCCTCACCATCCGCCAGCTGGGATTCTGCTATACATAGTCCAGTTGCCTGGAAACACAAAGCATTGTTCCACGTTGCAAAGTCGCTTCTAGGAATTAGCCAGAGGAATGTTCCCTTTTCTCTATAACTCATCCTCCTTGTTTTTTAGAGTTTCATGCTCAGCAACAGGCACTTCAAAAAGTACATAAATGATGTAACAGGCATAGTGAAGAAAGAAGAAAGCAGCACTAACTTATGCAAACTTCATTCTCCGACCTGACCTCTTAACCCAGGGCCATATACCTAATTGTCCAGGCATCCTTTCCCTAGGGAGGGATGTAGCAGCTAGAAGAGCTCATGATTTGACTTGTCTCAAACCCTGTCTCAGCTCTGCCAGTCTGCTGAGGCTCTGGGAGAGCAGAAAGAGTGAGATAGAGTCTCGGGGAGTCGTCGGCACAGGATGGGAGTTACATAGACCCCAGGAGCCCTAGCCTGTGGTCATGGTTTGACTTCTTGTAGTGTTCCCCACTGCCTCTTCTCCTGCCCCTCTTAGCAGGGCCTGCTTCTCAAGTAAGCAAGGAGCTTTCTTCCTACTAGCTCATTTACTCCCATTTAATTACCTAGTGCAGGGGGAAGGGAAATATTTGCTATTGCCTCAGCTGCTTCATCTTACTTAGAGTGGCAGAATTTAGCAAGAGTTAGGAACTGAAATCTATCATTGCCAGCTCTCGCTGACTGTCGCAACGTTTTTTGATTGTTACTCAATGCAATTCATTCTACCAAGACACTCAGTATGACTGTTAGTGAGCAATCTTTAACAAAATTCTGTTAACCATTTCCCATACTCAGACTGACACTTTTGATGATCATAGACCAGACTTCAGGCAATCTTCTGTAGACTCTGTGTCACTTTGAGCAACATCTGTTACTTGTTTACGTGTTGCTTCCCTCCACCCACCTACCCAACAGATGGTAATACCTCCCCAATCCAAGCCTAAGTTTGCCTTGGACCTTCTGACCCTCTAGCTGTGTGGAACTGGATCCTCTGATCACACTTCCTCCAGTCCTCTTCCCCTTGACACTGGTAGGCTGCTTAACCACATCATGGGCAAAAGCTCTCTAAGTCACTTAAACTCCTTTTGCACTCACCCCCAGTCAGACAAGATGTAAACATGTTCATGGTCAGTGGCGTGGTGGCTTGTGGTTTCCTTTAATTCAAAGTTAAAGCCCCCTTCAGGGTTTGCCATGGTTTCTGTGCAAGTCCCAGAATCGTTATTTGTTTACCCTGAACATGAAGATGGCTGACGGAGCTTCAACCTGACTAACCACAGCATCCTGTAGTTTGCGCGTAGATGGTTTGGGGATTACGCACAGTTTACATGCATCTTGAAAACTTTTGAGTGTTATTTGACCTAGTGCCCTAAGAAGTAATCCAAAGTAAAATGTCAAAGCTTTGCATCAATATTTTCCTCTGGGGACTCCACTTAAGTCTAGAAAATTTTGTGGTCAAACTCCATAATTTTTTACCTACCATGTTGACTGTATAATTTTTGGCAATTTTCAGGCATACTTTGTTGTATATTCTTTTGAAGCCGGTGGCAAATGCTTAGTAGCCTTGATAGTATTGACCAAAAATTAGTTTTGAAATTAAAAAAAGGGAAAAATAAATTATTTCATTTAATGTTCTAAACCCTGACTAAAGTGTCTTTTTACCTTCTCTCAATTCCACATGACATTTCTTGTCTTAGAAGTTTTAAAATGATCTTATCATAGGAAGTGGCTGATTAAAGACTATACAAGCTGCTAGCTGCTAGCCTATCCAAATCTCTAATTATACTGTTGGTGAAAACCAGCAGGCAATATGTGCTTGGCACTCTATTTAAGGTTGTCACAATTCAGAGGATACCCTAGGACTCAGAACATTTTCCAAACATTCATCGGTTATTCATTCATTCAACTGATATATATTTAGTGGTGACTATGTGCCAGAAATTGTTCTGGACTTTAGGCCTTAAAATGATGAAAAAAAGACAATGATTCTACCTGCATGAAGCTTATCTTCTAGTGGAGGCTCAAATGTTTGTTAATTGAATAAGTAAGTGAAT
The DNA here is from genome assembly GCF_041296265.1 of Equus caballus. Classification (NCBI taxonomy): domain Eukaryota; kingdom Metazoa; phylum Chordata; class Mammalia; order Perissodactyla; family Equidae; genus Equus; species Equus caballus. Next base: position 62,248,175 of record NC_091690.1, read on the forward strand.
GAATGAGGGTAGAGAGAAGAAGGAGGCTGGGATTGGTCTGGATTGTGGTCAGAGCAACCAACAATCCATGCTGGCGCCTGAGGGCTTAGACAGAGGCTGAAGGAGGTCAGGTCCAGGTGTCTGAACCAGCTTAGTGACCTTACCCGTTCTCTCCACATTCATAGACCCTATAAGATGTCCTGTCTCCACATTCAAGCATTTGGGAAGTTTTGCTGCTTTCACCTCCATCCTCCCTTCCGCACCGACTTGCTCCTTGATGTTGGCTCCAGTTACAGTCTTCCTCTTGGCTGGTTCCTGCTCTCTGTCAGACTCCTTTGGATTGATACTTCTTTGGCCTAGCTGTTGGTTCCTCTCCTTGCCTTCATCCCTAGATACTCTCCTTGGATCCCTTCTTACCTCTACATCCCACAGTTATTGGCTAGCTCTACCTCAATCTGAGCCCAGCTCTAGTTTCTAGGTTGGAGCCTTTGATATCCTGTGACCCAACAAGGGGAAATCAGATGTCAGGGATCAGGGCTTGGCAGCAGCAGTTTCCCGACAGTGTGGTGCTCAGATCCAGGCAGGCAACAAGGTTGGGGTTGCAGGCATTTATCTGGTTTGGAGAAGGACCATGGTGGGGAGGATGAGAACGGCAGGAGATGGTCAAGGGGTCAGGGATTCAGGGTAAGCTCACTGCTTGACAGAGTAAATAAAGTACAAAGCAAAAAGTTAAGGTAAGATCCAGTCTTCTAAACAAGCAAGCATGATAGGGGCTAGGAACAAGGCTGTAATTCGGTGGGTACAAGGGGGCACACAAAACCCAGGCTGTATTAATACTAATCCCAGACTCCATAACTAGGGGTCTGAAACTATTGATCCGACAGCCTGATTAGGGCTGAGACTCCCAGAGAGTACTGGTTCAAAGCACAACTTTGAGAGGAGATAGAACAGAGTATGAATCTCAACTCTGCTACTTACTAGCTCTGTGACCTTGGGAAAATTGCTTCACCTCTATGATCTTTAGTCTCCTTACCTGCAAAATGGGGATGGTAACACCTACCTTACATGAATGTAATGAGGATTAAATGACTGAATTTGGGATGACTATAAGACCTCTTCAAAAAGAAAGGCCCATAGACAAGTCTTTGAACATCTAGGACTCCTCATCAGGCCCAAGTGGAGGGGACGATGGTCAGCTTACTCAGTGTTGGCATAGCTGGCTCTGGTTTCAATAGTAGTCTAGTGCAGTCATTCAGGTCTGGCTACCGGAGATCAATAACACCCAGTGGGTGTGCTCTCCCACTGGGTCTGGGGGAGTGGTTGAGTGTTGGATCATTCATCTCTACCACATGCTCATGTGTATACAGTATTTACCATGGCTCTGCTGTGAGCTCATAACCTCCCTGAATACTGAGACAATGTGTCTCCTTCCTTTAAGCTCAAACAATGGTGACCAAACATTGAAAACATACTTATGTATATGGCCCCTGTTGCTGAGTCCATTCTATGTATCAAAGTTGGACTTAACCCTTCATTCTTCTGCTCAGAAATCTTCAGTTGCCCTTCATTTTTAACTGCATCATTTGCTTGACTTTCTAGGCATTTTACAATCTGATTTCAATGTATTAGCCACTCAGCTCTCTTTGCTTCCTAACGTTCCCCCTTCCCCGTCCCATCCAGACCTGTGTCTCTCAATCACAGCTTCTCCTTTCTCCTTGATGCTTTCACCTCCAGTTGCCCCTGTTCTTCCTATCTTTAAAACCTTACTTTTTCCTCAATCTAGCTCAAGCCTGACCTTGCCCTTGAAGCCCTTTTTGACTCCTAGAATGCTTGTAGATTTACATATCCCTGAACTCCCATGATACTTAATAATTTAGAATTGATCAAATTTCACCAAATCTAAGATGCACCATTATTTTATGTACCATTAGAAAAACCTTTCTAATTAAACTGGAAACCATAGAATGTAAGACACATCCTTATTTCAGAAATTTTAGGCTATAAAAAAGTGCATCTTAGAATCAATGAAATATGGTAATTATTTAGTGGTACATATTATTCATAATTATAATGGACATCATTTTTTCATAAGTGATTATTTTCTGACTCCTCCACTAAGATGTATACTTCATGAGGATAGGCTTCACGCCTGGCTCATTCACTGTTGCATCCCTAACCATCCAGTACACTGCCTGGCACTCAACAAATGATTGCATAAATGAACTTCTAAAGTGAATGGAAAGTTCCTCGAAGGCAGGGATTATGTATACTTATGTATACTTATTTTTTTGTTGTTACTTTTTAAATTTTAATTTTAATTTTTTTTGTATACTTATTTTTTAAATTGACATATAACATATAGTATTGTGCACTAATCTTAAGTGTAGAGCCTAAAGTGTTTTTGTATATGTATACATCTGCGTTATAATCACTCAGCTTAAGATATAGAACATTTTCCTACAGTACTTTTCCCAGTGCTGAGGAAATAGGAGATATCAGTCAATATTTATTCATACTTACTGATTGATTAAATGGTCTTCAGCTATCTTTGTAAACCTCAGTTTCAACTCACTGCTGTTTTCCCTAGCTCAACAGTTCTCAAACTCTAGTATGCATCAGAATTGCCTGGAAGACTTGTAGAAAGACAGATTCCTGGGCCCCACTCCCAGAGTCTCTGATTTAGATGGTCTGTGGTAGAGCCTGAGAATTTGCATTTCTAATAAGGTAATGCTGATGTGGCTCTAGCGGGGTGGGGGTGGGGGACCTCCCAAGGGGATTAAATGTCTCCCAAGTCAGGTGCTCATTCTGCTTAGGGGTTCTCCCCTTTTCTTTGCCATAGACAGTCTGGGCAGTGTGGTGAGGCTCATGTACTTCTCAGAAAAATATTTCTAAATGGAATAAAATAAAATAGGACCACAAAGAAAACCAATTATATTAAAATGGTTGTCCAAATTATTTTAAAAATTGTATTATTTACAATATTCTGCAACAAGTTAGTTGTAATATGAGATGAAAAATTGGGGGTTTCCATTGGTGATAAAGTCACACACCTACCGATAATACTATTGTAGTTTGTTGCTTACCTTTGTAATTGAAGAAAATGATAAATTTCAGATAGAAGTTAGTGAAAATAAAGAATCCTGGTTAGGAATCCTTGCATGCAATTTGAAATGAGATGCACTACCTTTTACATTTGGTGAAGTTCTAAGGAATTCAATTTGGTGTGGTTCACTGTTATTAAGTTATCTCCTACGTGGAGACACTGTGACAGATGCTTGACATGCAGAGAGGAATAAGACACTGTCTCTTCCCTTATTCAAGGCACTTCCATTTTGGTGAGGGAAGATTGAAATATAAACTGGCAATTAAAGTGGAACGTGACTTATGCAGAAATAGAAGTATGCACAAGTCACAGAAGAATGGAATGATTTATACAGAATCATGAGAGATGGGGTAAGATCTCAGTTCACTAGAACTCAGTTGAAAGGAAGTTGCGTAGATTATTACACCGGCGGTGCCCAATAAAACATACCTCCAGAAATTCAGCCTCCTCCACATTGACTCTGAACCTGGCCGCAAAACTTGCTTTGGTCAGAGGATGTTAGCAAGCATGACACAAATACTTGCACATTGGGGCTTCTCTCTTGTAATGCTTCTGCTTCAGCCACCATGGAAGAAGCTTGGGCTTAGATTGCTGAACGAAGAGAGGGCATGTGGAGAGTGGCCCTGGATGGTGAGAGGCCTTCTTCAATGTTCCAGCCTCAGCTAAGCTCTCTGCTGAATGCAGCCACATAAAAAAACACCAAGTAGTGAATGAGTAGCAGAAGAAGCCCCCAACCCACAGAATCATAGGAAATAATAAATTGTTGCTTTAACCACCATGTTTTGGAGTGATTTGCTACATACTAACAGATAATGGATGGTTGTTGTTAATTTCTTTACTATTTTTCCTCTTCCATTTGGCTTTTAAAGATGTAGAGCACAAAACAGTGTAAAATAAGCTGATGCAGAGATTTTTCTGCAAACAAATAAGGACAATTTCCAGAGAAGCTTCTAGTATTTCATACATTTAAATCCTTTAAGATCTATGGCTGGAGAATTGATATGATAATTATGACTCTGGTGAACTTAAGTGCTGATCTTCAGAGAATACTTACTTTAAAATCATAAACTCTTGAAGCCTGGGATTTTGAGCTGGAAGAGATCTTGGAATACACACAGCCTAACCTCTTAATTTTAGAGATAAGGACACAGGCCGGAGAGGTTAAAGCCACATGGTATGTTGTTAGTAGGGTCCAGAAGGGAAGCCAAATCTCCAGGCTTCTTTTTCTTTTTTTAAAGATTGGCACCTGAACTAACATCTGTTGTCAATCTTTGTTTTGTTTCTTCTTCTCCTCCCTGAAGCCCCCCCAGTACATCGTTGTATATTCTAGTTGTGGTAGTTGTAGGTCGTTCTGGTTCTGCTATGCACGAGGCTGCCTCCGCATGGCTTGACGAGAGGTGCTAGATCTGTGCCCAGGACCCTAACGGCAAAACCCTGGGCAGCCAAAGCGGAGTGCGGGAACCCAGCCACTCGGCTACGGGGCTGGCCGCTCTCCTAGCTTCTAATGCAGTGTCCTTTAATAAATAAGAAGTAGTAATTTGGATATTACCTTTTCCATTATCTTATTTTCACAATAGGCAAAGTGGATATTTTTATCCTTTCCAGTTTTATAGATGAAAAACCTGAGATTTGGATTTGAATAGAACTGCTCATTTCACGTAACTCATAAAACCAGGACTAGATTCTGGGCCTCCTGACCCCTGGCCCAGGGCTTTTTTATTACATCATGCTGCCTATGATGTTCAGTATAAAAAGCAGGAAATAAACTAATATATTTTTGAAAGAGAATCAGCAGCTGACACTAATCTGGTTCATCTTTGAATTCTTCACAGCGATATGCTATGTACATAATGGTCACTGTAAATATTTGGAATATGAAATGAATACATGAATGAATGAATGAATAACTGAATAAACAAGGGATGGAACAAGATTATGTTTCATTTTTACCAGGCGTTCCATTCTCGAAGCTTATGGTTAATCAAGATTCTTCTGTATTAGAAAAGGAGTAGGGGATTAAAAACCCCAGTCAGTAGTAAAGAGGACATTTTGTAATTACTGTGCTTTGAATTCTAAAGCAGAGGAATGAAGACAAATGTAAACTCTTTCAATATGTCTCTCTTATCCTGTATGGCCCTCTCTGGATGTGGCACGATGGCGGGATGAGGTGAAGGGAGAACTTCCTACTGAGACAACAGGAAACAGAGGTTACATCCCTTCTTCCAAGGTGGAAACTGAGACAGTGACCCAGACAGCCTTGAGCAGCCTTGTCCAATAGAAATATAATGAGAGCCACATATTTCATTTAAAATTTTCTAATAACCACACCAAAAAAAGAAAGAGAAACAGATGAAATTAATTTTAATGTTATATTTTATTTAATTCAGTACATCCAAAATAGTACCTTTTCAACAAGTAATCAATACAAAAATTATTGATGAGGTATTTTACTTTTTTTGTGGTGCCTATTGTACACTTACAGTACATCTCAATCCAGACTAGTCACATTTCTAGTGCTCAATAGCCACATGTGGCTAGTGGCTACCATTTTGGATTGCACAGGCCTAGTCACACAGGACACAGTGATCTGTAAAGAGAAGGTGACAGTGATTACAGCACAGAGGAAGTAGTGTCCTAAGGAATACTTGAGGAAATTACCCTGCTTTAGTTCAACTGCACGGTCAGACCACTGCAGCTTGAAGGGAGATTCCATCGCATCTTGGGGAAGTCAGCCCCAAAGTTTTGATAACCTTCTGGGAAGATATTTGACTGTGCAACCCTAGGCAAGTAACTTAACCTTCATATAACTCGGTTTCTCATCTGTCATCACTTAGAGCTGCTCAGATGATTACATGAAATAGGTAAAAGCATTTAGTCAATACTTGGCAGGTAGGAAACACTCAATAAGTAGCAGCTGCAATAATCTACTAGAATCTCACCTTACCACACAAACTTCAAGCCCATTTTGGATTTTTTAAAAAAAGGTAGTAGGGCTCTCTATAGATCACTCTCTTCTCTTCTAGGACAAGCACAAAGAGGCTCTTAGGTAAGGTGAATTTCAAAAAAACAAAGTGAAACAGAGGCCAGCCCAGTGGTTTAGTGGTTAAGTTCATGTGGTCTGCTTTGGTGGCCCAGGGTTCGCAGGTTTGGATCCCAGGCACAGACCTATGCACTGTTCATCAAACCACACTGTGGCAGGTGTCACACACATGAAATAGAGGAAGATTGGCACAGATGTTAGCTCAGGGCCAATCATCCTCACAAAAAAAATTTAAAAACAATAGAAAAATAAAAAATACCAAAGTAAAACAAACAAAAAAGGCCATGAGTTATGCTATAACTAGCTGCCTTCTACTAAAGGGAATCTCATATTAGTAAAACAAGATGGTCTTCCACTTTCTTTATTGCAGTAAAAGATACATAGCATAAAATTTACCATTTTAACCTTTTTTAAATGTACAGTTCTGTGGCGTTAAGTATGTTCATATTGTTCTGCAACCATCACCATCATCCATCTCCAGAACTTTTTCAACATCCCACAGTGAAATTCTGTCCCCAGTAACTCCACATTACCCTCTTCCCTCAGCCCCTGGTAACCACTATTCAATTTTCTTCTCTTTGTATTTGACTATTCTATGGAGGTCTTCTACTTTTTGAAGTAATATTTGTTCTTTCTTTAAACATTAAAGTGAGAACATTTGTTCTGAAACACTGATAAAGGAAACCTAGAGATTTTTTAAAAGAATAATTAATGTTGGAATGCATGTTGATATGCACAGATGAAAGGCATTGAAGTAATAAATTGTGATTATTACGCATACATATCTGAGGGAGATGATTGCTAAAAAAGTTTTTCTTTACTTTTCTAAAGGAATTCTGTATGAAAATATATACACATGAATATAAATTGACATGTCTGCATAAGATCATTGCTCATGAAGGGTATAAAAAATGATGCCACAATCTTCATGAATATCAGAAATCTCTCTGGTATAGTAGATCGTTGGGTTCCAACCTTGACTTTGTTGCTAGTTTGCCATTTGGCCAGGGCTTAGGCCCTGATCCTCTCAAGTCCCTCCTATCTTCATCTGTAAAATGCAGATACTAATAGCTGCCCTTCCTACATCATAGGCTTGACGTGAAGATCAAACAAGATAATCAAAGGGAAAAAGCTTTGAAAAATACAAAGCCCTGTAGAAATGCGAGGCATTATTAAAGACTGTGGAGAGATTGCTAACACAATTTGATCCAAGGCCAAAGTTTTGTTCTTCCAAAAGTTAAAAAGATATTCAGTATTTACAAATTATTTAGAAAACCAAATTCCTGCTTTGGTGACCCAGTACCATGACTGAATTGTGTTCTAAATGCTGTATATTTGATATCTAGTGCTATAAGTCATCTAACCACATTACCACATGACATGTAACTGTACAGCATTTCAGCAATATCTTCCATTTTTGGTGGGTAAGAAGTTGTAAATCCACATAGCTTAAAGACAAAGTCATGTCTTCACAAGGAAGTTTTGTTTTACTTTTCCATGGTGGCAACAGTGCTGCTCTCTGCAACATGTCTGCTATGAGACCTGCCTGCCAATGCAATTGAACAAGCATTTATTGAGTGCCTATGGCATATAAGTCATTGGGGGTAGAGATGGGGTTGGGCAAAGGATAGAGGTGGTGAGAAGAAATACAAAGAGGAAAAAGGGGTCCCCGAATTGGGTGAGCTTTAAAACTAGTGGGAAGTGACATATCCTGTGACGACTAACTATAAAAACAGAATGAAATCAACGCCAAGAAAAGGCTTGAGGAATACGCCATGGGAGGTGGAGGGGTGAGAAGGAGTAATTCAATCTAAGAGGGCGGAATCTCATGACATTTGTCCTGGGACTTGATGCATGAGAAAGATTCCTTGGGTCAGAAATAGAGAAGATATTTCAAACCTGAAGGAACCACACCTAGCCTATCCTACTAATAAATATTTACCTACTAACTAGCTGATAAAACTAAACAAGTTGGCAGCATGCCTGTGACTCTACAAAGTCACAGCTGGGTGGTGTTAAGAGTTAGATCCCAAATTCTCATTTGAAAGCACTAGGCTTATGGCAGTCCACCGTTCCAGGAGAAGAGCTCAGAGAGCAGTCATACACTAACCCTGCAAACAACACTCCATTCTATTTCAGTTCCATTGAGTTGCAAGAATTTTGTCTTTGTTTGGACAGGGGTTCCAAATTTAAATAACTTCTGCCCAGCTAGAAAACTCATTCAAGCCCATGCTCCACCTGCAGGTTTCTAAGCTCACTTCTGCTGTCCTAGTCAGTTTTCACAGATGTGGCACCAGCCTTAACACTTAGGTTTAGTTTTTTCTGGGGTTACACTTCCGCCTTCCAATGCATTACTGTTAGATTACTTTTCCCTTTCCAAGAAGTAAAAGATCTCTCTTTTAACTATGATCATACTATTAGCTGACATTTACTGAGAACTTACCTTGGGCAGGCAATGTGCTATGTGTATTATAGCATCTCCCTTACATGGGGCAGGTCATATTACTATCTCTACTTTATAGAAGAGGAAGAGAGGCCTGAAGAGGTTAAGTGACAAGTCCTAAGTCACGCAGCTGGTCCAGTGGTGGAGTCCAGTGGTGGAGTCAGGACATGCACCAAAGTCTGTACATTCGACTACTGCACTGCACTATCCCTGCCCTGGTGCCTTTCCCTTCAATATCAACAGAGAATTCTGTGAAATTTAAGTGTCACTTATATGTAAACCATTTCGAAGAGTGGCAATCTACTATTGGTTAAGAGGAACAAGCGACTGCTGAGATGAAATGGTGATGTTAACGAAGATTCATTCAGTACTCTCTATGTGCAAGGCCCTCTGCTAAACACAAGTGCTTCCTCATTTTAACCTTCACAGTAGCCTTAGAAGGAGCATTATTATCATCTCTTTAACAAAAGAGCAAACTGAGGCACAGAGAGGTTAAGTAACTGGCCTCAGGTCCTGCTAGAAAGTGGTGGGGCCAGGATTTGAACCTTGGCCATCTGACCTCAGAGCTCTAACTTCTGAACTCTGAGCCATACTCTGTCCAACTCTTTGGACAAGTTGAGGGCCCCCAGCAAGGCCCTGCCTCAAAATTTCTCCCCCACCTACCTGCCCCAGTGCCTGCAGTGAGAATCCTTGGACCCGCCCTAGCTGTTAAGAGTTGCTGTTTGTTTCCTGGGGAGGAGTGATGCTGGGAGTAGTGAGCTTTGAGTTTCTTCAAAGCCCCGTGCCAGGTGATGCAAGGCACCCACAGCTGAGCAAGATCCAGTGCCTGTCATCCAGGTTGGAAAGGGGCAGGAAGCAGATAACCAAGCCAGGCACAGTCAACACTGAAGGCGAGGTATGAAAAGCAAATGAGGTCATGCCACTCTTCTGCTTAAAATCATCCACCAGCAGCTGTCACTAATAGGATAGAGCCCACTTCCCCTAGCAGGGCAAGCATGGCTACTCCTTTTGCATCTGTCTACCCACCTCCTTAGCTTCCTCTTTACCTCCCTATCACACAGACTGTGCAACAGCCACAACACATGACAGGCATTTCCATGTCTTCACCTGCCTCTCTGCACCCACTGTACTCTCCCACTTCCATCTGACCTAAGTTATAGTGCTCCTTCAAGACTTACCTTGTTGCATCTGTATTTAAGCTTTTATTGCCCTCCTCTCCCAGTGTGTGTGACTCTTAACACTTTGTACACCTATTATAGCAGTTATTGCCCTGAATTGAAATTACTTACAAATTTGTCTCTTCAAAGGCAAGGCGAGTGGCTTAATTCTCTTTTGCATCCCTAGTGCTCACCCACTACAGGGACACCCTAGACTCAAAGCTTGGGTGAAAGCCGGAATACATGCATTAACACGGTACAAGGATTCCTAGGCTAGGTTAGCAGGCCCGCACCCAGCACTGAATGAGGCCCTTGGGGATCAGCATTTGGAATATCTTTAGATCAAACGAAGGAAGACCTGGGCCACCCTCAGTTGGATGGACAACACTAACTAGGGAGATGATGAGGAAGGAGAATACCTTAAGGTTCACCAATTTCGGACGTTTGCCTTGGCTGGCCCATCATGGGTAACTTTTTCTAATTGGCAATGATATACTATTGTATTTATAGGCGTGCCTGCCTCCCCACTGGCCAGCGCCTTCCAGCAGTGTACCAGTCCTCACTGCACACCCACAGGGCGGCTCAGACCGTGCACATCGCAGTCACCATTTAGCCAGGCCTTATTGTCTGTGATACTTTTAAAGCGTCACCTCACTTAATCCTTTCCACAGCCTAGGAGGTATTTTCACCTATTTTACGTGCGAGGAAACTGGCGCCCACAGCGGTTAAAGCATCTTGCTCCGCTCACGCGGCTCCACGCCACTCGGCAGCCCTTCCCCCGCGCGGCGGCTGACCCACTGTCTGAGCGGAGGGGCTCCTTACTCTTGGGCTCCGAGGCCCCCTAACGCGCAGTAGTCTGCATTCTTTATCTGCACAGAAGAAAACTTGTCTCCGGGCAAGGTACACTTGAGAAGGAGGCCAGGAGTGGGGAGCCAAGGGGGAGAGACAAGACAGGAGAGGGCGGGGAGTGCTGAAGCCCACGGGCTCCGGGGGCGGGCGGGGAGCGGGCGCAGCGCCATTGGCCCGCGCTCCGGGGGGCGGCCCCTGCGCCCCGCCCGCCGCCGGCTGGGGAGCCTGCGCTCGCCGCCCCGCGCTGACAGCGGCCGGCGACACCTGGGCCGTCAGGCGAGCGAGCAGGGCAGAGCCGCCAGCGCCCCGCGCGGGGAGGGGAGGCTCGCAGCGGCCAGTCCCGAGGAAGGTAACGCGCTGCGCTGGGGGTTGCGGGCTTTGCACCCAGCGACCTGGGTCTGCAGGCAAGAGGACGCGGGAGGCGGGGAGACGCGCTCCGGCTGCGACTCAGGCAGAGCGCCCGGGTTCTGGTCTCTACTTCTCTGCCCGTTCTCTGTGTTACCTCGGGCAACTTTCTTTCCCTCTCTGGGTCTCTATTTCCTCTTCTGTTAAATAAGGGAGTTGGTGTTGAATGATGCTTTTTAATCTTCTGAGATCTAAAACGTGAACTGCGTTTTGGCACCCAGTAAGCTCCTTTCCTCAATTTCCCACCCACTTAAGAGACGGCTCCGCTGCCCAGGGGGCCGAGCCTCCAGGAAGCGAAGTGCCCGGGTCGGCAAGGGTTCTGCTGGGCTGCCGCGTTTCCTAGGGCTTTTGAGGACTGACTCTGGGCTTGGGGCTGGCTGCTGGGCGGGTCCTGGCTGCGGAGTAACTGCCTCCAGATGGCTCAGGTGAAATAAGGTATGGCGTTAGGACCTATCTACATGTGGGGCGTTGGGAAGCGGGAGTTGCGGGCTGATGATTTCTACGTGGAAAATAAGCAGATTTGTTTTGGAATTCTCTTCCTACACCCAGACTTCATCCCGCAGTGAGTTATAAATCACAGGAATGGGATTTATCATCTTTCAAACTGGAAAACCAGCTGCTTCAGTGGCTAAGACATAGGGCTCCACCAGTATGTAGGAAGTGGGCTTCTCTCTTTCACCCATCCTGCTTCCTCCCCCTTCCCTTCCTCTCTCCTCCCTTTATAAGTCCCCTTTGACTTTGAGGGGCTCTACTTCCTGTCTTAATGATAAGTCCTTAGTTTCATTTAGTGCTGGTTTGTGACCAGCAGCCTCGAGGGCTTTGGGCTCTGGGTTGAGATGGAAGCCTAGATAAGAACAGACTATGAATCATACTGACAGCCTCCTGACCCACACAGCCTGGCAGGGATGTGCAGAGGAAGCCCAGTGGGGCTTCAGACAGACAGACAAACACTGGAAGATGGGATGAATTCAAACTGCTGTCCAGCTTCCTGTCCCTTTCTTGGCAGCCATTCCCAGCGAGGGAGCGGTGGCCCCAGCTGTCTGTTGGATGGAGCAGCCAAACAGAGGAGGATGGTTGAAAGGAGCCGAAAACATTGATGGGTTTCTCTGGAAGGTCCCCAGCAGTTCCCTCCCCTCCCCTCAGTAGTTATTCTGTCCCTTAGTGTGGTGTCCAGGTGAAATCAGATTCCAGGACCGGAAAGAGCAGTGGGGAAGGGAGCAGGGCAGTGGCAATATTGACTGTCTTATTGGGCACTTATGGGCCAGACACTCTTCTTTGCATATAATATGTCCTTAATTCTCACAAAGCCACATGAGGGATGGTATACTGTCATTTACCCCATTTTACAAATAAGAAACTGAGGCTCAGAAAGATTGCTTCCCTTAGTCACACAGCTAGTAAGTGGCATAGCTGGGATTCAAATCCAGTCTTTATGGTTCTAGAACCTGTGTTCTTTACACTTTTTTGGTGCTCTTTGACTAAGGGCAAGCTGGAATAGTAACAGCAAAAATGACTATTATTGAGTGCTCACCAGGTGCCAGACACTGTTCAAAGCGTTTTAGAGGTGTTCTGTCATTTATGGTGCAGGAGTTTCGGTCATGCTGGTGGGAGTTGGTGACTGCCTTAGCTTCTCTCAAGCAGCAGTCCTGTTGCAGAGCCCCTGCCTCATCCCGCCCAGCTGCTAGTGAGTGGGTGGGGCAGGGGCCCTGTTTGCCTTATCCTAGAGGTGGTTTGAGGTCTAATGAAAGATAGATTGTCCACATCTGATCCGTTAGACCTGACCGTTGGCTTGTGAATGATCCCACTGTCTCCTAAGAGGCCTTTCTCAGGCTTTGCTCAATAAACATTTGTGGAATGAATGAATTGGCACCTTGTGTGGAGTGGTCTGCTGTCCTGCAGAAATGTGAGGCAGTCCAGGGCCCTCTAGGGCCCACCAGGGCTCCACCATCCTCAGAGCCCAGGACACCAGGCCAGGCAGTTCTGCCCCTGGGGCAAGGGAGACAGGGAGAACTACGTGCCTGTGGGCCCCAGATTTCCCTGGTAATATATTTGCTGCCACCTGTTTTATAAAGAATTTTTAAAGATATAGTAGATAAAGAAAAATTTGACTTTTAAAAAAAGTAACAGGAAAGGTAACTTATTATTAATGAGGTTGCTGCTCTTTCAAAAAGGAGGGAAAATAAGCTGGTACTATTTGCCTTAGGGCTTCCCAAACTTCTCCCTAGAAAAGTCCCCAGTAGCAAAGAAGACTGACTGACAAGTGCTCCTGGGGGTGGGCACAGTTCAGATTGGCCCCAGCACGCTTGAAAATTGTTTTAACGATTTGTGCAATTTTTCATTTGATTTCATATGTTGAATTTGGTTTAAATACATCTAAAAAAGCTTTTCCCCCCAAAATATTTGTGTAAAATTGATGTCCTGGCATATTGTTTTACATTCTTGGGGGCTGAGAGTACCCAAATGGGGACAAGGGCAGAGGTTCTGGTCTGGAGGCTTGGTGTACTGTTAGCATTTTGTATTCATTGGCTCACGGTAATAGAGCTTCCCTGCCCCCTGTGGAGATAATCTCTTTGCCCATTCTTCAGAATGAAGAATACGTTTTAAAAATAGAAGTAATTTTTATTGTTTTCTACTCCCCCTGCCAGTTTTATTGAGATGTAATTGACATATGATGTTGTGTAAGTCTAAGGTGTACGTGGTGATTTGATACATGTATGTATTGCTACTATCTTTTTTGTAGCGAGAACATTTAAGATTTACTCTTAGCAACTTTCAAGTATGTAATACGGTATTGTTTACTATAGTCACCATGCTGTATATTAGATCCTCAGAACTTAGTCATCTTATACCTGAAGTTTGTACCCTTTGACCAACATCTCCCTGTTTCCCCCACACCCTAGCCCCTGGCAGCCACCATTCTACTCTCTGTTTCTATGAATTCAGGTTTTTTTAGATTCTACATATAAGTGAGATTATTGTGTGCTTTCTTATTACCAAAGTTATAAATATTCGTTGTAGAAAAATATAAAATACAAAGTAACATAAATAATAATAATAAAATCGATACATCTATAGTCAGAAATAATAATGCAAAACTTGGCATGTAGCCTTCCAAATCTTTTGCTCTGTGTCCGTATGAGTAAATTTTTTGAAAAAAGGAACAAATGAATACAACCCTTACTTTTGATTGAATTATTGTCAGAACTAAGAGCCATCTCAGACTGTTTTTGAAAGAATGTAGAGAATAAATTATGAATGATTAAAAACATCGTAAAGGTTAATCCTGTTTGTGAACCCCAAAGTTCACCCCCCATAATTCCTGTGTGTCGTTGAGTTTCCAGCAGAGAGAAGTGCCTGTCGTGGGGGCTGCTGCTGAAGTTGTAGGGTCAAGCTGTGCTCCTTGTTAAATGACTCGAGTGTCTTAAATGCCTCAAATGTAACAGAAAAGGTAGCTCTTCAGTGTTGTTGAAGTGCAAATGTGAGCAGGAAATTCTGAAGCTAAGTTGCACAGTGAGGAGGAGAGAGCCTTAGACAAAGTCATTGCTCCAACCTTGCCTTTGTGTGACGGGTGCTTCACTGACCCAGTTTTCCCTTCCGTAAATTGGGGACAGTGACACCTACTCTGCTTTCCCCTACCAGAGCCACTATGACGATCAAGTGTCAGGTGTTATTGTTTGTTACTTGAATTGTATGTAGGGTGTATGCTTTAAAAAAATATTTAAATGTAGAAAGATCAAAAGCATTGTCAGTCTTTATAAAATGCTGGTATCTAACTCTTGGGCTTAACATTAGCAGGATTTAATTATGATGCAAATGCTCTGTTGGATCCCTACTCTAAGTTTTCGTCAAAGAATATAGGATTCCTTGATGGCTGGTATCTCTTTGATCTACATCATGATCCTGGACAGAAGAAGAGGATAGAAATTAGTCCCATTTCACAGAATAAAAGCAGGCTCACCATTCAAGGGAGCTGTTCATTTGCACCCCCTGTCCTAGAACTCCTGAGGGCCGGCTCTTGTTGCCTTAAGCAAGATGGAGGCGTGCAAGGAGGAAGCAATGAGAGCAACTGGAACGATGGTGTACCCATGGTGGCCTGGCTGAGTACCAGCAGCCACTGCCTCCAGGGCTGCTTACAGGCATGCACCTGGCTCCTGGCAGCTCTGGGGAGAGGAATGGGCCCTGCATTGGAGGCAGGTGGCTCAGCTACTACTCCTGCCCCAAAGACCAGCAGCACAATCTGAGTTTGTCATATCCTCTCCCTGAGCCTTGGTTCTTTATCTATAAAGTGAGGGAGTTGGACAAGATGAGATTCCTTCTAGTCTTAAAAATCTATGATTCTGGGTTATTTTCCTTTCACATCTGTCAAAGAGAAGTTTGGTACAGAATTACCACATCAGATGAATTAGGTGTCAGAAAACGTTCTTACTTCCTGTTGCTTTGAGCTTTCAGTGTCCCCACATGATTTTCAAAGGGTCTCCTCAGTTGACTGCCCTCATGCAGAACATATGATCTGTTGAACATTGAGGGCAGAGTTGTTTCCACTCATCTATTTGTTACTGTTAATCTAGAAGCTCCTCAGATTGTTGGGAGGGGAGAACTGCTTTCAGGCGACTTTTGGGAAGGTAGGTTGACAGAAGTAAAATGAAAGCAGGTTATTTATGGTAAAAGACATGTGTGTCACTAAGTACTCACCTCTTAAATCACTAAATACAATATTTTTCCTTAGTGCCCACTGGGAACTTGGTCCTGTGCTAAGGACTTTTGCAGGATGTGAGAGAAGAACACTCTTGGGGGGTGGTTTCAGCAGAGGGAGACACAGAAGGAGGGTGGGAGAGGGAGAGAGGAGAGGAGCCAGATGTGGTTGGAATGCAACGGAGATAAAAAGACCAAATTGGGAAAAGACTGAGCCCCCAAGAGCTTGGACTGTCTGATTTAATTCTGCATCCACATTGCTTGGCACTGAATGGGAACTTAATAAAGTATTTTTAATTAATTAATTAATGGACAAATGAAAGAATGAATGAATCACTCTTCTGAAATGAGGTCTTTGCTGAAATGTGGTGCAGTGACCCTCAGATGATAGAAATGATGTCTCTACGTATGTGAAGTACTTGGGACCTACAAAAACACTTTCCTATGTCTTACCCTGCATAATGATGATAGAGGTAAAAGCAGGCCAAAATAAAAGCATTTCCTAATGTCATACTTTCTAGACACTGGACAGCTACTACTAGAAATAGATTTGATTTATTCTTAGATAAGTCATCTTTCTATAAATGCTCCAATAAATATTTGGGGGTATAAGACCTAGTAAACAGTTTTGCAAATTTGCATTCCAAGTTAGAGGGAGAAAGAAAGGCATTGCTTAACTTCTGGATCAATAGATATTTCTTTTTCCCCTTGCAGAAGCATTATTTTACTGTAAGTCTTGACGGCACTGACACCATTAGCTTCTGATTAGACAGATGTTTTGTGCTGCCATTACTCATGGCCACAGGCGCCTGGGCTCTCCTGCCGCTGGCTGAGTCAGTTGATTAAAACACAGGGCTGTGAGGCTGAGGGCATGGGCTGGATCCCAGGCCAAGCCAAGTCACTCCCACCCATTCTGCCCGCAATCTGCATTGGGAGGAAAACTGAACTGTGGCATGTTAGATTCTTCACCACTGCTGGTTTTAGACTAGTCATTTGAGTTTTAGAAGTGCAGGGTCTGGATTTTAACTTTAATTCTTTGATTCTTTTTAGAATGGATTCTAGGGTTGTTTCATGTCTGCCATCTTGGGGCATGTTTAGGGAGTACATCCGGAGATCTTTGCTGCCCCCAAGTCTGCAACTATCGCCATGGCATATCCTTTCCTCAGGGTGTTAGACCCGCCTCACAAGGTTGTTCAGAGGATTAGATGAGGTCATATATTTAATGAGAACTGGCAAGAACAGATTGAGATGCTGTTGCTGAGTGGTTGGCCAAAGATTCATCAGCCCAGGACTCACCACCTCATACCTATCTGGTACCATTGGTGATTTAACTACAGTTTCTATATGACACATCTTCAAGGTAACTTGTGACTAGTTGAAACCACAGGCATTCAGTCTGAAAATACTATGAATCTACTGCAAGGATGGCACCTGGGGGTAGTAATTGGTTATGTAAGATTCATCTTTCTCAATTTGGAGGTATTTTTATCTGATCTGGTATGTCTTTTGTTGCTAATATAACATGTTGTAATCTATCTGGGTGCTTCACACTGCTTTTTTCAACCCTGTGAGGCAAGTGAATGCTGCTGATGATATCTGACATTTGTTGAGTGGTTACTATGTATCGCACACTGTTCTAAACACTGTATCTACTTCAATTTATTTGCTCCTCACAGTCTATTACTGATACTGTTTTTGGTATTGTTATTTTTCCCATTTGATGTTGAGGAAGCTAAAGCACAGATAAGTTAAATAAGTTGCCCAAGATGACACAGCTAGTAAGAGGAAGATGAGGGATTTGAACCCAGGAAGTCTGACTCCAGAGCCCATATTTTGGATCATGAGAGGATGATCTTTCCAAGAAAAACGTTCCTCTCATTTGTCTATGAAGTATGAGAAAGTCTCATTCACACACTGAGTATCTCTCTGTGCCCTAGTAGCATTTCACTCGATTGTTCAGAGGAGGAGGAAGCTGAAAACACTTCTAGATGCAGAATGAGGATGTGTAACTTGGCAAGTGTTTTGACCACACATGATAATACTTGAAAATGGGCTTGTTGCATGAGATTCAGGAAATTTTATTACCTAGAGAGAGTAATTATTAATTACGTTTCGGTATTGCTGGGAATTTCTGGCGATGACCCTGGACCACAAAGTGCTGAGTCAGCAACTTAGCGCCCTGTTTCAGTATCAATACTGCCCTGTAATATAGTAACTGAAGTTTGTGTCTTAGGAAGTCAAGTAATAGTTCTGTTTACATTAGGTAAATCACACTATTTATGGTCCTTTACTTAGAAGAGCAAAATTGTATCTTTCTTTTCCACTCCTTTTAGCGTTGCTGCGAATAATAACTGGAACATCATAAAAAGAATGCCTAGCATCTATTGAGTATATACTGTGTGTCAGTCTCTTGTTAGGTCATTGTTCATCTAATTGGAAGGACTGCTCTCCAAACTAGATGATAATTATGCATTTTACCAATGAGGAAATGGAAGCACAGAGAAGTTAAGTAGTACTTTGCCCCGGGTCACACAGTAAATGATAAAACAAACATTTGAACTCTGGTTACTTGCCTTGACTCAAAAGCCTGTGCTGTTTCCACTACCCAGTACTGCCTCTTTTGGGGGGTTCTTCAGAGGAAAGATGTTATAGTCACATTTACTGAATCCTATGTTGAGACATATTGTTTGCAAGAGTCTCATAACAGATTATTATATTTAAACTGGGACTTTTCCAAAAACCTGGGACATTTCTGTTACCATAGAGATAGTAATGATAGACTTCACATAAGTCTTTCAGGAAAAAAATCTAGTTCCCCCAGCACACCATGGCCTGAGGAGTCAGCTGCTTCCTGCCGCGGTTAGGAAGCAGGACTGCTGGTGGCCACGTGGCCAAGTGGTTAAGTTTGCGCGCTCTGCTTCTGTGGCCCAGGGTTTTGTGGGTTCGGATCCTGGGTGGGGACATGGCATCCCTCATCAAGCCATGCTGAGGTGGCGTCCCACATGCCACAACCAGAAGGACCTACAACTGGAATATACAACTATGTACTGGGGGACAGTGGGGAAAAGAAGAAGAAGAAGAAGAAGAAGAAGAAGAAAAACGTTTGGCAAGATTGGCAACAGGTGTTAGCTTAGGGCCAATCTTTAAAAAAAAAAAAAGGAAAAGCAAGACTGCCTGGGACTAGAGTAACTGAAATATGACTCTAGAGAACGGGAAAGTCATCTCTTCTTTATGCTTTATTTCTAGAAGACCCCAATTACATCTTCTTTTGGGATATCACTACTTAATAAATGTGAGGGACTATATTGAAGAACTTGAGTAAAAGCAAAATTGGTCTTCATGTTGTGCATGATGTGGGGATTTATTAAAATTAAAGAATTCTTTATGGCCAGTTGCCCTACTCAGACCACTTAAATATGAGACTGTTTTACTCTGTTTTATAGCACACACCCTTGAGTCTTTCTGAAATAGCATCATGCCACCTCTGTGCAGATGCAATCACTATGCTCGTGCTAGAATCCTAGGGACACTTTGCCGTCCGATGGTTAGTAGCAGGTGGTTGTGAGATGCAGAAGTCAGAAGCCAGAATTTTATGCAGCACAATGGCTGAAAAGGTGATGGGGGAGGGGCTATAGCAAAGAAGGTGTTTCTGGCTCGTGTCCATGGGCAAGTGTGAGTCTGGAAGCCCATGATTCCTATAGAGGCCACTTTGTAGTGGAATAAACTTGGCTTTGGAGTCAGACAATCTTGAGTTTAAACCTTGGATCCACTTACTTGTAGTGTAATTGAGCAAGTAACTTAACCACTCTGAGTCTCAGTTTCCTCTTCTGAAAAAATTCCTGTCATTCTCTCTCTCTCACAATGTGGCTCTAAGGAATAAATAAGATAATGAATATATTAAAGTGCCTAACATTGTGCCTTGCACGGAGTAGCTGTTCAATAAACGTGAGTTCCCTTCTCTGTCTCTTCTCTTACCTCTCTCTCCTTCTCTTCCTCTTGGCTTCCTTTGTTAAGTCTTGAGAGTTCCCACAGGACAAGCCTTGCCGTTATCCAACTGCACATCACCAAGTCACCTAATTTTACAGATGGTTCAGTTTCCACCTATAGAAAATGGGGGTTGCTGATGTTAGCCCCACTATTTTATTGGATTTTCATCTAATCGTTAGGTTGACAACCAGATTCTGGGGATTAAAAAACAAACAAGAAAATGCCTGTAATAAGGGCAACAATGGCAAAATAATAGTTACAATACAATGTAGTAAGTGTTCTAGTAGAATATGTACAGCTTATTGTGAGATTGCAGAGAGAACAACTGCCTGGGAGAGTTGGAGGGTGTCCGATGAGGTAGAACCATGGCCCGGTGGGGGTTTGCTAGGTTGAGAACGGGGTGGGGTCGAGAGAAGAGATTGAGGGACTTTCGCGTTCAGTGGTGTGGGGACAGGAAGGGCGTGGGATACTAAGGGAGCAGGAAGAGACCAGCTGAGTTGGCACTTAGGGCAGATAAGTTATGACTGGAGGTGCTGCTCATGTGGTGGGCTGAAGCCCAAAGGTGAAACCAGGCTGAAAACGTGCCCTTCACCTTGGAGGCTGCAAGGAATTAATGGAAGAATCTCAATATTGTGAGTGAAATAACTAGATTTTTCTTTAGGATGGTAACACTGCTCAAAGTATGGAAGATGGACTTGAGGTTGGTTGAAGGCACATGTGTTTGGACTTGTGGGTACAGACAAGATAATGTATTTTAAAGCTTTTTATAAAATATACTTGTAGAGATGGTGCTGCTATTTAATTCAAGATTTCTACAGGAAGATATATATGTGTAGGAAAATGGTGACTCCATATACTAATTTATGGACTGGACCACTTGGAGCCAAATTATTCCAAAAAGATAAATATGCCCTGCTTTGGAGCTAAACATATTTGCCACTTTTCAATAAAGGGCCCAGGTCTGCTTTTGTCAAAATGATTGAGACCTGGACTCAGAAAAAATGTTTAAGGCCCTTTTTCATATCTCCAGAATTGAGTTTTACCATTCTAGGGATAGTTGACACCTAGCGCACACTAAATTTGGTTGGTGCTCTGTAGAAGTTTTTGTGCTCAGCGTGTGCTGCTGTGGTTAGCAGTCTCTGAGTTTCCTGGGGGGAGGAGTAGGGAGGCTTGGGCTGCAAAACTATCATTCATTTGCAAATTGCAAGAAACTAGGTGGCCCTTTTCCCCAGGCAGTCAGGGTCAGACACAAGTACCTGCAAGTGTGTGTTTGTGTGTTTCTAGGTCCGTGTTTATGTTTTGCTGAGTGTTGTCTGCTTTATTCAGACCAGAGGGAAAACCTGACATATACCCGGAGTTCCCTGGAGAGAGCCACTAGGGAGATTAGCCTTGGTTACTAGAGGCGCCTGGATATGGAGAAGATCACTTGCTTCCCCTGGTGAACTGGGTAGTGGCTGGGAGCCGAGGGTGTGGGGGAGACTTGGCTCTGCTCGTCAGATTCTGCCAGGGACAGCTGTGACCCTCCCATGGAGCTGAGCACAGGTGTGTTTGCCTGGTGTGTGAGGAAGTGAGGATGGAGTGACTGTGCTTGCTTTTTTCCTTCTCTGGTAGCCTTTCCCCAGGCCGAGCGGTCAGGAACTGAAAGCAATCTTGGGCTGGCATACAGTGCATAGGGAGCGAGATATATGCTTTAAACTCCTGGAGGCATCTCACCGTGGGCTTTGGAACCTGTTCTCCTTCACGTGCCAAGCCCCTGGTCCTTCTCACAGGTTAATCAAGCCTAGGATGAATCCTTTGATGGATTCGGGTTTGGTCTCTTTCTTTGGAGACCAAAGGCACCTAACAGATGAACTGTGGGTGGGAATGGTCAGGTCTTTGAAGGATGTGTTTGTGTGCTTCACTACCTGTAGGTACAATGACCAAGTGTTTAGTTTAATATTTGAGTACAGTATGATTTGTGATTGGTTGATCTTTGGTGAAATTTGTTGCCACTCTTTTAGAACTATTATTAAACAGTGAACATTTGTTGATAAAAGGGGCAGTGTGCTCTAGTGGGGAGAATATCAGACTTAGAGACAAGAGTTTGTTCATTCAACAAATACTTACTGAGTGTTTACTATGTTTGTTATGTGCCAGAAATTGTTTTTGGCTCAGAGACCGGGGGAGAAGACAGACCTCTGCAATTACCATGCAGTCTGATGTTAATAGTCAGATATGAGCATAGACGAGGGAGGTGGGGTGGTGAGAGGGAAGGGAGATCAAGTGCCAAGGGCTTCCTGCAAGAGGTGACACTTTAGAGGAGATTTGAAGGATCAACAGAGATCAGGAAGTTAAGAAGGGCAGGAAATAGTGTGGTGGGCGCAGATTCATGTTCGTCTTCAAGGCTGGCAGGAGCTGAGGCCAGAGAGGTAAGCAGCAGGCTGATCATAGAGAGCTTTATACATCTCACTAAGGAACCTGGGCTTTTAAAAAATCCTGCTTTATGTTCTGCACTGTGTGAAAATTGGGCAACTATTTTCTCTCTGAGCCTCAGTTTCCTTATGAGCAATAAGAAGATGATAATGATTGTCTGGCTTTATCTCATGGCATTGTAGTGAGACTCAAGATAATAGTAGCTAACGATTATTGAACACTTACATGAGTTAACTCATTTAATCCTCACCACAACTTTATGAGATAGGTATTATTATTAAGCGCATTTTACAGATGAGAAAACAGAGGCAGAGAGGTTAAGTAACTTGTCTCAGATCATAAAACTAATAAGTGGTAGAGTCAGGATTTGAACCGAGATAGTCTGTCTAGAGAGAACTTCTCAGTGTGTGTGTGTGTGTGTGTGTTTGTGTGTTTGTTTATGTGTGCCAAGCTCAAGAGCTGAGTAGTTCTTTGGGCTCAAGGCAAAAGAAATGCATAGCTGTGGACTTGTCGTGTATAGTGTTTGGCGTCTCCAAGATGCCTGTTACCAATGGGTCTGTGTATCTGGGGAAAAATACTGTGCTTCCTGGTGGATACCAGGCAGGTAAGCTTCTGACAGTGGAGAGGCTCTCTCCTCCTCAAGAGGGACAACAGGGACCTGGAAATGGTTAATTCTGGAATGAAATGAACCATCTGCCTCTGACAGGGAGGTTTTTCTGTTCACACACCTGATACTGGAAACAGGCCTCCAACACCTGCACACCAGTGTCTGTTTGGAAGGGTCCTGGGAGTTCTGCCACTATCCACCGTGGCTGGCTGAGGAAGTCAGCCGCTTTGCACAGTCATCTCTGTCCTGTGGATTGTGAAGAGCTGCTCCCCGTCTCTGCCCACTGAGGGAGAAGAGGCAGGCAGCTGCTCCTTGCAGTCACTGACTCCTCAGTCGCTGTCGCCATTGTTCGTACACCCTCTCTCTACAACCATCACTTCTTTTGAAGAATGGCTCCCCTCTTTATCTCGCTTTCTCTCCTCTCAGCCTCCAGAACTTTATCTCACCTTCTCCCTCACACAGTTCCTGCCCCACCCTCTCTTTGATTGGCAAAAGTCACTGGTGAATGCCTGTTGCCAAGTCTCTTGCCTTCTTCTCTGCCCCCGTCTGTCTCTACTCCGAGCAGCAGCCAGCTAGGTTGACAACTCCCTCTTTCCTGAAATTCTTTCCCCAGCTTTGTGACACACTACTTTTCTGATTTTCCAACCTAACTGCTCTTTCTCTTTTCACTTGACAGGTACAATCTCATCAGCTTTCTTCTCTGTGCTTTCTTCCTACATTCTTTCCCTAGCAACTTCAACCACCCCCGCTGCTATAGCTGAGCTTCTAAGCTGGCGATGACTTCCATATTTACAGTTCCAGCCACAGCCTCTCTCTGGAGCACTCGTTCCTCATCTCCGTTGGAGTTCTAGACGTGTACACTGAATGTTCTGCCACACTACTAGTTTTTAACCTTTAACCTGGCTGTCCTTTCAGGCATTCCTGGCTCAGTGCACTAATCCCCCAGTTAACTCAGTTTCAAAACTTTGAGTCTTTGATTCGTGCATCTCCCAAGGAGCATTGTTACTGCTTCCTTCCCAATGTTGTTCCTAAATGACTTTTTTTTTTGAGGAAGATTAGCCCTGAGCTAACTGCTGCCAATCCTTCTCTTTTATTTTTGCTGAGGAAGACTGGCCCTGAGCCAACATCCATGCCCATCTTCCTCCACTTTGTATGTGGGACACCTGCCACAGCATAGCCTGTCAAGCGGCGCCATGTTGGCACCGGGGATCTGAACTGGCGAACCCTGGGCCGCCGAAGCAGAACATGCGCACTTAACCACTGTGCCACCGGGCCGGCCCCCCTAAGTGACTTTTATATTCCACTACCTCTGCCACTTACAGCTTTCTTTGGCTTTGTGGGGTCTATTGTGAAAGTCCTGGCCCTTTGCTTGTAGAGACTCCCCTCCATGCTAAAGTGGCATGATTTAAAAAAGCAAAAAAATAAAACACGCATACACACAGTCTCCCCCTCACTCACTGCATGAAAGACAATCTCCTTAATCTGACATTCGAGACCTTCAATGATCTGATTTTAGCCTCTGTTTTATATTCTTATTTTCCACTATCTTTTTCTATGAATCTTGTCCTGCAATCAACCCATATTCCCTTTCCCTATAGGAGCCTCTGTGCTTTGTTCATGTAGCTTCCTGCCTGTGCCTGGACTGATACTTTTATTCCACTTGTTGAGCGATTCCCGCCCTGTTGCTTACCCTCAAATCCTACCTGTCCTTAAAACTGAAGCTGTATGGTAATTCTTACCCAAATCTTCCTGGGTCATCGCAGCAGGAAGTTTCCTCTCCCTTCTCTAACTAGCTTAGTGTTTGGCCTGTACCTCTTTTATGGCCGTCACTGCATACCATCTTGTGTTATCGCTCTTTATGTCCTCATCTTATCTTCCCTATTGGTCTGAAAGTTCTTAGAGGGCAGGGACTGAGGGACTTATTATTTCCTTAATGCTCGGAGAGCAGCAGGCTGGCACAGTACAAATGTGCTGAGTGAATATATTTTGAAGCACTGAGTTATTAACTATCTTTTTTTTTTTTCCCTTAACAATTTCAGGGGCTGGCCTGGTGGCGTCTGCAGTTAAATTCGCACATTCCACTTCAGTGGCCTGGGGTTCGCCAATTTGGATCCTGGGTGTGGACCTATGCACTGCTTGTCGAGCCATGCTGTGGCAGGTGTTTCACATATAAAGTAGAGGAAGATGGGCATGGATGTTAGCTCAGGGCCAGTCTTCCTCAGCAAAAAGAGGAGGATTGGTGGCAGATGTTAGCTAAGGGCTAATCTTCCTAAAAAAAAAAGCGAATTTCAATACATTAATTGGCTATAAGAATTCAGTGGTCACAGGCCAGCCCCGTGGTCAAGTGGTTAAGTTCATATGCCCCACTTCGGTAGCCCAGGGTTTCACTGGTTTGGATCCTGGGCACTGACATGGCACCGCTCATCAAGCCATGCTGAGGCAGCATCACACACAGCACAACCAGAAGGACCTACAACTAGAATATACAAGTATGTACTGGGGGGCTTTGGGGAGAAGAAGACAAGAAGGAGAAAAGAAGATTGGCAACAGATGTTAGCTCAGGTGCCAATCTTTAAAAAAAATAAAAAAGCTGTGTGACCTTGGCCAACTTACTTAACATCACTTAGCCTTGGTTTCTTTATATATTAAAAAAAAAAGGAATTCAGTGGTCAACAGGCAGTTATTAATTAGATATTTGGTTTTTGTTCCATGTGTCCAGAAAAGAATTAATATAGCAAGCCTGAGACTACTTATCCTTGGAAAGGCCTGCTTGCAAGGTTGGTCCTTGACTAGCATCTGGGAAGCTGGATTTCAGAAAGTTCCTACCATTCTAAATGATGAGAGTGGCTCACTGTACCTAAACCATTTGTGCAAATGATGTAGTTTATACTGAGTACCTGCTTTCCTTCAGGGAGTCTGGAATTTGGGTACATGCCAGGCAGAGGGTGTCTCCATGACCCGTCCCCAGTAAAAACCCTGGGCACTGAATCTCTAATGGTTGCTAACATTTCAAACATGTCGTCACAACTTATGTGTTGTGTGTGACTCCACTGGGAGAGGATTATTGGGAGCTCTTGCCTGATTTTCCCCAGACTTCACCCCATCTTTCTTTTTTCTTTGCTGATTTTGGTTTTTATCCTTTCTCTGTAATAAATCATAGCTGTGAGAATGATTATATGTGTTCTATGAGTCCTCGCAGTGAACCATCAAAAACCTGGGGCTGGTCTTGGGGATCCCCTCAATACACCATGAAATGCTACAAATGCAGAGCCATTTAGCCATTTTTTTTTTTTTTTTTTTAGCTGAGACTTCAGAGATTAATTAAAGACTCAGGTCATTGATCCTTACATAAGTGAGGAGCCCAATTCTTAAGACGGTATGTATCTGGGCATGCGAACAGATATGGTGCTCTACAGGATAAAGCTGAAGCCTTTGTGATTTCCCACTATAAAATTTGGGCGAGAAAGAGCTATTGGAGAAGGTTTGGTGGATTTTTCATAACATCTCATGTCAGAGTCCTAAAAACATCAGTTTTCAGAACTAGTCTTTTAGAAAGATTAGGGGCAATATTTGCCTGGGATCCATTCTCATTATTCCTTTAAATCAGGATTGAGTTCCTTAGGACATTTTTCCTGCCTGACAATAAGGGGTGGGCAGGGCATCCGTCTTGTTGAGTTTCTATGGTGTCAGACTTCAGCTAGGTGTTTAACATGCATCACTTCCTTTAATCCTCACCAAGGTCCTCAAAGGTAGGAGTTTAAAGCCGTATAACACAGATAAGGAAAATGAAACTTAGAGAAGTTAAATATTTGCCCAGAGTCACACAGCTGTTAAGTGGTAGCCCTGGAATTCAAGGCCAGGTCTGACACCCAAGTCAGGGCTCTTTTTTTTTCACTGTGAGGTCTGAACACAGTGGTGTGACTTCATAAAATAATGACTATTATGTCAGCTCTTTCACACCTGGCTAAATCTTACCTGGGCCTCAGTAAACGTGAAACTTTGAGAAGTTTTAGCTTTTGATACCTAGCTGGAAGTTTTAGAGGAGGAGGAGCTTTCCTTGGCAATGATGGCTTCTGTGCGCGCTCTGTGCTCTGTATTTCCTTTCCTGGGCCCTGTGGGTCTCCTCGCAGGGCAGGCATCCCAGCTCTATTCACATCGCTCAGCAGAGTGCTGTGGTCCAGGGGAGCTGTGGTGTGGGGTGTGGGAGGCAGGGCAGGAATGGTCTGCTCTGTCCTTTTTGTCAATTTCAAAGCAGGGTTGCCTGAAGTCTTCCTTCCTGACAGATTTTGGGCAAAAATTTATCTGGGAATAATCCATTTTATTAAATTTGAAAGTAAATGAGGTTTTTTTTTTTGAAAAATAGAATGATTGGGAGGAAAATAGAAATGGACGATTCGGGATGCCCTCTTCTATTCTTGTTAGTTTCATCCTGGGAAATGTTTTTATATAACATTTCTTTTAAATGATCCTCACACTTCAGTGAGGAAGCAAGGCCTTGGGCTCCAGAGGGTACAGGAGAAAGTGCTGGCTGTGGGCAGAGAAATTCAGCACCTGGTACAGTGCCCGGCACACATTAGGTACGCAATTAGTGTTAGGTGAATGAATGTGACTGGATGTAAGCTTCTTGCCTCTTTTGCTGCCCAAAGGGCAGAGTGACTTGGGCCCTAGTTCCCATCAGTGTGCTCTGGTTGAGGAAGGGAGAATTCAGTTTTTTAGATCAGATGTTGAACGCGAGGCGAGGCCATTATCATTTCAGAGAAGGAAATGCCAATCGCTTCTCCGTGGCAGGACACGATTTTATTTGGGAGGCTGAGAATAGCTTTAGCGGTGCTAGTAATAATCGCAGCTAATACTCAGGTGGTGTTTACTCTGCTAGACTAAGTGCTTTACACATACAAACTCACCTAATCCTCACGTCGTACTTTTAAGTGATATTTTCCCAGTGGGGAAGCTGAAATACAAAGAGGCTAAGTAGCTTGCTCAAGGTCACATACTAAGTGGTAATTCTGAAATGTAAATATGGATACCAAAAAGCAGTCATTGAACCTCTCCTTAGGGATATAAGGGAGAGGAACCTAGGCATTTTTCTCCTGATGTGTTTTATTGCGGTAAAATACACGTACTATCAAATTTATCATCTTAACCTTTTCTACATGTACACTGGCGTGAAACATGTTCACAGTGTTGTGCAACCATCACCACCATCTACCTCCATAACTCTTGTCACCTTATAAAACTGAAACTCTACACCCATTAAACAATAATTCCCCATTCCATTCTACCCCAAGCCCCTGGCACCCACTGTTCTACTTTCTGTCTCTATGATTTAACTACTCTAAGTACCTCATATAAGTGGAATCATACGGTATTTCTCTTTTGGTGACTGGCTTATTTCCGTTAGCATCACATCCTCCAGGTTTGTCCATGTTGTAGCATTTGTCAAAATTTTCTTTCTTTCTTTTTTTTTGAGGAAGATTAGCCCTGAGCTAACATCTACCACCATCTTCCTCTTTTTGCTGAGGAAGATTGGCCCTGAGCTAACATCCGTGCCCATCTTTTCTTTTGTATGTGGGATGCCTGCCACAGCATGGCTTGATAAGTGGTGTGTAGGTCCGCACCTGGGATCTGAACCAGAAAACCCCCAGCCTCCAAGGTGGAATGCATGAACTTAACCGCTGCGCCACCAGGCCAGCCCCCAAATTTTCTTTCTTTTTAAGGCTCAGTAATATTCCATTGTATGCATTTACCACATTTTACTTATCCGTTCATCCATCAGTGGACACTAGGGTTGCTTCTATGTTTTAGCTATTATGAATAATGCGGCTATGAATGTGGTTGTATAAATCTCTTCAAGACCCTGCTTTCAATTCTTTTGGGTAGATACTCACAAGTGGACGTGCTGGATCATATGGTATTTCTATTTTTAATTTTTTGAGGAACTGCCACACTGTTTTCCACAGGGGCTGTACCATTTTAGACTCCTGTCAACAGTGCACAAGGCTTCCAATTTCTCACATCCTTGTCAACACTTGTTATTTTCTGTTTTTTTGATAGTAGCCACTCTAATGAGCATGAGGCGGTATCTCATTGTACTTGTGATTTGCATTTCTCTAATGATTAGTGATGTTGAATATGTTTTCACATGCTTATTGGTCGTTTGTATATCTTCTTTGGAGAAATGTCTATTCAAGTCTTTTGCCCCTTTTTAAATTGAGTTGTTTTTTTGGTGTTGAGTTTTAGGAGTTCTCTACATCTTTTGGATATTAATTCCTTATTAATGATATATGATATTCAAATATTTTATCCCCTTCTGTGAGTTGCCTTTTTACTCTCTTGGTAGTGTATGTTGATGCACAAAATTTTTGAGTTTTCATGAATTCCAGTTTGTCTATTTTTTTCTTTTGTTTCCTTTGCCTTTGGTGTCATAGTCAAGAAATCATTGCCAATTGCAATGTCATGAAGCTTTTACCCTATGTTTTCTTCTAAGAGTTTATATTTTTGGGTCTTACATTTGGGTCTTTGATCCATTTTGAGTTAATTTTTGTATATGGTATTAGGTAAGGGTACAACTTCATTCTTTTGCATGTGGATATCCAGTTTTCCCAGTGTTATTTGTTGAAAATACTGTCCTGTCTCTATTGAATTGCCTTGGCACCCCTGTCAAAAATCATTTGAGGGAACATAGGCGTTTTTAAATGCCACATAGTTCTTGGTATTTCTTAGTTTTATTTATTAAAAGGAAAGTGCAGATGAAGGGTTCTACTTTCCATGAATTCCTGGAGCAATTTCTGGAAATTCTGCTTTTTTTTTTCTTTAAAACTTCTATGTAAGCCTCAAACAATTATTTAAACTTTTATCCTAAAGAAATGTGAATTCATGTTTGAGTCTTCTTGTACTTTTCCCCTTAACATACTGCATATTTTTTCTCCCTCCAAATACCAGGCAAATAGTAGAAATCAAGCCCACATAATCAGAAAAGACTTTATAAACTCAAGTTCCCTCATTGGGGGACCGGTTCATGGAGAGACATGACGCCCAGTTGGCAATTTGGATTCTTTTGAGTTCTGTGATATGAAAGTCTATCTGTGACCTTGAATAAGTGGGAGTCTTTATTGCTTGTTCTGTTGTCCTTTAGAGTTCAAATCCGCACTTTTGAGTCATCAGAGCATGGGGATTGGGGCTCTGTGAGCTCTTTTCTCTAATGAGTTGCATAGCATCATTAATTGAAGATGGCAAAGCATTAGCTTCTCATTTTGACACGTTGCCAGTTGTGCTGGACTAGTTTTTCAGACCACATAGTTATATTTAATTAAATATTTTGCAGGGTTCATATTTGCATTGAGGGAGCATACTGATTAAAACAATGTGGAAATGCAATTGCTTGCCAGATTCCAGCCACAGATTCTCCAGCCTTTTTTTGGTAATAGGATTTTTCATTTGTGCAGAACTAAATAATGTGACAGCTGTGAGGCTTTAACCATGGAAATGGCTATTTATTTGCCTGTTGGAGCAATTTCCATGACAGAGAGTGTTGAGAGCATGCCCTTGATTTTTAAGGACAGGTTTATAAAACATCAGTTATGAGATATATCAGCTTATGTTTCATGGATGTTATAAAAATTTGAGTTGGCTGAAACTTTTCTCCATGTCCGTCTCCTGGAGAAGGTTTACAATTCAAAGACCCTGAAGAGAAAATAGAAAACTTTTCATTTGTAAAACATAGAATTTGATCAATGACAGTTCTCCAATTGCTTCCTTCCTTCTAAGTATTTGTATTTGGTAATGAAGAAGATGCAATAAAAGCTCTGAAACTAAGAATCTGGGTGGCATGGCGGAGCAGTTTATTAACAAACAATTTCCTTTTATGATACTTCTCTTGTAAAATTATTTTGAGTCTTTAGTTTATTGTTTCCAAAAGGTACTTGTTTGAAGAGGAAAAAAAAATCCTTCTGGAGACTTTAAGGTACTTAAAGTGACACATTTCATAGGAGCCCCTTTCAGAGATGATTTGCATTAAATAGACTAGAAAGTTAAGCTACAGGTTAAGAGAGAAATGAGCACCCCGACTTGGAATAGAGCCCAGAAAGCCAGAGGACATTTGACTGTCAGCTGCCTCCACTGCCCTGTCAGATAGCCCATTCTGAACTATCCCAGAAGGGTGGATTTGAGGGAGCTCTTTTGGTAGAGCTCAGGGTCACCCCTAATGTGAAGACCACCCCCCACTAGAGGCTGGGTTGGTGTCATGGTTTCCCTGGTGAGTTATGTCTTTTTCAGTGATTCACAGAGTCTAATCTTCTACAGAACAGTAGGCTTTCACTGGGCAGACTATATCCCTTAACTAACCTTGTTCATCTGGCTTCCTTTGATTCCTACTGGGTACATATCCTAATTTAGCACATATATAAAAAAATATTTTTTAATACATAATAAACTAACCCGTCCTGTAGAATTCATCAACTATGTATTGTGTGTAGGTTCGATCTCAGCTGGACCATCAGCATGTCAAGGTTATTAATCCCTTTCTCTTGTAGCTTTTGTATTCCTATAACAGCTGGTAGAATTCCCAGGGAATGAGGTTGAGAGTTATGGGTCTTTCTCTGTTTCAAGAAGTGAGAAAGCAAAAAACTATTTGCAGCATGTATTCCCTTTCTTGTCAGCTCAAAGTTGAGGCGTATGACCCCACATGGGTCACTCTCAATGTCTTGCTAACCACACTTCATCTAGGACTTTGATTTAGGCCAGAGGAGAGGGAGTGAAGTGGCTCCTCATAAGAGTCTTCAAGTATGTGTTTGAAGAGCTATTGTGGGCGTGTTGGAAAACAGCTGTTTGCTCTGTTCACAGTGGACAATGCAAAAGGGAACAGATGGCAACTTAGATGGTAAAAACTTTGATGATAAAGGGCTGGTCAATCTTTAGAAGAGGAAAGACGTGTAGAGGTCATCTGTCCCACTCTTTGTTCTACAGGCGAGAAAACTGAGCTGGTTGAATGATAATTCCAGGCTCACAAAGCTAATAAGTAGCATAGGCAGGGGTTGAATCAGTGTCTCCAGGCTTGCAATTTGGTGTTTTCCCGTAATCCTCTACTCCCAATCCTAATCATTGCGAAAGTTGTGACTAGATGCTCAAGTGTTCTACCCAGCAAAGCAAGGGCTCTTCCTTTCTGGGGTTTGTTTGTTTCTTTTTTTTTAGATTTAGAAGGCTAAATGACTGTCTTCCTGCAGAGGTTCAAGTGAAGTCCAGAAAGGAATGGAATATTTTTCTGGAAGTCACTGTGAGCCAGAATATTTACTGAGAGTTCTTTGTTTTGGAAGATTCACATTTGTTCACATGTACCATTTCTTCTGCCACGCCTAACTTCATCTGTTCACCCTAGAGTGGTTTGTAGGTCCTCTGGTTTTTTCTTCTGCTGTGGAATTGTGATGGGGCAGGAGCTGCCAGCACCATGGGGCACACCCCAGTTTTCCTAAATAGCTGACTAGCAAGAAGCCTCAAGCTGTTCTTGATCTCTAACATATGGGAACCCAGGGGTCAGAGGAAGTTTCTGGGAGGCTGTCTTTGAAATGCAGATCAATTTAAAATAAGAGAGCACGGTGTTTGGCATGTAGTAGTTACTTAATAAATAATTGTTGGACAAATGAATTATGGTGCTTCTCTACCTTCTTCCCTTGTAATTATTGAGCTGGAAGGGAACTGAAAGACAAATTCAGCTCAACCTCTTTATTTTCTGGGATAAAGGAAGTGAAGTCTAGAAATGTTAAGTGATTTGCCCGAAGTCATGCAGCTAGTTAGGGGCTGTGCTGGGGCTTAGGGGCATGTCGTTCTGTGTCTTCATATTATGTTAGGTTGAATCAAGTAAAATTGCCATTTCTGTGGGTCAAAATATTTGTATATTGGCAATTTTGTGTGGTTCAACCTAATATGTTTGAAGGATCAATACTTTCTTATTTCAATAATAATAATAAGAGTAACAACCTTGGCCTTCTCTCTAAAACAAGCAATCATATATAGCGTAGCTATAACCAGATCAAGAATACTGGTTCTGAATCAGATGATCCTAGTTTTATATTCTTGGTCTTTCTAAGCTGAAGTTTGCTCATCTATAAAACAGAAAAAATATTAGGTGCATCACTTTTAAGATTGTTTTAAAGCTTAAATGAGATCATTCTTTGAAGGGCTTAGTATAGTACCTGGAACGTGGTAATTACTTAATAAATATGTGCTATTATTCATTGTATTAATAAGGAAGAGAATAAAACTCATAAGGCTTTAAAAATTTATAATCCTTCTGGACAGCACATTCATCTTTTCTAAAGTCCATAGGATATGCCACACCTTTGTTGTCTAACATAGACACATCTTTATATTCTCTCTCTTTCATATGCTTCTGCTAGTTATAGACAATACACTTAGAATGATGTTCTGTCTATTTTTAAGAACTTCATTTGGACAAAATGTCCTCTTGTGCCAGGCAAGATCATTACAGCAGAAGTAAAGCAAACGCGTGAGTATGGAGAATTAGTCGGCAGGCTCCATAAAGGGAGGGGACCTCTTCTGTCACAGTCGTGCGTGATTCTTCCTCAGTTCCTAGCAGAGCCCAAGTGTATAGTCAGGGCTCAAAATTCTGTTAGTATATTCTTTTTAAAACCTGGACTCTGGAACTATATCCAGTGTTTGTCCATCCCTGCCTCATGGGACAGCAAACATCTCCACTACCTGGGCTTGGAGACACCCCTCTGTAAAGTGTTTCTCAGAGATTCCTCATGACCCAGTGACACATCCAGAACAAATATGTTTTCAGGCAGCTGCACACTTAGGGGAAAAGTTATCACCCTCAGGCGGAGAATGGACTAAGGCACTCCCAGCTGTTAGAAGGAAGCAGGAGACTTACCCTGAAAACAAATACTTCCCTTGCAGAGAAAATAAACAGAGGCCCTCCCTCCTTCCCTTCAGTGCCACCAGCCCACCATTCTGAGGGATCAATAGGCTTTTTCGGGTGTCTTCCTGTAGTGTCTGTGCTGCCTTTGGACGGGACCCCTGCATGAAACCACGGAGGAGGAGAGCAAGCCCAAGACAAGCCTTCTTCCACAGCGATTTGCAGGGAGACGGACTTGCCGTACACTGTCCTAACAGCTGTGGAAATGCCCTTCTTATCTTCCCCTCAAACTGGCTTCTTCCCATTTACTCCATCCTCCATCTCCATTTACTTTGTCTACATTACTTTTTCCGTTGTAAATGGAAGCAAAGCTTAATACTTGGAGAGAGGTGCTACGTGAATGAAACACTGCTTATTTATTGAAAAGATATAAACTGTCAAAGAATTGGCTACCTTTTTAAACTATAAAGTGAGGATTAGTGCCTGAAAGTATCTATAGAAGGATAAAAACATTCATTGAACATCTACTTAGGTTGGCGTTGAGCTAGGCTGTTTATGTACTCCGTGTCTCATTCACATAGCAACCTTGCAAAAACAGTATTGTCCACCGTTTTACAACTGGGAAAATTGAGGTTTGGAGAAATTAACTGGCGCAAGATCACACAGCAAATTATCAGTACAGCTCTCTGACAAAAGCTATGTATGGACTTGACACTACTGTGGGTTCAGCTGGAGGGGGTCTTGAATCTCGCTGCAGGCCCGTAAGGCAGGTAGGCACAGCTATCACTGACCTTTTGAAATTGAGAAAATTGGAGCAAAAGCATTGTAAATTTCTGGTTTATCTAGTTCTCCTGTGAGGAATAAAAAATGTATACATTCCTCCATTCACTTGTTCATTTATTAAAAACACTTTTATTCAGTCTCCATTCTAGGCTTAGCATTGTGTTAGGCATTGAGAGGGTGTCAAAAAGGTATAAGACGTGGACCCTGTCTCAGGACCTTTTATCCTAGCTGAGGAGATATACAAGTCCTGAAATATTTGTCCTTAATGTGAAAACAGGATTACATTGTGTGACAAAAACAATTGATGCATTGGAAGTTTAGAGGTGGGAGAGTTGTATGTAGATGGTTAGGAAAGGTTTTATGTGTTAACCACACCCACGCATACTGTCTCAAATTGGTGGTGCTGATGGTGGTAGAGGAGAGGTTGCTTCAAGATATTTTTTTCCTTCTCCCCAAAGCCCCCAGTACATAGTTGTATATTCTAGTTGTGAGTGCCTCTGGTTGTGCTATGTGGGATGGCGCCTCAGCATGACCTGATGATGAGTGCCATGTCTGCACCTGGGATCCAAACCAGCGAAACCCCAGGCTGCTGAAGTGGAGTGCACAGACTTAAGCACTCTGCCATGGGGCTGGCCCCCCCAAGATATTTTTTTTAATTAAACTTTTATTTTGAGGTAATTGTAGATTCTCATACAGTTATAAGAAATAATACAGAGAGATCTGTGTACTCTTTACCCATTTCTGTCAATAGTAACATCTTGCACAGCTATAGTACAATAATCACAACAAGGATATTACCATCAAAACAATCTTTATTTCCCCAATTTTGCATGTGCTCGTGTGTATGAGTGTGTGTACGCGTGCACTAAGTTCTGTACAATTTTATCACATGTATCCACCACCATCATCAAGATACTGATCAGTTCCATCCCCACAAGGATCCCTCCATTTTCCTTTTATAACTGTATGCATCTACCTGTCGGCTCCCCTAACCCCATCCCTAGCCCCTGGCAACTACTAATCTGTTCTCCATTTCTACCATTTTGCTATTTCAAGAATGTCATATAAATGGAACCATACAGTAGGCAACCCTTTGGGACTGGCTTTTTTACATTCAGCATAGTTCCCTTGAGTTCACCCAAGTTGTTGCACATACCTATAGTTCATTCCTTCTTATCACTTGGAAGTATCCCATAGTATGGATATACCATAGTTTATTCACCTGTTGAAGGGCATCAGGGTTATTTCTAATTTCTGGCTATTACAAATAAAGCTGCCATGTATAGGATTTTTTTTTTTTTACACTGTGTGACCTAGTTGGGTCCAAACTTAGACAGAGTGTGAACTGGAAGTAACTGTCACTCTTTCCTCAGGGATAAATTGTTCATTTAGCACTCATTCAACAAGTACTTTTTGAGCTAGGCATTGTACTGCTGACATTCTACTAAGAAGTAGTGAATGAAAGTTTCCTTTGTAGAGTCTTGTACTTCAGTGGCCTATAGCTCTCAGGGTGTGGCTGCTTTGGAGAACAAACTAGAAATGCAGTCTCTGGGCCTCATTTAAGCTCCTGTGGACTCTGATAGACCCCAATAACTAAAACTTGGAGGTTTTAACCTCTTTAATTCTCCCAGATCAATTCAGACTTTGTGTAACTTTGCATCGTGATTAAAAATCTCATTTAAAATCTTAAACGGATTTTTAAATTATTTTGGAAATTGAAGAATGGAAGAAGTTTCTGCAAAAATTGTTTAAAGATCTGCTTGTCTTTTTATAAAACTGGTAGGCAAGGACTTTTACTCCTAGGAAGATGTTAAACATTTGTTAGTTAATGCCTGTTTAGGGAAGAGGTGAAATCCCACTTTTCCTTCTATTTTCCATCCCTGAATGGGATTTATTTCCAGCTGCCCTCAAACCATGCTGTGTTGTTTGTGTGAGCCCATAATGAAACTCTGTCCTATCTACTCTGGTATTTAGTAAATGTTTTTTCGTTTAGGTTTGTTTAGAATTACAAAAACCTCTATCAGGTGAGACTCAATCTCACAGAGAAGATCTCATTGGAGTTTTGCCTTCTAGCATTGAGGGGGCACTCAAGTCCTTTCCACTTTAGTGGGGACCATGTATAGTTGTGATTTCAATGTGGAGTGGTTGCAGGATTTCTCTTGGCTTAAATTGCCTTTTTCTCACCTCCCACTCCTTCCCTCCCTGCCTTGAAGCCTCTTCTGATTGGCTCAAACAAGAAGTAATAGCCAAATAAGAAGATCCTGCATTAAATACATGCAAATGCTGACGTGTTGCAGCAGGCAGAAGGCTGTGATGTGAGTAATTAGTGATTCCCAGGGCTGATAAAAACTAGTTTATAAATCTAGATGATGGAAACACTTTTTCCTTACCTGCTCTGTAGAATTGTGGGAAGAAATTAAAACTAAGATGTAAGACAACACTTTTTTTGTGTGTGTGTGTATATGTGTGAATGTTGAAGGCTGGTAATTTTCCATGCTTCTGATTTGCACAAATTTAATAAAATGAACATATAATAAAGTTAAGCCCCATGATGATATCATTTATTTCCCTTGTATCTCAGCCTAGATATAGTGGCATTTGAAAGCCATTATTTGGGAGAATCATATAATTCTGGACTCAGAATTTGAAGTGGAAAAACCTTGCAGGCTGACCAGTTCTCCTCGATCTCCTTGGCATTTTCTTCCATTTTTTCTTCTCTTGTATCTAAGATGGAACAAAAAAAAATCAGTAAGGCAGAGAATATCAGATCTTTAGATAAATTTTTTTCTTCACATCTCTGTTAATTTACTTATTTCTTTTGGCAACACATTCATGAGTTTCACCACACTCTTTTTTTCCTCTTGGTGGCTTTGGCCTTCCTAATGGAAGAATAGGCCGAAGGAATTTGAGGCGTTTAGTGGTTAAGCAGCCCTCAAAGCCCAGGCTCTATTTTCAGACCATTGTATTGCACCATCTCTGCCGTTAAACTTTTACAAAGCTTAGTCTCAATTTATCTGATTTCATCAAATGCTTTTCCTGGGGAAATGTTTCTTTTCTCCTCTGACTGAGTCAAAATTCTCCCGGGGTTTAAGAAAGATGAATTTTCAGTTACCGATTTTCAGATGAATGTTGATTTTAGGACATTGTCTCAGGTCATATTAAGAAGTTTGCCCTGGGACACATGGCCCATGACTATCATGGCTAAATAGCACCCCTCAGGCTTCTAGAGGCTTCCCGGGAGCTCCACTCCTGGGGCTGCTTGGAGAAATCTAGTCTGAAGAAATCTGTGGGCAGAATCTGCCAGAGATTAGAAAATGAGCCAAGCCAGAGAGTCCATAAGGTCAGAGAGAAAGGGATAGGAAGAACCTAAGACTTAAAAGCCTGCAACCCAGGCCATCTAGTGAATGACTCTGCACTTTGTGACTCCTTTGTTTGAGAGAGGCTGGGTGGTGTGGTGGTCAAGAGCGTGGACCCTGGAGCTAGACAGCCTGAGTGCGGTCCTGCGTACCACTTACTAGTTACTTAGTCTATCTAAACCTATTTCCTTATCTGGAAAAGCTTTACCTCAGCGTGTTGTGAGAAATTGAGTTGATGTAAAGGGCTTAGAACAGTGCCTGGCATATTGTGAGTGCTGTGTAAGTCTTTGATATTCTTATGGTTATGATTAACTAATAATAACTAATTTTGCCCAGTTTGCTATTTACTATCAAGAATAAGGGACATTTAATTTGGTTGTAAAATAGCCCGCTCTTTAGAGGAGCCTGGGCACTATTAAAAGAATGTGTTAACTTGTTTATGCAGGGTTGGGATGGTGTTATTCTAGGCTTTGAGATGAAACAAAAGATGTACTCATGAGTTATGGTCCATTGTAGCCAAATTCTGCTGTGGCCTGAATTTTGCTCTTTCAGCCAGTCTGAATCCGAGCATTTTATTGCTTGCAGGGGTCTATGAGAAAGATCATCTTTCTCAGCGCCCTCATTTTGCGAATGGGAATGAGGCCCCAGAAGGTTAAGTGACTGGCCCAACATTACATGGCTGGAGAGTGACTGAGCTGGGAGAAAAATTGACCATGCTAATTCCCAGGACATTGCTCTTTTTCCAAAACACACAGATTTTCCACAATCACAGCCCCTGTCTGCAGTGTAATGTACCTAATGAGTTTCTCTCACGCAGCACCTACTTAGGAGGTATTTATTAATTGATCTTTGTTGATTAAAAATTTATAAAATGAGTGTTTATCTTCTTCTGAAATCAAAGTTATGGACAAGTTGTTCTACCTAAATATTTTCAGTTTTTCCATTATAGCTTGACTATTTAAGATCTACCTCTGCTAGGAAAAAAGAAAAAGAATGAGATTGTGAGTATTACCTGACCCATATGTTTTTCGTTTTTGAAATGAAAACTTGGAGTTCTGTTATCTCAGTTTGTAGAAAGTAATTGATGGCTATAGTATAAACGTATCTGTATATGGCATAGCATTTAAGAAGACAGATGAGGTAAAGTTGCTCTCTTTGAGCCCAGTTCCTCCTTTGTAAATTAGGAATGATAATAATATTTTTCTTACAGAATTGCATTGAGGATTTGGTGAGATAGCTTATATAAATGTTCCAAATGGTTGATCTTCATAGAAACAGCAGCAATAGCAATAACGTTGAATATAATCCTGGTCTCCCCCTTCTAATAAACAACTACATCTGAACCAAAATAAGCCTTGTTAGGACTCGCTTTTATAGGAGAGGGTGCCTGATTTTACCCACCACCTGGGCACCAGAATCCTAGTTTTATAGTCACCAGCAATCATCCTGCCTAGCTTTCTCTATATTATGATAGGGTGAGGAGTTCTCAGGCTTTCATAAATTAATTGCAAATGACTGAGAACAAAATATGTACATATATTGTATATATCTACAAATGTAAACTCTTCTGTATTTAGACTGTATATATTCTATATTTTAGATAGATAGAGAGTATGTGTGTCTATCCTGTTGTTCCTCACTAAACTAAGTCATTATTAGGCGCTTGCTCAAGGACAAGTCTTCAAGTTTCCATTGGTGGAGGTCTGTGGAAGGCTTTGCTGCCTTCTCATGAGCTCCTCAAGATGCCAGAAAGGCTGAAAAGATCCTGGAACTGGTTCTGCTCTCTTGTTTCGGAGCTCTGTTTCTTTTTGGTCGTTGCATTCGCCCTGCAAGTCATACAGGGTTCTGATGTCATGGAAGAGAGGGTGAGTCACTTTCATATCAAGTCCAACTCCAAAACCACTTCCTGGGTACCACCATCAAATAGTCCCTGCCTCCATCCCATCCCCACTGCTTGCCAGTTGCTTGGGGTTGGGGATGAGGGGGGATTGTTTAATCTTACCATACCCTATATTGTGTGAATTACATGTGTGAATTTCATCTGAGAACCCTTGATGAAATAGGTATTGTTTGAAATGTTACCTGATGAAATAAAATTGGAATCAGAATTTTAGAGGGCTGACCAAAAGTCTCAATAGTAAGAAGTAAAACCTGTAATTCCCCTAAGAGTAAATCTTAGACTTCCTGTCTCCTAAATTCTCTACCCCAAACAGGTGTTTGGTTTAACTTGAATCTCACTCTTCTTTGAGTCTGAGGTCTCCCCTCTCAAGGACCGGTCAGCCTGATTCCACAGGCTCCCCAATTCCTGTTTTTTGGCTTAAATCCCGTTCTGCCTGATATACAGAGCCTGAGCCTGTTTTATTAGCCCCTTCTGTAATTTTGAGGCTCTATCATCACCTTGAAATCTTTCCTAGCCATTCTCCTCGTCTCCGTTCCCACCTCAGGAGCGGGTCCAGGTTGCTCATTAATTACATTCTTGAGCCTTGATAGCAATGAATGCAGTGTGGGAAGGCAGGCTTGCTGTACAAGCATGTGATTCGTCACACCCACAGAGAAAAATACTTTGAGAAGACCAGTTAGCTCAGGTAGTTACAGTTTTGGTCAAATGTGCCAAGATCAGGGGTTTTCACCCTAACTCAGTGGTACAGACCACAGACCCCTGACCCCATGTGAGCCCTCTCCCTGATACCCACTGTGAGTGCCAAGGGAAAAGGCTCAGGGCCATTTCTGCTTCTGGGAAAAAATACTTAAGAGTACACACGTGCTGATTACTGATGGTGGCTAAAGAATGCCCACTTCTTAAATGAAAGACAGTGTGCTTCTGTGTGTGCATAAATATAGACATCCTTTTGTTTTTCTGCACTCCACCCTCTCTAAAGTAGTACTCTGCTGTTTTCTGCATTGAATTCAGTGAGTGTAGGATGTGAATTGTCTGAATCTTACCCACTTTCAGAACTCCACTCAGGTCTCCCCTCTTCCCAGTTTGTGCCCTGATCTCTTCGCTTTCCTGCTTATCACATTATTGACACTTAAATATACTCCTTCTTCTGCAGTCCTTTTCCTTCTTTGCAAATATGTTCTCTTCCCAGCTGTCACTTAGCAGCTGTGTGACCTTGGACAAGCCACTTGACCCTGCTAACCCTCAGTTTTTACATCAATAAAAGGGGATTATGATGATACTTCTTCCCATCTGTCCTCTCTGCCTCCCAAGGTGGTTGTGAAGAGTGCACATACTAGAGTGTAGAGTGAACCCCAACATTGTACAAATGGGAGCTATTATTATTGCTGTGAGCCAAACTCAGTCCTACTTCTTAATAATTGTATCCTTAGTGCCAAGCCCGTCCCAGACAGGGGACACTCTCAGTGAGAAAGGAGGAAGATGGGAGGGACAGAAAAAAGGGAAGGAAGACTTTTGTCAGTTTTTATATCCTTTTTTCCTAATTATCATTCTCTCCTTCAGTATAGCTATATCTTATGAAAACTGTTTCGTTTCTAAAAAGGCGTTTTGCATTGGGCAGCAGGATGACCTTTTTCCTCCAATAGTCATCTTCGACATCTCTTTCTCCCTCAACCAGCTTGGCAGCTAGCTGGTGTTTGAATTCATTTTGGCCATTTGCTTTTATGCCTCTGAGAAAAAAAAGATTAGACAAGTGGAAGATATCTGAGTGCTTAGAGACCAAATGCCTCATTTTACAGGTGAGGTCACCCAGAAACCAAGAGTTTCAGTCATTAGTGGCAGAGCAAGGACCAGAACCCCGGTCTTCGGCTGCTCCTCCAGGCAGGACACACGCTGACCCTAGCTAGTGAAGTGTTGATGATCATTTTTGCCTGCTTTTGGAGGGTATTTTAAGAATTGACTAGTACTATAAAGTCCTTTCCCAGATCAGTGCAAGGATTGTTGTTGTTCCTGAGAGTTTAGGAAAAATGGATGTGCTGAGGCTGCAACATCATACTCCTGGCCTGCTCTCCATGCATCAGGAGTTTGTTTATATATGCTGGTAAATTGAGGTCACATAAAAAATAAAAATCCCTTTGTAACTGGTTGCATTACACATCAAGTTTAACAACATTCTGTACTGGAAAGCCCAGTGTTTTGGGTGTGTAGGGGTTTGAGGGAAACTGCAGCCCTTCTTTGCACCTTTGGGTTCCTTCTCAGGGCACTTGTGTCCCTGGCCCGTCCTTCCACCTTTACCACAGCTCTTCCAAGTGTCTTGGAGAGAACTTTGGAACTAGGCAGACCTGGTTCAAATCCCAACTCTGCAGCTTAGAGAAGATATGGGTTTAGGCAAGTCCCTTAATCTCCATGAACTTCGGTTTCTTCATCTGTAAAACACAGATGATACTGCCTACTCTGCTGGTTTGCCTTACGGTGTAGAGATACTGTGTGTAAAGATGGAAGAAGGCATTGGAGGGAGAGAATGTCTGTTTCTTTTCCAGTTCTTCTATCAAGTCCAAGTTCTACCTATTAATTAACTTAGTTTTTTATCTCATAATACATGCACATATCTTAGTAGTTAATAAGCCATTTTGTTTTTCTACACACGATCACATTCTTTCTTGCTGCTTTTCATCTGATTTTCCAGGACTTGGCTGAGAATTTTCAGAAAGCTTAGTGTATAATTTATCCCTTTTGGAGATTTTCCTTCCTCTTGGTGAAAACAAAACAAAACAAAACCAAAAACCCATCAAGTTGGGCATCATTTCTAAATTTGACTCTCCTTTTTAAAAAACTGTGGTTCAGTTGGTTTAAAGAGAGGTTTCTCAGGGACAAATGTAATGTATATTTTCAATTCCACAAAGATTATGTCACAATTCCAAACGGCTATATATATTTTTTCCTAATAAGGTAAAGGCTTGGAGATAGTTTACTTTCTTGATTTTTGAACAGAGACAATATTCCTTTAAAAAAAATGAATCCATTTCTGGTCTTTTGGAATAACACTATAAAATGCATGTGGTACTTTGGTGGAATTTGTCACAGTATCAGCAAACATTGAATGGCAGGCACAGGGTCGGGTACTGGGAATACAGAGGAGATGGATGTGTCATCTCTATCTTCAGGGAGCACCCAGGCCTGTGAGGAAGACAGATAAGTAAACAGACAGTTGGTATAAAATGCAGAGTCCAATGAGACCACAGCGGAGAAGACTCTCACCCAACTCATCATCTTCCCAGAGGAGATGACGCCTGGACTGTGTCTTGAAAAATGAGTAGGAATTTAAGAGGCTGGGAAACAGGCAGAGGTTGCTGCATGTTCTAAAGGCACAGAGGTGTCAGAGGAAAATTTAAGGAACCTCAAGTTATGGTGTAGGGGAAAATGGAGAGGAAGGCAGAGGGCAGATTTGGAGGGGCCCAAGTAACACTGGGTGGTTTGAATTTTATCTTGAAAGCAGTGAGGGAGCCATTGACTGTCCCTCCCAGGGAGTTTTACACCCAGAGAAGACCTTAGAGGTCAGAGTCTAGCACTTCACTTTACAGATTTGGAAACTGAGGCCAAGGAAGGGGAAGTGACGTCTTCATGGCCACACAAGTAGTTAGTGACTGATAGATAGTGTATATCTTTATACAGCCCACTGGGGCCTTGGGAGCCTTCACAATGAAATTTCAGTCTTGACCTTGTGAAGGCAGATTCTCACAGGAACATTTGGCCAAGGATTTATCATGGGGACTGCATGGTTTGGGCTAATGACCCCAGCATGCCTTTTTGCATATTATTTCCTTTAAAGGAAAGGCCATTGCTAGCTAGAAATGCTCTTTGGCTATATTTAGGCTGTGTGGTAGGGGGAATTAGTGGAATTCCTAAGGTCAGCTCCAGCTGTTTTTCTCCAAAAGACCAGCTGAATTTTTCATGAGATTTTCTCGTTAGGCTTTTACCCTTCTGTGAGGCATTGTATTGAGTCCGAGTCAGCCTGTCTTGGGAAGTAAATAAAGAGACTAGAGTTTGGGGAAAATTAAACTGGGGTAGGGTTGGTTGCTGCCCTTTTTAATATTAAGCACTAGTTAATGTTAAAAGTGCTATCTTAGATGTGGTTGGTCGGTCATTTCTTACACCTCCTTGATCATAGTGAAGGTCCTTCTGGATTACAACAACTACCTTGAATGAGGGTTGGATTTTGAAGATTCCGGGATGTCATATAGATAAAGGTTCTGACATGATGCCTGGGCAGAGATGGTGCTGACTAATTGTGTGGTAGTTACCCTGAATGGCACCTTTCATTCAGGAATATCATCTCAGAACACTTTACAGATATCCAGTCAGATATTCCTTAAGACTCCTGTGAGGGGAGCTTGCCTGGTTATTTGGCATCTACAATTATAATACTGCTCTATTGTGTCTCAGGGACTGTATGAAGGCAGGTGAAATGAAAGCTTTCTTAATTTCTTCTAGAATTCACTATGAACTCTTCCTCTTATCCAATCTTAGGGATGTCTGCTTGGAGCTCATGCTGTGTTAGAGGCCGGATGGATAAAAATAATTGGGTCACATTTTGCAGTTTACAAATTGTCTTTCCATACATGGTCTCATTGGCCCTCCTAGTGATTCAGCAAGGGAAGTGGGCAGTGGTTAGTCCCAATTTAGAAATGAGGAAACTGGGGATCAGGTAGGTGCCATGTTTGTGGTCACCAAGCTACTAAGTGGGTGACTAGATTTCAAACCAGATCTTATGTCTTTACATCTTACGTTCTTTCCCCTTCATGATGATGCCAACTGGATGGAGGAAAAAAAGGACCAAGTTTCTCCTCTAGCATAAAAGTGGTTTAAGGAATGACTGCCTTTAAAGGAAAATAATTCTGTTGCATACTCAACTGAGGAATGAAGGAAAATCTCAGGATTGCTAAACATGATGGAGTAAAAGTGAACTTTGTCCCATTAACTCTTGAACAACAGCTGTTTTCTAAGCTAGATCTCAATGACATGAAAATAACAATGTATAACTTGCGCTAATGAAAACAATGCTCGTTTATTATTGTTGGTTTGGATGAATAGTAGTTTAGAGGCATTAACCAAAGAGAGTGGGTTGCGCATCTTAAGAATTCTGTCTAACACTGATCATCAGAGAGAGAACCAGTGTACTTCTCCCCTGCTCTCTGGAATGGAAAAAAATGAGGCCAGCAATACGACACAGACAAGAGGAAGCCTGAAGAGATGCTCCCCAAAACTTCAGTGACTTATTCAATATTTAAAAGTTTTTGTTTTGTTTTTGCTGAGGAAGATTGGCCCTGAGGTAAT
This sequence comes from Equus caballus, assembly GCF_041296265.1. Classification (NCBI taxonomy): domain Eukaryota; kingdom Metazoa; phylum Chordata; class Mammalia; order Perissodactyla; family Equidae; genus Equus; species Equus caballus. Next base: position 62,293,092 of record NC_091690.1, read on the forward strand.
ATCTGTTGCCAGTCTTCCCTCTTTGTTTGAGGAAGACTGTCCCTGAGCTAACATCTGTGCCAATATTCCTCTATTTTGTATGTGGGCATGATGAGTGATGTGTAGGTCTGTGCCCAGGATCTGAACCTATGAACCCTGGTGCCAAAGTGGAGCACGTGAACTTAACTACTACACCACCAGGCCAGCCCCAAAAGTTTTTTTCACTACTATATGCAAAGTACTGTGTGGCTACAAAAATGAAGGGACATAAATACTTCCCTTAGGCATCATGAAGTGGGAATTTTATGTGTATATAAGTTACTATAACGTTTATGTAATTATTGCATACTTATTGTGTTAGACACCTGCATATGAAGTTTAATCTTCTCAATAACACAAGAAGATAGGTATGATGCCCATTTTACAGATGAGAAGCTGGAGGCTCAGAGAAGCTAAGTAACTTGCACAAGAGGGTCACTTTGTACTCAGTCCTATCTGACTCTAGAGCCTGTGCCCTTTTCTACTACAGATGACAGAGGTACAAATGAGTGCCATGAGGGCTCAGTGAAGGCATTCTTGCCAGCTTGTAGAAGGGATATTTGTGAGGGGAAAAGGGCTGCAGGAGCAGCTTTATGGAGGAGGTGTCATTTCACCTGGGACTTGAGTGATGGGTACATTTTGGATGCGTGCAGATGTAAGAGAAAGACATTCTAGGTGGGGAGAACAGCAAGAACAAAGGTCTGGCGATGATAGTGTTCAAGGTGGTATTGAGGAGCGGTTTGGCTGGAGTTCATGGGGTAGGAAGGGGTCCATGGGAAATAAGATTGGATAGCGAGCTTGGAACCAGAAGGATGTATTGACTAGGATAAGGAATTTGGACTTACACTGCCTTCAGGGAAGAACTAGGAAAGGTTTTTATGTTGAGGTATGGCATGATCAAAGTGGGGCTTGGTAATATGAATCTAGCTGGATTGTATACTGTAGAAAGAAGTGAGGGAGTACCAGGAATGAAAGAAGCCATGTTCAGATACAATTACAGCTTTCTAAATGAGTAGTCGAAAAGGAGAGAAAAAAACTGGAAGGAGATTTCAGAGGTTCAATCAACTGAACCTGGCAACTGATTAGCTATGAGGCCAGGAGAGGAAAGCATCCACTTCTGTGTGGGGTTACAAGGATGTATGCATTTAGTCAATAGAGTTGCAGGCAACAAGCTGGGAATTCAGAGGTGAATAAGGCACATTATCTCTCCTCAGACTGTGTATTAGTTTCCTCTTACTGCTGTAAAAAATGGCCACAAACTTAGTAGCTTAAAACAACACCAATTTATTATCTTACAGTTCTGGAGGTCAGAAGTCTGAAATGGGTCTTATGGGATAAAAATCAAGAAGTTGTCTGAGCTGAGCTCCTGCTGGAGGCTCTAGGGGAGAATCCCTTTCCTTGTCTTTTCCAGCTGTTAGAGGCTGCCTGCATCCTGTGGCTCATGCCCGTCTTCAAAGCATATCCCTCCAACCTCTCTTCATCCTCGCAGCTGCTCTGGCTCCGTCTGACCTTCCTGCTTCCTTCTCATAAGGACCTTGTGATTACATTGGGCCTACCTAGATAATCCAGGATAATCTCCCCATCACAAGATCCTTAACTTCATCGCATCTGTAAAGTCCCTTTACTGTGGACCATATTCACAAGTCCCAGGGATTAGGATGTGGACATCTCTGGAGGACCATTATTCTGCCTACCACAGAGAGTTAACACATACATCTAGGGAAGATAATTTGCCAAACTTTTTAGTACTGCTCTTATAAATTTTCTTGGATTTTTCTCCATGCCTTTGAATTATCTTGCTTTTTCCCTCTATTCTCTTTTTTCTTTCCTTAATTTATTCGATAAATGAGGCACCTGCTATGTGCCAGGCACCGGGTTAAGTATCTCTCTGCCTACCACTAGAGGATGAATTAGATGATGTCTGTTAGTGCAGAACCAGAGACCAAGATGTCAGACTCTTGACTTCTGATTTTCTAAAGCTGAGGTCCAGGCCTAAAATGGGAAGATTTAGAAGAATTCTTGGTAATTTAAGAATGGGATCCCCCTACCCAACCTCTCTACTACCTATCCCTCATCTCAAATTTAGCAGAATTTTTATCTCCTCAAAGGCCTGTGGAGTGGGGGGAAGGATGCTTGCAGAAACCAGGAATTTGACTCCTTCTTAAAATGGTGCGGGAGGTTAGAAGATGGCAGACAGTCTAATAAGGTAAATAGAAAAAGCAGCAGTAACGCTCCAACCTCAAGGTGGCGGGGGAAAGGTGACTGAGTCAGCGAAATGATGGAGATTTATTGTCAACAGGTGTTTATGGAGCGCTAACTATGTCCCAGACCATTTCACTTGAATCCTAATGTCATCCTCACAATAACCGTGTAATGTAGGTTTTGCTGCCCACATGGTACAGACCAAGAAACAAACCTGGAATCCTTAAGGGAACTGCCAAAGAACTAATAAAAGATCAATCCCCTTCTAATCTTTTAACTCCAAAACCTGTATATTCCACTCCACCCCCCGAGAGTGAGCGTGTCCTCAAATTTTGTGCCTTAGCTGCTTCACTCTTAAGGAGTCCTCACTCTCAGGATGCTGCAGGTGCAGAGTTCTGTGCTCACACAACCTTGCCTCCTTATTTTGTGCCCCAGGGCACCTTGCCTGCCTCACCCCTAGGTCCTGGATTTGAGCAGGGACCAGAAATAGGAAAGGACCAGTTAGTCCAGTGGTCTCAACGCTGGCTGCACATTACATTCACCTGGACAGCGTTAAAAAGAAAAAAATCCCAGGTAGGGTCTGACCTCAGACCAGTTAAATCAGAATCATTGGGTGGGGGAAAGAGGGTGAAGAGATCTGGACATGGGTCTTTTTTTAAAAAGCTTGTCAGGTGATGCTGTTTTACAGCCAGGTTTGGGAACCCCTGAGTTAGTACATTTGGAGAGAGTCCCTCACTCCCAGGCCGGATAGGCATGTACATGAGTGTACCAAAAGTGAGGCTGAAGGTAGTCCTTTTAAAGTCTGAGTTGGTGATTGCTACAGTTCAGTTAACTTTATGATTCTGGGTTTAATTCCAGCCTAGTTAATAAATCAGCTGGTTCCGCCACTGCTTTCCTCTGAATTTGAAACCTAGAAAATAATTAAATCTAGAATTTGTCTGTATTGCCTGCTGTCATCAGCATGCTGGTTTCAGGGGTGCTGTGGAATGCAACCCGACCCATTTATTAGCTGATTTGCAAACCCTTACTTCGGTTGAAATTGTATATATCTCAGAAGATAAAGAAGGTCTCCTGAGTTTGCCAGCTCTCACGTTAGGTGGCTATGTGACCTTAAGCAATTGTTCTAACCCCTTTGCGTCTCAGCTTCCTCATCTGCACAGAGCACTAGTTATGACTCTTATTCAGCGGTTACTTTGTTTTTGTGTTTGCTCTTGTTACAGCCAGAAAGCTGGATAGACCAAATGAACGTACTTTGACAGGTTGCTGTGCTCTTTAACCAGTCATCAGCCATTTCTGACCTTGTGGGAATCCTTTACAGCTGTGATTCCCAAACCTGGCCACACGTCTGCATCATGGGGGAATGTTTTTTAAAAGTGCAGATTTCTGGGCCTTGGCTCTGAAGATTTGGTTCAGTAGGTCTTGAGCAATGTCTGGCTCATCAGCCAGATTTGGATACAAGCAATAGTGAATATAATTAAAGTGATAGAACTCCCAAGTTCGGTATCACTATAGAGTGTACAGTTGACAGAGTTCGTATGTCTTCAAGGAAGCCTTCCCGGGCTCCCCAAGACTACGTTAAGCCCTATGGTTAAAAATTTTGTAGCACACAGCTCTCCTGCTTTGCAGGACTTCTCGGTCTTGTTCAGCATTGTCCTCCTTTCCAGAATATGAGCTCAGAGGGCAGGGACTGTGTACACTATCAGACCTTTTGGGACATACAACTTACCCTCTTCCAGAAATGAGGTCTGGGACTATGGTGAATGCTCTCATTCCAAGGGAAGAGGAAGTTCCTCTCTGGCATTTTGAACTTCGCCAAGGCTCCTGGTGCTTCCCAAGCTGGGTAATCAATGAGAGCATTGGCTTTTACAGCAGCTCCATGCAATGTCAGACAAACCTTGTTCTGTGTCTTAAAGTTCCTTCTTGATGTGTTGTCAGAGGTAAGTCATCCCTTTTGTAGATTGCCATCCTTTTTTTAGAATCGATTTGAGTTTTCAACCCAAGTGTGAAGTTTAAAATGAATTTCCATCTTTTTCCCCAGCTCCCTTCTTTCTTCCCTGTTTTTATCTTTTGGGGAATCCTGATATACCAAGAAAATAAATATTGAAAGGTTGGTTCTGGCACATTTATCAAGACTGGAAAATGTGAAAAATTTAGGTTCAAATTCCTACCCTTGGCATTTCAGGTCCCTTGGGGTCAGACCCCAGGTACTGTTTACCCATTTATACCCTGTATCCACTTTCCAGTCTTCTTTTCGAATATCTTTATGGTTTCATGGCCCAGTGCTTTTGCCCAGAATGCCCCCTCCCTTATTCTCAGCCTTCAGGGCTCACCTCATTTTATCTCCTTCCTAAATCCCTGTGGCCCCAACACTTGGTTGTGCCTCCTTCATTAGGAGTTAACACAGCATTTGTACAAGGGTTAGCATTGTGTGATACTATCTTCCTTGTGTAGTCTTGCCTTCGGTTGGGGCTTGATTGAAATATTTGTCTCCTTTGGGCACCATAAGTCTGCACTTGAGACCTAAGAATGGTAGGAGGCGAGCTTTTCAGAAGTCCAGGGATATTATCATAAGGTTTGAATGGGATATTAAGGGGTAGGGGGAATTGTCACATATAAGGAGTCTTTCCTTCTCCCCATTTTCTTCATTCTTTGAGATCACCAAGACAGTCTATGGGAAGCATTAGCTGTCAGTCACATCAGCCCGGAGTTGAAGGAGTTGAATGAAGTCTTCCACCTTTAGAAGAATCCTCACAAAAGTGAAAGCTTTGTATCTTGAATGTGCCTGTCAGTTCTGATTTTCCAGTTGTTCCCTATGAAAAAATATAACAGAAATTTATAAGGTAACAAGCTATTTCTTATTCCATCTATGTCCTTTCATTTGTCCACTTCTTCGTAGCTTCATTTGTTCGTTTTATTCATTCAACTCATATTTTTTGAGAACCTACCTTGAATCAGCACAAGACAATTAATTATTCTTTCCTCTTAAGAAGTACAATTTAGGCAATACGTTAGATTGACTAATTTGCATATTTTTTAATAGAGTGAAAAAAGCCCAGACTATACAGAAACAAGAAAATATTCATGTATTATTGTTTTCTGATGGTGCTGTGGACAAAGTTTGCTGTTCATATAAACACATTTCTATGTAAGCATATAACGAAGTATTCTGATTGAGGGTAAACATATAAAGTAGGTTCTTTTAGTAATAGTTTCTGGTTCCGGGGATCTCTACCTCTCTTAGAGGCTAATGGGCATGTTATAAACACTTGCATGTTGACACAGGTGCCTTTTTTCCCTCTGTCCCATGCTTGTCCTCTTTTCCATGTTTGTCCATAAAACAAACCCAAAGGACCCAGTCATTTTCCTATTCCTAACAAGCTGTGCATAGAAGACCATGCCATGCTTTGAGGGCCAATGCATGTTGCTTATAGGAAATGACAAAGAGGAAAGTAGAATATACTGAAGGAAGAACAGCAGGGTAGAAAGAGAACTGGGCTTGGAGTCAGGCTAGTCTCATCTTTGTCCCTAACTATTTGTGTGATGTCTCTGAGAATAAGGGGGGTGGTGATGTAATGAAAGATTACAAACTGTGGCTTTAGAGTCTTAGAGCCCTGGGTTCAAATCACATTCTAGTTGAGCGACCATAGGCAAGTTACCTCCTCGAGCCCAATGTTACCTGCACGATGTGGAGAATAGCTGCCCTGCTGGTTAGGGAGAGTGATTCACTGAGATCACACATGTGAAGCACTTAACACCACCTGCTCGTTTTTCAGTCCGGAGAAAAATGACCAAGATCATGAGAGCCTTAGAAAGCATCATGTGAGGAACACCCGAGGAAAGGAGAAGTTCTCTTCCCCTCAGCAAAGGAGATTCAGGGAGAACATGAAAGCTGTCTTTCTTTTAAACTGTGGTGTGAAAGGGAGAGTGAGCTGAGGGGGGCAGGGCAAATGAGAGGCAAAATGTGGAAATTACGGGCAAGTTCAACCATAGTGCACACTGAGCCTGAGATGTGGAGCAGCCCAGCAGGGGAATTGGTGGCTCTGGGCTTGGGTGCCCTGGCAGTGTGGCCTTGTGGTTTGATGACTGCCAGTTTTGTATGCAATGAGATCTTTCCACTGGGAGGGAGGTGAGCAAGGTTCTCTGGTTTTCCCACTCCACTTGTTCCTCCCTAGGCTTCTCCTGAACCATCTGTGAGTTATCCCATTTGTTCTTTGTTGCTTCTGTGAACTAGGAAGTTTCTAAAGCATTTGGTTTTATACATGATGGTTTGTCACCTCTGGGGCGGGGGGAGCCCCTTATTTGATCAGGCCTGTTTTTGTCCAGCACCATTCTCCCCAACCCCACCCCAACTCAAGCATATTTGTTCCTGCTCTCCTTCTGCCTCCCAGATTTTTCTCTCAAACCTTCATTCTTGATGTCATGGGACTGTCAGAACAATTTGCTTCTCTTCTGAAAACCTCATCATGTGAGAGTCACTACTTACTCGAGCAAGTTTTCCTCCCCTCCCTTGGGGTCTGCAGGCTTCTGTACAACAACAGCTGTCTGGGGAAGGAAAAGGGGCTGTTTGGGCTCCTCCTTGCAGCAGAGAGCATTGGGGAGCAAACCCTGTTTTTAGTCAGGCTTTAACCTGGGTTTGGTCAGGCAAAATGATTGAGATTAGGGCTACCAGCCTAGCTCTTCTCTTTGTTGCCATCAAAAGTAAGCACCAACTGTTTGGGGGCCTTGGTTTCTCTCTCCAGCTTAACTTTTGGACAGTTGACAAGGAGAAGAGTATTGGCCTTTATAGATGTGGCGTAGCGTGGCTAACACATGGAAAATTTGGATTAAGCACAGTCTGCATATGGAGCCCTCAAATTTCCCTTTTGTGCTGTTGCTCCTACTGCTGTTCATTCCTTATTTGTCCTTGACCGTGTCCTACATTCTGGCCAGAGCTTCACAATAATCTCCATAAGGAAGGGAAGGTAGGAACGAATGTACCCGTCATACAGATGGGAAAACTGAGACTTGGAGAAGTTGTGTGATTTATGTAAACCACAAAGTCATGCAAATGACCTGGAGCTGAAACTCAATGAATAATATGGATCTGATCTTTCAATTATGGGCCCTAGAGGCAGGTTCATGTTAAAAGAGAAGTGGAAGCTCAATTCCCTCCCACCTCTGGCCATGTATTAAATACTTGAGTGCCTAGTAGATGCAAGTAACTGGCAGGTGCTGGGGATACAAAGCTCTGAGAGGCCTTGCTCATAAACTAGTGGGGGACAAACGCGAGTAGACGCAGATTCAAGACAGCATGATGAGTGTTCTGACTGAGGAAGTTAGGTGCTAATGGAGCACGCTGGAGGGATGCCTAACCTGGCCTTGAGAGGTTAGGGAAGGCTTCTGTGCAATAAGTGACATCCAGGACCCAAGAGATATTAGCTCAGGAAAGAATGTTCCAGGAGGAAGGAACAGCATATGCAAAGGCCTGAAGGCAAAAGGAACTGAAAGAGTTCAGTGTGGCTGAGGCCTAAGGAAAAGAAAGCAGGCACTAGTTCACATAACAGTCCTGCAGGCCACGTTAAGGACTGAGCATTAGCCAATGGGCAAGGGGAAGTTGGTGCAGGGTTTTAAGCCTGGGAATATGGCTTAGTCAGAGCTGAGTTTTGGGAAAATCCCTCAGCAGCATGTGGAGGATGGGTGGGAGGGAGGGGTGAACTAAGGAGAACTTTTTGCTCACCCCAGGGAGCTGCTCCTTCTGTGACATCAGGAATCCCTGTTGCCAAAATTCATCCCTCCCAGTTTTTGCACTGAGGTTGCCCCATGCTGACTGCCAGCTGTGGGCCAGTGATTCTTTTATGCTTAAGCAGAGAATGAGGGTTCATAGCCAAACAGAAGAGTTTTGTTCTGCTTCCCCAGTTTGAGGAATCTGTGTAGGGGGAGAATTATATGAGGTGTTGGCATTGAGGTGGCTTAATCTGACAAAGCCACTGGCAAAGGCCAGCCCCACCACACACAAGCTTGGTGGCAGACCCCTTCCTGAGCCTTACGCTCCTCAATTGAAGAACACAGATAATAAAATACCTGCCTCAGATCTTTGTGAGCATCCTCTGAGAGAATACATGTGAAGTGCTGGGTGTGTAGGAGGTGCCCAGCAAATATTTATTCCCTTCTCTTTTTTTCTGCCTTTCCTTGATGCTGCTCCACCTCGGATTAAATCCTACAACCATTACAAAGCTTAATACCGTCTGATCGATTTCCCTCTGACCCGCTCCGTCCCGTCCTCCTCCTGGCACACTCTGGTGTTCCAACACTGGCCTCCTTGATGTTTCTTGAACACGCCAGACACACTTCCACCTCAGGACCCTCCAATATCTGTGTGGCTTGTTTCCTCATCTCTGTCAGGCTTTCATTCAAATGTCATCTTCTTAATGAGACCTACCCTAACCACTCTCTTTAAAACTCCAACTGCCCCAGCCTTATTCCCTTCCCTTCCCTGCTTTGTTTTCCTCTATGGCTCTTATCAACTTCCAGAAAGTTACGTAATTTATTTCATTTTTAAAAAATTATTATTTAGTTTTATCATTGTCTCCTCAAACTAGCATGTAAGCTCCACAAAGACAGGAAGTTTTTTTTCTGTCTTATTTATTGCCACATCACCAGTGCTTAGACCAGTGCCAGACACGTAACAGGCTCTCAGTAAATGTTTGTTGAATGAGTGAATGAAATGTTCAATTAGCTATCATGATAGATAACATCCAGAATATTGGGGGTTGGGGGAGCACCTGGTGATGAAGAGTCTTGATTGCCATCTGAGGGCCCTCCTGCAATCTGATTGGAGAGTGACTCCTGGCTACCCAATTAGGAGTCAAGGATTCCAGAATGAAGTATTGTCTTAATATGTATTTGAGTGGTCACTGTGGGCAGAAAGCAAAGGCCTACAGGAAGATAAGACAAAGGTGGTCAGAGTACCTGTCCCTAAGTCCATGCTTCATGGGGGAGATCAGAAAGAAACACAATGCAAAAGAGGAAAGGAGAATATGTAACCAAGTACACTCTCATTCAGCTGGATGGAACACAAGTATGAACTGCTTTGTCTTTAAAATGAGGACATTGCTCTTTGGCTCACTAGCAGCCTACTTCTAGGAAAAACTTTTAACCCTTGGAAACTCTTACACAGAAGCACTGATTAGCTTGTAGTTCTACTTGAAGGTGTGGAAACCAGCATTTCCCCCTTTAGCAACCCTGCCAGTTTCCACTGCTGGACAGCTGAAGTTGTTTTTCTCTTTTGTTCTCTTCCTGTCCCCTGCTCATTGAACTTAAAAACAATCTCCCATTGAACCATATGGCAGTGTAATGCCTCATCAGGGACATGGTTCCCAGAATGTGGCCTGAATCCATTTCCTTGCCAGCCTTTGAGATCTAAGGCGGTTACTACACATGAAAGAAAGCTACTGTATGAGGAAGAATTGGGATAGTCGTCCCCTGGTGAAGTTACATATTTGGATTAGGTTCATTCATCATTTACTCATTCACTTATTTGTCCACATTCAGAGACTCACAGTCAGAAGAGACTGAAGGAAGACAAATAATTATAGCAGGTGGTGTAGATATGGAGGAGAACATTTTTGTGTTAGTCAAGTTCTGGCTACAAAAGTCTTGTGTAACAACCCCAAACTTCTGTGGCTTCCAACAAGACATATTTATTTCTTCCTTCCATCTCTAAGGTCAGCTGGGGTGGTCCTGCTTCGGGTGCGTCAGGTTCTGGTCTAGCCTTGTATCTCTCTTTCTGGGACCCAGACTGAAGAAGTAATGGCTGCATGGGGCAAGCTCTTCTTGTGGCACATGGCAGGAGTATTCAAGAAGCCAAGCCAGACCACACAGGCACATATACAGCCTGTGCTTGCATCACATTTGTAAATTTCATTGACACCTTGATTTCGTTGTCATAGACCAAGCCCAACATCAGGAAGGTGGGGATGAACACTCTGCCTCCTCTAGTGGCGCAAGGCTGTATAGTTCTGTTTCAGGGAGGGAGTGAAGAGTTAGGAACAATAAGCAAATCTACTACAGCATTTAACTCTGGCTGTGGAAATTAGGGAAGGCTTCCTGGAGGTGGTAACTTTCATCTTGAAGAATGAATAGTTTTCAAGATGAGCAAGCAGGCAGTAACATACGCAAGTGCATACAATAGAAAAAGAGAAAAGGGGCCAGCCTGGTGGCATAGTGGTTAAGTTTGTGTGCTCTGCTTCAGTGGCCCAGGGTTTGCTGGTTTGGATCCCGGGTATGGACCTACACACTGCTCATCAAGGCATGCTGTGGCGGCAACCCACATACAAAATAGAGGAAGACTGGCACAGATGTTAGCTCAGTGACAGTTTTCCTCAAGCAAAAGGAGAAAGATGGGCAACAAATGTTAGCTCAGAGCCAATCTTCCTCATCAAAAAAAAAAATAAGAAGAAGAATGAAGTATTGTATTAATATTTATTTGAGTAGTCACTGTGGGTAATATGCAAAGAGCTGCAGGAAGATAAAGGTCATCAGAGTCCATACTTTCTGAGAGAGATGAGAAAGAAACATAATACAAAAGAGGAAAGGAAAATATATGACCAAGTACACTCTTAATGGATCAGACAAAAATGTGAACTCAGAAGGGAAGTTAGAATATATTTTTAGTAGCTATGTTTGGTACAGGATGCAAGATATGTGCTGCTTTATATTCATTATTCCACTTAATCCTTACTACTTGGGAGGGACGTCCTAATGTCAAGTAACTGCAAATGAGAAAACTGAGCTTCAGAGCGGGAGGTAACTTGCCTCATGGTTCATAGCTAGCAAGTGGCGGAGGGAGAACTTCCCAGGAGTTCTGTTTTGCTAAAACGAAGAATTCATTCATAAAAATTACTCACTAGTGTACTGACTCTATTTTATTCCTAAGTGGGGCTGCTTTAAAAGGTACTGAAAACCTGGATTTTAGTGTCTACTGTATATGCAGCACTGCTCTTGTTAAAGGACCCTGCTCCTGGAATAGATAATCTCTCAAGTCCCATCTAGCTGTGGCATTCTTCAGGTGTCACCTCTTGTCATTGCACATGGATTTAAGATGTCTCAAAGAAAATAGGATTCTTGCCCGTGGTCCAACTTGAAAGTGCTCCCTTTGGATGGTGGGGTGTCTTGAAATTCTGCCACTTCCTTTCCGCCAGTTTATATACACACACTAGTGTGTGCTTTTTCTCTTCAGAAATGAAGAGAGACAAGCTTGGTGAGTTTCTCCAGGACCAGCAAAGGTTAGAGATGGGACTGGGTGAAGAATAACAATTCCTACTATTGTGCAGCCTGCCTCTACCTAATATTAGCTCTCTTGTCATTACAGAGCACAGATATACTCCAGTGGAACATTCCTACTCATGGAGAAGTGAGCATTTGTGAATTTTTATTCCTAGTTTCTTACCCAAAATCACTTGACAACTGAAATCACATCTCCCTGGTCTTACTGACCATTAGCTTGACTTTTTAGCCTAGCATCCCATGAGTTTGCAGAGAGCAAACCAGCAACCATCCCTTTCCTCAGTGGATTGTTAAACATTGACAGGTGTTTTTCTGTGCTCTCCATCTTGGCAGTCTGGAATTGAGTTGAAGCATATTTCATGACCCATTTGCCATTTGCTCAGGAAGCTGGCAGAACTGGTTTCCCTGACTTCAGAGACCATCTCACATGGTCATTTTTTCCCCCAGTACATTTTAAATCTTGTAGTAATGAGCAATGCTATAGAAACTGGCTCTCACCGTCTGTGTTTACTGTCTCATGATTCCCCAGGTAGGTGATGCTCAGATACTGCTGCCTCTCGTCAAGTTGATGGCAAGGACGGAAGGAGAATAAACTGTGTCTAAGACTGGTCCAGAGAAGGAGTGTGAGTCGGAATGACACTGTAGGAACAAGTGATCTGTTTGGCAAGGAATGCAGCGTGCTTCTGGAAGTCTCCTCTCCACATCATCCCACAGACCACTACTTCTTCACAGGAAAGGGTGCTTAGGATTTTGCAATCAGCCACCTAAAACTTTTGCTGCACCAACGTAAGACTTTTGCTGCAGAACAGAACAAGATATTACTTCATTTTGTTTTTGCATCTTTTAACCATCAGGCTACAGTCATAGTTGTTTCGCTTTGAGAATTTTAAGCCAGACTTGTTGCTATTTTTTTGTGTAACCTTTTCAAAATGATCGACTTAAGCTTCCTGACTGAGGAGGAGCAAGAGGCCATCATGAAGGTTCTGCAGCGAGATGCTGCCCTGAAGAGGGTTGAAGAAGAGAGAGTCAGGTAAGGAGCTGGGGAGGTCCTTGCGCATGGGGGAAGCAGAGGCAGTCTGTAAGAAGATGAAACACTTTTTTTTTCTCGGCCATAAGTGGTAGTTCTGACTCAGAGCCTGAACTTATGGGTTCCAATTTTAGGTTTACTTCCTGGATGGAACTTTTTCCTCTTTGGTGCCTCTTAATTTATCCCATAGGACTCCTGCCAGAAATAGAGTCTTGATTAAAAACCTAAGTAAACTCTTTTAATTTATAGACACTGAATTAAAAAAAATGAAATGTATGAATGCATATCTACATCTATATATATATGGATGTGTGTATATTTGTATCTACTTTTTTTTTACTGAATCCTCTATTTTTTACTGAATCATGAACTAAATTAGAAATTTTTTAAAGAAGATAAATTGAGAAGTTGCTCACAGTTTTGCATACTTTCAGAAATGTTTGAGTTGGTTTTAACAACACTTGAAATTGGCTCTGACTGAGACAGTTTTTCATTTGTCTCTCGCAAGAAGGAGTGGCAGCTTTGACACACTGTCCTTGTTGGGAGGAACCCAGATGTCCCACATCAACGTTCCTACCACTTTCTACTCACTAGGGTAGAAGGAGCATGAGACCAGGTGGCTGAAAAGTTGGGCTTGAGTCCAGGCCCTGCCATCTATTGCCTATGTAATCTTGGGCTTTGAAGACAGTGAAAGGCTTCCAGAATGTGAGGTAGTAGTATTAATTGCATGATCCCCATCCCAGGAGTTATCCAAAAGGAACATAAGCCATGTTCTTGTTTCCTGGGACAAGGTTGATGAATAATGGATTTATTTGCACCGTTTCCCATATTTTGACCCTAACTGAACATGGATGCTTTATAAAAGAACATGCTGAAATTCACTTAAAGCCCTCCAGAGTATCCATTTGTGGCTACTAATACTAACTCATTTATAGACAGTGCTTAACAAATTAACAAATCATTAACAAATGACAGTGATTAACAAATTGCAAAGGGCATTCTTCTGAGCTCACAACACTCTTGGGCAGTTAGTGGGGCTGGGTGGGATACAATTACACGCACTTGATGTGTGAGGAAGTTGACCTTGAGACAGGTCAGGTGACTTGCTCAAGCTGATACAACGCATAGGTGTCAGAAGTGAGAACCAAATCCTGTTCTTCAGGTACTCATTCACTAACTCCAGCTCCTCTCCCTGAGAAAACAATGGCAGACAGCCCATCCTGGGACCTGGCCGTGGAGAATGGGGTGGCTGTCTTGGTGTGAGGTAGGACACTGAGCTGTGATGGTGTCAGGAGGTGCCTGTTGGTAGTGGGGATCATGAGAATGGGGTTCCTTACTTGTCAGACTCCCCCCTACAAGTCACTCTCAGTGCTCCAGGCACCTGGATAGGGCTCTGCTCCCCATTCTCGGCAAGTGGGGTACCTTGAGCAGTTTCCCCAGGACAGGCAAGAATTTACACTAATCCACGCTCAGAGCCTCTTGGTAGCATTAATCCTTTACCCATTCAGTTTATAAGGCCCTTTCATGAATGTTATCCTCTTATGTTCCTAACAACAACCCTGAGATTTGGCGAGGCAAGGATCATTATACCCATTTTAGAAATAAGTGGAGGGCCAGCACAGAGAAAATATTGGTTGATTCTTAAAGCATAGTGGGAGTTTCTTTATCCTCCCAGTAGACAAGATGGAGAGAAAGCAGTGGAGCGGGGAGGGCACTGGGTTCCTCTTCCCACCTCGGTAAATGGGGACTGTGAATATGGGATTGCCGCGAGCACCTTCGATTCCTGCCGCTAACGAGGTGTTATTGTGTTCTGCAATTCTCCCTCCTCTCTCTAGCCAGGTTATGAAGAGAGATTCATCCTCCCTCCCTTTTATATTTTCTTGGCCCTTAGGAGTCCAGGCTGCTGAGTCTTCCAAGGAGTTCTGTGTTTCTGTGTGAATAGAGTGGAGGTATTTCTCGGACACCTGCAGTAGTTGATGAAAATATCCTCAAAAATGCAAAGTTCTGCCTGGAACTGGGCCTTGTAAGGGGTGTGAGTGTGTAGCCTCTGGCATCATCAGTCTACAGCTGCAGCAGGAATACTCTGAGTCCCTTTGTAGTGGTGGGTCTGCAGACTCTCCTTCCATATGCTGTTTCTGAGGGTGCCCCAGCAGCTGCCACTACCCGTGTTTTTCTCTTGTGTAAACTGATAGGAAGAAGGCTTGGGGTGGTGAAAAACCTGGTGTGAGTCCAGCCCTGTCTGCTACCACCATTCTGGGGGACTTTCTACTTAAGCACCAAGTACCTCACATCTACTTGGCCATGGGCAGGTCCAGGACACAGGGGCTGGGGAGGAGTGACAGTGTGCAGGGAGGCCGGGCGGAGAGCTGTGAGGCCTATAGCCTGTGGACACTGCAAGAGGTACAACCATGGCCTGCTCCACACAAGAGGAGTGCTGACCCCCTCTTTGCTTTTGGACTAAAGGGACTTGTGGGGATGGTTCTGAAGTTGTTCTGCTCTTGGACTGGTGGAACTAGAATTGGGTTTCTGGTCTCTGAAAATGCTATTCTGTGCACTTTTGCTTTCCAGCGCCTTCACCATCCCCCAGGTGTTTGTCTTTGGCTCTTCCATTAGAGTTATAGCCTGACAGCTCTGGAAAGGAAATTTTTTGGTCCACACCAGTCCCTTTATAGATAAAGAAGGTAAAGCCCAGAGAGAGAGGAAGTGTCTTGCCAGGGTCACACAGCTAGTCAGTGCCAAAGCTATGATAAGAAACACTATTGATCCTGTACTTTTCCCTCTGCCCCAACCTATTCATTGTTCTTATTCTTTCATAAGAACAGTAAGGGTTCTATGATGTCACAGGGAAAGAATTTCCCTGCACGGACCTTGGAGTCAAAAGTGACATGAGTTTGAATCCTATTCTCACCACTGATCAGCTGTGGTTCATTGGGCAAGTTACTTATCCTCTCTGAGCCTCAGCTCAGAGACTGGCCGTGATCATCGTACCAAACCCAGAGGACTGAATAAGGATTAAGTAAGATAATTCTTAATCTTCCTAGCTCGTAACAGATAATGAATATGTTTTAATTCCCTTATTCACCACACCACCTATGCCTCTAAAAGAGGACAGAAATCTCTTGTTAGTAGTCTCATTCCTTAGGAGGGAATTATTCCTACAACTCTTCATTATTTAATGCAGTGAAATTTAATTGAGCACCTATTAAGAGTGGGTAACTGCTTGGGACAATGATATGAAGGGAATCCTAGGGAGATTGAAACATAATCCCAGCCCTCAAGGAATTTACCATGTAATGGCTTTTATTCCATTTGCTGGATTATCAATTGCAAATTTAAAATCTCAACTTTGTTTCTCCAAAATGATTTTACAAGCCCAGTCCTCCTTCTAGTTGCTATGTGGCTTTAGAAACATAAATTATATAATTATAATACTAGCCTAAACAGAATATCATTAGAAAAGTAAACCTGCCAGTAAAATTCAGACTGTCCTTTCAAATGCTAATTCATCATGGCCTTTGGAATATAAGCCTCCTGTAGCCATGAGGACATCACTTAATAGATGATAGCACTGTTGCCCACTAAGACCAGACACTGCCTCAGAATCCTTTTCAGTATGGCTGTAGATGAGATTTGGCATTCAAATTGAAATCTGTTTGCCATTCCTGATATAGCCAGTGCTTTGAATTGTTCACATCCAAGTTCATTTGAGACACTTTGGAGATGATTTAGTCTATATGTCACCTCCTATCCTGATTTCATGGATGAGAAAAATGCATGTCATGTAGGGGAAGTATCCAGTTCCCAAATCACTCAACCTGTTGATAGTAGACCATGGATTTGAACCCAAGGGAATACCCGCTGTGGTGTGTGTGGGGTACAGTTAGAAGATAGTTCCCGGTTACTGTTGCCACCATAGCCGTCTTTCGTGCTGCCTCTCTACCTGTAGCCACAAGTGCTGGGCCCAGTTATTATCATGCATCTCTACCCAGCTTGCTTGCCTAACTACCGGCTGGAGACATTTCCCAAAGCAGCAGTGAAGCAGACGTCAGGATAGATTATTATTTCTCTCTCCCCCCCTGCCCCCTCTCCCCCTCCATTTTTTTTTAAGAAACACTGCTGTACATACACATATATGATTTCAATCTTTTATGGTTTGAAAATGACACACTCTAGAGGTGGTGTTTCTTGTGCTTTGCATCACACTGCCAGCAGGAAATCGTTGCCCATGTGCATCTGTGCACCACTAGCACCACGCCCCCACCCCATACACACACAACCACATCTACAGTGGTGGGCGTTCTTGCAGTAGATACCATCTCAACCACGACCACATCTTATGATTCTCAGCTGCTTCTTTAAGACCCAGTTTCCTTTAGATGAAAGCAGTCGTCACTGAAGAACTGCTTTCCAGGACCTCTGGTGCTGTTTTCTGTCAAAGCAAGGGGGAAAGGAACCAGCATTTGTCAAGGAACTACATTGTACACAGAGCTTCACATACCTTTTCCCCTATCATCTGCATAACAGTGTATCTGAACCCACTCAACAATGAGGAAATAAGGTAGAAGAGGTAAAGTGCCCTGCAAGATTGAAGCCTTGCTTGTCAAACTACAAAGGCTGTCCTTCCCACACACTGTGCTGCCTCTCAGCAGAGTGTGGTAATCTATGGTGCATCCACGACACAAGGGACACACGTTTCCTCTCGTTTCCCACTGTGAAGGACATGTGCAGTTCATTTCATTTTCACATGTATTGGTTTTCAGATTCTCTATCGAAGGTTGAATTTTTTCATGCGAAGAGTGAATGTGATAGCCATCTTAGAAACCAAAATCATGTTTGGCTCTCTGAGGCAGGATGGGGTAATGGAAAGAGCATTGTCCAAGAGCCAGTCTGGTGTCCTGTCCCAGCTCTGTGTGACCTTGGGCAAACCTCTTAACTTGTCTGGGCCTCAAGTGAGGCCATTAAACTATCTAAGGTCCCTTCCACCTCTCACATTCAAAACAAACATCTAAGAGTACTTTCAAATCACATATCTAACCATCTTGCCCAGAATATACAAGGGGTTAAAAAAAAAAAAAAAAAAAAGCTGAGGAATGGACCAATCAGCCTCTCTGGCCAGGCTTCTGATTCTTATCATCCACAGTTGACTAGATATTATCAACCAAGTCCCACCTATAATGTTAGGCTTTTGCCTCATCATGATGCAGAGCTAGAAGCTGGGGTGTGCTCTGTAAGTACAAGGAGGAAAAGGGCATAGGCTGAGTGTTGAAGCCAGGCTGGAGATCCTCACTGTTCTTCTGGCTTTCCTCCTCATGTGCTCACACTCTGTACCACAGGAGTTGACATTGGCAGTTAGGGCTAGAGACTGAACTTTTTATTCACAATTCCAAGCATCTTCCTGGCATATGATAGGAGATTAATAAATTAGTGAATGAAAAAATGAACAAATACGGCCTTTAACATACAGAGGAGGCAAGATGGCCATCTTTTGCAGTTGACTAAATTCTTTGTACATCTCGATGAAATTGTAAGGATTAAATGAGATGATGCATGTTAAGTGCCAAGCTTGTAGCCCAGTGCAAAATGCATGCTTTGTATGTATTAGCTGAAGCAATGGGGGTACGACTGGCATGTTCTGCCTGGAGGGCCAGCAGGACAGGGTCTTCTCTGGGCTCAGTACTCTTCTGCCTTTAATTCTGCCCACCAGCCATGGGTGTTTATTGAACTTCTTCTCTATCCTCAGCTTCCTACTAAGCACAACATGCATATGCCAAGAGGATGGTAAGGGCTAGAAACTGTGAGTCCCAAGAAACTTACCTTTTCCCACTTCATCTAAGTGGTACAATGATTAGAAGAACAAATGCTAATTTGCTTAGTACATTAAAGTTCAGGAAAAATAAGAGGTCGGTGTGGGCTGGTAGAAAGTGAAGACTTTTATTTTAAAGATTGGCACCTGAGCTAACATCTGTTGCCAATCTTTTTTTGTTTTTTTTCTTCTCCCCAAAGCCCCGTCATACATAGTTTTATATTCTAGTTGTGGGTCCTTCCAGTTGTGGCATGTGGGACACCGCCTCAGCATGGCCCGATGAGCGGTGCCATGTCCATGCCCACGATTCGAACCAGCGAAACCCTGGGCCGCCAAAGCAGAGCACACAAACTTAACCACTCAGCCATGGGGCCAGCCCCTGAAGGAGAAGATTTTTAACAGTACCACCTAGATGGTGGTATTTTTATATGATCTACATCTTTATAAAACTTGGCTTTGATGTCACACATATGGATTTGTCTATCAAATATTCCAAACGACTAAGATAGAAGAAAAAATTGACTAAACCGAGCAGTGATTATCATGTTAGGAAATACATAAATAGAACTTACTGAATTTGAAAGAATTTCCTATTCTTTTGCCACTTTAAAAGAAATGAGCTAGAAACTCAACCTCAGTTCCTTACTGTAATGGCTAGCCCTTTCCAGGGGCCGTGAGTTTCAGTGAGCCTGACTCACACAGCATGTGCTCATGTGCACCGAGAGCTTAGCATGATCAGAGTCTTGCAGTCATTTAGGCAGGAGCAGGTCAGGTGTTGCACACCTACAAAGCGCCTTCCAGTTGAACAACAAAAATAAGTAAATAATCTCATGAAGAAAAGTTGAGAGCTGTTATGCTATGAGGGTTTGTGATCTCTTTCAACAAGTTGATGACTGATGCCATATTCATCATGTTTTTTCCTATTCTGCCAAGAGTTGAGATGTTCTGCCTCATCAGGAGAAGGCACAGCCATTGCGATGGATGGTTCCTTGACCCAGTAGTGACAAGATCTCTTATATCTCTTGCCTGACTCAGACTGGGGTGGCTGCTGAGCATTTATTTATTCATTGATTTATTCACTCAACAAACAGTTTCTGGCTATCAGGTCTGTGCCAGGCTCTGTGCTAGGTGCTGGCATTATAAAGGTGATTAATATATAGTCCTCACCTTCAAGGAATTTGCAGAGTTCACAGATTAGTGGGTGAGACAGATGTGCAAATAGAATCATTGGAACTTGGTGTGGTAAGTGCTCTTGTGGAGGTGCTGTGGGAGCAGAGAGAAGGGCAAGCTGAACTGTGTCCTTGGGCATTAAGGAAGGCTTTCCCGGCGAGGAGTTGCGTGAACTGGATCTGAAGGATAAGGAGAAATGTGCTGGATAGAGAAGTGAGGGAAAGACATTCCTAGACATTTCACATTTATTGACCTCTTAGCAAGATCCAGGCACTGCTAGGTACTTTCGGGTAAGTACCTCATTTAATCATCCCGGAAGTCCTGCAGACTAGATCTTGTTTTCCCCTATCTTTACAAACAAGGAGACCAAAGCTTAGAGGGGTTCAGTAACCTGCCCCAGGTTATATCTAGGAAGGATGAGAACTGGGATTTGGGCCTAATTTTGGGAGATTCCAAGGCCCATAGTCTTTCTGCCACACCTGCCTGCCTCTAACGTGTACAGAGGTCATGAGAAGGCAGTTTGGAGAGCAGTGAGAAATATTGTGTGCTGGCAAGTGGAAGCAGGGGAGTAAGTGCTGGAACATGAATCTGAAAATGTGGCCTGAAGCCAGATGGTCAGGGACCTTACATGATATTCCTTCTCTCCACAAGCACTGAATAAATACCTACTGTTTCCCAGACTCCAAGCCAAGATGTATGAGTACAGGCCCTGCCCCTAGGGGTTCACTCTCTAAACAGAAAGAGAAAACCTAGGCAATGGGAAACTGTTAGAAATGTTTATTAAGAACCATGATCTCTCTGGTGATTCAGAACCATGAAGTGATGACACTGTCCCTGTCAGGATTGGGTGATGGGCTGTCGTGACAATGTGTGTCCGAGGGTTGTGGTTGGACATGTTTGGGATAGGGTCACTTCTTCCCAGGTAACTGAGAGAGGGGAGGAAGTTGCAGCAGAGAGCAGGACTCTAGGTGGAAGGACACTCTCCAGGCACAGGTGGGAGAGAGGAACTGCTAGAACCCTGGTATCTGCCCTCTTGTTCGCCCCACTCCCAGGTATGCCTGCGTGTAACTCACACACAGCCATCGGTGTGGCTACCACCCACGTTCTCTGGCTAAAACGCTTACATTTGCTACTTTAGGAAGTGTGCATATTAGCTTGAGTGACAATCATAAAACCCTCTTGGATTTGCGTAGCACATTATCTTCCAAGAGTTTAAAGTCTCTTTAAGGCTTTTGTTCCGTTTTATTCTAAGTACATCTCTATGAATAAGAAAAGATAGATTTTGTGATTCTCATTTTATTGAGATGGATAGAGGATGCAGAGGTTAAAAAACTTGTGAAGTAGAAGAATGTCTTTCCAGCCAGTGTGAATTGGGAAGGTTTTAGGAGGACAGTACTTGGTTTGTTCTTTAGATTTTAGCGGTTTCACTGGAGCATGAATGATTGTGCAACCCTTAAAAGCAGTATCTGCACAAATGGAATTTGCCTCTGCCTTTGCTTTTACTCCCTCCACCCATAAATTTGATCTGCCCTGATTCCAGCCTGCCTTTTCAGTTTTCATTTCCCTAACATTAAGAGCCAGGGATATCATGTACCCTCCCCTACAGACTTCCAGAAAAGTCTCTGATAAACTGATTTCACTGAATGGAAAGGACTGGTGAGCTGACACTCACCCCACCAGTTATTCAGTGAGTTTTTAGTAGCTACCGGGCATGTTTGGAGGCTGGTTTACATGCATTAGCTAATTTAACCCTCATAATAACCCCATGGGGTGGGTTGCTGTTATTAACCCCTCTTTGCAGATAAGGAAACAAAGCTTGGGGAAGCTTAATATGTCATCTTTCACTGGGGCCTTTGCATTTGAACAGTAGACACAGAAGACTGTGACCAAAAAGTGAATCTGGGGGCTGGCCCAGTAGTATAGTGGTTAAGTTTGCATGCTCTGCTTCAGTGGTCCTGGGTTTCCCAGTTCAGATCCTGGGCATGGACCTACACACTGCTCATCAAGCCATGCTCTGGTGGCATCCCACATAGAAGAACTAGAAGGACTTACAGCTAGGATATACAACTATGTACTGGGGCTATGGGGAGAAAAAAAAAGAGGAAAATTGGCAACAGATGTTAGCTCAGAACCAATCTTCCTCATCAAAAAAAAAAGGTACCTCACCATTGGGAAAAAAAAGTGAATTTGCCCTTGAGAAATTATAGGAATCATCTAAGGATCATAGATTACATCTTCAAATTTTTTTTTAATTTTTAAAATTTATTTTTTATTGTGGTCATAATAGTTTGTAACATTGTAAAATTCCAGTTGTGCATTATTTGTCAGACACAGTATAAATGTGCCCCTTCACCCCTTGTGTCCACCCCTTATTTGTTTATGTTCCACAAATAAGTGAAATCATATGGCATTTGTCTTTCTCTGTCTTGCTTATTTCACTTAACATAATACCCTTATGGTCCATCCATGTGGTTGTGAATGGGATGATTTTGTCTTTTCTTATGGCTGAGTAGTATTCCATTGTATATATATACCACATCTTTTTTATCCAAACATCAGGTGATGGGCACTTGGGTTGCTTCTACATCTTGGCTAGTGTGAATAATGCTACAATGAACATAGGAGTGCTTAAGCCTCTTTGTATTGTTGATGTCATGTTCTTTGGATAAATATCCAGTAGTGGGATAGCTGGATCATATGGTATTTCTATTTTTAATTTTTTGAGAAATTTCCATACTGTTTTCCATAATGGCTGCACCAGTTTGCATTCCCACCAGCAGTGTATGAGGGTCCCTTTTTCTCCACAACCTCTCCAACATTTGTTATTTTTTGTCTTGGTTATTATAGCCATTCTAATGGGCATAAGTTGATATCTAAGTGTAGTTTTGATTTGCATTTCCCTGATGGTTAGTGCACATCTTTGAATTTATAAATAAATGTTGGCTTTGATTTCTCTGACTTTTATGTCAAAGGAGAACATACATTTGTTAGTCATCGGGGAGGTTTGTGGGATCTTCTAAGATATTCAGAGCTTCATTTTGGATGTATATTTAGAAGTTTCTTTATGCAGTGTCACAGTGAACTCATTTATTTACTGTGAGTTCTCAGCAAAGTAAAGCTCTTTTCCTTTTGTAGACATTTGCCTGAAAAAATTAAGGATGACCAACAACTGAAGAATATGAGTGGCCAATGGTTTTATGAAGCCAAGGCAAAAAGGCACAGAGACAAAATCCATGGCACAGATATCATCAGAGCATCCATGAGAAAGAAGAGGCTTCAGGTAGCAGGTGAGTTGATTTGGCTAGTACCTGTAGAGCCAACATTTGTTTGGGAAGGAGGAGTCAGGAGAAGAGAAGAGTGTCAGAGTCCTTACTGAATTCTGCTGAGGGAAATCATTTAGAGGTATACTTTGCATAGTGTGTAGCCCTCTAGCTCAAAATTTTCTTGCCCTGGATTTAGATGGATGAGGTTAAGGCTAAGCGACTCAGTGTGGTGTAGAAGGACAAAGGAAGCACTTTAGATGCCATGTTGAGTTGTAGTAGCATAGACAGACAGTAACATAGACACCTCTCCTTTCTTTAGCTTTTAACTCTGAAGCTTCAGAACCTTGTGTCCTGAATAGAGTGAAGAGCTTAGACGGAAAGAGATTAGCCTCTCTGTTCCATGACGTTGACATCTGGTACTTATTTAATCAACCAACTACATCATTTAAGAGGCTGTAGAGATGGTATTTTGAGGGCTTCTTTAGAATTCTGTTGAGTTCGTTAAATATTTACCAGGTGCCTTCTCTCTAGTTAACTCTGGACTAGCCAGTGTAAACCTTTACCCCCGAGAACCTGTCGAGATTTGGCCTGTACTCGATACGGAAAATAGCTGTCACCTTTTGAGCATCTGTTATATGATAGTCATTTACTTTGTATTATTTCTAATTGTAACAGCAATCTTGTAAGGGAGCTATTATTATCCCCATTCTATATAAGGGGTATGTAAAGTTCAGAGAAGTGATAAGGTTATGTAGTTGGCAAATGGCAGAGCTAGGATTTCAGTCTTTCTGACTCCTTGCAGATAAGGGCTGACCCCTTAGTATGTGCTACACATTGCTTGCAGCCCTCTTGATTGTCAAAACCACCCAGACATTCAGAAATCTTGAGGAGTATAGGTTAGTATTGTGGACTCCATTTTGTAGCTGAGAAAACTAGACTTCTATGTAATGAGACTTGTGGGGAATACCACCCTGGAATGTAAGTCTTTGCAAATTGAAAGCCCTAATATTGCTTCATTTTCTTAACACTGATAAAAGTGTTTCTGGCATTTACTGACTATGTGGCCTTAGGCAAGTTTCTTGAACTGTTTGATCCTCAATTTCCAAATCTGTAACTTGGAAAATAGCTCACTCCTTATAGGATAATGCATGCAAAGAACATGGCACTGTGCTTGGCACTTAGTCATCTCTCTGTTGAGGCTAATTATCTGAGGTAAAGGGCCCTGGGTGTTCAGAGGCAAAAGAGGTTATTTCCTGAAGAGGAGCACAGAGGTTTTATGTAGGCTCTGGTATCTAAGCCGAGTACTGAAGAATATCTAGAATTTGGATATGTAGAGACTTGGGAGAGGAAGAGGCAGTGAAGAGGGGCATTCCAGACTAGAAATATTTGTTCCCCTTTGAATCCCAGAGCCCAGACTTGAATTGGACACATTGTAGATATTCAGTAAATGCTTGGTAATGATGATGCTTTTGTCCCAATGAGGACTCTCTGCTCTAAACATCCCTTGGGCATACACATTCGGTCCTGACCCCAATTCAGGTCAGATTCATCTAGAGGCAGTCAGAATTTTGCTTCAGTTGTCTTTGGAATTATCCGCACATTTAAAGGTACATCCATGCTCTCAGGGGACTCTGCTTGGGGGGAGCTAACATCGTGGGAATCTATTGACTTCTCTTGCAGATAAATTTCTGATCCCAAGTACTCAGACTCATTAGTGATTGCCTTGGCACTCAGAGAAGGCCTGAAGTTCAAGTTCGAGCCTTCGGTGATAAGAGCCGATATGAGAGTTGTAGGTCCCAGAGATGAGAGATAACCTTCCTGTCTTTATTGTTTCCTGTTTCAGCTGAGCAGAGTAAGGACAGAGGAAACAGGGCAAAGGAAAGCTGGGTGAATAATGTCAACAAAGATGCTTTCCTTCCCCCAGAGCTGGCCGGTGTTGTAGAAGAGCCAGAAGAAGATGTAGCACCAGCAAGCCCAAGGTAAGACAGAGCCCCTGGGAAGAGCTGCTGCATGTAGGGTTCATAGCAAAATGGTGGGCTAGGAGTGCAAATGCCAGATTGGTCTCATGGGCATGTATGAGAGAATTCTGGGCCCTGATGTGGACAAAGCTTGAGTAGTACTCTTTCCCAGCTTCCAGAAGTTCTAGCAAATCTGAATGTTAAATAAAATTAAAATGTTGAGTGGTGATTTCTTCCAACATTAACCATAGCTATTTTTCATTTGTACTAAGGATTTCTCCTTAGAGTAGAATGAAGAGGTGCTCAAAAATGAATACGGAAATAGGCCATTTCAGGGAAGAGATGAATTATGATCAAATTGTAACAGCCTGGTGCAATGGAAGAAGCTTAAGCATGGGAACCATACAGATAAGCATTCAAATCCTGAATATGCCAGTTATTAGCCGTTTGATCGTGGGCAAGTCATTTAACCTTCTCAGAGTTTCTTTTCTTAACTACAGATAGGAATGATAATGTATACCAAGAAAGGAGATGGTGAGAATTAGTGGTAATGTGTGGAGAATACCTGGCACATTGTAGGTACTCAATAAATGCCTCTTAAGGATGCAGATTGTCCTCAGTATTTTAGCCTTGATTTTTGGGTGTTTTCCATACATGTTATCATTTGGCCAATCAAAATGTATTTTTGTACATCCTTCCTGTGAAGTAGCTGATTGTGAGGCTACATTGCCACAAACCTTTTGAGCCATGCCGATTTGCTTTTAGATATTTAAGGATCTTATTGGTGTCTGTCCCTTGGAGGTATAGTTGTTACCCTTTGCTAGGAGCACAGTTGCATTTTATCTCTAGCTCCTCAGTGAAGACAGTTCAGTTTAGAGTCTCCAACTGAGATGAAGTCAATGAATTCCCTGGTGAGACAGCCACTGAGTCAGGGTCCAAGTCTGAGGCACCTGGGGAACAGGTATGTTTCCAACATAGTTTACGCATGATGGAGAGGGTCTGTAATATAGGCACCAACAGGCGTTTCAGAGTCAAATATGAGCAAAGTTGTATCACATGGATAATGGGATACTGATTCTATTCAGGTACCCATTACTTATCCATTTTCCTGTTGGAGAGGGCCCACTTTATTTTCCATGGGTGGTAGGCTGTATTCTTTTCTCTCTGGATGGTTTGTAATATTCTCTTATGTCTGTAGAGGCCATGTTGGCTAGGGGTTAAAACAGCTTAACAGTAGCCAAGAAGTGATACCATGACCTTGCACTAGAAGTGACTTAACATCTTGGGCCTTTGTTTCCTCAGCTGTAAAATGGGAATGATTATAGTTTGCTAGCAAAAGTATTGAGAATTTAATTAACTAGTAAATGTAGAATTCCTAACACAAAGTCCATAGCACATAGTAGATACTCAATGAATGGAAGCCTGGGCTCTCACATACACACAGATATTTTAGGAAGCTCAGGAAAGGGTGTAAGGAACACCCTAGCTTTTCCCCTCCGTGACTTCCCATTTACCAGCTGCCTGCCACCCCCCTAATGGGATGAAGGCCGGCCTTCCTTCCATAGGGAAAGATGAGATCTTAAATATTAGAAACTCTGGGAGTGAAAACACAGTCATTTAGATTCACCACCAAGGAGCTGAGAGCAGGTCCTAAGAGCTGGGTTGATGGGGGGTGGGGATGCCAGAGCACTGACTGACTGAGGGAAGAGGGTGCAAGTGCCACAGAAGGGGAAAGAAGATGACTTGGGGGTATCAGAGATGAATTTAGCTCACTGCACAGTTTTTTCTGGGTCAGACTTTCTGGCCTTCTTCCAGGAACTCGTTTCATCTCAAAAAGCCTGAGGCACAGAGGTGCCACTGTCCTCGTAGTCTGACTCATTTTCCTCATGACCCCATGCAGGCTGGTGGGTATTTCTCTGCTTTTCCTCAATTGGAGACTATTAATATAGCTTCCACAAGTTGTGTCTCCATTGTTTTCTGCATTCCTCATGTGACCTCAGACAAGTTTCGGGTCTCATCTGTAAATCAGAACAGAGCTGCCTCACCAGGATGTTGTGAGATTAAATGAAATTAGGTGTGGGAACCACTTAGCCTTTCTCAGCAAGAAAGGAAATAGGCAATTTCCAGGTGGCATTATGATTACATTATCATGACATAGGTGAGGTATGGTCGAGAAGGTAAGAATGAAAATGTTAGATGTATCCAGCATGCTTTGCTCTTTATGTGCCATGGGTGGTATCATCCAGAACCATAGAAGCAGCTATGGTTTACTTTACTACAGTTGTTTACTTCCTCCTTTCTATGTCAGAAACTACTACTTTATTCGGTGTCAGGTTCCTGCAAGGCTTCTCACCTATACTTTAACCTTTGGGAACTGGGTGTGTTAAGTGTATTTTGGAGCCTGTACTTTTAAACTAAGTGAACTTTAATATAATGACTCAATACCTGTCAATATTTTCTTAGCCAGGAATCAGGAGGTAGCGAGTGTGAGGCAATAGTGACTGGATATTGCAGTTTCTGAAGGAGTTTTTCTAATAGGCCCTGTGGCAAGCTTCCTTCTTTCTGCGGGCACATTTCTGTGGGGTTCTGCTTGTGAAGAATGAAACACTGCGGGTACCCGGCGCATACTCAAGCATTGTTGGGTACCTGCGTTCTTTTGGATCTCACCTTTGCACCTGTTGCACGAGCAAGCAGAGACAGGTTTGATGAACAGAGGAGCAGAGATGAGGTTTCCTTGAGAGTGGCGAGGGAAACTGCAAACGATCACAGGTCTAGTTCTGGTGACTGACTTTCAGCTGGGCAGTGTCAGCACAAACTTTGGTAACGGACCATTATTTGGGTTTTAAAAAAAATTTGTATTTCTAATCATCGCAGATTGGTACTTTTTATAAAATATAACAAAAATGAAATACAGAAAACAACAAGGTATATACAGAACACAGAAATACAGAAAAATACAGAAAACAACAATGCAAAATATAAACCCACTGATCATGTGCTGGGATGTCTCAGCAAATTGCTATAAATGATTCTAAATGCATAATCTTAATTTTTGTATTTATCTCATTGTGACCCAACAACAAACTGTTCACAGACTGGCACAGGTCCATGAACTACATGTTAATGGCACATCATGTTCCCCCCAAATTAATTGTGGAATGTGTGCACAATAATCAATTAGGACGTTATAACAGAAATTTAGGTGAGAGATGGTGAGAACCTAACCAAGGGATGGAGAAAAGAGGAAACACATGACGGAATTTTAAAGATGAAATTAGAAGAAATTTGAGGTGTTTGTAGGGCATAGAGATATCTAATAATTGATATAGGATATGTGGGTTATTGATGAGAAGTTCTTAACTGTGACCTATAAGTCAGAATTGCCCAAGGAACTTTTAAAAATCTCAGGGCTGAGTATCACTGCATTGCTTTCTTGGAGTTGAGGACCTGGATCTCGTTTGCCACCACGTCCCAAGCATCTAACAATGTATCTAGCACATAGTAGGTACTCAGTAAGTATCTATGGAATGAATGAATGAATGCCAATACCCTCTCTTATTGTCCTTCATCACACTTGTCACTAACTGACATTATACTATATATTTATTTTTGTGTGTTTATTGTCCCCTCTCCCCAGATCCATGAGGAAAAGGAATTTTTGTTTACTACTGTAACTTGTTTGGTTCACTGCCGTCCCTATTCCTAGCACTTACAACAGTGCCCAACAAATGCCTCATGGAGTAAATAAATGAATGAATGAAGAAGAAGGATGAGAAACTGACCGACTGAATGAATGAGAATACTTGATGAGATTATGAATTACAAAATAAAGAATAACATTGAATGAGGGGTTAATAAATAAACAAACGAGTGAATAAGTGAATGATTGCATGAAGTAGTTTGGAAGCAAGGAAGTGAGTAAGAAAAGAGGAGAAGGGAGAAAAAATTAAACTACAAGGTAAGAACAGGACTGATAGCACCCAGATTTCCTTGCTTTATATTACTGAGAAACCTTCACTTCCGAAGTATCACCATGAGCTCTCATGATTCTAAAAGATGGAGGAGAATTTGAGGGGCATTCTCAAATTTGGACAACTGCAAGAGAGCAGCATCTAAGCTGGAGAACTGGAAGGCATGGAGGTAGGAGAGAGCTTGGCTGCTGCAGAGGTTTGTAATGTCCTCATCTCTAGAGAGTGTCTCCAAAATGAGTTCAGGGAGAACAGGATAAAGCCTTCCCTGTGGAATTTCTTTCCATGGCGTTGGCAGGTTTTCCTCTGGGCACTACCCTATGAAATGGCGAGAAAAAGATGAATTTTCTTGCAAGCAAAACTGTGCCTCCTCACCTCACTGTGTTTTTGGTAGAATTAAACACTATTTTGTCATAAGTCATTGTAATGAACCAAAAATGTAGTCTTTGAGCTTCATTGCCTGTGCTTCAGTGATACTCCTGACACCAATCTCCCTTTTACCCTCTGTTGAATGGAAACCAACCAATTAAAACCACTAGTTTAGTTCCGAAATGGAATTATTTTCTCCACTTATGCTCTTTTTGCTGGAAGGCTTTTGCTTGTACATATCTATCTCCCTTTCCCAGATGGATTAGCTGCTTGCCTTCACTCCCAATAATAAGATCCATGTGAGGCACAGAGCTTGCTCCCAAAGGCAGGGTAGAGATGAGTCAATCTGTAGACAATGCATTTGATCTTCTGTCCTTGGATTCATTGCAAATCCAATAGTGTGACCATTTCATTTCTTGTAGGCCTGCCTCACAGAATCACTTACACTGAGCTCTTAAAAGAATCTTAATCCTATAGGATCTTGGATTTACCCAAATCGGTTGTGGTAGAAATAGTTTCTCTGTGACATCAGAGTGCCTTATGCTTGGATGAGAATATTTGTGTTATACATCTGTAGCATGAAATGTGGTAGCATCAGAAAAGTAATATTTTACTTAACAAAAAACCACTGACTTGAAAGGCTTGGGAAAGCATATTTTCTAATTTGCCTGCCTCACTTTATCCCTGAGCCATTTCTTCATTTGTTTATTCGTGTGTTCAGGCTTCACTGAGTGTAACACTGCTAGCATGGTGCTGGGCACTGGGGTTGAGACAGAGCATCAGCTGCCAAGGCACTCATGGTCCAAAGACAGCAACAACAAGAAACATGTGAAAAAAATCACTTGTAGAGTTTGCTTCTGTTTCTAGACACTGTTAATATTTAAGCTGAAAAATACCTCAGAAGAAGGTATAAGATGTCTGCTGTTATTTTTAACTTTAGAGAGAAAAGCTGGTTAAGGTTCAAAAGCTTTTTAAAGTTGCTGTATGTGCTTAGGAGCACTTTATGGTTGGACTGAGAAGCAGATGGAGTGTCCAGCTGCCTGTGCGGTGTGATTTTAAGACGGCAGTAAAGCCCCACCTCTTGCCCAGTATCCACCCCTGCCACAGTACCTAACATTATTATTCCTTCTGGTGAAGTCTTCAAAGACTTGTAGTAAAATGCAGACACTTTTAGGAGGGCAACCCTAAAGCCAATGTCATAGTCCAACATTTTAATAATCCTCTTAACAAAGTAAACAAGTTTTGTCTAAGTGTTCCTTCTAGTATTGCAGGTAGTTTTTGAAAGATGCCTGAGGCAAGAAATTACAAAGCACAGCGTGTGGAATTTGGCTTGCTGTACAGTTTAAAAAGCTCATCTTGTGGAATGTATTGAATATATTTTATATGCAGGACACAGTCTACTGCTCTCAGAGATATTCTAAGAAACAAAAGACAGTATCTGGCTATAAAGAGACTATGTTCTCTTAGGAAAAGTAATGCATCTGTATATGAATATCTGATCACATGACAGCAAATAGTGCCAGGCAGGGAGCAAATTCATAATCCAAAGTACCAGTAAAATGTGCTATGAGATGTGAGACAAGGAGACCCACTTCCACGTGGGCTGATACAGGAACAGCATCACAAAGGAGGTGAGGTTTGAGCTGGGCTTGGAGATGATAGCAAGGATTTGGGCAGAGAGAGCAGAGCAAACGCTTGAGGGAGGGGCTGGGGGATGGGTTGAGTGGAGAAAGCAAAGAGTCAGGTGAGTTTTGGGGATGGTGAGTAGACAGACCACTTTGTTTGGCATGAAGGGTCAAAAGAAAGGAGGAGTAGGAAGGTATATTGGGGCAGACGGTAGAGCATCTCCAATTCCTTCCTGAGGAATTCAGACTTCATTCCACAGGCCTTGAAGATCCAGGGAAAGGTATTGAGCGGAAGAAGGAGATGATCAAAGTTGTGTTTTATACCATTCCAGCTTAGTGGTGGAACGCTGAATAGATTAGGGGAGTGGAACTTTGGAGTCAGGAGGTCAGATATGAGTCTAATACAATTGACAGAAATAAAGGAGGTGCTGGTACAGGTGGAAAAAAAGTGACAGATGTGAGAGTCACCGAGAAGAAAGAATCACCTGGACTTCAGTCCAGGCCTCTTGCCATAAATCACCACTTTACTAATGTGAGACATCAGAGGCAGTATAGCCTAGCCATTATGATGATTGTCTTTGGAGTCAGGATCAGACACACCTGGTCCAGATCCTCAGCTCTTTCACTAATTTTGTGACATTGAGCAGGTTACTTAACCTCTCCAAGCCTCAGTTTTCTCATGAGTGAAATAGGGAAAAGGATGCATACTTCATAGGGATGTTGCGATCACCACCTGAGATGGTTGCTGTGATGATGGTTGCCCAATAAAAGACAGGCAAGCAAAATGTTTTAATCCTTGAGAGGAGCAAAGCTAGAGCTTAATCTAGGAAATAACTCTATTTTCAGAGACAGTTTGAGGCATAAGACTCTTGTTTTAATTTTTTCTAATTAAGCAGACTTGTGAACTGTAGCTAACCCACTATCCCATCCTTATCCCATTTTTGCCCATTCCAACCACAAGGCAACCCAGTAAATACTGTATGTTTCTGATATTTTAGTGTCTGAGCATGTGCTCTGAATGCCTTGTTTCTTCCTCTCTTTTGCTTTCTGAATAGGCGGAACAAAGACATTTTGTTTAAAACCTAAATAGTGTGCCTTATTGTAGTTTGCCAAATAACCTGGATTTAGAAAAACAAAAATGAAAACAAACCCATGGTCACCTGTCTGCTGCTGCCTTCCCTGGCACTGGCTCAGTTGGTCTTCCTTTGTTCAGTCATTCACCAGTCGTGTACCAGGCACTGTACAAGGCATTGCGGGGGTATAAAGATGGTCAAGATACTCTCAAGGGGTCTCCTGGTTTACTATAAGAGATAAGACATGTATACACAGAATGAGATTGCACAGTAGACATGAAATACATAGCTGGATAGAATTTAGTAAGAGCCTGGTTTCATCTCTGGGAAGAAAGGGTACAACAGGATGTGCAAAATGTTGGGCCTGGGGTCCTGAAGGCACAGGAACTGGATTTCCAGGGAGCAGAGGGAGGAGAATGGAGAGGCTCTGCTTAGCCTTTGTTCTTGGTGAGTGGGAGGGGCAAAGGAGGAAGATGGCAGGAGAAGATGGATATTCCATGGAGACCTCCCGACCATCACCACTTGGCTTATGTCCTCTGATTGTGTAACTGCTTTATTTACTAAGGGAGATGATACAAAACACTCTAAGAAACTGAGCATAACATCTGCTATAAGGTTCCTCATTTCGCTCATCTGCTTCTTGAAATGACACTCGGGTACATTAACTTTCTAGTCCTGAGCTATTGGCTGTTTTTGTCCTATGGACACTGAGTTCTATTAGTGACCAGGTTTCTTTTTTCACATTGGCTGCTAGAAACTTGATTCAAGTTTGTGCCCACATGTTGCAAGAATAGAGGCCTCCTGTAGTGTGCTTTTCTATTAGCCTTAATTCTGGCTCCATTATAAGTTCCTATGCTTGTTCTCTTCCCTTCCCCTCCCCATTTTCCTCCCCTTTCTTGCATCCATGTGTTCAGACTGTATTTTATATACATCTGCCTCATCTACTGTAATTCCTTTCTGGAACAATGAGGAGGGTAATGAAGAATGGCTTCCTCCAAACTTCAGCCTGTTCCTGAGACTAACTCCTTACAAAAATAACAGTTGAAGTGCAGAGGGAAGGAAAGGAAAGGAAGCTGCAGGAACGTCTAGGCCACAGTTTTAGTGACAATAATCTTGGGCAAGGCTCTGTGGCCTTGGGGCAAATTGCTGCCCTCCCCCAACCTCCAGTCACTTTGCTGCATGGTAGACGGCCAGCACCCTCTGAGGTATTTTCCAAGTTCTGGACTCTGGTGTGAGTTTTACCAGGGACAGTGGTTTCAGCCAACAGTGACTTCACCTCTTATGCCTGAGGTAGCCCACTGGAGCAGGAAGTCTGAGCAGGGGATTTTCTTCCCCTCCAGGGCCACTCTCACCCTCTTTTGCCCTTCTTACTCAATAGCCAATGGAGTGGATATTCAGGAGGGAGCCTGCTCAACTCACTTTTTTCCATTCATTCTCACCGTACTCTCACCCGGGGGCTGTCCTGTCCCTCGGAGAGGAAATCATAGTCTAGAGAATCTTCCTCACTCCTGAAAGCCAGCTCCAGGCTTCTAACCTCCCACCACCTTCTGGATGCTCTTCTTGTCCTCATCCCTCTTGTATTTGAACAAGAACTCACCTGGCCGGCCTGGAGAGCTAGGTTGAAAGTTCTCAGTAAGTTGCCCAAACCCACCAGGCTCCCTGCACAGCATCTCTTAGATCTGCTGTTTCTTCCATTCCTTTGCCAAGTCACTTGTCTCATCTGAGTGTTTTCTTTAGTTATTTCCCACCTGAGTTGGAGTAAGCACTGCCATTCTGCCCCTGGCCCATGGAATCAGGCCCTAAAACTCTTTAGATTTTATTTCAGCAATGACCTTCCTTCCTTGAGGCGAGTTGCTCCCTTTCGTCTGCATCTGATGTTAGCTTCTGACTTTGAGATGAGTTCGTCTCTACCAATTTAAATTGTGAACCTCCTGTGTGCCTGGTGCCGTGATAAAAACTTGGAAGCTTCTGATGGATGGTGGTGTCTTGTTTCGTACCTGTCTTTCGTTTCTGCTCTGCCATTGCCTTTGCTCCACTGCTTAATCATCTCTGGGCCCCAACTCCCTCTCCCTTCCTGGCAGTTTGATTTTACAAACTTCCTTTCCTATTCTGCCTTAATAGCTTTTGGCTTCAGAGCCATGATTTATACTTCCTCAAAGGGTGAGGTTTTATTCTCTTAATTATTGTTTCTTTTACAGTTCCAGCGTGGT
The DNA here is from genome assembly GCF_041296265.1 of Equus caballus. NCBI lineage: Eukaryota > Metazoa > Chordata > Mammalia > Perissodactyla > Equidae > Equus > Equus caballus. The sequence goes on from NC_091690.1 coordinate 62,327,042, forward strand.
AAATCCAGCTTCCACCGTGCCTGATATATCCCAGGAAAACACAGGGAAGTCAGCTGTGTCTCCAGCTAAGGTAGATTAAATTCAGACTTCAAAAATCTCATTTTTGGCAGGAATGCCATTTTTCTCATTTTATCAAAGCACCATGAAATAAAAAGGATTTTGTAGTATTGTTTTTGTACCAAATATAGATACTTTTTACAATTTAATATAAGACATCATTCCTGGGGTGGAAAGGTTGATGAATACCGTGTTACTGCATTGCTGAAGACCCAGATTTCTTGCCACAGAGAATAAAAAGTCTGAAGCTGTTGGGGGCTGCTTCTTTTAAGCGTGTAGAATGTGACTTGTTGCTTCCATATCAGTCCTGTTTATAGCTCCCTGGATCTGTATTAGAGGTCTGTTTGTGGGAGGGAATTCCCAATTTATGACACTGTAGACAGTAAGCATTGATAGTCAGTCTTATAGTAATGAAAAAAATTCTATTTACTGATACCCTTTCTGACATTAAAATTGTTGATCATAATAGTGATCATGAAGCACTTCAGGATACTTTGATAGGTGTCTTTTAAATCCTTATAGGAAAGGTCAGTTACAGTTAAACTCAGTGCAGCTTTAATCTAGCGCAGTAAAAGAGCCGGGGTGGGAATCTGTGCTGACTAGAGTCTCAGGTGACCTTGACCAGCTCTTTAATATATCCAGACCCAAGTTTTCTCACCTCTGCAAAATGTGACATTTAGATTTGAATGCCTGGCTCTGGTCTGACTTTGGAGGACTCTGGAATTGAGTATATTTTATACAGTTTTATTTTTTTGTATGGCATGTATGGTAATTCTACGCTAACCAGATTAACCGGGACAATCATTTTTCAAACATGCCAGATAGAGTTTACTGGATAAAACTATCAAATATTGGAGATAATAAGCATTTGCTAACACTGAGTTGCTGCTATGGCATTTAAAATGAATTTAATAAACAACATTTTTCCCCAGCAAAGGAAGAATCCATTTAATAGCTCCAAGTTGCCAGAAGATCACTTATCTCAACAAACCAAAAATGAGCAGTCAGAAAATGGAAGGGCTGGTTTCTTTCAGACTTCAAAAGAGGGTAAATATTATTTTTATGGATTAGATATTTTTATCTTTGTTATCTGTGGACTAAGGGAAATTCTCAGAGTGCCTTTAACTAAAATAACTTTCAAGAGAAAGTGAAAAGTCCTGATGGTTTTCTTATGCTGCTATGCCCTTGGTTTCCTGCCTAAGACAAGGAAGCAGAAATTTTAGAAACTAAGTTCATGCATTCCACTCTCAGAGCTGACACTTGTTGTGTGACATCCATGCTTTGGGTTCCCCCTCAGTGAATTGGAAAATTTTTTGACCTGAGGTATTCAGTGATTCATTTAACGGCATTTATTGAATGTCTACCATGTGCAGACACAGTTCTCTATTTAAAATTAAAAGAGATTTTCTCAAGAAAAAAAGGCCCCTTGACCGTGTTTTGATCCTCTAATCTGTGATTATCAGCCCAGTCCCACAGGACATTTGATCGGGTTTGTGACTTAATTCATTTAAGTCTGCCTCTTATGGAATTTTAGCATTCTTCCATACCATTAAGAGGATATTCTAGACAGTTCAGTCTCTTCAAAAGCAACCCTAAGAAGATTCCATAGCATTAAAGATTGGAGAAGGGGTAGAAAATTAACAATTGAACAGCACAGTTAGGAGTTTCAATTATCCTATTTTAATATTAGTGTATTCTTCCCTCTCCATGGCTACGCTTTATATAACGTAAAATATTTTGTAGAAAAAAAGTCACCGGAACATGTTACTTTTTTTTTTTTTTTAACTTTTTTTAAGTTAATTTTTATTGAGTTTATGATAGTTTACAATCTTGTGAAATTTCAGTTGTACATTATTGTTTGTCAGTTGTGTTGTAGGTGCACCCCTTCACCCTTTGTGCCCACCCCCTATGCCCCCTTTCCTCTGGTAGCCACTAATCTGTTCTCTTTGTCCCCATGTTTAAATTCCTCATATGAGTGGAGTCATACAGAGATTGTCCTTCTCTATCTGGCTTATTTCACTTAACATAATTCCCTCAAGGTCCATCCATGTTGTTGTGAATGGGACGATTTTATTCTTTTTTATAGCTGAGTAGTATTCCATTGTGTATATATATATATATATATATATATATATATATATATATATATATATACCACATCTTCTTTATCCAATCATCAGTTGATGGGCACTTAGGTTGCTTCCATGTCTTGGCTATTGTAAATAATGCTGTGATGAACATAGTGGTGCATGGGACTTTTGGAACTGCTGACTTCAAGCTCTTTGGATAGATACCCAGTAGTGGGACAGCTGGATCATATGGTATTTCTATTTTTAATTTTTTGAGAAATCTCCATACTGTTTTCCGTAGTGGCTGCACCAGTTTGCATTCCCACCAACAGTGTATGAGGGATCCTTTTTCTCCACAACCTCTCCAACACCTGTTACTTTTTGTTTTGGTTATTTTTGCCATTCTAATGGGCGTAAGGTGATGTCTTAGTGTAGTTTTGATTTGCATTTCCCTGATGATCAGTGATGATGAACATCTTTTCATGTGCCAATTGGCCATCCATATATCTTCTTTGGAGAAATGTCTGTTCATGTCTCCTGCCCATTTTTTGATCGGGTTGTTTGATTTTTTGTTGTTGAGTTGTGTGAGTTCTTTATATATTATGGAGAGTAACCCTTTGTTGGATATATGACTTGCAAATATTTTTTTCCCAGTTAGTGGGTTGTTTTTTTGTTTCAATGCTGTTTTCCCTTGCTTTGAAGAAGCTCTTTAGTCTGATGAAGTCCCATTTGTTTATTCTTTCTATTGTTTCCCTTGTCTGAGAAGACATGGTGTCCGAAAAGATCCTTTTAATACTGATGTCAAAGAGTGTACTGCCTGTATTTTATTCTAGAAGCTTGTGGTTTCAGGTCTTACCTTTAGGTCTTTGATCCATTTAGAGTTTATTTTTGTGAATGGTGAAAAAGAATGGTCAATTTTCATTCTTTTACATGTGGCTTTCCAGTTTTCCCAGCACCATTTGTTGAAGAGACTTTCTTTTTTCCATTGTATGCTCTCAGCTCCTTTGTCGAAGATTAGCTGTCCATAGATATGTGGCTTTATTTCTGGGCTTTCAATTCTGTTCCATTGATCTGTGCACCTGTTTTTGTACAGTACCATGCTATTTTGATTACTGTAGCTTTGTACTATGTTTTGAAGTCAGAGATTGTGATGCCTCCAGCTTTGTTCTTTTTTCTCAGGGTTGCTTTAGCAATTCGGGGTCTTTTGTTGCTCCATATGAATTTTAGGATTCTTTGTTCTATTTCTGTAAAGAATGTCATTGGGATTCTGATTGGGATTGCATTGAATCTGTAGATTGCTTTAGGTAGTATGGGCATTTTGACTGTGTTTATTCTTCCAATCCATGTGCATGGAATGTCTTTCCATCTCTTTATGTCATCATCCATTTCTTTCAGGAAAGCCTTGTAGTTTTTGTTGTATAGGTCTTTCACTTCATTAGTTAAATTCGCCTCAAGGTATTTTATTCTTTTTGTTGCAATTGTGAATGTATTGTCTTCTTGAGTTCTTTTCTTGTTAGTTCGTTATTAGAGTATAGAAATGCTACTGATTTCTGTAAGTTGATTTTATATCCTGCAACTTTGCTGTAGTTGTTGATTATTTCTAAAAGTTTTCCAATGGATTCTTTGGGGTTTTCTATATACAAGATCACGTTGTCTGCAAACAGCACGAGTTTCACTTCTTCCCTCCCTATTTGGATTCCTTTTATTTCTTTCTCTTGCCTAATTGCTCTGGCCAAAACCTCCAGTATTATGTTGAATAAGAGTGGTGATAGAGGGCATCCTTGTCTCATTCCTGTTTTCAGGGGGATGGCGCTCAGTTTTTGCCCATTGAGTCTGATGTTGGCTGTGGGTTTGTCATATATGGCCTTTATTATGTTGAGGTAATTTCCTTCTATCCCCATTTTGTTCAGAGTTTTTATCATAAATGGCTGTTGGATCTTGTCAAATGCTTTCTCTGCATCTATTGAGATGATCTTGTGGTTTTTATTCCTCAATTTGTTGATGTGGTGTATCACATTGATTGATTTGTGGATGTTGAACCATCCCTGTGTCCCTGGTATGAATTAATTTTTGTCAGGTATTGAGATTTTCTTTTTAAAAAATTGAATTCCTTTTTCTGATTTTCTTACGTGAATTGTTTAAGTGACGTCTGTGTTTTTCCAAGGCCTCCTTAAGGATGTTTTTTAAATTCTTTTTAAAAAAAAATTTTATTTTGTATAAAATATCCACAAAGTACATACGTAAAAGCACAGTAATCTTAAATGTACAGTTCAATGAAGTTCATGCATGAATTTTTTTTTAACTTTTTGTTAAGATTATGATAGTTTACAACCTTGTGAAATTTCAGTTGTACATTATTGTTAGTCGTGTTGTAGGTACACCACTTCACCCTTTGTGCCCTCCCCTCACCCCCCCTTTCCCCTGGTAACCACCAATCAATTCTCTTTGTCTCTATGTTTAACTTCCACCTATGAGTGCAGTCATACAGAGTTCGTCTTTCTCTATCTGGCTTATTTCACTTAACATAATACCTTCAAGCTCCATCCATGTTGTTGTGAATGGGGCGATTTTGTCTTTTTTATGGCTGAGTAGTATTCCATTGAATACTAGATATATATTAGATATATATATAATAGAAGATATATATACCATATCTTCTTTATCCAATCATCAGTTGATGGGCATTTAGGTTGCTTCCATGTCTTGGTTATTGTAAATAATGCTACAATGAACATAGGGGTGCATGAGAATTTTGGAATTGCTGATTTCAAATTCTTTATAGATACCCAGTAGTGGGATGGCTGGGTCATAAGGTATTTCTATTTTTAATTTTTTGAGAAATCTCCATACTGTTTTCCATAGTGGCTGCACCAGTTTGCATCCCCACCAACAGTGTATGAGGGTTCCTTTTTCTCCACAACCTCCAACATTTGTCACTTTTTGTTTTGGTTATTTTCATGGATGAATTTTTAAAAGCTTTTAAATTAGGTCTGTACTTATGCTACATACTTAATTGCCTTTAATGTTTTAATACTTTTGCTAAATGTAGATTAAGTTTATGATAGGTGTTTTAAATTATAGAGTTATTCTCACCTAATATATATAGAGATATATATATATATATCACCTAATGGTATATATCACATCACCCAATATCACCTAATGTGTTTTAATTCTCAGATGAAGTGTCAGAGTCAAAAGAGAAGTCTTCTACTCTGGATATTTCAAGTCAAAAGTTAGAGAAACCGAAGCCGACTTTTCCAGGCCCTGAGAATGAGTCTCAAATCAAAGCTCCAATCCCCAAAGCCAGAAAAATTATCTACAGATCACATAATTTAAAGCAAGATGACAACCCGTCTTTTCCTAGACAAAGGACAGACTCCCTGAATGCAAGAGGGGCTCCAAGAGGGATCCTGAAGCGCAACTCCAGTTCCAGCAGCACCGACTCAGAAACTGTTCGTTTTCATCAAAACTTTGAACCCAAAAGCAAAATTGTGTCACCCAGCCTAACCATCCATGAGAGAATTACTGAGAAGGAGCATTCTTTAGAAGATGACTCCTCCTCAAACTCACTGGAGCCATTAAAGCATGTGAGATTCTCTGCAGTGAAGGATGAACCCCCACAGAGTCCTGGACTCATCCAAGGCCGGGAAGTGGGAGAGTTCAGTGTTTTAGAATCTGACAGATTGAAGAATGAAACAAAAGATGCAGGGGACATAGATGAGTTTTGGAATGAGCCTAAGCCTTCCCAATCCAGAAAGCCTTCGCCTTTACGTCAATCAGCCTCAAGCCCAAGTGCATCAAAAAATGAAACACATCAGCCAACAACTGCTGGTTCTTTTCCAATTAATGGGCACCATTCTCCCTCAGAAGCTTTAACTGCAAGACCACAGTCCCTTGAGAATTCACCCACCATCAATGAACACAAAGCAAAATCACCAGAATTATCAAGGCTTGAATCAGCATTGTCCAAAAGCCCTGCTGGTAAGAGAGTTATCACTACCAGAGTATAACAACTGCCCCAGTGGGCTTGGAATGGCCACCCCAGCCAGCCCTCTACAAGCCCTATTTACCTCCTAGTCATTCCAACTAAAATTCAGGCAGATGCCACTGAGGAATGTGTATACCTCTTAATGGGTTTGGAGGTTTTTCTCAATCACTGGTAACTAAAAGAAGCAGGATAGCACAGTTTCTGGCCCATTATGCTTTATCCTAAAAAATCTAACTGTATCAATGATATAACTAAACAAATCACAGCCTTTTGAGTTAAATCAAGGCATATATGCAGAGTAAAGAATTAAAGATATGCTAAATACCTTTGTATAGAGTAAATATATTATTAGTCACCTAAAGCAAATTTATCAAGTACCATTTAACCAACCTTGTGTTTCTCTTTTAATCTCAGGAGAGCCTTCACTTTCTTAGCCTCAAAGGTTGGGAACTAGACTTTGAGAACTTACCGTGCGAAAGCCTCAGACTTTAACCTGCCCAGGGCCTCCAGCCATTTGTTCTCAGCCTTTAAAAGCTCTGAAGGCACTTTCTCTTTCAGCTGGTGCGAGTGGAGAGGCAATGAAAGTGCTGCTTTTTCCTGCTAGCTAGCTAACTAGCCCTCTCTTGAAGATCCTACAACTCTCAGGGGATACCTCAAACTGCTTTCCTGTACTTATACGATTACTTCAGAGTTCTTATGTTTTAAAAAACAGAAACAATGGGAAAAATCATTCTGTGTACACTGCCCCTTCACAATGTACACTTTAATAAGTCTTAATCCAACCCTATGATAGTTTCTTTATAATCGAGAAAAACAGTAGCAACGGTCAAGTTTCTAACTCACTGCTCTCCCCTCCCTTATTAGTCAATATTAAGTTAACCCTGGATCCCTTTTGCTCAGCCCTACAGTTTCATATTTGCTCAGATCAATTTACTTCTTAAAGGACAAAGAATTTTCACCACCCCTTCCCTGGGACATTTTAAATCACTTGAAGAGAACAGAATATTTTTTTAAAAATTAAAAATTAGCAGGTGCTTCTTCAAGAAATAAAAGAACTCATATTAAAGGAAATTACTAAAGTTTGAGTAAACATTAGCAAATAACTAGATGATACAGACTTAAATGTTTATTCAAAAGGTGAAAAAAATTTCTTTGGTAATATGTTCCTTTATTATAATTCATAGAAAAAATTTGGTAAGCCTTTCCTGTTTTTCAAACTGTACCTACCTGCTTTCTCACAGGCTATCTTTAAAATTTTGTATTAACTACTTGTTTGTGCTTTCTGATTTTTAAATCCCAGCTGACCTCTGCATTTGGGAGGAAGACATCATCAGCTACACCCATGTTGATTAACAGGCCTTGTGGCCTCAGAGCTTATATCGTAGTTCTGCTTACTCATTTAGTGCCCTGCTTTTTTCTCTGCTTACCACAAAAATATACACAGGTGAAAAATGGAGCATAAAAAAGAAAATAAGGACCAAAAAAGTGGTAAACTCTGTGCAAATTACGAGGGTTTGACTTTAGGTCTGAGCTTCAGTATAGTCAATATCATACTCATTATCACACTGGAAAAAAACCCAAAAGAATTCCTCAGGGCAAACAAAACATTACCTGGTGTTAATTTTTGAAATAACTGTTCTTAATTTAAGGTAATAAACTTTCGTTGTAAAACATTTGAAAAGATCAAATGTGCTCAGATGCACTGAGCCAACAGCTGATAAATGGTGCTACACCTCAATAGCTAAAGTACATGGGTCTAGGGATGAGGGGATGGAAGTAAAATTGGCCTCTTGCACCATTGCTCCCAGTAACTCTCTTCATTTAAAAAAATAAAAAAAGAAATGCACACGGAATAAAACAGATATCATCTGTGATGTCATTACCCAGCATTAACTATTGTTAAGACTTAATTGAAGAGCCTTTCAATAATTTTCAGGCATGAATATAATTTTAAATTATATTTATACTGCCCAGACTTCTTTTTTCACAAACATTACTACATTTTTTCATCGTTAAATAGTCTTCTGTTAAACAGAATTCTTAAAGATTTCTCAAAGGAACTTCACAATTATTGACATGTATTTAATAGTATGATGTGTAGTTAAGGAAGGAAACCAATATTCACTATGCCAATTATTGTATAAGAATTTGTAGTTTTGCGTTTAGCCAGAGTTGATTAAAATTAAAGATAGAATTTTATTAATATGTCCTTTAGTGCATTTGAAATGTAGCTGACTTCATAAAAATTCAGTTCACATAATTTTCAACAAAATGTGCTGCGTGGCTTAGCTTTTATAAGGAAGAGGAGAAAAGCTGAAACACCTGAGTTTTAAGTAAAGGGGAGAATGCCTGAGTTTCCTCATCTAAATGTACCCTGTGCCCTGTGATTAAGCCTTGAAAGGACTCTCTCTGCTTTCTTGATAGCTTAGAAAGAACTTAAATATCCTTCTCTAGTCTACTAGCTCTTGGTTAGCCGACATCAGGGAACTGATAGAGATCACATTTTCCATCAGTCCTCATTTTAGTTTATTTGGCTCACAGAAACTACTTCTAACTCATAAATTGACAAAGATAGATAGGGGATAAAGGAAAAGCCTCTTGATATCATGGTCCTCAAACTCCAGTATGCAAAGCAGTCACTGAGATAGCTGTTAGTAAAGATTCCTGGGCCCCATCTTCAGAGATTCTGGTTTAATACATCAGGAGTAAGGCCCAGGAATGCAGTATCCTCATTGTGCCATTCTAATGTTCTGGAGGGAGCTCCTTGTTTAATACTCCTTGAAAGTTGTTCTAACTCCTGAAATCCCCTAAGTCTAACTTATATCTTGGGTATAAGTCCCCTCTAGGGTTTATGAGTGTACCAGTGGAGGGGTGGAGTCGTAAAATCAACATCGTGTATCTTCCTGGAGTATCGTCTTTATGCAAAGGTTTGAGAATAGGAGAAAATTGATATTTAAAAGGTAACATGGGGGGCCGACCCAGTAGCACAGTGGTTAAAAGGTAACATGGATCAGAATGCAAAATTCACATGAATTTTTTAAATAAACCAGAGACTTCAAAGAAATTTCCCAGTTTGGTCTACACTCCTCACTTGCGGGAGTCTACATTTACCTTCCTTTACTGTGATAGGGCATCTTTGGCAGAATATCTTAATTAGGATGATTTACATTATTACCCCCCCCCCAAATGTTGATATAAACAGCTAGTGGTGTGGAAAGTATAAATACAAAGTGTCTTTTTAAAAGATAATGTGAGTGGTTAAATGATAATTCTTTAAGCATTCTCTTTTCTTATTTAGAAAAGCATTTCTATGTTGCAGATGAACTGTCTCATGTTGAGCCTGAACCATTTCAGGTGCCAGATCGCAGTTCTCGAGACCATCAGCAAGGTAAGCCCCCTCTCCTCAAAGCCCTAAAAGCTAAGACGTCATCACGCTCTGGTCTAAATGCCACTGAGATAAGGAAGACAACTGATGATTCCATATCTAAAGTCCTAGACTGGTTTAACCGAAGTTCTTATGCAGATGACAATAAGTCATCTCTCCAACATCCCCAAGACATAGAGCCCAAAGGAAAAACAGACTCAAAATCACAGATTGCTACTGCCTTGGTGACAGATGACACTGGTCTAAAAGAAAATGGGTCAAAGGCTCTATTATCTGCTGAAGTTGAATTGACACCTATGGGATCTGATTCAACGTTCCAGGTAAAGGGAAATATGCTGTCTTCTGGAAATTGCCAAGATAACAATGTGAATCTAAAACCAAAATCTATTAATTTGTCCCAACAAGGCAAAGAAGGTCCAGGCATATTGCAGCCATTTGAAATATATGGTCCAAATCAAGGAAGCAAAGCTCTGGACTATAGCCAAGGTTCAAAAAACACAGGAGAAAGAAGTGGGGTACTTCCCCCAACCAGTAACTATTCCTACGGTGCTCTCAAAGGATCTGATGGAGAAGACCAAGTTCTATGCAATGTTAAGGATGTTGGCAGTGAGGGAGAAGAAGAGCCTAAGCTTTGTGCTTATGAAAAAAATAGAGGAAACTCAGAAGTGAATTTTGATTCTTCAACCATTGTCGAAGAACCAAGTTTGAAAGACAACTCGAAGGCAGAGACAGAGAGCCAAGGAGGGAATACTTACATCCCCAAAGCTTCTTTAGAGTCAGAGAATATTGAGTCACCACCTGGGGCTGCCAATAACACATCTCCTTGGAAGAAACTGGAGGTCCAGCTACAAGAAGCTGGTGAGGTTCCCAAGAACCAAGTGCAAAGAGAGAAATACAAAAGAGTGAGTGAAAGAATATCCTTTTGGGAAGGTGAGAAAGCTGCTGCTAAGTTGACTCATAAAGAACCCACATCTTCATGCAGTCAGGAACAACCTTCTGCTAAAGCATATCAGCCTATGAAGTCCATGGACAGTTTATCTATGGGCCAGAGTCAATATAATCAAGTCACTGCCAAACGAGTGGTCCTAGAAGAGGATGGCCAAGCAGCCCATCTCTCCAGTTTTTATTCCTCAAATAAATCTGAAGAGACCAGGCCCCAAATATCAGGTCCATCCAAAAATTACCCCTCAGCTGACCAATCAAGTAAAGCGTCTCTGTTTCACAATAAGAAAAGCGAACCTATAAAAAGATTGCCAGTGGCAGACAGTTTGCATTATGAAAGGGACATTACCTTACCGGCCCTGCAACATCCTTCAAATGTTGGGAGTGAAAGACATACTCCTTTGGAGGAAGACAGATCTCTAATTGGTGAATCAAATCTCAGCTTTAAAGTTATGTCCCTAAAAGAAAGAACAGGTGAACCCAATACAGAACAGGTTTATAATCACTCTCAATTTGAGAATTTGAGAAAGTTTTGGGACTTAGGAGCCAATCCAAACAGTCAGGATAATGTTGAGAAGAATCCTACGACAACAAGCCAAAAAAATTCTGTGTCTTTTAATAGCCAGAAACACAAAGAATTCAGTGACATTAAATCATCAGGGAAAAATACCCATGAAATAGAGGCACTCCTAAGCCAAAAAAAAGTTCCGGCAATAGAGGAAGTAGAGAAATTAAATTCAAAGTGCACACTCCAGGTGTTACCAGATGAAACCACGTTTCCATTGAGACCACCCAGAAAGTCCAGTCATCAGTCGCCAGGAAATGAGTCATCAAAGGAAAACGTGGAAAAGAATATGGAATGGTTCATTACTCCAGTGTTCAAGAAAGAAAAGGATTACTCAGACCAAGAGATTCAAGAATCTATAGTGAAAACAACTGTTTTGTCTAAAGACTACAAAGACACTTTTAATGACAGCTTACAGAAGCTGCTTGCAGAAGCTTCGACACCAGCAAGCCAACCTTCTGGTGGAAAAGTTCATGGAAAACGAGTGCTTGAACCAAGTGTCTCTGAAAATATGACATGGCCTCGAAAAACAGATTTTGCCAATACTGAGGAAGAAGCTAAAGCACCTAAGGAGATCATTAATGAGCATGTAGACAAAACAGTAGCTCCTCCAAAGGTCAATCCAAACACTTTGACTGCTAGTCTAGACAAACTCTTGAAGGAAGCAACTGGAACTTCATCCTCTCCCATGCAAACCATGTTGGAATCTGTTACCACTAGGTTCAATTCTGAGCCTGAAGAGAGTAGAGTTTTTGAAAAAGAGATAGAACAGAGTTACCACACATCAGCCTATCAGAGAGAGGAAGAAACTTTGGGAAATACGGCTCTCCCCCAGAAAGCTGAAAGTGGTGAGTGCCAGCTAAACATGGAGAGCTTGTTTCAGATGCCTACAGGTTTTCACCCATTGGATCAACCATCCCATCTTCACAGAAAGGATTCTTTTGGGGATGTGGCCAACACTCCCCAAGATATGCCTTCTTCCTGGGATGCTCATCTTGCTCCCCAGGATGAGGCACTACCTTCTCAAAGGGAAATTTCAGAGACTGTAGAAAAAGTCATTCTTCCACTCAAACGTGTGTTGAATGATGTAAATGCTGTATTACAGAAGCTACTTAGAGAAGCTTGGTTGAGTTATCCAGTTGGGAGGGAAGTAGTTCCTGGAGAAGTAAAAGCAGAATTTCCTGAAGGAGTACAGGCAGGAGGTAGCCCTAAAAATTCTCTGGGAGTTATTTCACCATGGGCTACAATGGACATCATAGTTCCAAACAGCAAGGATTTTTATTCCTTCAATGTAGTTCCTGATAAAACTCATGCAGTTGGATCATATTTAGCTGCCCAGATGTCTCCATCAGAGCAAACCCTTAGCTCCGGTCCGACTGTTGCTCAGTATGGCAAAGAGTTGCCTCAGGAAGTGGTAGAAATTGTGAGGAAAACAATTATTCCATCTAAATCAGAGCTCCTTGAATTCAGTGCTGGCTTAGAAAAACTACTGAAGGAAACAATTGAAACCCCTTCCTCAAAATGTGAAAATGATACAGGGACTCTTTCTCCATCAAAGTTAATAGGCAGTACTGAGGTGCCCAGGCAAGCTGCTCCTGAATTCCATCCTGAGGAAATAAAAGAAACAGTAAAAAACTCTGGGGCTCCATCAATAACTGAGAGTGCTTTTGATGTTGGTTTTGAGAAACTCCTTAAAGAAACATCTGAAATTCCTTATCAGTTCCAGGTGTCAGTGGAGGAGGAAATTCCTAGGACGGAGTCTTCACAGTCAGAGCAGGCCAGGTTCTTGGAGACAGTACCCCATTTTTACTGGGCAGCTTCAGAGGCCTCTGAAATGAAGCTTAAGAGTAATGTTTTCAAATCTCAAGTCAACCAATGTGATAAAGTGATGAGAGGAGACGAAGCTGTGACTGATTTATCAGTAGATCTCTGTGATTCTGAAAGTGGGGTTGAGATCACTGGAACCCCACAACTTTATGTGGACCATGAAATAGGGACTATTGAGACTATAAAACCCCCAGAGGTCAGGGATAGTGAAAGTGAGGTGGCAGGGGTTGGAGAAGGAGCTTTTCAGGAGCATGGCTTTGAAGAGGTTCCTGAAGCAATTAGTATGTCCAGAAATAGGCAACCCATTTCTCTCCTGACGAACAATGAAAACCCTACAAAACCAAGTAAAGTTGAATTGATTCTGGTATCACCATATAAGAGACAAGAGAAAGAGGAAGAAAAAGAAGGTTTCTCTGACTCTGATTTTTCAGGTGGAAACATCAGTTCTAATGCAGAAAGCTGGAGAAATACCTCCAGTGAGCATTTTGAAATTTTTAACCCATTGGTTAATGAGTTGATTTATGGAATGCTGATGTAAAGGATGATATAGTTTTTAAAATTGAGATTAATCTGACACTCCCACATACTAAATTCTTATCACTTAAGTTCTCCCCAGGCTTTCTTCATAAAAAACTACATTTCCTTTTATATTTTTCAATCAAATGAGTTACATAGAGAAGGCTTTATACAAGGCAGTGGTTCAGAATCTGACTTTATTCTCAGTAATCAACAACAGAACTTTCAGGTTTCAAAATATTTTTTAAAGAACTTTTTGGGTTTAGAAAGTACCTCTAAAACATCCAAGCTAGTTTTCCTCCTGGAAATAATTGGAATTTCTTTCTCAATTGGCAATCCACACAGAAGCTTCTAGTAAGATTTGTGGCAAGAAATTGCCACAAATGGGCTCAAATTTCCTTTTAAGGAGCAATATTTTACCACAGTAGCAGCTAAATATCAGGAACAAAGTGCAAGGCTGGAACTTTCTTTCCCTCAGATACAATGTGTTGTGGTATTTTTGTTGCCACCCTCTCCTTCTCGTTTTCAATTATCTGTAGAATCCCCTTCTAGAGCATGACTTTGGTCAGATACTTCACCTGATTCCACCTAAGGGCATTGCCTGGCCTGCTGCATTTCTTTGACTCCAGTCTTGGCTAAGTGGATGAAGATCTTAATCGATACCACATTCATCTAAGTGGACTTTGGGGTACTGGTTTCAGTCAGGCTATAAAACACAGGGCTTGTCTCAGTTTTCTATTCTGATCAACAAGAGCATTTTAGCAGAGAAACCCAGGAGCAAATAGGAATGAGAAGTTACTTGACTAGAGGGATGAAATGATAAAGGATGCTCTCTGGCTGGGAGATTTTAACCAAAGTTGCACAACAACTAGTACTGATTGCCTTCCTAGTAGGTTAGCAAAATTTGTCATTTTCTAGCTCCCTCAGTCTCGATGGGAATAAATAAGCTTTACTTGATGGCTGACTTATGAGGTTTGGGTTCCTTTGCAAGTAGCTGTAGAGCCTCTTCTTGAAAACTCACCAAAGATTCCAGCTTTGAACTTAATTAGTCAAGTTGAAGCCCCTTTAACAAATTTTGCTGGTAAGAAAAGGAAAGTGAAATACCAGTCTCAAACCAGACATACACAAGAGTATAAGTCGGCATGTTAAAACTCATTAAAGTGGACTTTCACTAAACGACTACAGGAGTTACTAGGGTAAACTGACCCACAGGAGGAGGAGGAGGGCTTATAAATTTGCACTTACTCTGGAGACTAGTGCCTAATGTGCATAGCTATGTTTATAGTATACCAGCCTAACTGGTTGAACAGCAGAAAGCTTTTCTAAAAATGACATAAGCAATATTAAATAACCCCCTAGACAGAGCCCATGTATTTTGAAATTATAAGCCAAGTAAGAGATATAGAATGGCACAGTCATAGTTTTATATCCTCTAACCTAAATGATTATTTTAAAACAAATGCATGGGGGTGGAGTGAGAGTAGGGAGGAAACTGACTAAAAGGTCACCATAATTTTGGTGAGTAACCTGACATTTTTGACTTGTGGCTGAGCTCTTAACCAACCAGTACCTCAAGATCCTCCTTAGAAGAAAGGGGAGGGGGCTGGCTCTGTGGCCTAGTGGTTAAGGTTCAGCACACTCTGCTTCAGTGACCCAGGTTTGGTTCCTGGGTACAGACCTACACCACTCGGTGGCCATATTGTGGTGGTGACCCACATACAAAATAGAGGAAGACTGGCACAGATGTTAGCTCAGGGCAAATCTTCCTCAAGCAAAAAGAGGAAGGTTGGCAACAGAAGTTACCTCAAGGCAAATCTTCCTCAGCAAGAAAAAAAAATGGGTTCCATAGTCAAATACTTCTGGAAACACTGAGAGATTATGCACATTATTAGTATATCAAAGTTTCTGAGAAGATCAGTAGTAAGAAATCTTTAAATTTGGACACAGAGCATCCCAAATCTAATTCATCTTAGAGTCCACTTTCTGTAGAATGTCTATTAACATGGGGCAGAAATGGGATGCATTTGAGGAGAGTATTGTCTAGAGAAGTGGTTCCCAAATTCATTGACTCATTAATGGAAGCATTCGTTGATTTAGCAAACATTTTTGAAGAGCCTATTGCCAGCCACAGTTCTAGGCACTGAGAATACAGTAGTCAAGAGTGATAGTACTCAGACCAGGGCTTATCCATGATGGAGTTTTCACTGTCACAATGGAAAAATTAAGGACTGTCTAGACAAATTTTTTTGTACCATTAGTTGTATTTAATTTAAAGGGCTTTTCTTATTCTGAGGTTATGCCCTTTTTCTTTTTTTCAATTTTGGTCCTTAAAATGCCTTTCCTTTTATAAAATAAAGGCATCAGTAGATGATAAGAGTCCCCGCCTCCCTTTAGAATGCCTTAGTAAAATAAAAAGTTGACTACCTCATGCCATTTCCCAACATTTTGTTGGAAATTTTATTAGCTCATGAAACCCAAAAAGCCTACATCCATCTGGAGAATTCACCCATCTGTGTCCCCGATTATACACAGATGTTAAACATCCGAATCTTGCCTTCAGCTAATTTTTTTAATGCTCCTAAAACCACTTTGTGGCTGTCTTCAAAAGCTGAAAGTGAAATGGAAAGATTCAAAATCTGGCACAGAATAAATTATGTGCCTAAAATAGAGGTGTAGAAGACTAAGAAATCATATTTCTATTAATGTGGTAATCTTGCTTCTGTATGATTTATGCTTGCAAATACTTCTTAGCCAGCAAAACTATTTTTTAAAGGATATACTAATAGTGGAGAGATTTTATTTTCTTCTGTGAAGTTCTTCATAGAGTAAATAAAAGTATGGAAGCTTATGGCATAATGCCTCGTTTCAACCTATAATTTCAATGTTCGTTGGCTATTAAGTGTTTGGGTGGTTTTTTTTTTTTTTTGGTATTGTGCAGTGTTCATCGGTTTTGTCTTGTAACAGGTTCAGAAGAAGAACCCAGTCCCGTTTTGAAAACTTTGGAAAAGCGTTCTGCTAGAAAAATGCCTTCCAAAAGTCTAGAAGACATTTCATCAGATTCATCAAGTGAGAATAAAGTTTGCTCCACTGTTCATGCCCCCATCTAAGCTTAAAAATGCTTATGTGTTCTCCTTTGGCCTCACTGCATGCTGTTGTGCACTGAAACCCCTATAGGGGGGAGCAGTTAACAGATGAGAATAACCTTTCCCAAGTGAGCTGAGGAGGCTCACCCTAAAGTGGCTAGAACTTCGCTTTTAAAATAATGCACAAGGTTTAGTTACTAGAGCACTAGGTTTCCTCGAATTAAAGAATCCCACTTTGAGTGTTTATTCAAGTACAGTGAGTTTTAAAAGACTGTGGTAGCTAGTGGTTCTAGTAGTAATATCTAACATTTGTCGAGCACTATGTACCAAGACTTGGCTAAGCATTTTACATGCATTATCTCATTTAAGTGGCATAAGCAGCCCTGTGAGGGATGAATTGTTTTTATCCCCATTTTACAGATGAGGAAAATGAAGGTCAGAGAGGTAAAGTAACGTGCTTGGTGTCACACAGCAGAGCTGAGACTCAAAGTCAACACACTATTATCAAGAGCATTTATAAAGTGACTATGTTCTTTATGACAATGTTGGATGTCTGATGAATTTTTCCTGATATACAGATGGAATAGTCCCTGACTTCAAGGACTTTCCTTTCTCTTTTGTCCCTTCTTTTCATGCATTTCTTTTGGATCCTGGAACTATAAGTCCAAAGACTACCTGACACACGACACATTAGGCACACTATTCCCCATTGGCTGCTGCTTTAATAGGGGAAGGATTTCTTGACTACCAACATAAAGCAAAATGAGCCAGACAAATGGACTTAGAAATCACAACTTCTAGGGTTTTTGTTCTTGTTGTTTTTAAGCTAAGATGCACCCCTGGGATTGCAGATGGTCATGAGGAAATTTACTGAGTGAAAGTTAACCACTGCCAAACTCATGATTAAAAATTGACCATTGTCATATTTGGAATATTTGTTATGCATCTGCAATTAAGACTAGAAAGTTAGAATTTAAAAAGGCAAAGAAAAAGCCACTCCACTGAACAATTCCTAAAATTCAGAGATTCCCAGGGCTCTGAAGACAGTGTTCTCAATTTGGAATGCAGTCCTAACCCTACCAAAGATCTTGGAATCTCAGGGTTGGAAGGGACCTTGAAGGTCACCCATACCAAACTTCCCCCAATGCAAGAATTCCCTCTAAAGCCTCCTCAACAGGTGGCCAACCCCCACATCTGCCTGAATACTTCCAGAGAAGGCGAGTCCAATCCTTTGTTGGATAGCCCCAATTGTTCTTCCTGATGTTGGTGATGGGCCCTGAGAAAAAAACCTCAGCAACAATTGTCCAGTTTGGAAAACCCCTTGCCTGTGAAGCATGGGGCTATTTCCATGGTGCAGCTTTAAAGTACTCAGGAATGTGTAGGGTTAAAAAAAAAATCACCATCAGCTGACGGGTATTCCTGCACGCTCCCTTCCAAATACCGATACCCACTCTCACACTAGCCTGCCAAGATTCCACTTAGCAGCTGGTCCCCAGTTACATGTCTTCAGTTGACTTCCCAAGCAAGGCTCCCAGAGGCGTACACAAATGATGATGCACGCACAGAAATATTTGTTAATGACCATGGGCTTGAGAAGGTGTTAGTCATGGCTAGCATCTTAACCTTTGCAGAAGAATAGAGAGGCTGTTCCAGTGCTGTGCTTTCTCCTGCTGCCAGCCGATTGCTTGCTCTGAGCTAACCCTCTAACCCCTGGGAGTCCGTGTGCAGCAGTGTGCTGATGTAAGCTGCATCGGAGCTGAAATGGGAGCTCCCGCTATGGCACTGGCTCAAGTAGCTAATCTAAAGAGAAAGTATTTTGGGGAAGACATCTTGGTTGCACCCCTCACTGCATCTTGACTAATTGCTTCCAACTCCAGGGGCTTCCAGGGACAATCTCGTTGTTTTTTCTCATCAAGGGTCAGCCGTGTTAACCATTTGTTAATTTCTCCTGAACAGATCAAGCAAAAGTAGATACTCTGCCAGAAGAATTAGTACGTAGTGCTGAAGATGGTAAATATCTTTATGTATTTGCATGTCTGTCTGTGTTTTAGGTTCTGGGGTGGTTTGGGCAGTCACCGAGATGCAGCTGTTGGATAAATAGAAGAACGTCATTTGTCACTATGTGATGAATGGTGCCTAAGTTATAAAATGGTTTCGACTTGGTGCATTTAATGCTAACTCTTTGTATTCCTAAGGCTTCTGCTGGTGATACTGTTGTGAGGATCTCATCAGAGACCCTTGGGAAGTGAAGGTTTCTATAAATAGGAAATTGTATTTCTATGAGTATAAGCTGATTTTTGCTACTCTGACTTGCAGAACTCCTCGGGAAGGCAGCAAAAGTGGAGTGGGCTCCTGGGTTAAGTTATTCCTGTATTTGATTCTCAAGTCTCAGCATTTAGGTCTCTCTGGACATAACTGGTTAAGTTTTAGTTTCAAAGGAAGGGGTCTCAGAACAAGAGTGGGGATCCTGCCTCTGTTCATGTAAATAACTGATTGTAGACCGAGGGTAAAATGAACTGATTCTAAATACTAAGGAGCCAGAAGATCTGGAAGCTTGTCAATGGATCAGGTATTACTTGGTTCAGTTATAAAATGAATAGGAAAATAGTACCTTGATGTGGGGAGTGATGGAAATGAGTCTGATTTTTATAGTTCAGCATTTATGCAAATGTATAATTTATATTTGTATGCTGCTGTTTTGTTTTCTAAATTTCCTTCACTGTAAAAATAAAAATGTATATTAACTCAGCTTTCCCACATAAAACGTGGCAACAGAGCTCCTCAAAAGTCATTCCTTACTTTTATGTAATAGTTTTGTCTTTCTCATTTTATGTTTACAACCACCTCGTTGAAGTAGGTGGGGCAGGGATTTTTATCTTCGTTTTACAGATAAGAAAAGCTCAGAGAAATTAGGTGACTTGGGTTGGATCCTATAGCTAGTCAGTCAGTGGAAGAATGGGGACTAGAATCTCAGCTTCATTACTCCTAGTCCAGTGCTCCTTCATTTTCCATGCTGCAGCTTAGTGAATTAGAGGAAAGGTACTCAAGGTTTCCTGTGAGGGAAGTTAGACGTTTAGTTGAACAGGAGACCTTAATGAAGAGTCACACTGGGAGTGGATGAAAGCAAGCTGAAAAGCTGTCAGATGTATTCTGCCCTCTCAGTTGTGAAACTGACATTTGAGCTGTACTTTCATTTCTCTTTAATCCTTCTGTTAAAATGGTATTTATTCTCAATGTTGCTCTTCTGAGTAGATCAAAAAGCAGATCAGGAACAAGATACAAATGAATGCATACCAGGAAGTGAGTAGCAGTATCTTTCTCATAAATGACTAAAAGTTGCCACTCTCTATGGTGCTAAATATCCTGAAATAACTAACCCCATTAATAACACAGCATTTCTTATTGGTACTAAACTCTTGCAGCTCACAAAACTATTTCATTCTGACAAGGGTTTTATTAAAAACATTTTACTACTGTCTGTGTTAAAAGATTAATTTGTGGTTCCACTGAGGGAGAGTTATATATTTAAAAAATTTATATATATATGTGTTATATATATATTTACATGTTATTGCTGAGTATTATACTTTTGTCCATCTGTCTGCTCTTTGAGTCTTTGCTTAAAATGAAGTTGGCACCTTCTAATATCACTTGGCTTTTATGTTGCAGTATGATTATGAGTATTAGATCTCTTGCGGCCTTTATACAGGACTATAGATATGAAGCAATTTATAATTTATTTAGACCTAAGAAAGAACTGTACTTTGACAGTTAGTATGTAGTATGATTGTATATGCCTCTATTGTATATGTATATCTATAGAAGCAAATTTTATTATGTCCAGGGTTTAAGCTGAGTTTCAAAACTGGACTCAAACAGTATATATTTGATATAGAAAGCAAGTGAACATCTGAATCTTAAGAAATAAATGTATGTTTGTGATAGCTAATGTCCATCAACTAATTAACATCCACCACCAAGCAAAGATAATGATTGTTCACTCTTTTCTGTTTAGTCTTAAGATTGCTGTACTTAACTGTGACTACTGTCTTGAGGACAAATAGCTCACTAAAAAGGTGTTTGTGGGGACTGGCAAAGCATGCAGATACTTGTGTGTGTCTTCTTATCTTCTTACTTGCAGTCAGTTTCATAATCTTGGGCACTGGAAGTAGAAGATAATGATGCACGTGCCTGCCTCAGGAGTCCACAGCGTTTTTAATAACAGTGCCCCAAAAGTCTGTGGATGTGCTAATAGGTCTTAAGGAGAAGATCAGCTGAATGAAGGAGCCATTAGATGGAGAAACAAAGTGCTGATGCTCGAAGGCAGTGACATCTAGTCTGAAATCTGAAACTTCCCTCATGAGGTCCTCCTGCTGGAGATAAAGGTGCTGAGCTTTGGCACATGACCTGACAAATTCTTAAGAACCTAGGGAAACAGACAATCCAGGCTTCGCCCTTGGTGTGTGTTCTCTGTCTGGTGGCTGCAGAGGAAACAAGACTTCTGTCCCTTGGGGGTGTTGGGTAAAGAGGCTTTTCCAGTTGCTTTTGGACTGGCAGATACTTAAGTTTGGGCATCTTATTGTATCTTGCTATGTTTTGTTTCACATTTAGCCTGAGAAGTGAAAATAAAACATAGACATAGATGTATATGGCAATATATCTGTCTCTTCAATTGTGACCTCCTAATTAGCTTAGTTATTGGTCAAAGCAAATAGGCTAATCATGTACTGAATTCTAGATAAATTAATTTCTCTCTCTTTTTTATGGTATTTTTCAAGATGACTCTTAATGCCTAGGCTGAGATTATTCCTTTTTTCTAGTGAAGAGTGTATTCTTATCTCAAGACAAAATGAAATATGTGATCAAAACATAAATAACTAAAGCCCAATAAATGTAAAACTGACTGCATTTGAATAACGGATGATGTATTCTTTGGAAATAATAGGGACAAGTGTTATGAGAAAAGGTTTTTGCATACTCATTGGGCATACTCTGCCATTACAGGACCTAATCTTACACTGCGTCAGTATAAGTCACCGGAAAACACACACACACACACACACACACACACACACACACACACACATTATTATTTAATGGGAAATGATTAAAGCAGGCATTATCTTGTGAGACACCGTAAGTGTATCTTGATACATTTGTGAGCCTAAGACTAGGTGAGAACTACTATGTGAATAAGCAGATATTTAATATATGCAGTTCAATTTTCAGTTTTCCTTCATTAGATTTCTTTTAATTAAAGATGAATTTAGCTAATGCTTAGGGCTGAATTTGAACTTTTTGCGTTATATATAGAAATATAATTTGATTTTTATCTATGTGTTTTCAAGTCAATATATTTGTTTCACATTGAAAAGATAATGTAAAGGTTCTCTGTCAGATAATATTTATTCGTTTAGCAAATATTTATATAGGGCCTACTATGTTCCAGGTACTGTTCTAAGTGCCTTGAAAAATATTAACTCATTCAGTACAGGAGCTCTGATTCACCGTAAGAAAAGCTAAATCATTATGATTCTTAGGCAAAGAAGAAAATACTTCTCTAACTAAAGTTACACAAATTAGGAATGGAATTCATCATCTTATTCTGACTTCCACAAATATACTTACTGTACCGGCAAGAAACCATAGGCTACATTTTCAAACTAAATTCTTAGAATATCCTAACTGGAATCATTCAAACCTGGCCTTGGGATATCTCTACTGAGCATTCTCTGAGTTGAAAGATATATAAATAATTTGTATTTTCAAAAAATGGTTTTGAAATTATAGTCTTTCATAATTCTGAATGAGAAATGCTATCAGAGAAGTAACCTCCATACTCACTAAAGAAGGAGACCTTCTGTTGGGCGCTCAAGAGCCAGGAGACTTTTATGACTGAGTTGTGTACAACAATCCTTGCTGTCCAATGAAATAGTTTTTCAGCCTGCAGCATGTTAAAAATACATCTCAAGGAGATGAACCAATAAATTACAGATCTTGTGGTTCAAAGTTCTGATGGGAAAACATAAGTTAAAATTAATTCACATTGGCAGTATGTTTTAATATAATTTGAATCCAGCTCCAGTTCAGTAAAAACTAATGGTTTTTAAATTGATTTTTATTTTCTATTTGGTTCAACTCCTTGCTAGTTTTCTATATATAATTTTTGAAAACTGCATGTTGCTTACCTTATGATCCTGTGCATGTGAAGTACTGAGCCTTTAACTTTTTTACAAAAACGTCTCTGTTCATAGATGAAAGAAAAGTGTGTTTTCAACATATGCCTTATGTTTGTCTGACAATTGTAAGGATAATTTTGAATGGAAATGCTGCTGTTTAGTTTCCACAGTGCCTTCACAACCCGATAATCAGTTTTCCCACCCCGACAAACTCAAAAGGATGAGCAAGTCTGTTCCAGCATTTCTCCAAGATGAGGCAAGTTTGTCTTTTGTGCTTTTAGAAAAATGGAACCTAATAGGTGGGTTTGCTGTGCCAAGGTTGGTATGTTTGTATTCTGCCGTGGCAGAGACCAAAGAGGTCAGCAGGACTGACCCTTGCTTTTCATATCAATAGAGGTAGTGTTGTTGATCCTGGAACAAGGCAAGGCATGTCTCATTTGACTCAAACAGTAACTCTTTTTGGTAGTGAAGTCAAATTGCATAGATTTGGGAATGTGACTTTTGTATCAAAGTGGGTACAAAATAAGAAATCCAGACAGAAATATGTTGGCATGAGCTGACTACTCCTCTGTAGTTTAGAATAGAGTTGATTTGTGGAAGTTGAGTCTCGGTAGCATGACTAGCTTGAAAACATTTGTTAAAATAATATAGTAACAATGACATAGCAAACTCTAGAGCTATCTACTGAGTGTAGGCACTTTACCTACATTGTCACATTTAATCTTCCAACAACTCTGAGAGGTGGACACCATCATTATCCCCAGATGTTACAGAAAAGCAAACTAAGACTAAGAGAGGTGCAGTACCCTCACTCAGCTAGAAAGGGGTTGAACCAGGACTGGAGCCTAGATCTGGCTCCCGTGCTGTTGACCACTGTACTGACTATCTCAAGCAAGAACATGACTATTATCTGCTATTCACTGAGTATGTAGTAAGTACCAGGAACTTAATTATTCATTCTGATATCTAACTCTCATTAACTAAAGGTGGTATTTTCTACATTGTATAAAAGAGGAAAGAGCCTCAGAGAGGTTAAGTAACTTTTCCCAAATCCATCAGCTACTAAAAAGTAGATCTAGGACTTTAATTCAGGTCCTTCGACTTAAATAAGATTCTGTGTTCTTGCAGTCAGGTGGTTAGGAGCCTGACCTTTAGAGTCAGACATTTCCAGTCCTGGCTTTGCTGCTAATTTGCTGTGTGATTATGGACAAGTTCCTTACCTTCCCTGAGTCTGGTTTCCCAGTACCTACATCATTAGGTTGTGAGGAGTTAGTGAGATAATGCAGGGAGAACATATAGCACAGTGACTGACTCACTGAGTCTCAGTTTTAATGTTAGCTGTTACTGTTTGTGGTTTTAGTCTGATTTTTGATGGTGAAATAAAAAGCTACATCCTCAAGTGTTCTCTTAGTAAATGGAAGGTGATGAAAGCTCTGGACGACACATAAATTACGTCCCTCAACCACCACTTCCTGTGCACCCTTCTGTCCATTCTTGGGCCTTAGATGAACTGTATCTGCAAATATTTAGCCAATACATATGCTTATTAAGAGCCCACAGTACAGTTCCTTTGGAAAGAATCACTCCTTCTTTGAAACTAACTCATTAGCTGGAAGCCGGTGGTAGGCACCTCATGGAGTTCCTGTGGTTTTAAACCTTTGTAAATATGCTTTGGTCTTGGTTAGTCATATGAATGAACGATGTAATAATTTAAGAGGCAAATGATAGAGGTTTCCTCTTTTTATTTTTTCTCTTCCCTTCAGTTTTAACCTGCTGCCTCATAGCTCCACACAAAAGAGAGTCCAAATCATTTGAGTTTGTGCATCAGAGATGCCAAATTAAGCTGTATCATTTTACCTTACAAAG
The DNA here is from genome assembly GCF_041296265.1 of Equus caballus. Lineage (NCBI taxonomy): Eukaryota > Metazoa > Chordata > Mammalia > Perissodactyla > Equidae > Equus > Equus caballus. Next base: position 62,351,522 of record NC_091690.1, read on the forward strand.
TACATGGCGTTGCACTTAATATTAAAGGAAGTGGAGATGAAGTCAGGCCTTGCTCCTTTGTCCACTGTCCCTTTGAGACTTAACATCAGTCACATTTGTTGAGTGCCAGCTATGTGAAAATCAGTGTTCCAGGTCAACAGGACAGGGTCTCATCCTTCCAATAAGTCACTAATGATCTGATGTACTAAGTAGAATGTAGTACATGCTGTAATAGAGAGAAATGGACAGTAAGCATGTGGGGAGAGTGTGTGACAACAGAGACATTAAAAAGGTATGGATTTTTTTTTTAATCCTTGAAGGAGGATTCTTTTCTCATCCATATAAATCATAAATTTTGTTTTTCTTTAACTCCTTTCTTAATCTGCATTAGAATTGGCATCTGTTACATTGATACATAATTGCATGGCCCTGGAATATGTTGGCATGAACTAACTCCCCCTCCGTAAAGGTGTTTCCCTAACCCCAGGAGCCACTGAACTGCTCCGTAAACCCTCTAACCCCAAAAGGAGCTCATTCTGAACCATGAATTTTTAAAGCTACCATCTAACAAACTTTAGATCTAAATATAATAAAATATATTATTGGCACTTTTCTTTGTTGACCTAGGTAAATATTTCCTGGAGCATATTTAAAATAAGTATCTTATTGCTATTTTTTTTCAAAAATGTGTTAAAATCTACTCTGGGTAGAATGTATAATTATAGCAACAAAAAGACAAGCACAATAGCACTATAAAAATACATGAGGTGATTTAAAAACTTTTGAATATAGGGGCTAGCCCTGTGGACTAGTGGTTAATTTTGGCAGCCCAGGTTTGTGGGTTCAGATCCCGGGTGCAGACCTACACCACTTGTCAGCCATGCTGTGGTGGCAACCCACATATAAAATAGAGGAAGATTGGCACAGATATTAGCTCAGGGTTAATCTTCCTCAGGGGGAAAAAAATTAAATATATGTAACTTTTAGTTGAAACAGATCAGACTAGCATTAATTTTTCATAGTTTAATTGTATCTCAAGTAAAACATTTTACTTTGAGAAAAGTTAAGACCATGTTAATGAGAGGAATTAAGCATGACATTTTATGTTTTGACAGTAAATCTTAGACCTTTTATTGTCTGGGTACAGTTAGTTTCTCATACATATCAATAAAGTTCTCCAAGCAACATAAATATATAATATTAAGAGAGTGACAAGCTCATAGGTGTGCTGTCTTCTGTAGCACCTTGGGGCCACTTGGTAGGTGAAAAAAAATCACTTCGTTATTTCGGTAGCTAAGCACTCCTCTCCTCCTTAGGTGAGGTCCAAGGCAGACTACCCACCGCATCCTGAATCCCTTCCCTGGCAATTAACACTAGTATCCTTTGACCTTGGGAAATGTCATAGATCAGTGGGATACCATGATATTATCTTTATCTAAACCGAGATCTGATCTTGACTTATTCTGAATTTAAATTTTGTGTATATTATATGATGTTTTGTAGAGTGATGACAGAGAAACAGATACAGCGTCAGAAAGCAGTTACCAGCTCAGCAGACACAAGAAGAGCCCAAGCTCTTTAACCAATCTTAGCAGCTCCTCTGGCATGACGTCCTTGTCTTCTGTATGTAAACAAAGGCTCTGTGTTAATATCTCTCCGCTTCTGCCAACTTTGCTCTTCCATGCTCCTGCTCACTGTAAAACAGCCTCCTGTTGTATTTCTCAGATTCCGAGGGCACGAGCTTTTTCTCTAACCCACAGTTAGTTCTGGCTAGCTAAATCTTCCTTTTTCTTTTTTTTAACCATAAAAGAGTTCATATCCGTTATAAATAAATATGTTTTAGGAATGTAAGTACTTCAAAAATAAACCTAAACTACCACTAAATTTTTCTGTGTAACAAATGGGGTAACTATCATAAAGTCTGCTGATATCAGCTATGCTTTTATATACTGTTTACAGGTATGGAATTGTACCTCTCTTTTAGCAAACCTGATGAATAAAAGTACTGATTCACATAAAAGAACAGGAGGGCTGATTCTTTGTCTTGTAGAAAGATTCAGATTAGGGTTTTAAAAGGAGAACTCCCTAACTGTCTAGAGAATTTGACTTTACGTGGAACTTCTTTCATAAAGTGAGGTAGCTGTGTGTGTGTGTAGTATGTGTGTAGAAATATATATATGTAAATATATCCACATACACTTATCCAAATATTTCTCTGCTATACATACACATGCACCTATCTCACCAGGTATGCTAGACAAATGACAAAGCTGAGCGTAAATTCTTACCAGCCCCGAATTTCTCAGACTTGTTTGTTTAAATCTATTTGAATTGCATTTCTGCTGATTGCAATCAAATGTATGGCCTTGGGAAGGCTTTAAACTCCCTTCATCAATCATCCATTTTCTACCCTTCCTGACCTCTAAAAGCGTATGGCTCAGTAAGCATTTTCCTGGATTCAGTGGATGAGTAACGTGGTAAAATTCCTTTTTAGTGCCTTGGAAATTTGATAGAGCAACATGTCACTGTGATTTGTGTGCCTGAGCTTTCTCACATCCTCTTTCTTTAACATTTTAAACACTAAGCATGCCTAAAAATGGAACTCTGAATGCCCTCTACCATAAAATCACCCTGCTTTGAAATGAGCTAGCATCTACATAACTTTGCATTTCACTTTTCATCTGTGTCTCTTAGAGGCAGTTTTTTTAAAACACTGGTCATGTCGTGTATATCACGTCAGGTTGCCTGTGTTGGTATGTCTTTCTGCCATATTAAATTGACTGCTTTTATATGCAAAGTAGAGAAATAATGGCAAGCAAGGATTATATCTGTGATCCTTGTGTTGGGTTCAAGGGCCGGGTAGAGACAAACTCTGCATGTTTCCAATGCTTTCAGGTGAGTGGCAGTGTGATGAGCGTTTATAGTGGAGACTTCGGCAATCTGGAAGTGAAAGGAAATATTCAGTTTGCCATCGACTATGTGGACTCACTGAAGGAGTTGCATGTCTTTGTGGCCCAGTGTAAAGACTTAGCAGCAGCGGATATTAAAAAACAGCGTTCGGACCCGTAAGTACATTTTGGAGTTACTGCTTTCTTTTAGTTACTCTCAGCCTTGTAGAAATTGAGAGGGAAAGTAAGTAATTGAAGGGGGAGGGTATGTGTGTGACTGTGTTAAAAGGAATATATGAAAAGAAAACTTGGGGGAAATTGCTGTTTTATTTACTTTATAAATTCATATGCCAAACTTATTAAATTATAAAAATTCAGAGACGCACAAAATGTTTCAAGTTGGGAGGGACCTTTGAGGTCCTCTTGTCTGGTTCCTTCTTTTTACAGATAAGGAAACAAGGGCCAGAGAAGATAAGGGGGTCTGTTTACATAAATTCAGATGATCAGCAGCAAAATGAGAAATGAGGGCTTGAACCCCAGTCTCTTTCCACTCTCAAACTTTCGCTAAAGTTAGGGACATGTGGGGCATACTGCATAATGTTCAGTGGTGCAGAAATGGTTAAGATTCTAGAATGAGGTGGTTTCCATATTTAAATCATATTCTACAGAAGAACTTTAGAGGGAATTACCAATTCATCTTTGAAATAACAGGGTTAATTGCATTTCAGTTTATTTGCAGAAGTTGAATAGTATTCCCCACTTATCCCTATGCAGAAGTCTGATTCTTAATTATTTTGCAAGCATAAGCCCAATCGTTTTTGCTTTTATTATAAAAACAACTGGGCTCAAAGTCCTTTTTTATCTTTTTTTTTTTTACGTTGACTATGGCTTGATTAGATGTGTGATAAGATTAATTTGCTTTTTCAAAAGACAGTAACAAAAACTTTTCAAAATCCTGCAAACACCAAAGCCTTTTCTTAATAGGAAACAAGGCCATAGAATTAAGCACTACACTAGAGACCTGTTGTGCCCCCATGCCCCATTAGGTAAGGCCAAAGGAAAAAAGGAATTCAGGAACTATCCCTTAAAAGTCTTCACGACAGGGGCTGGCCCACTGGTGCAGCAGTTAAGTTCACATGTTCCGCTTTGGCGGCCCAGGGTTCACAGGTTTGGATCCCGGGTTGCAGACATGGCACCACTTGGCAAGCCATGCTGTGGTAGGCGTCCCACATAGAAAGTGTAGGAAGACAGGCATGGATGTTAGCTCAGGGCCAGTCTTCCTCAGCAAAAAGAGGAGGATTGGCAGCAGATGTTAGCTCAGGGCTACTCTTCCTCAAAAAATCTTCACGACAATATAAAATTATCAATTCCACTGAAATCGCTTTAAACGTTTAAGTATAAAGGTATTGGTGAGAACATGTATTACTTACTGCTTTTCTCAGTGTCATGAAATAATTATTTCAGTCAATTTCCAATGCATTTTTAAAAGTAGAGGTGGAAATATTACTTTTATTTTCTCTGACCTTCTTATCGGTTTAATTCTCTTTTTAGATATGTAAAGACATATCTATTACCAGACAAGGGAAAGATGGGCAAGAAGAAAACACTTGTAGTGAAGAAAACTTTGAATCCTGTGTATAACGAGATCTTGCGGGTATGTATGGACTCCCTAGCTAGGAAAATCCTAAATGATGACCTCTGCATTTAAATAGCCGTGTCTACTTAGGTAGTATGTCTACATAGTATCTCTACAGATGCAGTCAGTCCCCAAAGAGAAGAAGGAAAGGAATAAACATCTTCTGAGAAGTTACTTTGTATGAGACACTATACCATGAATATTATATGCGTTATCTTATTCACTCCCTATATAGCCTGCCAGGCAGGTATTGTTATCTGCATCTCACAGGTGAGACAAGAGAAATAAAGTGACTCAAGGACATACAGCTGATAAAGTTGAGCATTGCAACCAAAATGGTCTTCTAAAAGCGTAATTCTGATCCTGTTATTTCTCTGCGTAAAATCTTGTAGGATTCCCATTACCCTTAAGGTCAAGTCCATCCTTCTTAACATGCACACCAGTCCCTCCACAACCTGAGCTCCAGCCTGGTCTTTCCACTTTCATAGTCTTTGTTCAGGTTACCCTGATTCCTTTTTGTTCTTTGGAGGAACTACATTTTCTCACACAGCTAGGAATTTCTGTTCCTTCAGGCTTGAGTATTCTTTTCCACATTCTATCCCTAATTACCTGCTACAGCCTTAAATCCCTCTTCCTACGAGAGGCTATCCTTAACCCTTAAATTCCCCTCTATCTGCTGCCTCAGTTTCCTTGTTTTGTAATAGGCTATATTAACACTCAGCACTTTAACTACTGGTGTAATTGTCTGCTTTCCCATTAGACTGTAAGTTCCATGAGGGCAGGGACCAACTCTGTTGTTGTGAGCCCTTGGGCAAATGACTTAACATGCACTTCAGATCTGCAAAAGGGAGATAATAATAGTATCTTCCTACCTACCTCAGTAGTAGTGAACATTAAAAGAGTTAATATGTGTGAAGTGATTAGCATACATTAAACACATAGTAAATGTGGACTGTTAGTACAGTGTCTGGGAGAGGTACTCAAAAAATGTTTATTGGAAGGATAGATGGATGGACAGATGAAGGGAAGGTATACCTAGCTCAAATACTCATATTCTTTTTTCCCCCAAAGTGTATCATGCTGCTTAGTCATGAGTAACAGATAATCTAAAACTAAAAATATAAGAAGTGTCATTCATTCCCTGTTTCTGAAAATTCTGTCCAAGAATTTGGTTATCCTCTGAGAAAAGAAGCACAATTAAATTAACCCTCAGTCACCCATGGGTGAATTTTCTGTAGCAAGTTTTTAATTACAGTCTGACTATGATACTCCTCAGTACCCTAGCTATTTCTAGGTCAGCTACTGCAACCCTATACTCAGGAAAAGCCAGCTAATTTAAATGGTAAACTCAGAGAAAGCCAAGTCTGCTATAACCAAAATGAACATTCAAGTAGTACGTCATAAAAGCCAAATAGAGATTATTTTTAGGTTGGAAGTACTATTATCCCTTCCATGATTATATATAATCAAGGATTGACTACATTTTAGGTGAAAAACTGTTAGGATGCCAAGTATTTTCCATTTGACCATAGGAAGCAGGAAAAAACAAGTATATCTTTTCTTGAAAAATACCGTGTCCTTGCAGGCTATCAATAGTAGGAAAGATTGTGTGTATTTGGGAGCAGGTGGTATATGGGAACTCACTGTGCTTTCTGCTCAGTTTTGCTGTGGATCTAAAACTGGTCAAAAAAATAAAGTCTGTTAAAAAGAATACCTTGTTCTCAGGTAGAAAACAGACCTTTGGATTAAACTTCATTTGTATTTTTAGACTGAATTTGATTTATGCAATATCTAGTTAGAACTAAAAACATCCAGTGAAAACTAAATAATTGGCCTTTGTTTTTAGAGAGCTATTACTGGCTATGATATTTGAGTCATAGCTTGCTTTTCCAGAGGGGGAAGGAAAATCAGCTTTTGTGAAAGATGGATTTTAGCTCTTTGAAACAAGACACTTAGAATAAGATGACTTTGCAAAATTCTTGAGACTTGAAACCTAACAGATGAGAAAATCTGATCTACACAGATGACTTTTCATCTCAATGTCATAATTTTGGCATAAAGTAATGTTATTCACCACTTTAATTTCCTTCTTTGAACTGTAGTATAAAGTCGAAAAGCAAATCTTAAAGACACAGAAGCTGAACGTGTCTGTGTGGCATCGGGATACATTTAAGCGCAATAGCTTTCTAGGGGAAGTGGAACTTGATTTGGAAACGTGGGACTGGGAGAACAAACAGAATAAACAGCTGAAGTGGTACCCTCTGAAGCGGAAGGTAAGTTCAGAGTTTTTTGGTTGGTTGGTTTGTTGGCTGGTTTGGGACCTTGGGTATAGGAGAAAGCTACTATGAAATTGCATTTTCATTCAGAATGCATATCTGTAGTTTGGGATCATTCTATCTTTTCACTCTATCCTATATATCTCTTATGCTTTTTTCTGTATTTTCTATTCTTTCTCTTTTTTTTCCCTCTTTGTGCTTCAGGCTGCCTATTTTTTGCTAACCTATTTTTCAGTTCAATAATTTTCTTCTCTGCTATGTATAATCTGCTCTTACACCCATCTGTAGGTTCTCAATTATTATATATTTCAGATTTATATTTATATTTTCATTTGATTCTTCTTCTTCTTTTTTTTTTGGTGAGGAAGATTGGCCCTGAGCTGACATCTGTAGCCAATCTTCCTCTTTTTTGCTTGAGAAAGATTGTCACTGAGCTAACATCTGTACCAGTCTTCCTTTGTGTGTGGGATGCCACCACAGCATGGCTTGGTGAGTGGTGCATATGTCCGTGCTCAGGATCCAAACCCACAAACCCCTGGCTGCCAAAGTGGAGAGTGCAACTTAACCACTGTGCCACTGGGCCAGCCCCTCATTTGATTCTTTTTTATAGATTTCACTTCTCTGTCAAAATTCTCCATTTTAACATTTTCTTTAGGAATATATTAATCAAAGTTATTTAAAGTATATGTCTGAAAACTCCAATATCTTAAACATTTGTGAGTCTCTCATCTAATTTTTTATCTTAGTTTGGTCATTTGGTCCTTTGTTCTGGTATGCCTGTTCACTTTTTATTGCATGCTGGACATTGCATATGAAAAATTCTAGGGATAATTTAGAGAGTTTACTTTTGCTTCTGACACACAGAGTAGGGACAAACCACCTTAATCTAGTCTTGAAATGAACTGACTAGAAGCTGGGGTTCACTTTTCATGTGATCTGATCTAGTTTTTCTTTGCCTGTCTTCCTAGGCTGTGGCCCTTCAGGGGTTCCAACTGAAAGCCTTGGGAAGTAGGTCTCTAATTTTAACATGTATCCACTTTAACTGAAGTTCTTTAACTGAGGAACTTTTTAAAATACAGATTTCTGGGCCTTATTCCCAATGTTGCTGATTCTGTAAAATCTGGGCCCAAGAATATGCATTTCTAACAAGTTCCCAAGTATTGCTGATGCTGCTGGCCTGGGGACCACACTTTGAGAAACACAGATCTAGAGCATTCTAGAGGCCGTTCCTCCTTCGCAGGCCATGGACTCCGATTTCTGTCTCCTCAGCCTGTGAGACTGCCAAAGCCCTGCTCAGCTTTTAGTCTCTTCCTGATGGCTGTTTATGCTCTCAGTTTGGCACTACTTAAAAATCGGCTGACGCCTCAAAGTGGAAAGCAGAGAAGAATGTCAACCTCTAACATCATGTCCATTTGAGTCTTCTGTCTTAATAATTCGTTAGCACTTTCAAATAAATTTTTTTAACCCAGTTTTCTTTGTTGTTGTTTGTTCTCAGTGTGAGGTTGGTGTGAACCTAGCTATTCCATTTCCATCGTAGCTGGAAGTGATATGTAATAAATAATTAATATAAGCCATTATTTAGTATATGTACAATAAAACAGTTCCATTAAAGAAATGGTTCCCAAATATTGCATCAAAATCAGGTGAAGCACTTATTTCTAGCCCTGCTCAAGACTTGATGCATCTGAATTCCTCAGAAGGTGTCAGAAGCATCTCATTTTTAACTAATTTCCCTTATGTTTCTGATGGATAGCCATGTTTTGGAAATAAGGCTCTAAAGGACCAGAATTTGAAAGGAAAACCATCTCTCTTATACTTGGAAATAATAGATACACATTTTAAAATTATTGTCCGATCATTGTTATTCTTACAGGCATCTACTCATTTGGTCTAAAATAATCAAGTTAATGCAGCTTTGAAAATGTAATATTTGGCCCCCTTCCCCCCCATTCCCACACTCTTCTTACTTTCTTCAAATAAAGAGAATATAAATAAGTTGTTATATGTGCTGGCTGAATGACTAACAAAATGTATTTGTTTTTATAAAACCCAAAGCATCCAAGAACACCACTTCCATCTCCAAGAAAGCCATTCTGATTTCTCTGCTCTCTTTGAGACTAAAGGCTTTGAAATGTTTTCTGGGTATCCTGCAAAGTTTTCCAAGATACACAGTGTAGCTTTCCCAGATATAAAAGCAACAATCTGGCTCTGATGGGGAAGGAAGTGTTAATCCAGGGCGCTCATGAGTAATCCAGAAATGGGGAAGATATGGTCCTGTAACAGAGTGACAGAGAAAGTGGTTTGTGCTTCACACCTGCTGACGTTTCTTCATTTTTCAGACAGCACCAGTTGCCCTTGAAGCAGAAAACAGGGGTGAGATGAAGTTAGCTCTCCAGTATGTCCCCGAGCCAATTCCTGGTATGTAATGATTTTCTGTCCACATTTATGCCTTTTCTTAACCCTTCTCCTCCCCAAGGATTTCTTTGGGTTCTATGATATTTTCAAAGGGGAAGCCCTAAACAAACTTATTAACTTAGTAATTGTATAGACCAAATGAGTCAATTCACAGTTGTAAACTAGAAAATTCTCATTTTTTTATTGTAGTAAAAACATATAAAACGTCCCATCTTAACCATCTTTACCCATACTGTTAGTAGTGTTTAGTATCTTCACATTGTTGTCAACAGATCTCCAGAACTTTCTTGTCTTCTATACCTGAAACTCTATACCCATCAAACTACACCCCCTTTGTTCCCCTTCCCCCTAGCTCCTGGTAACCACCATTCTACTTTCTGTTTCTATGAGAAAAATTCTCATTTTTTTCAGTCCAGTTTACAGTCCTTGTTTTAACTTTCACCTCACTCTCCCAAAATTTAATATCTGCACAATATGAATGGCCTTTCTTGTATTCAGAATTTGGACCTATTGGTAGTGCTGTGATAAGAATGGAACCTGAATGTTCTTTTTCACAGGTGGGAATTGGAAGAATTCATATGAAGCCCCTAAGAAATTAGAGCTCATTGGTCCTCCACTCTCAAGGTCTCATCAGGAGAGAAAACTTTTTCCTCAAGATTATTAATTGCATCCTTGATGTCAGGGCCTCAGGTCTGCAGTCCAGTTAAGGGGCAAGAGACTGGCAGGAAATGAATGCCAGCCCCCCTCTTATTTCCTAAGCAAGTTCCCCAAGTTATTCTCCTTAAGAATCTGTATGAATTTTATGACTCAAATCAGGGGTTGTAAACTTAAATGCTTTCAGTAACCAGGCAGTGAAGCTAGTGGGATGAAGGAAATAATGGATGGTGAGGGTAGTGATTAAACTAGAGAAAGGCATTCTAATTCAGTTATTAAAAAAGAAAAAGAATTGGAGGGCAAGCAAAACATATCTTTAGGTCAAATGGCTGCCAAACCACCATCTTGTTACTTCTGGATCTTTCTAAAAGGCAGTCTTTTATATATAATTTGTATCTATCATTTATGTCAACATGCATAGAGGTTCTGCCAGTCTCATTTCCCATTTTCCCTACTATCATTTCTTGTTGGTGGGGACCAGGGGGATGGTGTGTTGTGATGGGCTCCAGCTTGTCTGAGTTTTTGCTTATACAAGTTTCTCTTCCCTTGAATGACTTTCTCTTCTCCTCAATCTATCCAAGTTTTAGATGAATTCCCTTCTCCTCCATAAAGCTTTTTCTGACTATATTCACCCTCACTGATCACATCATCTTCTAGAACATTATAGTAATAACTTGACATTTCATTCTATACTACATTTTTGTAGTTTTTATTGAATTACTCTGTCTAACTTCACTGTGAACATTTCCCAAGGATGTAGGTTTCTTGTATTCATTGTATATCCAGTGACATTCCTTGCATAGAGCTGAGCACGAAATAGATACTCATTAAATACTGGTTGGTTAACTGACTGGGTTAACCTATGAGGAAAAATATGGTAATATTCCTCTGTCCGTGTGCACCCAACTTAGACAACAACTTCAGACTAACCCAACTTCTCAGTAATTCCCTGTCCTTAATAGTAGCCGTTATGTATATCTACACAATAGTCCTATAAAATGCGTTAACTACTTTTAACAAGAGTGACTATACCATTAGCCTGTACCTCTTTTGGTTACTTTGTACTCAAATATGTTTAAAATGCCTCCCTATCAGCACCAGTTGATATTGGTATTAACATTTGGAACTCACATGCATTTCGCTGAGATGTTTTGAATATCACCGTAAATGGATCATTCACGTACCTGATATCTGTAATTGACCTTGTTGAACCAAGCAAAACCCAAAAAGAATGACGTAATACTCTATTCTTGGAATCAATATAAATTATTTTCCTAGAGCTATCTGAGCTCAGCCAAACTATGAAAGATATAGTTTAAAAATGTGTAGATTTAAGCAATTAGGATCATACCATCAAGCATTAGCTAGTATCACTGTACCAGACCATTTTTAGATTGGCATCTTTGGATGCATTATTGCCAAGACAGAAATGGCAGTGAAATGTTCTTCTCTCTCTTTTTTCTATTATAGGTAAAAAGCTTCCTACAACTGGAGAAGTGCACATTTGGGTGAAGGAATGCCTTGATCTACCACTGCTAAGGGGCAACCATCTAAATTCTTTTGTTAAATGGTAACAGCATTGATCACTCTGCCTCCCTCAGTTCTACGATAGCCTGCCTTTGCTGGTTGGTTTCAGTTCTCTATATCTTTGATGCTGAAACTCATCATTCATAGTTTGAATGAAATAACTTGAGACAATGGCGACATGAACCAGAGGTATCTGTGACAGGAAACATCCAAGGCTTCATTTAGTTTTAAAATCATATAGATAAGAGGGCATATACACAAATGAAACCAGAGACCACATACTCAGGTATGTAATGTATTCCTAGGAGGTACATCTGCTGGTGAGGACAATATTCAGTACTAAAGAGTTTATGAAATTTCTAATGGTGGGGCGCCACACTCCTTAACGCCTTTGTGGAACACTTGTTTTGTGCCCATTTGCAAAAGACCTTTTGCATCAACCTGCAAATATCTGGAAAATTATTTGCTAAAAAAACATATGTTAATTGTTAGCTCATAAAAGCTTAAGACAATTTGGGTTTTTAAGCAGCAAACTTTTTTCTCTGTTATAAATGCCTGGAATCTAGTAAATAATAACTAAAACAGATATTAGTGTACTGTCTTGGCTCCCTCTAATTTTATTTATATGGCTTCTACTAGAAGACCAGATGTAGCTATTTAAGTTTATATGAAATTATTTATAATTTTCCCTATATACATATTTTTCATAGATGTAAGCTGCTAAGATTTTTCAGCTCAGGTCAGTCTCCCATTTTGAGACTAATCTCAGACCTTCTTGCCTTTACAAGAGGCATGGCAGGTTAAAGGTAATTCGGTTATTACCACAAATTAAATGTAAATGATTGCAAATACATGATTTATTCCCAAAGTCAAATCTATCAATTGGAAAGGTTTCTCTTCTTTTCAGTTCTGTGCAAGACTAATTCTTTAGGCTATCACAGATAATCAGGAAGAGACCGTGCTTCCAAATTTTAAAGGAATCCTCAAACAATTGCTACATAGTAAGTACTTAAATGCAGGCGCTGAACTAAGTTGTTTGCTTCATATGCAATTCTAATATTAACCTTGTGAAGTAAGCACCACCATTCCCATTTTATAGATGAGAAAGCAAGTATCTGAGAGGTTAAGTAACTTTCCCTGCACTACACAGCCAATAACTGACAGAGTCAGGATTCAAAGCAAGTCTGGTCCATTTTGATGCACAGTCTTTCCAGCAGGATGCCCCACCACCAGCACTGCTGCCTCTCTATACTCTTTTTTTCCTCCATTTCCTTCCACCAATTCTCAGTAGCTGTTTTGAAATGCACTGAAAACATAAATGTCTATCTTATTAAAATGTCTTCACAGGGCCGGCCCAGTTGCATAGTAGTTAGGTTTGCCTGCTCCACTTTGGTGGCCTGGGGTTTGCAAGTTTGGATCCTGGGCGCGGACTTACACACCACTTATTGGGCGGTGCTGTGGCATGCCCCACATGCAAAAAGGAGGAAGATTGGCACAGATGTTGGTTCAGTGACCATCCTCCTCAAACAAAAAGATGAAGATTGGCAACAGATGTTAGCTCAGGGCCAATCTTCCTCACTGAAAAAAGAAAAAAAAATCCCTCACAATAATGTTTCTTTTTGTAGTACCATCCTTCCAGATACCAGTAGGAAAAGTCGCCAGAAGACGAGAGCTGTAGGGAAAACCACCAACCCTGTCTTCAACCACACCATGGTGTATGATGGGTTCAGGCCTGAAGACCTGACAGAAGCCTGTGTAGAGCTTACCGTCTGGGACCATTACAAGTTAACCAACCAGTTTTTGGGAGGCCTTCGGATTGGCTTTGGAACAGGTAACATTTGTTACATTTTTAATTCTCTATGAGCCAAGTGCTTCTGGAGACACTAGAGGTTGGTTGGTTGGTTGCTTTGCTTTTTCCTAATGAAAGCAGATACTCTATTTCCATTAAGTGTAAAGAAATGAAGGAGTGAAAGAATGTCAGGCTGTGTGCCAAGGGCTCTCGATATGAAGATTAACAGGATACAGTGTCTGCATCGCAGAGCTTAAATTATCGTAGGGGACACACAAAAGCCTTCATCACTACTGTTTCCTGAAAAAACATTGATGGCCCTTCAGGGCTAAAAGTGTGCTTTGAATATAACTAACATTTATGGAGCACTAGTCACTGTACTGAGTGCTTCATTTGCATTATTTCGTTTAATCCTCACGGCAATTTTGTGAGTAGCTACTGTTATCCCCAGAGGAACTGATGTTCAAAGAAATTAAGTAACAGAGGTAAGAAGTGGCAGAGCGAAGATTTGAAATTGAGTCTGTTAGACACTAAAGTTGTAACCACACTTCCTTAGAGATCATCTAGTGTTATTTCCAACCCAATGCAAGAATGCTCCCTCCTACTCTCCTGTGGCCCCGACAGGTCAGCTCTTATGTGCACGTGAAGAGAAATAACTGAGAATAATAGGAGTTATCCCAGTTATGGAGTGTCCCATTATTGGACATCTCAGATGGTTAAATAGTTTTTCTTGTATTGAGTCCCAGATCTGCCCTCCTGGTGATGTTAAAACTCTTCCTAGCTGTCTTCCATTGGTGATTATAATTAGGGATGATCCTTCCCACCCCCACCCCCCACACTGAGCTATTCCTTTCTAAATGCAAAGCTTCCTTTTTTCAGGTAAAAGCTATGGTACTGAAGTAGATTGGATGGACTCTACTTCAGAGGAAGTTGCTCTCTGGGAAAAGATGGTAAATTCCCCCAACACTTGGATTGAAGCAACCCTGCCTCTCAGAATGCTGTTGATTGCCAAAATTTCCAAATGAACCCAAAAGTCTTCTCCTCTGAAAACTGCTGAACAGGTGGACTCTCATCTTGAAAATCTGACTGTGTGGACAGAGATCATCACCTATCTATTGCCACTAACAAATGCTACACAGCACGTTGAAGTCAACCTGCATGATGTGCTTCTTTGGTTACAAGGCCCAAGAGATTTAAATAATCACAAAATGGGTAACTTATTTGTGACTCCAACAGTAAAGAAGATAGTTGAGAAAGCTAGGAAAATTGAACTGTTGCTGCTGCTTCAAAGAAAAAGCTGCCCAAAAAATATTAAATGTGGGGTGTGGGTTAACAGGCAGAATTTTCTAGTTTGCCATCATGTGTTTCACAACACAGTCTGGAGCTACAGTTAGGAGGGTCTGCCACTTGATCATTGAAAGCCCTTGCAGGAACTGAAAACAAGTAAGTTGTGGAAAAGAGTGACAGAAAGATACTCCGACGAGGGGGAGAAAAGGCAGAATATTTGTGATGATAAAGAATTTGACCATAAGAAAACTATTTACTCTGCAATCTCTATTAAAATGTGCAATTCCATGTTAGCACCACGAGACTGAATTTACTGCATGTATTTCTGCCTTGAGAAACTGCTTCCCTTTTCCCAGCGTTAAAACAGTCTCAAGTGTACTTTGGTGCCACCCACTGGCCATAGGTGGAATTCAGTTTTGGGCTCAATTTTTCTCCGAAGATAGGTCTCAAGCCTGTATTTTGTAATAGGTATGTAAAAAAACCCCCCAAAACCTTGCATATATAAGGTTTTGTTTTTCTTGTAACTCTACTATATAAAAGCAGCATGAGAGTGGTCACAGGCATGCTTTGCAATAAAGTTTTAATTAGAATGTAAATTGTTAAATTATACTGTACTTCTATGTATGTATAATTTTCATAAAGTATTTTATAAAAATCCTTAGAATAAATTATTATATGATTTAATCGTAATGTCAAATGAATTGGGCTTTTCATTTTAAATGAAATGCTTTATGTTAAAAATCCTAAAATCTAAATTCCCTAGCAAGGCTAAGGAACTTCTACTGAGTTAATATTTCTTCAGTCTTTACTGCAACTCTGGACATCATTTCCTTTAAGTGGGAAGCTTTGGCTATGTTATTAAGAGCACAATTTTTATTTTAAAAAATAGCTGAAAAGCTTTGAAGATAAGTTAACGTTTATTCTTGAAAAGTGTTCCACGGAGACATTTTGGAGTCATTTTAATATATAAAATATCATTCCCCTTAGGACCCAACTAGCTTCCCTTTCTCAAAAAGATCACTGATTTAATGTAGCTTAGGGGAAGCCTGCATGGTGGGGGAGTGTGAGATCCTGTAACAGGTGGCTAATAAATGTCATTTAAAGCAACTAGAGTGCTTGACTCCTCCCCACACAGACTAGAACTTCCTACCCACTTGCCAGTAAGAGCGATAGTACCACACCCTTCCCATTGTCTCTTGAGGTCTTTTATGGGGGTGTTTAGTCTGACTCTGTTCCCTCTTCCTGTTGTGACCTGGGGAACGGCAAGATAAGCTGAATGGAGGCACACCTCCAAGGTCAGCCTGGAACAGTGGCGGAAGTGTGAATCCTGTTCCAGCTTCCACCACTTCACATTACAAACTACTTTCTCAGCCCTGCCTTCGGTTATCTGCTCAGCCTTCTCCCAGCATCCAGCCAGCTTTGAAGCACTTATGTGATTGCTTCCAGTATCTCCCCATCTAGGACTAGAACTGCCTGCCTCCTGCCATCCCCAGATGCCTGACTTTCAAAACACCAGAGTGGACAATAGAACCACTCTCCTTGCATCTGCCCGACTTCCAACTGCCTCAGGACATCCAAGGGGATCTCCTGTTATGTTTTTTCCTGAAAAAGAAAGCGTACATCATAAATTTAATCTCACCTGGCTGCAAGAGGAAGGCTAATGGGACTTACACACATTATCAAGTGTGGGCAACCTGAATTCTTTAGTGAACTCAAATTGACAGACTTTTGCGCCAGTGAGACTTTTAGGCAAAGTCCTGCTAAACCTTCAATGTTTATTTTCTTAAACTGGAGGCATTTCCTTGAACTGCATGTTTTAGGGCTTTTTTCACTTTCTTTTTTGAGAAACCCAACTAGAAATAAGCCCAAAAAGGGGATTTATTGGAAATATACTGGATTAGTCCATAGAATTAAAGAAGTTCTGCAGGAACCCAGAGTACTTGGAGGACTCAGGCTGGAACCAGGAATTCACATACCACCTGTCATCTTCCTCAGGGAGTGAAAATAGCACCACAGGCAGCTCCAGCATCACAGCCTCTCAGCTAAAGCACTTCTCTTTGCTAGGTTCGGCTTCAGAGGTCTCTGGGAGAATCGGGCCAGGCTTGGGTCATCTCCCTAGGTGGGGACCACTCCCTGTGGCCAGGGATGGATGGGGTAAGATCTTATGATCGACCCTGCCTGGATTATGTGTCCACCCTGTGGTGAGGGAGAAGTGATTCATTATCAGAAGAATGGGGTATTATATAGACATGGGCACTGGAGAAATCAAGAGCTGCGTAGCCACACAATTTGTGTCTCCCTCAAGTGAAAATACTTCAAAATTCCATTATTTAAAAATGAAGTAATATTTCAAAGAGTCTCTGTTGACTCTTTCCGGAGAGGCCTAAATTTCCCCATCTACCCTGACTGCTGCAGCTTCTAAGTAGGTGGCGAGGATCCTGGGGCCCCCTGCCTGCTCAGCTGGCCTGGGAGTCCACCAAAGGCATGATTATTACTGTTGGCCCAGGCTAACTTCTTCCAGAGAGGCCTGGCTACATGTACCAGGGAAATTGCCTGGACTTCTTCTTTGCACATCTCTGTCATCCATATTCACTATCCAAGTAAAAAACCCCTGAACATCTGCCTTCTCCTGTACTCTCATTCCCAGTCTGCTTTGGGATTGCTCTCCCATCTCCTTTCCTGTCTCCACTCCCTCCCAGGCTTATTCACTAATCTCACTAGTTTGTTTCACAAAACAAATTCCCTCACATATCGGATCCAATCTCAGAACATTCCCTCCACTTCTTATCTGACTGTTCCAAAAAACTTGTTCTTCAGCCTTACAAAAAGATGAGTCTCACTGTCCTACACTCAGTACCTCAGTCAGGATGTGGGAGCAGACTTCAGACCATTGCTCCCCTATCTTTATTCTTTGAGAATAGGGATGTGTCTGATTTACCCATGATCACATTAGCACTTATCACACTGAATTGCTGTTTTCCTATTATTTGTCTGTCTACATCATCAGACTGTAATCATCTTAAGAGCTAGGACTGCAACCTTGGACATAAGAGTTTCTTGGTATGTGAATTGAGTGAATGAATAAGCAAATGAATGAATGAAGAGTGAAAGACCATGGGCTTTCATATCAAAAAGCTCTGGACTTGAATTCTGGCTTTATCACTTTCTCTCTAGCTGACCTGGGGCAACTTGCTTAATCTCTCTGTGTCTTAGTTTCTTTGTTCCCAATAAAGTATAAAATGTAGATAATAATGCTTACCTTTCAAGAATATAGTTAGAATTAAATGAGAGAAGATGTACAAATGCCTATTACTGTGTAGGGTATATAGAAGAACTCTGTAAATAGTAGTTCAAAAAAGACAGGAAAAGACTTATTAACAAAGGCCAAGTGGAGGGGATTCACTGGTTACCACTAGGGAGAGCACTGGCCAAGTTTTTTATGCCTTAGACCTCTGGGAAGGGAAATTATTGGATACTTTCAAGATCAATGGTTGCTGGAAAAAAATAGTAGAACAAAGAAAACAACCATGGCAGAGAGGAGCCAAAAGTCATCATTACTAAACTGTAAGTTCTTTGAGAGGAGTGATGGTATCTAATGTATTGATGTATACTAGCTTCTAGCACTGCACTCTACATCGCAAATGTTTGCTGAATAAATTAATGAATACATGTTGATCAGGATCTTGTGAGATTCTTAGCTTTGACAAGTAACCTATGGATTTAATGTTATTTAAAATAATTTTAACATAGAAGAAATATAAAATATTTTTAACATGGAAAAGCTATTTAATCAACAAATATCACTTATCATCCACTATGTACAAGGGACTTAGGTAGAAAGAGGAGGGAAAGCATCCATCAGCTCATCCTCAAGAAACAACTGCTATTCATGTTTTGAGCATTTTCTTTTCTTCTTTCTCTTTTCTTAGGAAATATATTCTGTGAATTCACTTTACCACATCAGACAACCATATATGGTAATCAGCAAATAAAATTTTCAATATATGTATGAAATGCATATATTTAAATGAAGAGGACTATTCTAACTTTCTAGTCACTTGCCTCCACTTTACAAGTTTCATTTCAGTATACGAAGCTTGAAATTTAAGGAAAAGAGAAGAAGAGAAATGAAGGAAAAATTACGAATAACTTTAATTCATATTTTTTAAGTCTTTGGAACCCACTTTTGTAAGACCTCAATATCATATACTTTAAGTAGTTATTAAAATTTTAGTTCAGGAAATTTCCCTAGTCCTCAGTCTGGCTTTCAGTGTATAGATGAGATTCAGAATTTGAGATGTGAGACCCTGATCTTTGAGACCAGAGAGAAAATCTGAAATGCTTTCTTCAAATCTATTTTGCTCCCAGTGAAATCTGAAGCATTTAAAAATCCATCCAACATCTATAATGACTCCCAAGCTTTTTCTTTATCATCCTGACTTGAAAGATTAAGTCTGATCATCAGAAATAATGATGACAGGAATATTCAACTCTTGGCTCTATGCTGAAGTTTTCACAGCATTAAAAACATTCTGAATTTTAAGTTTTTTGTCTTTCTTTTTCAGTTATCTTTTTTTTTAAAGATATTATTTTTTTCTCCCCAAAGCCCCCTGGTACATAGTTGTATATTCTTCATTGTGAGTCCTTCTAGTTGTGGCATGTGGGACGCTGCCTCAGCGTGGTTTGATGAGCAGTGCCATGTCCACACCCAGGATTTGAACCAACGAAACACTGGGCCACCTGCAGCAGAGTGCGCGAACCTAACCACTAGGCCACGGGGCCAGCCCCCAATTATCTTTCTAACATGAGCATTTCCATGCGATTAAGTTATCTATAAACATGATAATATTTAATGGCTGCATAATATTCTGTTATATGAAAATATCGTAATTTTTCTTAACATTTTCTCTTTTTTGGACATTTAGAGTTCCAACTTTTAGTTGTTATAAGCCACACTGTAATGAAAAGTTTTGAGCAAAACTTTTTCTTTCAGATTATTTCCTGAGCCAAGATCTCCCCAGAAGGGCAATCATTAGTTCAACAGGCATAAAAATGTTTCAAGTTCTCAATACGTGCTGTCAACTGACTTTCACCAACAGTATAAGACAGTACCTATTTCACTATACCCTTTCCGGTCCTGAGTAGTCTTAAAATAAGGGGGAAAAACTTGACTAATTTGATAGATGAAATTATGTTTAATTTTAACTTGTATTTATTGGCTCACTAATGAGGTTCAGTTCTTGGCCATTTCTGTCCCCTCATTTGTGAATTTAATTGTTCATTTCTCTTTGAAGATGTTAATGCTTTATTGATTTGAACAGGCTCTCTATAAAAATATAAGTCTATTGTCTGTCATATTTATGGTGGATATTTTTCTCAATTTGTTTTTTGCCTCCAAGATCCATTCAACACACATTTATCTGAGTTTCTCCAATGTGCCAGACACCGGTCTAGTCATTAAGGATGAAACAGACACAGTCCCTGCCCTTAATGATGCCAGGGTTTAGCAGGAGGAAGCAGGCAGGTAAACAGTGAGTGCAATGAGGCTTTAACATGCTCTATGAACAGGCTATAGTGAGTGGATGCGCTAAAACAGGTGAGTGGTCAATTCTAATGCAGAGGCCAGGAAAGGCCTCACAGAGAGGATGATTCTTTAAGTATAAAACACTGAGTAAATTACTAGAGCGACAAGTGACAAGATGGGAAAAGGCATTCCAAGCAGAGGGAACACCTATATACAGGGCAAGAGAGCTGGTGGGTTAGGGGAACTTCAGTAGTTGGGTTGGGCTAGGGAGTAAAATGTCAGGCAGGTCCAGAGGAAGGAGAGGCTGGAGAGACCTCAGAGGTCACAAAATTTTTAAAATTATAGATAACTTTAGCTGTTCAACAAAGTCAAATTAAGCTTTTCCTTGCTCATCTCTTAGATAATGTTTAAGCTAAGTCAGTCCTTTCTGGCCCAGAGCCTTTATGCTTACCTTTATTTTCTACTAGTCTCCATTTTTAATACTTTGATTTTATTTCACTCTTATTTAACTAATCCATCTGGAACTGACTTTGGTATATATTGGTAAGCCTCATTTGGATCTTTTTGTCTCTTTTAATGTTTATCTTATCTACATTCATTAATCTTCTTTCTGTAACCTTATTTTGCTAATGGGTAAAAACAGGGAGTGCTAAATATGTAATAAAAGGTATTCCCAGCTGGGGACAATGCTAAGGGAAACAAAAGAAATTTCGTTGTGTTTGCTCTTTTCCTGAGCTGTGCCAAATATTACAGGTGCAAACTCACAGCCATTTAGGATCCTGACTCTCAGAATACAACTGTTACTTTGTATTTATAGACTGCAGATTTTTAAGTTGCCAACTGTGTTTCCAAAGACAGCAATTTATTCTCATGACAACTGAAGTGGGGAGGAAGAGGAATGTGTCATCATCAGCTTAATTTGTTTACTCCTACCAGAAATTAGGCAGAGTCAGACTTCTTCCCCTGATAGAGGCTGGAAATCTAGTGGGGCTGGCGTCTCTTCTCTGTACCGTATAGGCCAGACACTGGGCTGTGAGCTGAGATCTGTGATTGGTTAGAAACCCAAGCATAACCTGACCAGATTGGTTCTGAACTCCCCCAGGTCCCCCGGTTGTTACTTCACAGCATTCTGAAGCCCTATCCACCAATCACAGGGCTCCTTACTGGAAAAAAAACAACTGCTGGAGAGTGCCAGGAGTCCCTAGCAACTCTGTGGCTTTCGAAATCTCAGGGGGAAAGGCTGTTTAGTCAGCTGATAGTGGAGGAGAACGCCTATGCCCCAGGAAGAGAAGGCCCTCCAGATGGACACCCCACCCTCTGAAGAACCCTTAGATAAGCAAAACGAAAAACTGGAAAACCAGGAAGAGGAGATGGAGTTTAAGGAACTGGACGGTCTGAGGGAAGCCTTGGCAAACCTCCGGGGACTGTCTGAGGAGGAGAAGAGTGAGAAGGCGTTGCTTTGCTCCCGCATCCAGGAGCAGTCCCAGCTCATCTGCATCCTGAAGCGGAGGTCAGACAAGGCCTTGGAACGCTGCCAGATCCTGGAGATGCTCAACACAGAGCTGGAGGAGAAGAGGATGCTGGAGGCCCAGAAGCTGAAGGCCAAGAAGGAGCATGCCCAGAAGCTGGAGGAACGCTTTATGACCCTGGCAGCTAACCACGAGTTGATGATCCGCTTCAAGGACGAACACAAGAGTCAGAACGTCAAGCTGAGAGAGGAGAACGAGAAGCTGAGGCTGGAGAATGACAACCTCTTCAGCCAGGCTCTGAAGGACCAGGAGGCCAAAGTATTGCAGCTCACTGCCCGGAGCGAGGTCCTCGCCAAGGAGCTGGAGACTCTGAAACAGAGGTGTGCTCAGGATGCCTGCCAGGCGCAGGCCCGAGAGAAGGAGCTGCTGGAGCTGCAGAACCAGCAAGCCCAGGCCCACACCAAGGAGACAGAGCAGCTGCGCAGCCAGCTGCAGAGCCTCAAGCAGCAGCACCAGCAGGCCATGGAGCAGATGGCAAAGGCTGAGCTGGAGCACAGCAGCCTGAACCAGGAGCTGCAGGCCAAGCTGCAGACCGTCACTCGTGAGAAAGAGGAGCTGCTGCAGCTGTCAATGGAGAGGGGCAAGGTGCTTCAGAACAAGCAAGCAGAGATCCGCCAGCTTGAGGAGAAGTTGGAGATGGCAGATGCGGCCAGGAGGCATGCGCTAGAGCGGTTTGAGCAAGAGGCAGTGGCTGTGGACAGTAATTTGAGAGTCCGGGAGCTTCAGCGCAGGGTAGATGGGATCCAGAAGGCCTACGATGAACTCAGGCTGCAGTCTGAAGCCTTCAAAAAGCACAGCCTGGATCTTTTAAGCAAGGAGAGAGAACTCAATGCCAAACTCCGCCATCTCTTTCCGTAAGGAAGCTTCTGCTTCCTCTGGCCTCCAATTTAGAATTCAAATATTTGTGCCTTAGTATTATGGCAAGAGTAAAGATGGTATTCCATTTATTATACTTTTAAGCACAACAGGCAACTCAAAGAAAAGCTACTTTACTATGATGTTGTTGTTTTTACTATTGTAAGGCTAACACTCACTTGCGGTCCTACCACCTAGAATACACAAGATTTACCAAATTTCTTTCTTGGGGCTTTGAAATCTTCCTAAATTTGCTATCAGTATCTCTACCTCCCCTGTAATTTATTCATTATCAACCTCAGATATCGTCTTATATCCTAAGATTTTAAATTAGCAGCTCCTATGGATTTAAGTGAATCTTAAATGTGCAATGAGATATGCTATTGTGAAAAAAATTAGCATAATTAGCCCTTGTAGATAGGTAGGCTTGTAGTCTCCTGTAGTTGAGATTTTAAACACTAACAGTTGACAGCATAATAATAGCATGGATTCCTTGCAGAAAAAAGTGTCTGATTTTGCAACCAGCCAAATAGTTGCTTGCTTCACCTGCTTTACAGCAGTATCCTTTTTATCTTATTTTATTTGCACTAGCTTGGAGAACAAAGATTGAGACTATTAAGTTCTTTACCAAAGTAGGCAAACTTATTATAGTCATTCTATATAAGCAACAAGATTCAAATAAGTGAAATCAACCAGTTCTTATTTCGCCTGAAAGCTTAGATCACATTCCATTTCCTTGGTTTTTCTCCTTGATAAAACAGGATTTAGAGGTGCAAGAATGCAAATACCAGTACTTTCATTTAATTTTGCACAATATGCTAATAGACAAAAGCCCCCAATTTGGGGTAACAAGTTATAGCAGACTGGGTATGATACATGTAGCAACACATAGTGATTGTTTTGTCTCTATTAGTATATTTTTCCTTACAATTAACTTTTTCCTTGTTTAAAAAAACATTTAAATGGAATGTATATAGGTATACCTATAGCATTTTTGTAGGAATACCTAAATATGTAGTTATAAAAACAGATCATAGTTGTTACATATATATTTATATAAAGTTCTTAAAGAGGTAGTTATAAAAAAGTTTATGCTTACTTCTATGTATGTAGTTGATATATAAACTTATTATGAATACCTCTCAAAATAGATTGCAATGTAGTATTTTTCTCACCCGTTTGGTGCCAAGAGTGCCAAGAGTTACCTAATGTTTTCGTTTTATTGAAAAATGCTACTTGGTACCTTTTTAGTAAACAGTTTGCAAGTATCATTTACCTTACCTCAGGCAATTTTTAAAACCTATTTTCTCACAGTTCTATTAAGACTGTGGTATTAAACACGAATTCCAAGGAACCACATTGCTGGCTTGAAAGGACTATTTACTTCCTCTTACACGTTACCAAGAACCAGAATGTAAGAGGTAGTTTAATTATAGTCATCCTTTATTGGGCTCACACTATTTATCATTGTGCTGAAGCACCTCGGATGTATTGTTTTATTTAATCCTTAGGGCCATTCAAGAAGGTAATTATGTTCATTTCTATTTCAAAGAAGAGGAAACTGGGATTCAGCAACTTGCTCAAGGCCACATGTCACTGAAAGAGCTGGGATTTTGATGACAACACCACACTGAAAGATTTATTGACTGTCTACTGAGTGCCAGGCTCTGGGGTAGGCACTGAGAATAAGCATGCAGAAGCATGTTTTCTGCCCTGGAACAGCTCCTACACAGTCTAGTCTAGGAGCGTAAAAGCAATTACATACAGTATGATGTTTTTTCACAGTTATGTGATCACAGTTCGTAAAAACGCACCCAGCAGCTAACTCTGCCTGGGGATAAGGGTTGGGATGGTAGAGAGGATTGCCAGGGATGACTAATACAAGAGTTGATATATAAACTGGTTCTTAAATGACTAGTAGAATTTCCCAGAAAGGTTTGAGACAGCGTCATGTAGAAAGTCATGAAGGTTTTTAAAAATCCCAGAATATCTGGGGAAATCATAAGCAATTGGGAGGAGGTGCAGAGAAGTAGGTCCCCAGATAAAACTCCTGCATAAGGGGCCGGCCTGGTGGCGCAGTGGTTAAGTGGGCATGTTCTGCTTCCGCGGCCTGGGGTTCTCCGGTTCGGATCCTGGGTGCAGACATGGCACCGCTTGGCAAGCCATGCTGTGGTAGGCGTCCCACATAGAAAGTAGAGGAAGATGGGCATGGATGTTAGCTCAGGGCCAGTCTTCCTCAGCAAAAAGAGGAGGATTGGTAACAGATGTTAGCTCAGGGCTAATCTTCCTCAAAACAAAAAAAACTCCTGCATAAGTTTTGCACCCAGCCGGTGAGGAGGAGGCGGCTCCTGGGCAGAGGCCGGCCAAGGCGGTCCTGGAAGACAGCTGAGGGCCACTCGGTCAGGGAATCCTCGGGTCCCGGTACTGGAGAGTGGTCTAGTAGAGGGCTTGGCTCTGGGAACTCCTCGTTAGGTGGGGAAGGGTGCGTCTGGAATAGCGCAGGAGTGGGTAAGGTAGGGGGATGGGGGCCATGTCCCCTAAAACATAGCTGCAGAGGAAGAGTTTCAGTTGCTGGGAGTCTAAGGATGGTACTATTCAAAGTCATGCTGGGGAGTTTGTGTTAGGTTGAATCATATAAAATTGCTACTTAGTAGATCACAAATGATTAGATATGGGCCATTTCATAATATTCATTCTAATACCCTTTTGAAAGATATTATAAGGAAAATGGGTAATGAGAACAGATGGTCAAAGATGGATGGATGCCTAGAGAACAACTGAGGAAAAGGGCCCACAACACAGACTACGAAAGTAAGAGGAATGTGAACCTATCATGTGGCAAGTGCTTTTCATGTCACCCTCAGAGCAGCTCTTCGAGGGAGGTTTAGTTAACACTATTTTACAGATGAAGAAAATGAGACTCAGAGAAGGTGACTTGCCCAAAGCCATGGAGCTTCGAGTGGCAGGAGTGAGATTTGAACCCAAGCCCCTCCGGCAGGGCTGGCTTCTTGGGTCTGCCACCTGCACAGGGACCCTGGACTTGTTTAATGCTCTACTGTTGCTGCCTTGAGATTCTTAATAATTGTATGACAAGGGCTCCACATGTTCATTTTGTGCTGGGCTCTGCAAATTATGTAGCTGGACCTGCTTTTAGCTCTAAAGCCCATGCTGTCTCGCATGATACAAACTACCTTCTCACCAGTCACAAAAAGGTACTGTTTTTTTCCTCTGTGCTTCACAGTACTTTGTATTGCACTCTCTCAGTGCTTATCTTCTATTTAATCTGTGACCCAGAGCCAGGTTAGGGGATGAGCAACTAGTTTAGTTACTATGGTATGCTGATCTAGAAAGTGACGCTTCTCACTGGAACAAATTGAGAAAATGTAAATTGGCCACCTCCAAACTACTCCCCTTGGGGGGAAATTTAAAAAGCAAACCACAAAACTCCTTTCTAAAGCAGACTTATATCCCTAGTGAATTTTTCTGCAACATCCACAAGCAGTAACCCTAAAATGAAAGCAGAACAGAGATTCTAAAACCAAATAACTTGTGAGCAGTGCTGGGTAGCTGTTAAGTGTCATCTTTTGTGTTACCTATATTGTAAGCCCTTCAGTGTGCCTCTAAAGAACTTGTCTGGTTCAGAAATATCATGAAAGAGCTAGGAAAGGAAGGAGAGCTACAGGAAAAGTGAACTGACTGGCTAATGTTTTCACAACACTGACTTTGCTTCAATTCATGAAAATTAGTCAAGTTAATTTGTTTCTAGTAGACAAAGTATTAGTAGAAAATCTATTTCTCCCCAACTCCACCATATTAAAGTAAAACAATTATTTAAAGAACATTGATTGAAGGAGTACCCGCCCAGGTGCTTGCTGCTCTAGCCAGCCCTCTTTCACCCAGATACCTGTGGGGTGGCTCTGGCTCCGTCAGGGCAGGAATGACTCTCTGCTCCCCACTATGGCAAGACCAAGAGAGCTGGGCAAACATTTGAGATACTGTCTCTTGGCACATGAATAAAGGAAAGAGGAGGATCACAACCCTAACTGCTCTCCCAAAAGCTGACCCTGCCCCTCCAGATGACTTGTCTTCCCCTGTCATTGGCCAAAATTGGGCCATATGCAAATACCTCAACCAAGCGTCTTCATGGGGAGCGTTGCTACCATGACTGACTTAGATCACTCAGGATCTGCCCCTGGATGGAACTGAGGCCAGTCTATGCCATATAGCAGAAAGGGCTACCTGACAAAGGCAGGGCTCTATCAGCAAGAATGAAGGGAAGTGGATGTTAGATGAGCCCCCAGCAGTGTCTGCTGTACCGCATACTTAGATTGCAAGCTTTTATCAGGCAAAGAATCTTTTTTTTTTTTATCTTGACCTCTTTAAAACCTTGTTGGAATTTTGGAAGGTGGCCAAGAATGGGCTTTTCTAATCTTTTGTCCATCTCCCCAAGGACAAACGATATTATTTTCCAAACACTAAAAACATCTTATTAAATCTAAGGGCCTAGGGCTGTACAGATGAGTCTCCCTACTTGATGTTATTCTTCCAAAACCTTCTGTTTATCCCACTTGGAAAAAACTAATCTAAGAAAAAATTTTCTCTTGGACAGATCTCCCTAGTCACTCACCACACATTCAATTGACTACAGCATCCCCTTCTCCAGTCCCTCACTCCCCAGTTCCACAAAGAGACTGTCTTAGCTATTTGCCAGACTGTCTCTATTTAATGCTTTAATCCACTCTTTTCTGTATGAGTCTAAAATTATCTTCCCTTTCATCTTTAAGATTATTTACTACAGCATTGTTTGTGATAGCAAAAGATTGGAAATGGTCTACATACCATCAATAAGGAACTGGTTAAAAAACTGTAGGCCCTTCATACTTTGGAATACATTGCAAATGTAAAAAAAAATAAAAAGAAAGAAAGACAAAGGAAGCTCTTTATGTACCAATATAGAAATATCTCCAGGACATATATAGGAAAAAAAACCCAGGATGCATAATAATATCTGTAGTATACTATCTTTTGTGTAAAGGGAAGAGGAAGAGAAGGGAATAAGAATGCATACATATTTACTTCCATCTGCATAAATATTAGGAAAAATAAATACTAATAAAAGTGGTTGTTAGTAGTGTAAGGGGTGTGAGGACTGGGGTGGTTAGGGATAAGAAGGGGAAGGAAACTTCTCAATAGATACCATTTTATATCATTTGACTTTTGAACTGTGTGATTATATTACCTATTCAAAAAGAGAATAAAATTAAAAATAAAAATAAAAGAATCTTCCACATAACTGCTTAACTTCTGAGCAAGCTCTATTTCTGTGTAGATGACTCAAAAAGCCTACAGATTTTTCTTTTTCCAAGAAATGAGTAGACAAGATAAATTTTATATAAAGCCAAATATGGCCTGACAGATCTGGGTCAAGCCATTCAGCTGGAAGCTGCTGCTTTCACAAATGTGCAACAACATACGGATAATAACAATATCTTTTTCTGCCCTAAGGAGTGCCTTTTAGTGATTGCTATTTCTCTCCTAAATTCAAAGATTTGAATATATTAACTTTTCTCATGGATTTTCGCATGTCTGTGTGAGACCTAATTTTACATGTTAGAAAGCTTATTTTCTCATATATTCAAGTTTCTAGGCTTTGGATGTTGGTTTTTGGTTTTGCCCTAACAGACTAACAAAAGATGGTAGAGATAGGGCAGACCAAGACACTCTTTCAACTTTAATTAAATTAAAATAAAATTAATTTCTTAAAAATTAAAATCTTTCCATTTTAATTAATAACTCATTCATTTAACATATTTCATTAATTTAACAAATATTTATCGAGAGCCTATTATTGTCAGGCACTGTGCTAAGTGCTGGGACACAACATGAGTAAGACAGAGACCTTAGCCTCACTGAATTTGCATCCTAGTGGGTGAGAAAAGTGCCGAAGGATAGGATGACATGGAAGTGCATAGCACGGTTTCCCAGCATAATGTAGGAGCGGTTAGGGAAAGCTCTTCCTAGAAGTGGGATTTTAACTAATGTATTAGAATTGTCCAAGAGAAGAGATGAGGAAAATATGAGAGGACCGTAGTCAAAAGCCTTCACAGCATCTCCTGTTCCTGGTAAGAAAACTGTCTTTCCCAAAAGCCACACTATCCAGGACTGCAGAATAAGCAGTCACAGTAGATTCTAAAAAGAGACTCTGGCCAGATTAATCCCATTATGCTCACATCCGTATTTACCTCAGTCCCTCTCAGAAGTCTGAGCCTTCATAATCTGGCTCAATCCTCCCCCACCCCTGATTCAAAGCCTTTCACTAGGCCCTTTGGAAACCCAGATCTGTGATCAACAAAATAGCCAAGGCATTAGCTCAGTGAGTGAAGGGGTGCACTGGCATCAGACTGCCTGGATTCAAATCCTGTCACTTACTAGGTGACCTTAAATAAGGCCTTGCTGGGTGAAGAGGAAATCAGAGAGCTAAAACTTCAAGTGAGTGAGAGAGATAACCAGGACATGGCATGAATTTCACATTGGTACAACCATACAGAGAAAACAATTGTCAAAATGACTCTAGAAAACAGCATTTTTAATGAATAGCCTTAAGGGGATATATTTCAAGGAGAAATAGAACCACAAAGAAATCTTAGTAAAAAAAAAAAACCTTAATAAATTTTATTTATTAGTTTTATGGTTAGTTGTAATATTGGCATTATTTTAAAACTGCTGGGGCTGGCCCGGTGGCAGAGTGGTTAAGTTCGTGTGCTCCGCTTTGGCGGCCTTAGGGTTTTGCTGGTTTGGATCCTGGGCATGGACATGGCGTCGCTCATCAAGCCATGCTGAGGTGGTATCCCGCATGCCACAACTTGAAGGACCCACAAGTGAAAATACACAGCTACGTACCAGGGGGCTTTGGGGAGAAAAAGGAAAAATAAAATCTTTTAAAAAAACCCTATTATATTACATTTGAAAACTATATCATATATATATATATATAAGAGACAGAGAAAGAGAGAGAGGCTAATGCAAAAAATGATTATGTTAATGTGACCATGGACAAAATTTTCAGTGTTTAAGATATTAAAAAGTAAAGTAAAAATCATTTGATGTGAAGTTTGAATTGAAAATAGTGTAAATCCATGACAGTTTTTCTTTAAAGAAATCCATATTTCCTAGCTCACAAGTAATGACAATTTGGTAACAGTGAGCATCACGAAGGCCTAGTTTATGGCCTCTAAAAACTATTTTTCAGTAAAATAAATAAGGGCTCCTTGGAGGAATGGCTGATTCCAGACCTGGTGTAGAAAATGTACAAGATTAACCTGATATAGCTAGTTGTGTCAGAAAGCAAATAAACTACCAAAGACTAATGGGATTTTATCAAAAAGACAAGAGAGCCAGATTGGAGGGGCTTCCAGTGACCAAAGATGAGTAATTTGAGTATCAAAAATAACTGCAATTGAGTGAAACACACTGAATGTTTTAAAATATATGAGTTCATTATGATACACCGAAAAAGAGAAAGCCAAACAATAACGAAAACAAAAACAACACAAAACTCCTTGGTCACTGATTTCTTAGTCTGAAAAGTCTATTAAAAGGAATTGATTGAGGATTTATCCTACTTTTCCTGCTCCCTAAACTTTAGGGTAACAAAATGGCCCATATATGATGAGATAAACTTGTTTTCCACAGAAGAATTTTAGATAATAAAAGTAAAGGAATAAGGATTTTAAAAATGGTCATTTTGTAACTCCTAGTGAAATAGTGTATTCAGGCATGGATCATCATTAGATGAAACCATTAGGAGAAAGGATAATGGAGAATTTTACAATGGAGGAATGAGACTGTCACCGTTTGAAAACATCGATCAATCCTAGCATTACTAAAAACAGGAAAGCTAGACATTACGTGCCTCCTGCTGTGATGCAACATGAAGAACAGCACCTCCTTGGAAGTATTCTGGCCAAAAACTGAAGTTTAAGCTAGCTAAATCCTAAGAACTTACTTCCCACTTATGGGAAATATAGGGCTAATGGGAAAAGTAATATGGCACCACAAGGAAGCAAACAGACAAATCTAGAATATGGGACATTCAACGTGACAACTGACCTGGATTCTTCAGAAAATCAAATGCCTTAGGGGAAAAGGGGCAGAGAGATGCTAAGCTAGATTAAAAGAGATTTAAGAGACATCACAACCAAATGGAATGGATAGAACTTTTTGGTTCCTGATTCAGTCAAGCCATCCGTAGATAGAAATCTTTGAGACAACTGAATATTGACTGGGTTTAAATGATACCAAGAAATTCATGATGATGTTACTAGTTGCAATCATGACATTGTGGTTATAGGAAAAAATGACCTTGCAGTTAAAAATGTATACTGATATCTGTAGGATAAAGTGACACGATGGCTAAGATTTTTACTTTAAAATATTTCAGCAAGGAAAGGTAGGAGGATGAAGCAAATGTGGCAAAATCTTGATAATTCTTAAATCTGGATGAGGACTATAGAGGGATTCAGTATACTCTTTTCTCTACTTCTGCGTATGATTGCAAATTTTCAATATTTAAAAATTTAAAAGGGCTGAGGTTTCTGAAGGAGGGAGGAAGAGAAATGATTTGGAATTGGCAATGGGAAGTAAGAGCAGCTCAGCCAAGATCTGGCTCTGGGTTGCCTGGGGTGAGAGATGAGACAACTTCCACTTGAGGAGTTCTTCCTATTAGAACATGAAAAGCTCTGCTCCCACCCTTCCAGATCTCTAACATCCAAACTTCTTCTACATCTGCTGTCCCTTCTTCCACCAAAGCAGCAATTCTCAACTTCAGAAGCAGAAACTGTGAGGCTTGATATTTGGAAGGCATATCAGTAATTTGTTATTATTTTAGTTGATTACAAATGATGGTCATTTTAAAATAAATCACATTCCAGATTAGTCCACAATAGTACAACTCTCCTTCATTTGCATTCAGAAATACTTTCTTGAAAGGAGGATAAAGGAACAGAAATACACTACTGGGAATTGCACATAATCCATGCCAATATATAGTGCTTGTAAACATAATCCTACAGTACCCTAGATACTGTCAATCCCTTGAGTCTTCAGTTTTCATCCAGTCTTAAGATCCCCTCATGATCTTACCTCTTACCCTTTACAGATTATAGTTCATGAATGAACAGGGAAACTACATCAAAATGAGCACTCTGGTCTCTGTAGCACTCTTATCATTCTGCTGTATCCACTCAGCAAAACTCCAGCCCTGATTCAGCTGCATTCCCTACCATCTCTGCTCAAATTCTCTGCTGTAGAAAATCCAATAGATGTATGTAGTGGTGCGAAGTACCATAAAGTCACGGTCTTTGTGGAGGATTCGATAGATTAGTAGTGATCATCTGTTTCAATCCCTCTTTTAATGTGCTTTCTTGTATTGCAGAAATGGAAGAACCTAAAGCAATAGAAACACAAAAGCAAACTATATTTGCCAGATTCCTCTGCAGTTATATTTGGAAGATGGACAATGAGGCAGGGGCCCTTTCCCCCTGCTTTAACTGTTGTTGCTGCCAAGTACATTCTTGGAGACATTGGGCTTTTCTGAAACAGCATCCTAATATTCATTGACCAGTTTTATGGGATATGGTAGCCAGACCCCAAGATAACACCTAATGATTCTTTTCTCTTAGTATTCATATCCTTGTGTAGTCCTCTTCCACAGTGAGTAAGCTCTGACTCGTGTGACCAATAAAATACTGCAGAAGTGATCATGTGTGACTTCTAGGTTAGATTATAACAGACATTGCTGCTGCTTCCTTGGTCTCTTGGATCATTCACTCTGGGGGAAGCCAGTTACTATGTAGTGTAGACACTCATACAGCCATGGAGAGGCCCACACCGAGGGGGAACAGAAGCTTTACCCAGGACTAACCTGTCAGCCACCTTGGAAGTGGATTCCCTAGCCCCAGTCAAGCCTCCAGATAATGGCAGCCCCAGCCAAAATCTGACTTAATTCCATGAGAATTCCAGAGCCCAATTGTGTAGCTAAGGCGCTTAAAATTTCTGACCAACAGAAACTTTAAACAGATAATAAATTTTTATTGTTTTTTTTTTTAAGATATTTATTGTTGTTTCAAGATTTTGGGTAACTTGTTAGGCAGCAATAGATAATTAATACAAGGGGTTGAGAGTTTGGGCAGCAGCAGTGCTCTTGAAGCCAACAATCCAGCTATTTTACCACTTTCCCAATTGGGGCAAAGATAGCAGCTCCCTCTTGGGCCTCTTTGGCCAAATTGTGCTGAGAAGCATTCTTGATCACCTAGCCTAACGTCCACATCTCCAGTTCTTCCAATGACTTTATAAGCATGCATTCTCTGTCTTACATCTTTTTCTGCCTTTAAGTAGCTGAACTGGTCTCTGTTCCCTGCAATTAAGCTTAACCTAATAAAAATACCCATATCAAATCAACAGCTAGATGCTAGAGGCATTCCTGTTAAAGTCAGGAATAAGACAAGTTGGCAATCAAGACTATTATTTGACATCAATCTGGAAGTGCTATTTCCTTTTTTTTTTTAAGGCTTGGAACCTGAGCTAACAACTGTTGCCCATCTTCCTTTTTTTTTCCTCCTTTTTCTCCGCAAATCCCCCCAGTACATAGTTGTATATCTTAGTTGTGGGTCCTTCTAGTTGTGGCATGTGGGATGCTGCCTCAGTGTGGCCTGACAAATGGTGCCATGTCAGCGCCCAGGATCCAAACCTGCGAAACTCTGGGCTGCTGAAGTGGAGTGTGCGAACTTAACCACTCAGCCATGGGGCCAGCCCCCGTGGAAGTGCTATTTCATTATTAGTCAAGATAACGAAATAAGAATCGCAGAGGAGGCAAAATTGTCATTATATATTATAATGTGATCTAATTGTCCAGTAGGAAAATTTGAATGAATCAGCTGAAAATAAAAACTATTACGGAAGTTCAGTGGGGTATTCAGTTAAAAATTAGCAAAAAAGATCAATAGTTTTTCTGTGTAGCAACAAAAATCACTTAGAAAATACAGACAATAAGTAATGTAGTCCAATAACAAAAAATGCATAAGATAACTGGGAAAAATAAATGAATAAGTTTAATGCAATTTCCATAAAAATTCCAGCTTTTATATAAACTTGGAAAATTTTATAAAGTTATATGGAAGAATAAATATTTAAATATAGATAGAAAATTCTGATAAAGCAAAACTAACAAAGAAAAATTTGTCCTATGAGATATTAAAATTTATTATAAAGTTGCAATAAAAATGGAGTGATTTTGCTTCCAAAGTGGTTAGAGTGATCAATGAAGTAGAAGAAAGAGACCAGAAATGGATCCAACTAAACGTAAGAATCTTATATATGGCATACATGTTGGGAAATCACTGGGGCAAGTATGGGTTGTTCAATAAATTGCATTGTGGCAGATAACTTTTTGAAACTTATATTCCTATGTCCCAGTTTATACCAGAATAAATTCCATCTGGATCTAAATGAAATAATCACTTGTAGTTAAAAACTCAGTAAAACATAAATAGAAATAATTAAAGAAGTTCTAAAACATATAGGTAAACATTAGTATTATTTAGGCCAATAAAGTCTAGGCTTAACATCAAAGCCAGAAACCATGAAGAAAATATTGAAAGACTGACTATTTAAAAACTATAGCAAAAGAAGCAATTTTAGTCCTTCTCTCTCCCAACAAATGATTGAGGGCAAAAAATTGGAACATATATAAGAGATAAGGGTATGTTTTCCTTATAATGCAAAGAGTTCATATAAATCAAGAAGGAAAAAGACAAAGTTTCCTTGACAAACATTTTCTTCCACGTCAGAGAAAAATAGGCTCAAGAGGTGAAAAAGCTGTTCACATTAGAAGACAAAAGTGGTCATGTGAAAAACATTCAACGTTCTAATAATCAATGCAAATTTCACAAAAAGATGCCACTTTTATATTTGGATTGACACATTTTAAGAAGAACAGATACACTGTAATTGAGTGTGTAGGAACTAAATACTGTCATACACCATTAGTGAGAGATACTTTTCCATAGGTAATAAGGATCTATGTATAAAAACTGTACCAGAAATTCTACTTCGAAGAATTTATCCTAAGGAAGTTACAGGATAAGTGAACAAAGATGTTTGTACAACATTATCATGTGGATTATAATAGTGAAAAATTCAGTACAACCTAAGTGTTATCAATGAGGAACTGGTTGAATAAAAGTTGGAAAGTTCATGAAATGGAATTCTAGACAGTCACCAAATATAAGCATGTGGGTCTATATTTAGTTGCATGAAAGATGCACACAATATATTCATATCAAAACAGTAGAGTTCAAAGAAATAAAATAAAACAATGTGTGTCTGTACATAGAAAAACTCTTTATATAACAAAACTTTTATTAAAGTTACTTTTGGGTGGTTAGATTGTGGGTAATATCCTTCTACATTTTATCCATTTCTGCGCTACCTGAATCTTTTGCAATGATCTTTATAACTAGAAAAAGAAAAAACAGCTGTGAAGGAGAGAGTGAGAAGAATGAGGAGAAGAAAAGGGAGGAAGGGTAAAGGAGAGGGGAGCTATTTTGGGGGAGGTTTACCCTTGCTTCACTTGCTTTTTTGTTTTCTGAAGCTACATGGTAAAAACTTCCTTCTCTTTCAGTTTTCTACTTTTCTCTTAATCCAAATGCAGAGGCTCTTAAGCCATGTATATTCAAACCCAAATCTTCTAACTTAGGAAAAAAATCTAATAAATCAATCCATGATCTTGAAATTTGCCTAAGGAGAGAATGCAGATGGATGGGATTACTAGCCACACAAACACCTGCAACTCAAGGCAGGCCAGACTGATCACCTTAAACTGTGCACTGTTCTTTCTTAGCAAGACCTTTCCTAATGGGAAGGTTAAGAAAGACATGGAGGTCATTTATTTATTTTTCTAGCTACCATAGGTCATACTTTTGCCCCTTGAAGAATTGTTTTCATTTAGTTGAGCTTTAGCGTTATGCCTTCAGCCAAAACTGGAGACTTTCTTCATTTATTCATTCAACAAATATTTATTGAAGCTTAAGCTGTGCTTACATACTGTTCTCGATATTCGGGACC
The DNA here is from genome assembly GCF_041296265.1 of Equus caballus. Lineage (NCBI taxonomy): Eukaryota > Metazoa > Chordata > Mammalia > Perissodactyla > Equidae > Equus > Equus caballus. Next base: position 62,387,003 of record NC_091690.1, read on the forward strand.
TAACAATGTCCAGCTTTCCGGGAACTTGTTTTCTAAAGAAACAGTCATATAAAAATAGCTATTGTTGAAGCTATCTGCTACTTTATCAGTATCCCATAGAGAAGTTGTTTTAAGATAAGAACTGGAAAAGTAGTTGAGGAATTCATATATACTTTACTCATGAGCAAACAAAGGAAAGTTTGTTTCTCTGTTTGTTTGGGCTGCCGGGAAGCTTAGTCTATTGTTAGATCAGTTTGAGTAACTACGTAAGATTTTATGTCTATCCTATTCCGTTACTAACCTTTCCCCCTATTGGAATTCCTTATCTTCCTATTTTATCTATATTTTCACTGGCATTGCCTTTTTAAAAATTTGAATTGTTTCGTTTCACTGTAATCTAACGTTTTTGTGAACTGCTTCAAATTTCAAATAGTTTGTGGGATTAGAGGACCAAGATAAGCAACACCATGAGGAAACAGACAAATCCAGAATGTAGTGCATTTTTCAACACGACTGACCCTGTCTCTTCAAAAAACCAATATTAAGAAAAACTAAAAAGTGAAAGGGGCTATTCTAGTTTGAGAAATGGGGAAAAAAAATCCACAAAAACATAATAACCAAATGCAGTAAGTGACCCTTGGTTGGATCCTGGCTCAAAAGAAAATATCCCCTATAAATGATTATTTTGAGGAAAGCTGAGAAAATTTGAATATAGTGTGTGTAAAAGATAATATTAGCAAATGATTGTTAATTTTCTCAAGGTCTGATAATAGTACTGTGATTATGAAAGAGAATGTGCTTTGTTTTAGAGATGCATACTGAAGTATGTTGGGGTGGTGTGTTTTGTCTGTAACTTTTATAAACATTTATACACAGGTAAAGCACATATGGCAAAATGTTAATTGTTGAACTCTTGAGCCTGGGCATTGGGTAGTATTGTTGAATTAGAGTGGATACTGCACTATTCTTTCACATATTCTGTATATTTGGAAATTTTTATAATGACAACTTGGAAAAATTTATGTATGAACGAGTTATTTACTTCTTTTTTCTTTTAGAACTCTGTGTTTGAGTGAAAAGATGTTGTATTAGAACGGAAGGGAAAAGGAGCAATTTTAAGCGGGATCTGATCACCAGTCTTTTTCTTTCTTGATTTATATGAACTCTTTGCATTATAAGGAAAACCTATCTTTGTCTCATATTTTTTCCAGTTCTTTTTTCCCGTTGATCATTTACCGAGAGAGGAAAGGAGTGCAATTGCTTCTTTTTCTATAATTTTTAAACAGTCAATCTTTCAAAATTTTCTTCATGGTTTCTGGCTTTGATGAGAAACCCAGGCTAACTTTAAGATTATTCATAAGTTTGGTATCTAAATGATCAATACTGAGTGAGACTGGTTATACTAGAAGTGGAAGCCAGAATACAGAGAACTGAGAAGAGAAACAGAGTAGACCCCTTTTTCATTAAATCTAGTGTTTGTTGTTATTTTTGCCGCTGTTACTACGACACCATTGGAAAGCTGGAATTACTCCCGCCTCAGCGCTCTCTGAACTCTCGCGATACCAGAGTCCGGTGGAGCGCGAAACGCCGTGGGCGGGGCTGGGGAGAGATCGGCTGACTTCCGGCCAGGCCGTTGTCTGGGTGGCGCGGTCGAGTCATCCCTGGGCTTCGCCGCTCGGATCTCCCATCCCTCCCCCCGCCCCGGCGCGGGGGGTCGACCAGCCGAGTGGGGCGGGAGGCGACCCGGACCCTCCTCTCCGTTTCGTTCTGGCCAGCTCCCTGGCTACCCGCGCTGGGGCCTGGGGTCCTTGGGGCCCGCGAGGCCCGGTCTGAGGGGCCGGGGCCTACGTGGGCCCGCAGCTGGGCCCCATGAGGCATAGCCTGACCAAACTGCTGGCGGCCTCCGGCGGCGATTCCCTAACCCGCAGCGAGAGCCCGGCGCCGGCCGCGACCTGCTCCCTGCCCGCGGACTCGACCCGGGCGGCGGCGGCGGCGGCGGCGGAGGAAGAGACGGCGGCGGCCGGATCTCCCGGCCGCAGGCAGCCCCGCGGCGACGAGGCCGAGTTGGAGGCCGGGAGGGGGGGCCGCGGCGGTGCGGCCGTGCGCGCGCCCTCGCCCGAAGAGATGGAGGAGGAGGCGGTCGCCAGCGTCCCCGGGGAGGAGACGGAGGATATGGACTTTCTGTCCGGGCTGGAACTGGCGGATCTCCTGGACCCCCGGCAACCGGACTGGCACCTGGAGCCCGGGCTCAGCTCGCCCGGGCCTCTCTCCTCGTCGGGCGGAGGCTCAGATAGCGGCGGCCTGTGGAGAGGGGACGACGACGACGAGGCCGCGGCTGCCGAGATGCAGCGCTTTTCTGACCTGCTGCAGAGGCTGTTAAACGGGATCGGAGGCTGCAGCAGCGGCAGTGACAGTGGCAGCGGCGAAAAGAGGCGGAGAAAGTCCCCAGGAGGAGGCGGCGGCAGCAGCGGCAACGACAGCAACCAGGCGGCGACAAAGAGTCCCCGGAAGGCGGCAGCGGCTGCTGCCCGTCTGAATCGGCTGAAGAAGAAGGAGTACGTGATGGGGCTGGAGAGTCGAGTGCGGGGTCTGGCAGCCGAGAACCAGGAGCTGCGGGCCGAGAATCGGGAGCTGGGCAAGCGCGTGCAGGCACTGCAGGAGGAGAGTCGCTACCTACGGGCCGTCTTAGCCAACGAGACCGGACTGGCTCGCTTGCTGAGCCGGCTGAGCGGCGTGGGACTGCGGCTGACCACCTCGCTCTTCAGAGACTCGCCCGCCGGTGATCATGACTACGCTCTGCCGGTGGGAAAGCAGCAGCAGGACCTGCTGGAAGAGGACGACTCGGCGGGAGGAGTGTGTCTTCATGTGGACAAGGATAAGGTGTCGGTGGAGTTCTGCTCGGCGTGCGCCCGGAAGGCGTCGTCTTCTCTTAAAATGTAGGGTCAAGTAATCTGCTCTTTATCCGCGTTTACCCCTTTCAACTCCCTTACACCATGTAAAACACTTTAGTGGGACATCTTCACTGGACACATTTCAGAGGAGGAAAAAAAAAAGTAATATTGAATCTTTAAGTGTTTAGCTAAAAGCATGAATGTGACACTGTAACCAACTCCTAATGATAACATGTGACTATTAAATCTCTCTGACAGTTTCTTTTTTAGGTGATTTCCTTCCTGCCAGGCTCCGTTGTAGGGGTTACAGAACAGTCGTTCCCGCCTCACAACCTGGTAAGGATCCATCTCTTCACGTAACGCTCATGCTCTGCTGCTTAGTCTACTTTAATGGGCAACATCTCAAGTTGTGTGTGTGTGTGATTTTTTTTTTTTTTTCTTTCTTGGAAGGTGGGAGGGAAATCTAATTTGGGCCCTGTCCACCCTGGAAACAGACTTGTGCTGGTCAATAATGTCTTTAAGATGCTTCTTCTGGTTGAAATAGCTGTTAATGTGTCCCCTTGTTCAGACTTGCGTGTACCTAGCTCTTCTGTCCCCAGTGTGGACATGGCCTTGGATGACATCGGTTCCAACTGTACACTGAAAGCTGCTAATAGAGATACAGTTTGGAGACAGTGAAACAGGTGAAGTTGAATGGAAGTTCCGAGTTGTACAAGGTGCAAATTGGAATTCCAATTTTAGAGCAACTTTTCAGAGGTTGACAATAAGTATTGGGGGCATGCACAAATGTGATAGCTATTTTGCTTGGAGATGACAGAAATCTCTTAAATATTCAAGAATGCCTTTTAGTTTTCCGTAGAAAATCTAGAAATACAGTCTATTCAGATTAACAGATTTTAACCTCTCACCAATAGAGAAGTTGGAAATTAATATGCATATCAGACTTCTGTGTTAGTTAATTGAAGGAGGAATAAGAATGGTTGATGAAATGTTTCTTTGAGGACCAGCACAGTGGTAACCCTATCACTGAGTATGAATAAATTGTTGAACACCTTTATTTTTGTTGTATTAAAATTTTAGGTTAAATTTTTGTATGATTAGATATTGAAGGTTGTGAAATGTGAATGAAAACGTGTAAAGTGAGGCTTCACAAAGAATCTTATTCTCCATATTTAAACGTATTTGTCCTATTTAAAAATAGTTTTTAAAATTGAGTGGTTCTGGCTACTTAATGACACGATGGACACTTTTTCCAAAGGTGGGACATATTTTTCCCCTGAAGTACTCTATTATCTATTGTCCAGTTGTATAAATTGAGTTACGGTGTCCTTCAGTGTAAGAGGCATTAAGAAATTCTTTGTGAAACATCACTGTTTGATAAAGTATATACGTATTTAGCATCCTTGTTTTTCTTTGTGCTAAAGTGGATACAGCTGTTGGGGCAGAAGAGACGGGACCAGCTGCTGGCCACATTTCCTGCTTTATTTTAAAAGGTAGTATAAGAAATGAGGAAAAAGAGGTAATATCAGGGCTTCTGCTGTCTTTTATTTTAAAATGTTCATAATAAGTATTTTCCAGCAGTCCAAAGATGTAAGTTATCTTACACATAAAATGTTTTATTTTGTTGTTATTTGGTTATGAAAATGGAATCCTTGTTCTTGCACAACTGTAAATGTTTTGTTGCTAGATAATACGATTTGAGACAGAACTTGGTCTCTGGTTTCCAGTGCATCACAGCATATTTTGTAAAATCATCTGCACTTGAGCATGAATGGGTAGTAGCCAAACTCACAACCTGGAGTGATGAACCTGCTTATACCTAAGTGCAGGAGCAAGCCCCTCACAATGCAGCTGCATGGATTTTTAGTGCCTACTGAATTATATATATATATATATATAAAAACCAAAAGTAGTTGGAAAAATTATTTGAAATGACTAATTTGTGCTATCTTTATGGAATATGTTAAATGTAGCTTTTTGAAACAGAAGCCTTGAATTGAAATTTAATTAATACTTGAACATTTTGTATATATTTCTTTGTATATAATTTTGTGCAGTACCAATGACAAAAATACGGTGTCATAATAAAACCAGGTTTGTTGATCTTTCAGTTATGGGCTCAAAGAATTTATTCATCTCTAACATGACATTGGAAAATAATGGATGAAAATAGGAAAAATGATTGTTGTTAATGCTGACTGTGGGTCTTAAAAGGTTCTGGAAGCAGTAAGTGCGTTTTTCTAAAGATTATACCATTCCCTTGGAATATTTTCTTCCTAATGTCAGAGCTTTTCCTGCATTATTTGAAGTTTGGGGCTGGGGAGAAACAGTAGTCAAAGCTTTCTGAGTTGGGATGCTTTGACATTCTAAGTGTAGATTTTTAGAATGTCATTTTATAAATGGCAGTTTTTGGAAATACTTGATTAAGAACTTTTGAAAATGGAGATTAGTATCACCTATTTTTAAAGCTGCTTTGTTAGGTTCCTTATGTTTTAACTGTCTTAGTTTCCATTTCATTCTCTTTTTTTTCTAATTTTGGTAACTTAGTGATTTTGTCATTTTTTACATCAACTTCATGGTCTTGTTTTTACATGGTATTGCATGTATTTAGGACCTATCTAACAGGGGCTTTAAATAAATTTGGTCATATTTATGTGTAAGCACATTTTACTGTAAATGTTTGAGTTTCTGAATTTACAACAGATCTGTTTATTTCAGTATGTGGTAAACAATATCTTAAAAGTGTCCTATTCACTACTTGTTAATTAAAAAAGTTATGATTAATATGAAACTGTTGTCTTACTATTTTTAGAAAACTGTGTTTTGAATGAATAGTAGTTGGATAAAGGAGATTTCTGAAATATAGACTGCTTTGAAATTTTCAGGTTTGGCTCTATTTACTGTAATGGATAAAAAAATTTAGTATTTGGGGAACTTTTTTTTTTTCCTAATTGTGTCTCTATTGGCAAAATGATAGAGAACTAGACTAAAGATGTAGCTTTTTAATATTTGTCTTCTGATGGTGACAGGAATTCATACATTAATTGAACTAACACATCATAATGACCTACTGTTTCTATCATTGACTTACTGTTTCTGCACTTCCTTGACCAGACTTAACTAAAAAGTCCACGTTTGTTAAGATGTAGTCACACCTTTGATATAATCCAACAAAAAGTGTTCAAAATATTTTAAATATTTGTGCATTTTATAATCACTAAATTAATCTCTCTCTCTTCTCTTTAAACAGCTTAGCAGTGTCTACAAAAACGAATCTTTTCCTACAACCTGTTAACTGACTGGACTGATGGTAACAAAGTAATTGTGGGAGCCATGTCGGTCAAAAATTTGGCATCTGCTGAAAAAAATGAATGCCATTTTCAAGTTCCCAAATTACTTCTGTACTGATTTCACTTTCCAGAAATGGAGATATGAAAAGATTCTCTGGAATCCTTGAAAGACTTAATAGAAATACATGAGACTAAGCTAATTTTGGAACAAAATTATTTTTTTGTCTTTCATGGAGTGATTCTCACTTCTTTGCATACCTTTTAAAAATTGTCACCATTGGAGAAGAGAATTATAGTATTTCATCAAGGCATATTAGATTCGTTACATAATCAAGAGCACATTCTATGGAATTACATTTAGTGGAGTAGAATTACATAAACAGGCCATCAGTGATCACAAGGCATATCATGAGTTTGTATTTGTTTCCTGGAACATGAGAGCTAATCTGAAGTACAGACAGACCTTGCTGAGTAGAAAAGTTAATGTAAAGTCCTTAACTATAAAGAGTAGTCTTTAAATAGATGCACTGATTTATATCTGTATATCTTTGAAAAAATTGATTATGATTAAATGTCTGGGTAGTTAATTGCAATTCAGAGTAATACCAGGATGTGTGCATTATGAGGGTTTGGCTTGAGCTTTTCTCTGAGTACTTGACATTTTTTTGAATATTTTGAGGTTTCTAATGAATGGTATACTAGTTTCTACTGTTTTGTATTAAACTTTCTCTAGTGTTATGTAAGGGCTTTAGTATTCTGGATGATGGGAGTGGCTTTTTTTGTGGAATATGGTTGTTTTATTTAATTGAAACATTTTTCCAGTTTATTACAAGTGTGAAAAAAACACTCAAAACTCTGATTGTTTAATTTCATTTTTGTTGGATTATGTTAATACATTCTTTCACCTGGTCTAGACTGAGTCGTATTATCTTACTGACTCTTTTTTGGGAAGTGTGCAGATGATAGAATTGGGGGAGGGTAAGAGATAGGCTCTTATTTCTTTTCTTTCCAGAATGATTCATCATAAATGACTATACAGTTTGGTTATTGTATGATATTATACAAACCTTATTAAATCCTCTTAGTTTCTTGTAATCTAAGTGTATTCAGTGCCTATGATGTCAGGCAGTAAAGAACATTCCTAACGGCTCATACTTAAGTAACTAGTGGATGCTCCTGGAGTACAAACAGTACAGCTAATTGTAATTCCACAATCAAAGATTAGGCATCAACACTAGTGACCATAACTACTGCTTTGTTAAAACACAGAGTGGGTAATTCACTGATAATGAATAATTATCTTTTAAAGTGTGTGATTATCTAGTTTCAGCATTTTGAAGTTATAGTTTAAGGTCTCACTAATTTAGTCAGGTTTTTAAGCAAAATAATCTCATGACTCTTAAAAGTCAAATAGATAGTAAAATATTTTCAGGTGTTTTTCCCAAACTCACTGTCAATACAAAGTTTGGAGACCCTCCCAAATGATTATATTTTTATATTTTACTGTGCTGTTTATTCTTCAGAAACCAGGAACTTACCTTCTAAGCTGGGGATTAAAAAGGAAAAGTCTTCCATTAGAAACTTGGAGAGTGTTTTTTCTGGCCAGCACAGTATTTTTCACATAATACGAGCTTGAATATTTCAGTACTCTTTCCATCAGGCTTTCACTATTGTCTTATAATACCAGACTGGGCTCTGAGCTCTGACCTAGACTGCAAATGGTCATTTACATTCAGTTTTGAAGTGCAGAAAAGTTAAACTGGAGATAATTTAAATTTTATTCATAAGTAAATTATCATTAGGAACATAAATCATGTAATATCAGAGAAAAATTGACTTTTTTTTTTTAAGATACAAGTACAGAAAGTTGCCTGTTAGCTTGCCTTTTTCACTGCTTTGGTTACTGATGATAGTGTTTTTATTCTTAGTTTTTTACCTTTCCCCAGTTTGTACATTCAAGATTTCTTATTTAGAGCTATCTGCCCCACTTTTTTTTTTTTCCCGAGGAAGATTAGCCCTGAGCTAACATCTGCCAATCCTTTTTTCTGAGGAAGACTGGCCCTGAGCTAACATCTGTGCCCATCTTCCTCTACTTTATATGTGGGATGCCTGCCACAGCATGGCTTGCCACGCGGTGCTATGTCCGCACCCGGGATCCGAACCGGTGAAATCCTGGCCACTGAAGTGGAACCTGTGAATTTAACTGCTGTGCCACCAGGCCGGCCCCTGCCCCACTTATTAAAAAGAAGCCAGTTCACAGTGGACTTCAGTAATTGTTGTAATTTTGTTGACCCCAAAGTACTGGCTTTTCACAGATATTTTACTCAATTTTTAGTTAATCTAACTTATAAATCTAGTCACTAATAGTGTTTTAAATATTTGTGTAGTTCTGTTAATATGCAGAGATTTGAGTTTTGTTGGTGGCCTAACTTCCTTCAGCCTTCCGAATTCTCTTATCTTTCCTGTAAACGCAGTGAGGTCAATTTCCTAGACTCCTGGCTTTTAGTGTACTATAGTTTGGGATTTACAAATTATATTACTATCTTAATTTTAGTATAATAGGAACCCTCTCTCTTTTTTCAAAGCCAAATAACTATCCAAAGTAAATTGTAGAAGACAGATTTGAATAGTTTATTTATTGTGACTCAACTATTAAAACCTGATGGAGGCAGTGTTCTTTAGGTCTTAGCTACAAATGACTGTTTCCTTAAACTACTGCAGATCACAGCAGGTTCACATTGTCACTTATCTGCCCCCTGAACAAAAATTTTGATAAAGTAGCTAGCAAAGGATTTAAAATAACATGTTCTTTTGCTTATGTTGCCCATTTCTACTAATTGAAAAGATGATTTAAGAAATACATGGTAGAGGACAGATGTTAGAAAGAAATCCTTTTTGGTTAGAGAAACCCTTGTGAACTCATATCCATTTATAGATGGTGGTATGCTAGGGAGTAAATACTGTGGGATGTTTAAAGATAAGGAAACAATTTATACTAAATTATCAATTTAGTTATAAGTGGGTTTTAATTAGCCAAGTTGGTTGCACCATTCTCTATTTTAAGGAGTCTAATTTAGTAATTTGGGTTTCTTGTTTTTGAAGTCAGGAGTTACTTTTAATTCATTGCTTTTTTCACTGTGATAAGTAGAACTCTGCTTTAAATAAAAGTGACAATGCATATAAAATGTATAATTTTGGGTCAGAGAGCTTTCTCTTGATATTCCAGCTTGTAAAATGAACAGGTAATTTTTTTTCCTTTTAAATTATATTTTTTTTCCTAGTGCAAAAGTAAAGCATATTCATTATGGAAAACTAGGAAAATCCAGAAAGGAATCAAGACAAAAAGAAAAATCACCCATAATTCTGTAACCCAGAGAATATCCACAGTAAAACAAATTTTTTTGGCCTCATAATTGGGATTATTTCTTGTATAAATTTGGTACGGGGAATACATTTTAGGTACCTGTTGAAAGAACGAATAATCTTTGCTTTCTGAAAAACTGAAAATGTATTTTGTTTATTTCACTTGAATTTTAAATCTTTTTGCTGCACTGCTTATTTTCTTTAAAGAGACACTGAGAGCCTCTTTCACTAATGAAGCTGCCTTTTCTAGGTGACAGGCTAAAATTCTCTTTTCATATAATCCTAAATAGCATAAGATTACTTAACAGACATTTCACTGTATTTGGAAGGAATAGTTAAGATGCTTGTGAATATGATCTAGTATGGCACTCTATTTTGTTTGGTATGACTGGCTTGTTTCATAAGAAGGTGTTGGTCTAGATCTCTGCTGTCCAATACTGTAGCCATTAGCCTGTGGCTAAAATTTTAAATTAATTAAAAGTAAAAATCCAGTTGTTCAGTTACACTAGTCACATTTCCGGTGCTCAACAGCCACATACAGCTAGTGGCTAACATATTGTCAGTCAGAGAAAACATTTCCATCATCACAGAAAGTCCTGTTGGACAATGCTGATTTAGATGCTGTCACATAAGAAAATGGTTTAAAGAACTGAGACGAGTGCCTGATATATTAGGTGCTATGTTAGGCACCTTACGTATGTAATACCAACCTTGAGTAAGTTTATTGATGAGGAAACTGAGGGTCAGAGAGGTTAGTTAACTTGCTTAGCATCACACAGCTAAAAAGAGGCTTGAGTCTATGTGATTCCAAAGAACTATCCCACAGTACTAGGTGGAAGCTTCAAAGATAGAATTTGCCTCAATCTTCTAAGAATACAGCTTTCCAAGGATGGAAATAAGGTGATGTTTGAAGTAGGTAACTATTCATTAGAACAGCTTAAGCTGAGCCTGAATAACCATCTGTCAGGAATACTGGAATTGATCCCTCTGTGAGGAAAGTTGTTAAATATGTTCTAGGAGTCTATGGATTCATAATACCTATGCAAACAATGAATTGGGAAAATGAAGTGTTAAGTAACATTTGCTACAGCATATTGATACCTTTTTCTCCCCATTTTCATCCTTGCTTGGATTCTTTGAGGTCTTCAGTGAAAACTGCTGTATGGTTATTTTTTCCTGTGTTAAAGACAAACTCTGCCCAATATACAGGAGTAGAGCAAGTGAGGTGGAAAAGACATTACTGGGCAAGCTAGAGAAGTTATGCCCTTGTTTAAGTGGGTATCCTTTACTGGTATTCAGTCTTTTGTTGCCCTGTGTAGCCTTTTGTTGTGGGTCCCAGAATTGTACTTCATGTGATAAATTACAACTCTATGTTTATTCACACATTAGACATAGGTTATTTTTGCAATTTTATTTTTGCGTACACATTTGCTTAATCATCACTGAAATTCTAGGCCAGGTTCAGGTAACTGAAGAGCCTTTATCACTAGTTTATATTGTCTAGACCCAAGGTAGGCTGCAAACCCAGTCTGAAGCAAAATGGGAAATAACATCTTTCTAAAGATGGGCTTAGAGATTCTAGTCCAGTAAGTTAAGATGTTTCCTTTCTCTGGTAGCGGGGCTGACTCATACCTGTAAGAAAACATTGAGACAGTTCACTAGAAAAGATAGTTGTATCAAGTGGCAAAACTGTACAATATATATTAATCCCAGAAGTCTTAAGATAAAACTAGTTTAGTAAAGATTAAGGCAATGCTATTCTCTTCACTGTGTATTAGTCCTAAAAACTGTCCTTTCCTTTTGTCCCTTTCTCCATTTCACCCCTGGAGGCTCATATAGCATAGACTGCTTGATACCAGAGTTCTTCAGAGAATAACAATTACTTTGGACTAGCAGGCTTAGAGCTAGACATTTTCTGATGAAAGTTTTCTTTAGTGGAAGTGCTCAAACTCTTCAGAACATTGTGTCTATAATGTAGCTTTCATGCTAGGCATAGTGCTCTTTGCAGCTTTGTAGGTGGCATTCAATACACAAATTAAGGTTAAGAGGTACGGTGTGATAAATTTCTACAACTGTTTTCAAATTCTTGAGAAGTAATATTTGATTACTTATAAGAAAAAAGTCTTATTAACGATTTCAAGTAAAAAATAACATTTCTTTAAAAATAGAAAATGTATTTGCTGTTTTAAGTTGTACATTTTCTAGGTAAATATTTATATATTAAGTTTTTCAATGATCATGAGAAAATAAGGAATCCTACCTGGCTGCTAGGCCACCATTCACAGGTATAGCCAAGATAACAGGGTACAGACCACCAAAAACAAGACCAACCAGTCCACCCCGTGTTATGGTACAGGTTTCACAATTCAAATCACCTAGGAAAAAATTAGTTCTGGAAATGAAGGTCATGATAGTCAAGTAAACATGATTTAAATAATGCAAAGTCCCCTTCTATGTATCCCAGATACTCAATTTTCAGGCAGTAATACAGCAAATGCAATTCTAGAAGGCATGTTAAAAGGTATAATTACATGTCCTGATAACCTAAAATAGGCAGGAATAACTGATAAAACCATCTTAGGAAAAATTCTCTAATTTGTTCTGAACTTGAATATAATAATCTCAGTTTGCACTGCTTCTAGCTTTCTGCACTTGAATTAGCAAACCTGAGCTAATATTTTTCTGTCTTCAAGAAACTTTTTAACCCATGGGAATTTTTCTTTTTACAATTTATACTTAATCTTATTTTTTTACACTATATAGTGTGATTTTATTTTTATAAAATTCTCTATAATTTTATTCATTTCCAAATTAGTATAAGGTACAGTAAAAATCGAAAGCTAAGTTAATAGTTTTCACTCAGTCAGTTCATTGGGCAGTAGGTTTCCCTGGATTGTAAAAATTCTTTCCACACAGATCATGGGGATTCAAGCAATATACTCATCCAATTTAAACAAATTTGAAGCAGCACTTAACAGAAGAGAATTTAAATGGACTGCCTCCCTTTCCATCACCATCGGTGGTAAGATTTTTATTTGAAATCATTAATCAAAAAACTTCATGATTAGCTGTACTCAAAGCACTCAGCACGTATGGTAAATTGTCTAAAGGAAATCAAGTCTCCATATACTTGATAATTCTTAATATACATTTAGTGCTTTGAGAGATTTATTACATAAAGAGTCTTATTCCCATAAAAATTTTGTTTCCCTTTAAGGAACTTCGCTATAAAATATTTCTAAAGGGGCCGGCCAGTGGCACAGCGGTTAAGTTTGCATGTTCGCTTTGGCGGCATGGGGTTTGCCGGTTCGGATCCCGCGTGTGGACATGGCACCACTTGGCAAGCCACGCTGTGGTAGGCGTCCCACATATAAAGTAGAGGAAGATGGGCATGGATGTTCGCTCAGGGCCAGTCTTCCTCAGCAAAATGAGGAGGATTGGCAGCAGATGTTAGCTCAGGGCTAATCTTCCTCAAAAAAAAAAAAGTTTTTAAAAACTAAGGCAGCCAGCATTAAAAAAAAAAGTTTCCAAATATTTCTTACTCTAAGCACTGTGGGAAAGATAAGTTAGGAAGGAAAGTATTTGGAACTGCTATGTATGTGCATTTTACTTGTTTGGTAGACTATACTAATATGAATTAACTGCCACTTTAGAGAGGCTAACAAGGTCCAGTCTTATCCAAGCACTGACTACATAACAGCATATAACTACTTGATGTTAATATTTAACGATTAAGGTGCAAGTATATATACCAAAGCAAACTCTCGGGTGATAGTGAAATAGAATTTACCTGTATTCAATGGGAAACTTACAAAACCTTTGTAAGATAAATGCGCCGTCAAAAATGGGATCACCGCCATTGGTAAGCCAGCAGCTATACGAGCCTGTGTCACATTTAAGACACGTCGAAAAAGGCTGTTTGCTATTAGGCCACAGAGAGCAGCATTAAGTCCAATATATGTTGATCCATGTTCAAGTAGATTCCTGAGTGGGTGAGAAAAAATAGTAACTTTTTCTTTGGCTCTATTGTGTGTGTGAGCTCTCCAACAATTCTGGCATGTTAGAGAATTTATCAGGACTTAAGGAATAACAAGATACAACATTTAACACTTAGAGCTCGAAAAACAAGAACCTTTTAAAATCCTTATGTTTTACATATAGATTTTTTTTTATGCTAAAAGGCTTTTGAATTTGTCAATACTTAAGGATACAGTGAAACATTTGGATTTTGCAAAATGTATTTTGGGATTTTGCAAAGGACATTAGTATAGCAAGAAGAGCTTCTGAAGAGTGATTTGAATGCCTCTCCTCTGGGCTCCCACAATACCCAATAATTACCTCTCTAGCACAACACATTATAAGGTGGTAGTATCGTATAATCATTGATTTACATGTCAGGCTTCCCCACTAGGCTTTAAACAACTTGAAGACAATGGATACAAAGATATATTCGTCTTGGTTTCAATAGCACCTGACACAGAAGGCATTCAAAAAGGTGGAGGTAATAGATTTCCTTTCGCTTTTCTCTGAAGCATTAGTCAGGGTTGGGGGCTTGGAGGAGTGCTAACATGCCAGGTACTTGACAACAACCCATTGAAATAAAGAGAATAAATTGATGTTTTGAGATAGTAAGTGGTAGAACTGGTTTTTAAGCCAAGGTATTATGAGTTTAAAATGCAATGTTCCATGAATTGTTTAGTTTGGGGAAAAAATTACACCTAAAATCGCTGGATATTGAAAATACTCCAATTCAAACTCTTCAGCCCATCGCTTAACTTTTTTACCACCTGCCTTGCTATCTACAACACAGGGGACCTCTTTAATTTCTCACTACTCTTACTTAGGCAAACTAGCCACACAATACCCCTTCTAACTTCGATTTAACATTTATCTTAAAACAGCTTTTCTAGGAGTTCCTAATTGAGCTTCCTACATTGTATAAGGCATTACTTTTCTTACCTATCACTTTGCAATCATAATGTGCTTGTCATTCAACCACTGAGCATCTACTACATAAAGCAGACTTCAGTGCTTTCAGTTTATTATTGGAGGAGGAAACACATGGAAACTTGAGATACAACGGAAGTCTATTAAAATAGTAATGGCAGTACAAGAGAGAGGCAGCTTAGAAACTTACGGTACGTGAGATAATATTTAAAGAGTAATGACAGCCTAGAGAACCTACCAGATAACAACAACAGAAATCACAAATATGAAGGACCTGTGTATTTTTGTGAGAGCTTGAGGGAATGGGAATCTTAAGCACTTGCTCTAAAATATTATTTTCATAGCAATCCTGTGAAATATACATTATCTCCATTTTAGTCATAGGAACCAAGGTTCAGACATAAGTAATTTGACCATATATATTTTAATAAGTTGATAATTATGATTATTAATATATTTATATATTATTGTTAAGTATTCTAACAAAAACATAAATAAATAAATAAAACAAAGAGTGATCTGGAATCTGAATAGGAAAGTTTGCTGTCTCCTAATTGGATTTTAATATTCTATGGCTTAAAGTCACATTTTTTAGTTAATAATAAGTACAAAACTGTTACTAGCTAGCAGCCCCTTTGCCAGTCAATTTTCCAAAAAAGTGCCTATACAACTAGAAACTCATGACTCTTTGATAAGACATACACACAAAATAACTAGACATATGAACTAAACATGAAATTTAAGATCAAATTTAACAAGTGGCAATGAAATATATGGTATGTGAGAAATTACTCTGTATTTCAAAGCCATCCGTTTTTCATCTCAATTGCCACCACGCTACCATCACCACTCACCTGGATTACTATGCTAGTTTTTCAGCTGGTCTTTGTTCTTCCTTTCCTCTCCTATCTTAAAGCTATTTTCCAAAAAACAACTGGAATGTTCTTTAGAAATGTTAACTGGATCACATCATCCAGCTTAAAACTCTTCCTGTTCCTTCAACCTTATGCCCTC
This sequence comes from Equus caballus, assembly GCF_041296265.1. Classification (NCBI taxonomy): domain Eukaryota; kingdom Metazoa; phylum Chordata; class Mammalia; order Perissodactyla; family Equidae; genus Equus; species Equus caballus. Next base: position 62,402,487 of record NC_091690.1, read on the forward strand.
TTCTCTTGTACTTAACTAACGTTTGTTCCTCAAATATGACAACCTCCTTGTTCTCCTGTGGCCTAGGCATATGCCATTCCCTTTGCCTGAGATACTACCCCTCCCTGATCCCCTGGCTGGCTCCTTTTCATCCTGTTTGGTCGCAGATTTTCAGTTTAAATGAAACCTACTCAGGCCTTCTTGCCAAGGAGGTCTAAGAATATTTTGTGGAAGTGAATTGTAGTTCATTCAGTGTTGCCTTCAAAGATCAGTATTTTTCCTATATAACCTTTTTCTGTTTAATCTCTTAAAGATCTTTTAGCCATGATCCCATTTCTCTGACGTTCCTTGTCTAGCTATGTCTAGCTATGTGTGTTACACGGCACTCTTACACTGGTAAGCATAATAATGGAAATGAATTGAGAAAGAAGACGATTTAAAGCCATTTTAAAGTTTTGTTATTTAAATGAGTCCATAAATGTTTACATTTGACTATACTCTAAGCCAAACCAGAAAAAGTGAAAATCACATAATTAGATATGTCCAAAGACAAGAATTCTAGCCTCGATTTCAAGCAAATGGCTCAGCTCTCTGGGCCTCGGTTTTCTCATCAAGACAAGAAAAAGGGCTCAGTTTCCTTCTGACATTCTATGTTGTTTATATTCAAACCAAATAAATTTGAGATAATGAATCAATGATGAAAATCCACCTAGTAAAAGATATTTTTAAATTAAGAAGGGGTCTTACCTTTCTGCTTCTGGAAGTTGGTTAATTTTTCTGGTTATGATATAAAAAATTTTTTCCTTGACAGTATCATCTGGTTCATGATCTTCCATCTTGAGCCTTAAAAAAATTAAAATACCATTTTTCATTAATGTATATCTATAGAAAAACAACAAAGGGGCTTATAAAAAGCCTTCTAAAGACTATACATATTTAATTTTAAAAGACTTAACTCTAGATTGAATCCATAATCTGAAAAATCAATGCATACACACCATACCAAAAGAAAAAAAAATCAAAGTGAAATAGAAACCAGAAGATGAGAGGCAACACATAAAGCTCCTAGGAAATACAGAATGTCTTTATAACCCTTAAAAATATTTCTTGGGGCCAGCCTGTGGCCTAGTGGTTAAGTTCAGATGCTCTGATTCAGCAGCCCTAGGTTTAGTTCCCAGGTGTGGACATACTACACTCGTCAGCGGCCATGCTGTGGCTGAGACCCACATACAAAACAGGAAGATTGGCACAGATGTTAGCTCAGGGTGAATTTTCCTCAGCAAAAAAAATAAAAAATTTCTTAATTCACAAGTAACACTAAACATACAGACATTACACTAATATTAACTAATTAAAATTAAGAACATGTTCATCAATAGATACCATAAAGATAAGCTAGTGTGGGAGAAAACGTTTGTGATATAACTGACAAAGGAGTAGTTAGTACCCAGAATATGTAAAGCAGTACAAATCAGCAAGAAAAAAGCAAACAACCCAATAGAAAAATTGACAAGGTTTGAACAGACACTTCATAAAGAGGAAAGCTAAACAGCCAATAAACATGAAAATATGCTTAACTTTGTTATAATCAGGGAAAGAAAAATTAAAACCACAGTGAGATACCAATATATATCTACGTTAGCTAAAATAAAAACCTGACAATTTCAATTGCAAGAATGTGGGGTAACCAAAAACTCTCATGTGCTGCTGGTGGAAATGTAAATTGTACCCAATTTGGGTACGACTACTTTGTAAAAGAATTTGATATTATTTAGTAGGTAGAAGACAGATACTCAGCAGTTTTACTTCTAGGTATACCCTAGAGCAGAGGGCAGCAAAATTTCCCTTTCAAGGGCCTGACAATATTTTAGGCTTTGTCACGTACAATCTTTGTTGAATGCCTTTTTTTTAAAAAATAACTCTTTATAAAAATCATTCTTAGCTGGCTGGTCATACAGAAACAAGCCACAGGCTGTCTGGCCCACAGGACAGTACTTTGTTGATCCATGCACTAGTTGTGAATATCAGAGTAGAGGGATGGTGAATGTGAGTTTGACCATGAAGATTTAGCTCATTAAACAAGATTTCAGGGTAGCAGAGTTAAAAGCAAAAGTTCAGAGATAACAGCAAAGAACAACATGCTTTTTTATGTAATTAGAATTTTTTTAAGCAGAGCATTCTTTTTTTTTAAGATTGGCACCTGAGCTAACAACTGTTGCCAATCTTTTTTTTTTTTTTTTGCTTTTTCTCCCCAAATCCCCCCAGTTCATAGTTGTATATTTTAGTTGTGGGTCCTTCTAGTTGTGGTATGTGGGACAGCACCTCAACATGGCCTGACGAGGGACGCCATGTCCGCACCCAGGATCAGAACCAGAGAAACCCTGGGCTGCCGAGGCGGAGCCAGGAACTTAACCACTGGGCCGTGCCTGAAATTAGATTTTCTTAGTTCACTACCATCCATTTGCTACAAAATTAATTTACAACACTAACAAATATTTATTGGGTACCTGTTAAATGTGAGAGATCATTTCGAAAATGCTGAGTGAAATGAAATTTCATATTCCTAGACTTAAAATTAACCCAGTAAGTACAATGCAGGCTTAGAAATTTACATTTAGGTTTCCTGCACTCCAAATTTTTGGGGGCCTTGATTACACTAACACGATAGACACAATCTCTGCCCTAAAGGAGCATTGAAAGATTTTTTTTTCTTTTTTTTTTTCTTTTTGAGGAAGATTAGCCCTGAGCGAACTACTGCCAAATCCTCCTCTTTTTGCTGAGGAAGACTGGCCCTGAGCTAACATCTATGCCCATCTTCCTCTACTTTATACGTGGGACGCCTACCACAGCATGGCGTGCCAAGTGGTGCCATGTCTGCACCCGGGATCCGAACCGGCGAACCCCGGGCCACTGAGAAGCGGAACGTGCACACTTAACTGCTGTGCCACCGGCAGGCCCTAGCTTTGAAAGATTTTATGTGTTGGGGAGTGGTGGTGGCGAGATAAACAAATTCAGTATACATAAAGTGTACGGTGCATATGTCGGAAAGAAATGATTTCTTCATAAATCCCAGCCTAATGCTATCCTAGTTTTCTGTTCTGTGCTGTGCATATTGGTGAGGTTCCGAGTTCTGTGAACGAGTCATTTCTACAGTGTGGCTATTAAGAGTCACCCTTAGTTCGGTAAAAGTTCTGACCGGCAGCCCAGAGTAGGCCACTGTGTCTCCTTTATTAATAATAAATCCCAAAGACAACACCACCTTTAAATACTACAAACGTTTCAAAAGCCTTTTGCCTTAGCTGTCTCACGTCGCTGGAAAAAGCTCCAAGATAAGCAATGAGAAAAGTGAGGCCTCTGAAAATCGTTAGGACAAGGCCACGCTGTCAACACCTGGCAGTGAAACCCGGGATTAAATTCAAGCGCAGGCATTTTTTTTCCTATTGGTGTAATTTAAATATCTTTTCTTCTAGGGTGGAAAGTGAAGAGACAGTCGGCGCCCTAGGGCCGACTCCCGTCCACCCCTTCTGACCCAGTCCCGGGACCTCGTTCCCGCGCTGGATTTCTCCTGACACCCGGGCATCTTCTGCACCCCTTCCCCCGGAACGCCGGTACCTTATGCTCTCCTCCCAGCAGCGGGTGCCTCCTCCGGTCTTCCTCAGCAAGGCTGGGGCTCACGGCAACCTCTACCCAGCTCGCCCGCGCGCAGCCATCTTTGGCTGACACGTGACTCGGCCGGAGGCGGGCGTGGGGTCGCGGCTGCTGATTGGGCTCCCGGGAGGGAGGTTGCAGGCTGCGGCGCCGTCCTTCTGAGGGGCTTCCAGCCCTGGGAGGTGCTGGGCCGCCCAGCGGTGGGGTTTGGCCAGCCTACAGGCTGTGGCTTACAGCCTTCTTATGTGTTACAGCGTTCTTCAACCTTACAGGACAGAGCTTGTAGAAATTGTGAAATTTGGAGATGAAAGCTGCATGACCCTAAACCTGCTCCAACTTTTGGCACGTTATTTGACTTCCTAGTCAATAAAGTGTTCGGGAAGTGAGAGAACCGCCTCCACCCCAACCCTTTTCCTTAAGGTTCTTATGGCTGGTCAAATAATTAAAAAGGAAGGTTAGCAGGAGAAAATCAAAGTTGACTGGCATGTATATGGGAGAAACTCAGGAGAAACTGAGTAACTCAGCCAGCTGGCTGAGGCTGCCTGTTTAAGTATCTTCAGCTACAGACAAGGAGGACATTTGGGGTAGTGATTTGGGGCTTCAAAGGGCAGGAAGGCAACTCACGTGGAAATGGAAAAGCAAATGTTTGGTTAATAGAACTTTGATAAGAGTGGGCTTAGCAAGGATCCTCCCAGTCTACTGGAACCCAAAGTTATCTATGGTGATGGCCTGTCCCTGGGACAGGCCTTTATTTTAAATTTCTTTTAGGTGCTTAGAGGGGAAAGGTGGAATGTTCTTCCTGAGTCTGAGCCCTTATTGTCTTCAGCTCAAAATAATCCGCATACCAGAGTGGCACATCTTGGGGAGGCCTGCCCTGAACCCCATCAAAAGGCTACCTCATAGTGTTGGCAAGGGGTATAACTGCACAGCCCTTGGCATGTGATGGGTACTTAGTTAAAAAGAAGTAAAAAAGGAGCTGAGATTTCTTTGCACCATCGATTTTCTATTCTTCCTTTATCTTTAGCTTCCTGTGTCATGTTAAGATCTGGTTAATTGTCCCACCATAATTTGAGTACCTCAGGAGAAGGAGCTTGTTTTTCTGATGATCCCCTTGTGCCCTGCCAAGTACTGCTTGTAAAAGCAGGCTTGGGTGAATTTGGCTAAAGAAAAACCGTTTGGAGAGAGAAGGAGGCTGTTGGCTCCATCACTCAACAGTTGAGAACCGAAGTCTTGGACCAAGCCTCTGAAGACCTCTGTCTCAGTTGTCATCCTCACAGCCTCTTTCCTCATCTATGAAACAGGAGGGGAAATAACACTCTTGTTGATTATTTTGTTTAGCCGTGAAAATCCAATAAAAGTGCTTACTAAGGTGGCTTGAAAATCATTGAGCTTTATCAAAGGAGAAAGTAGTATTCAAGATAAGGGGAAAGCTTCACGGACAAGCAGGAGGAGAAGACCCACCTGATGTCAAATTGTTTCTAGTCAATGAACCAGAAATAAAAATGGGTCCTCAGATTCCAAAGTGGAAAGTAAGCATGGGTCCCAATTCGAACGTTTCCAAGGAGAGAATGGGAAAATCAGCCTCTTATGCTATTGGGGCCGGCCCAGTGGCACAGTGGTTGTTTGGGGGCTCCGCTTTGTTGGCCCTGAGTGTGCTGGTTCGGATCCTGGGCATGGACTTATACACTGCTTATCAAGCCATGCTGTGGAGGCATCCTACATGGAAGAACTAGAAGGACTCACAACTAGAATATATAACTATGTGCTGCCCATTTGGGGAGAAAAAAAAGAAGAGGAAGATTGGCAACAGATGTTAACTCAGGGCCAGTCTTCTTCACCCACCAAAAAAAAAGCATACCTGAAAAAAAGGACGCTACTTATAACGTGTGCACGTGTGACGCTTCATTTTGTACTCATATTCCAATTTCATTTTTAATGGTTTGAAGTTAATTTTGAAATTAAATTTTCATGCTGTACACTATTTGTAGCATGCCATTCTGGAGTGATAAAAGCAATTTAGTCTACTGAGATTTTATAAAAAATCAGTTCTCCACAAGACAAGATGAAATGTCCCTTTCATCTAAGTTCCTCAAATTTATTGGCTTAAATTGTTGATAACGTTCCCTTCTTATCCTTTAAAATCTGTAGAATCCATGGTGAGGTCACATCTCTCTTTCTTGATATCAGGTCATATGTATTTTCTCTCTTTAATGTCTGATCAATCTGGCTAATGGTTTATCATTCTTTTTAATTTTCTCAAATGACCAGTTATGTCATTGATTTTTTTTGTTGTCTTTTCTGTTTTCAACTTGACTGTTTTCTGCTCTGATCTATATTATTTCCTTTCTTATTCTTACCTGGGATTTAAGTTGCCCCTCTTTTTCCAATTTCTTAAGGAGGAAGCTGAGGTGATGATCTTCTTTCCCCCTAACATACGTGTTTAGTGCTACGAATTTCCCTCCAAGTACTGCCTTAATTGTATCTCACGGATTTTGAAAGGTTGTTTATTATTTTAATTCAGTTCAAAATACTTTCCAGTTCCTGTTTGCTTTTTCCTTTGACCTATGGGATATTTGGAAGTGTGTTGGTCTCCCAATAGTCCCAATTTTCCAAATAACTTTCTGTCATTGATTTCTAATTCAGTTCCATTGTGGTCAGAAAATATATTTGTATATATTATACATTGTATGATTTGAATCCTTTTAAATTTGTTGATATTTATCGCCCAGATTCTGGTCCATTTTGGTAAATGTTCTCTGTGTGATTGAAAAGAACGTACTTGCTGCTGTCGTTGTGCCAAGTGTTCAGAAACATCAATTAGCACAAGTTGGTTGATAGCATTGTTTAAGACTTCCTTATCCTTTCTGAATTTCTACCAACTTGTTCTATCAATTATTGAGGGAAGGTTAGTGAAATCTCCAACTGTTATGAGAATTTTCCGATTTCTCCTTTCAGTTCTACCAGCTCTTGCTTATGTATTTTGAAGCTCAATTGTTACATGAATAAACATTTAGGATTAATTGATCCCTGTATCATTATGAAATAACTTTCTTAATCCTTGGACATAGTTTTTGCCTTGCAACTTACCTTGTTTAATATTAATATAGCCACTGCAAAATCTTTCTTTTGATTAGTGTTAACTGACGTAGCTTTTCCCATCCTTTTACTTTTAACCTATTTGTACCTTTGTATTTAAAGCAGGCTTCTTGTAGGTAGTATATAATGGGATTTTGTTTTTTATCTAAATTGACAATTTCTGACTTTTAATGAAAGAGATGTTTAGACCACTTATATTTAATATTATTTATATATTCTAGGGTTTCAATCTATCATCCTGCTTTTTGTTTTCTATTTGTACTGTCTGTTCTACATTCCCCTTTTCCTTTCTTCTGCTTTTTTGGGGAGTAATTGAATATTTTTTATTCCATTTTATTCCTTTGTTGGCCTATTAGCTATAATTCTTTTAAAAAATTATAATGATTGCTTAGCATGTATGGTATACATCTGTATTAGTTTCCTCAGACTACTGTAAGAAAGTACCACAAACTAGGGGACTTAAAACAACAAATTTATTTACTCACTGTTTTGGAGGCTAGAAGTTTGAAGTCAATGTATTGGCAGGGTTCATTTCCTGCTGGAAGTGCTGAAGGACAATCTGTTTTATTCTTCTCTCCTAGCTTCTGATGTATGCTGGCAATCCTTGGTGTCTCTTGGCTTATAGATCCATTTTTCCAATCTGTGCTTCTGTCTTCACATGGTCACTTTCCCTCTGTTTGTGTCTGTGTACCCAACTTTCTCTTGTCTTATAAGGACACCAGTCATTGTTTAAGGGCTCATCCTAATCCAGTTTTCCTCATCTTAACTTAGTTGCATCTGCAAAGACCCTATTTCCAAGTAAGGACACATTTACATGTTCTGGGGAATAGAACTTCAAAATATATTTTGGAGGGGCAAAATTTAACCCACAACATCATCTTTAACTTATCACAAGATATCTGCAAGTAATATTGTACCACTTTACATATGGTATGAGAATGTTTAAACACTATATTTTCATTTCTTTCTTCTTGGTCTTTGTGTTATTGTTGTCCCACATTTACTTCTACATATGTTATAAACCACACAATACATAGTTATTATTTTTTAGTTCAATTTGACAATTCAATTTATTTCATTTTTCTTGAAAGAATTTTTTTAAAAAAGAAAATTTATATTTATCCACATATTTGCCATCTCTAGTGCTCTTCATTCTTTTTATAGACCCGTATTCCATCTGATATCATTTTCCTTCTCCCCAAAGTACTCTCTTTAACATTTCTTAGAATGTAAATCTTCTGGTGGTGAATTCTTTCACATTTTGCAAGTCTAAAAGGTATTTAGCTTTAGTTTTTAAAATTGTGGTAAAAAACGCATAACATTAAATTTACTATGTGAACCGTTTTTAAGTGTATAGTTCAGTAGTGTTAAGTATATTCACATTGTTATGCAACAGATGTCTAGAATTGAGTCCTTTTAGTGAATTTTTCATTTTTTTTTAAAAAAGGATATTGTATTCTTAAGTTCCCGAATTTCTGTTTGGTTCTTCTTCATAGCTTCTATCTCTTTATTGATATTCTTATTTTGTTCATGCATCGTTTTTCTGATTTCATTTAGTTGTCTATCTGTGCTTTTAAAAAATTCATTGAGTATCCTTATGACGGTAATTTTGAATTCTTTTCTGGTAATTAATATATCTCCACTTCTTTGGGGTTAGTCTAGAGATTTAATTTGTTTATATGTGCCATTTTCCTTGTTTCTTTTGTATGGTTTGTTTATTTTTGTCAGGATTTCGGCATTTGAAGAATCAGCCATCACACCCAGATTTTTTGATCTGCTTTTGCAGAGAGAACTTTGTCCACTCAGCCTGGCTAGAGATTCTGGAGACCAAAGAAATCTCCTTTTGTGCTTAAAACGGTTTGCCAGTTTCTTCTCAAGAGCTCCCTCTGGTGTCTCTCTGTGGTACTGCGGCCTCTTTGGTGCTGTGGTAAGCCGCAATATTGGAGCTCTACTTAGGTGGTCATGAAGACTCTGGTGCACCTTGATTGTCTTTGTTCTTAGGCGTCCCGAATCTGGCACCGCATTGGTGTCAGTACTTGGAATCAGGTAATGCAGGAAATGGTCCCTTGGGCAGTCTCCCTAAAACTCAGAACGATGGATGTAGGTTCCACTCCTTTCTCTCACCAGGGAGAAGATGGGAGTTAGGAATTTCCCACTAAATGTGCCACATCATGCAGGGGCTAGGGATTCTGGCAAGAGAAGGTGTTATGAATTTTCCTACTGACTTTGCAGCAGTTGACTTAGTGCTCACTCGGGGTAGAGGATCCTTTTAACTGGTTTCTGGATTTCTCACAAAGGCACATGGGCTGTGTATTGTTAAATCCATGTCTCCACGAGAAAAGGAGGGGCTATAGCTTTGTATTCCACCATCTTGCTGACACCATTCTTTGTATTTAGCCTTAGTTTTTGAAAAATATTTCTGCTAGCTATAGAATTCTAGTTTGACTTTTTTTTTGAGGAAGATTGGCTCTGAGCCAACATCTGTTGCCAATCTTCCTCTTTTTGCTTGAGGAAGATTGTTGCTCAGCTAACATCTCTGCCAATCTTCCTCTGTTTTATCTGGGATGCCACCACAGCATGGCCTGACAGGGTGCTATGTCCCCCTGGGATCTGAACCTGTGAACCCCAGGCTGCTGAAGTGGAGCACACAAACTTAACTACTACGCCACTGGGCCGGCCCCTGACTTTTCTTTTTTATAATGTTAGTACTTTAAAGGTTTTGCTCTATTGTTTTCTGGCCATCATTGTTACCTGTGAGAAATCTATTGTCATTCTTGTCATTTCTCTGTCTCCTATTAAGATTTTTCTCTTTATTACTAGTTTTAAGTAATTTCATTATAATGTGGTATGAGGGAAGTTTTTCTCATATTTCTTTTGCTTGGAAGTCATTGAGCTTCTTGAATCTGGGGTTTTAAAAAATTTCAGCTTTTTTGAGGTATATTAACATATAAAATTTTAAGTTATTTAAAGTGTACATCATGGTGATTTGATATGCATATACATTGTGAAAGGATTACCCCTGTCTATTTAATTAACAGATCCATCACCTCATATATTTATCATTTGTGTTGTGAGAACATTTAATTCTACTCTCTTAGCGAATCTCAATTATACGATAGTGTTGTCAACTATAGTCATCATGTTTTACATAACTCCTGAAACCTATTCATTTTATAGCTGAAAGTTTATGCCCTTTTACAAACCTCTTCCTATTTCCCTACCCCCAGCCCCAGGTAACCAATTTTCTACTCTTTGCTTTTATGAGTTTGACTTTTTTTTTTTAGATGCCACTTATAAATGATACTGTGAGGTATTTTTCTTTTTCTATCAGGCTTAATTCACTTAGCATAATGACCTCAAGTTCCATCTATGTTGTTGCATATAGCAGGATTTCCTTCTTCCTCATGGCTGAGTAATATTATTATATATTACTATATATATATATATATATATATACACGCACACACACGCACACATACATAAAGTGTGTGATATATATTATTATTTTGTTGTTAGTGCTGTTGAGTTGATTCCAACTCCTAGTGACCCTGTGTACAGTAGAGTGGAACCCTGCTTGAACTTTTTACGCCATCCTTTCATCTTCTGGCACTATATCAGACAATGCTCTGCTGCTATTCATAGCATTTTCATGGCCAGTATTTTTGGAATTGGGTGGCCAGGTCCTTTTTCCTAGTCTGTCTTAGTCTGGAAGCTCCCATGAAACCTGTTCACCATGAGTGACCCTGCTGATATTTGAAATACCGGTGGCATAGCTTTCAGTATCACAGAAACGCAGTATGACAACCAACAGGTGGGTGGTGTGGTTGCCTGACCAGGAAATGAACCCAGGCTGCGGCAGTGAAAGTACCAAATCTTAACCACTAGACAACCAGGGCTGGCTATATTATTATTTACAATATTATAATTATCCAATTATAAGAACTGCATATAATATATCATAATATAGGGTTATACCTTATTGTGTACATATATACAAAGGATATATACTATATATGTGTGTATATATATATATAAAATGAAATATATATCTCACATCTTATTTATCTGTTGATGGACACTAAGGTTGTTTCCACATATTGACTATTGTGAATAATGCTGCAGTAAACACAGAAGTACAGTTATCCATTTGATGTCACGTTTCATTTCCTTTGGATATATACGCAGGAATGAGATTGCTGGATCATATGGTAGTTCTATTTTTAATTTTTTGAGGAACTGTTTTCCATAGTGGCTGCACCTATTTACATTCCCACAAGCAGTTCACAAGGCTTCCCTTTTCTCCATATCCTCAGCAGCACTTGTTGTCTCTTGTCTTTTGATAGCTGTTCTAACATGTGTGAGGTGCTATCTCGTTGTGGTTTAGATTTGCATTTCCCTGATGATTAGTGACGTTGAGCATCTTTTCATGCACCTGTTGGCCATTTGTCTATCTTTGGAAGAATGTCAGTTCAGATCTACTGCCCATTTTTAAATCAGATTTTGGTGTATTTTTTCCTATTGAGTTGTATGAGTTTTTTATACATTTTGGATATTAGCTTATCAGATATATATTTGCAAATATTTTCTCCCATTTGTTAGGTTGCCTTTTCATTTTATTGATGGTTTCCTTTGCTGTGCAACCTTTTAGTATGATGTAATCCTACTTGTTTATTTTTATGTTGGTTGCTTGGGCTTTTGATGTCAAATCCCAAAAATTATTGCCAAGACTGATGTCATAGAGCTCACCCCCTGTTTTTCTTTTTTTTTTTTTTTTTAGGAGTTTTAGGGATTCAGGTCTCAAATTTAAGTCTTTAATCCATTTTGAGTTGATTTTTGTGTATGTGTGAGATAGGGGTCCAGTTTTATTCTTTTGCATGTGGCTGTCCATGGTCTCATGTAGGAGATGAATTTCATCAATTAGCTGGCTTATTTTCCTGGTTGTCTCTCAAACTTTTGTGATTGTCCAAGTCACCTTCTTTGTTCTTAGTGGCTCCCAGCAGTTGAGGGTATGCCAACATCCATGAGTGTCTCAAAGCGGGGGATCTTAGTCAGCATCTAAATGCAAGCTGGCTGAAAGCTGGACACTCAGGCAGGAGCTGGGAGAGTACATAGTTAGACCACTTCCAAGGAGAAAATGGTAGTTCAGAATTTTTGCCCACTCCCTCTGCACTGGGCTGGGGTATATAGCAACGAGGAGTTGCTCTTGAGCCCATTTAGGACTTTTGTTTACTACAACCCAGTGGCACTACCAAATGCAAGCCCCATTGGCTATCAGAGCCAGGCAATCCAGGTGCCTGTCTCTCAGGTAGCAGCCACTAAAGCTGATGTGCCAGATGTGTGTACAAAGTCTTTCCAGGAAGATACTGTGACTTGGAGCAGGCTAGAGGGAGCGGGTAAGAGAGGTGTCCACAGGCTTTCCTGTTCTCTGGAGAGGTTTGCAGTTAGCTCCTAGAGGCGTGCTAAATTAGAAGCCTGACCTCAGGCAACATCTTTTAAAGTATACAAAGAGACCCATTTTAGGGAAAGGGAGATGGGGGTTTCTGCCTGCTCCTTCTGCATTGGCGTATAGCCAGTTTAAGAACTGCTTCTTTGCTTGCTATATTCCTGTGGGACTAATGAATGGAAGCTCCTTGGTTATCAGAGTCAGGAGATCTGAGAACCTGCCTCTTGGGCAGCAGCCACAAAAGCTGGGGGCACAGACATATTAGCTCCTTCCAGGGAGATACTAGGGACTTGGAGCAGCCCCAGGAGAGAAGGGAGAGAGGTGACTGCTGGCTTCCGTGGTATCTAGTATCTAGGGAGGATTGCAGTTAACCTCTAGATGCATGTTAAATCAGGATTCTGACCCTCCAGCAGCATCTTTCAAAGTGTGCAAAGAGACTCCATTCAGGGAAAACTAAGAGATGGGCATTTTTTGCCTGCTCCTTCTGCACTGAGCCCTAGGGAGATAGCTTGCTGTTAGTGCTCCTGGCAGTTAACAAATGCTTTTTTGTTTGCTGTACTCTTGTGGGTCTCATATGCAGCGAGCCTTTTGGCTCTCAGAGCTGGGTGTTTTAGGGACCTGTCTTTCAGGTGGAATCTTAAATGTTGGGGTGCTAGGTGTTGGGTCCAAACTCTTGCCTCTTCAGGGAGAAGCTGGGAGTTGTGAGTTCCCTCCTGAATTTACCTTGCTGTGTTGGGGGTGGGGTTTATGGTGAGAGTGTGTCTCAGCCTTTCCTACCCATTTTAGCGTGGGTATTTTCTCTTTTGCCTGATGTGTAGGAACCGCTCAGCTGGTTTCTGGATTTCAGAGGGAATTGCTCTGTGTGTAGCTGTAGATTCAGTGTGTCTGTGGAAGCAGATGAGTTCAGGAGCCCCCTGCGTCGTGGAGTAGAACTCTTTGAATCTCTGGTTTGGGAAATTTTGGAAATTTGGAAAATTTTCAGCCATTAATATTTCAAAAATTTTTTTTCCAGTTCATTCCCTCCTTTGATGACTTCAATTACAGGTATGTAAAGCTACTCACTAATACTATTAAATTTTTTCAGTTTTATTTTGAAGTTTGTATTGCTATATCTTCAAGTTCACTCATCTTTTCTTCTGTTATGTCTAATCTAGGGGAGACTTTTAGGAAGTTTTTTGTTACTTTAGTGAAGCTAGTGGGGTTCAGGAATACCAAGATTCAATTATTCATGTGGATTAATGTTAGTGTGACTGTCTTTATAGGGATAGGATGATGAAGGTAGGGAAAAATGGGTTATGCATCTTTGGAAGAATTTTTTTTAATGAGGCTTAGGAAGGTGAGCAAACAAATTCTATGAAATTCAGCCACATCCGTAGAACACCATTTCTTCATTATTAGATTACTATTTAAATGTGGAAATTAAAATACTTGCCTTTACACAAGACAATATAATTGTACAAAAGCAGGGAGAAAATCAATACAATACATTGCAAGCAATGCAATGTGATGCAGTACAATACAAAAGCAGGGGGGAAATCACATGGTTAAGGCAGTTGGGGGAAATGGAAGAGAAAAGGCAAAAGAGGTAAATTCTCATAGTAGGGACCATATCTTAGTCACTGTTATACACCCATCAGGGAGAACAGACAATGTAAACACATTTATTGAGCACCTCCTATCTACGAGGTGGTTCCATGTACTTTAATCTTTATAACCTCACTGTAAAGCATCTATTAGTATGTTTTAAAAGGAAACACTCAAAAAAGTTAGTTAACTTGCTCAGTGTATGGTATACAAATGTCTTTCATACACTAGGTCTTGAATCAATATTAGCTGAATAAATAAATACATATTTGTTCAAATTAAGGATATCTTGTGAATTTTCTTTGCCATGCTTCTTTCTAATCTTTCCTAGAAAAATGGCAAACTTATAACTACAGGCAAGAGAAAGGACTATGATAGTTATTATTCAGTAATAGCAACAATAACAACAATTAGTGGCAGTAACACATATGGACTTCCTATGAATTGGCCACTACTTTGATTTACATATATTAATTCACTCAATCCTGACAACACTATGAGGTATTGAGTAATCTTTATTCCTCATTTTACAGATGAGGAAACTGAGTTACAGAGAGGTTAAATAGCTGTTCAAAGTCAACCTCTTAGTAAGTAGTGAAGCCAGGATTTGAACCTTGAGAGTGGAGCTCCAAGCTGTACTTAACACCTCTGAACTATTTTGCCTCTAGTGCCTTGCTGTCCTTCTTCTCTGTGGTTCATCTAGCTTCACCTTTGGGCTCAGCCAGATCAAGGTTTCCCTAATTTTCCCTTCCAGGCCTCTTTGGCAAGTACTGCTTTCTAAAGCCAGAGGCAAGTATTGATAGACTTCCCTGCTTAGTCTGTTATAGAAAAGGAAAATTGAAGTCATGGAGTAGAGTACTAATCTCCTTAGCTTTCAGGTGGCAAGGGAAGTGAACCTAAGTCAACCTTGCTGTATTTCTCAGATTACTCCCTTAGCATATGAAGAAATAAAACACCCAGAATTTATGGAGCTTCTACAAATGAAATGGGCCAAAGACATGGACAGAAAATTCACAAAAGAAAACAAGACGCCAACATCTTTATTTAAAAATCACCTTTAGCTAGATTCACTTTTGTTTTTTTCTTTTTGCCTTGAGATTGGCAAACTTTAAAACGATTGATGTGGCTGAAGCTGGAGAAGGACAGTGAGAATGCGAGGGTGGTGAGGGATAGTGAAAAGGTGGTGGGATCAATGGATTATTGGTTCTGGTGAGGCTGAAGTAATGCTGGAGTTGTGTGAGAATGAATGAGCTAGAAGGGAAGAAGGTAGTGATCAGAAAATGGGATTTTATAATTGAGAATGTGGAGAATTTGAATTTATTGATAATGACAAGGTCTCTAGCAACAGAGTCTGATAAAAATATAATGTGTTATTATGTAATTTTAAATTCCCTAGTGGCCACACTAAAAAAAGCAGGTAAAATTAATTTTAATGTATTTTATTTAACCCAATATATCCAAAAGAGTAACATTTCAACATGTAATCAATAGACTAATTATTGAGGTCTTTTACATTCTTTTTCTCATGGTAAATCTTCAAAACTTGATGTGTATTTTATTCTTACAACACATCTCAGTTTAGACTAGTCACATTTGAAATGCTCAGTAGGCACATGTGGCTAGCGACTATTATATTGCACAGCGCAGGCTGAGTATGATCGTGGGAATAAGTGGTAGGGTAAAGAGACCAGTGTGTTGGAAGGATCACGTACGTGGATCCTGGAATCACCAAGAATGTTATTCAATCACTAAAAAGAATGTGTTCTACCTCTATGTAATGAGTTGGAAAGATGTCCAAGACATATAGCAAAGTGAAAGTTAATTTCCAGAACATGTATGGATAATACTATGTATTTAAAAAAATATGTAAGTTACAAAAGAATACTGCAAGGAAAGAGGCATGCTAACTTGATAGTGGTTACCTCTGGAGAATGGAGTAGAAATAGGATGGAGTGGGCTTAAACTTACATTTATTTATTGAATTACTGAATATTTATTGAGTAGCTGCTATATACCAGGCAAAAGGAATAGAAACAATTGTCTTTCCAGAGTTACTTCTAATTTCTTCAGCAATTCCTGAGTCCTTATCATAAAAAATCCATTCGCTGGTTTAGTTTCCATTCATTCTTTGGTTAACCTTCATGTACAGTTTTCTCAAGTGTACTTTCAAATATTGCATAATGCCGTAGACCGTTAAATATTCCAAAGACTGTCTGAAAGACTAGAGGAATCGTCATTGCTTTTATCTCTGTTTGACAAAGCAGCAGCCAATAAAGTATAACTCTTCCTTTTGGTGGCAATGGAACAGTATGATACCTAAAAAGGAAAAAGAGTTAAAGCACTTCTCCTGGATGTATATTCTATAAAAAGTTTGTTGATTTCTCCTAAACTGATAATTCTATTATAGGTCTTTCATGTAGACAGCTAAAAGGTTAAAAGTTAGCTATTTGAAATTGCAAACTACTATATTTTCATTAAAATGTGTCATTGGCTGCTAAATAGGAGAGTTTATTAACATAAAAAAAAAAAGAGAGAAGGAAGAAAAGGAACAAACAGACAGACTTACTTGACTGCCAGACGTCCATTTTTAGAAAAAGCCAAAGCAGTGGGATATAAAACACCACATACTATGCCAACCAGTGAACTTCTCAGAACACAATTTTCCTGGCTTATATTACCTGGAAAACAAAAGTAAATTTGGTCTTCCTTTAAATCTCAAGATAAGAACTATTAAGACAGTCTTGTGGCTTCACAGAGTAGTCATCTGTACTGTCCTCAATCATAGTTAAATGGTAGAAAGAATATTAGAAATTCATTTTATGGCACATAACAGACTAAACGCATCACATTTAAAAAATGCTTTTATTATACTTTACATAAGGGAGTTATCTCTTACTTATGTGGTTGTTGTAGAAGCAATTTCATAAGGAAGAATATTAAACTAGCAGACCAGACATGGGGGTTCTAGGTTAACACATTTTTATTATCTATGTGTGAGACATATGCTAGGTTGCTAGGGATAGAGTGTTGCATAAAAGAGACCCAACCTCTGACCTTCCGGCCAGTCTACCAGGAAAGAAAGGTATTAGAAAATATTTAAATAAATAATTTCAAGTGTGTACAATGCTTTGAAAGTAAAATGAATAAAGAATGTATCTAGAAACCTAACCTACCCTGAGGGAATCAGAGGTTTCCCTGCGGAAGAGATATGTAAGCAGAGACCTGAAGAATAGGGACCAGAGGTTCCATTGATTACTAGTTGTGAAACTTAACGTAAGGGGAGGAGGCAGGAAATAACATTAGAAACCCATAATATGCCAGGTACTATGTTGGACATTTAACATACAGTATCATAATTCTCACAACAATCCTGTGAGGTAAGTACTATTAGTCCTAATTCATAGATAAGACAACTGAATCTCAGAGATTAAAGGACTTGCCCAATGTCACAAAACTTAACTGGTGGAGGTAGGATCTGAAATCATATATGTAGCATGCCAAAGCCTGCTTTTCCCCCACTATATTATGTTGCTTCTTAGCATACCTGAACGTGTCTCAGCTTTGGTTGCTTATCTGTAAAAAAGACCCAATACCACTTGCTCTGCCTGATTAGGAGGGTTGTTGTGGGGATGAAATAGGAAATTATATATGAAGGTACTTCGTTAAGGGTAGTGCCATATGCAAATGTAAGGGATTACTATCAGCAGTAGCAATGGTAAATGTTAATGAGTAATTTTACTTATACATGAACACATTATACATTAATGAATTTAAATTTACCTGAATACAAACCATCTGTTACGAGGAGCTTATAAGCAACTACAGTAGACAAAAATGGAAGTGTAGTCAATGATGCATATGTCTTCAAAGCATCATGTTTAACCTTGAAGCAGTGTCTGAAAAGGAAGTTTGCCAGTATTCCAGAGAAACCAGATGTTGTTCCAAAGAACACTGTTCCATCTATATTTAAAGTCCTATTCAGGAAAACAAAGAGAAAAATTAAGTTCAACATAATATTCTCCTAATGGATATATCCTTTCCTGGGTAGTCATTTGTAATTACATATTTATTCAACATTAAATATTTTTTGAGTGCTTGACTGTGCAAAAGATATGTTCTATGTGCTGAGGATGGGGCAGTGAATAAAGGGAAAAAAAACCCTACCTCTAATGGAACTTGCATTCTAATGAGAGGATCTAATTCTCTTTCTGAGAATATTTAAAGTGGTTCTAAAATGGAACCCTTTTAAAGAGAGAATAAATTTTGGCTACAAATAAATATGAATATGTTCCAATGTAGCCAAATTCTATGAGCTATCTAAATCCAAGAATACTGCTCTTGCTACTAAAAATGTTAATTTGCTTAAGGTCATTTGAAAAAAGTTGTTTACATTTGGTTAGGCCTTTTAGAAAATAACTGTTTTTTAATTAGCCCAGATACAAATTATTTAAAATAATTCGTCTAGGATTTCCAAAACTTTATCCAAAGAGATTTGATAGATCTAGTTTTACTTATTCTGACTCATACCTAAATCCAGAAATATCTAAGGTCTAAGATCAACAGTCTGATTTTATTCTTGAGCTCTATTAATCTAAAAGTCAAAATGGTAATGTGAGGCTATATGTACATCATAGACTCTGTATTCCTTTTGGCTGAACTCAGCACTGTGGCTGAGGTAATGAATTCTAAACTGAATTTAATTACAGTTGATCATCAATTAAATATAAGTAGCCTCCAAAACAGTGTTCTCCTAATTACTTTTAATTAAAAAATATCTATTGCACAAATAACATTTCAACAATAATTTTGGATTTTTTTAAGAAGCAGAAGAAATTATCTACAGTTCCAGTATTCCAACAAACCACTATTTTCATCTATTCAGGTTTCCCACATGTTCTTTTTTTTATAAGCTTTCTTCATAACCAACTCAATAAAGTTAATAGGATCTCAAATACTCAGAAACAATGCAATACAGAAGATCTGCAAATAAAGTTACTGACTTTCAGTCTGAGGGTGTCTCTTACTTTTCTTTTTTAAGATATTCAAATTTTTTTTCTATGATTTCGATGACCATTGGTCTTCTGAGTTTTGCATCTCCTAGAGGACTGGGCGGACCATGTGTGTTTGTTGCCATCTTGATGTCCTGGAAAACACAAAATTCTAGAACTATAATAGCTAATGATATTAATATTAAATCTTAAAAATTCTACAGATTCAGATTAAAAAACATTTAGACCCTAGTAATGTGTCAGGTACTGTCATCTGCTTTCACATACCTTCTTAATGATTCAGTCAACATTTAGTGAGCTCTTATGATCTGCTAGACAATGGCTTTTTGATTCATACAATAACTGTGAGAAATTGGTAGGATAATAATTATCTCTACTTTTATAGATGAGAAAAACGAGGTTCAGAAAGGTCGACTTGCCTTAGGACTTGGTGTAGAAGGATAACTTATTGAGATATTGAGTTTTTCTTTTCCTGACAGTTTTCCCGGAAGGTAGCCAGGCCTTTGTAGTTCTCCTTGCTCTAGCTTTGTCAGAGCTGGAAGGAAACAGTAGCTACTTGTTGACAACTATCTCTATCCTCTGTCTCATGAAAGCCCGAGCTCACTTTGGAGATTATGTTGAGTTTCCTGGAGAGGTAGGAGAGAACAGGGATTGCCTTGGAGAATAGCAAGAGAGAACATCAGAAAGAGGGACACTCTTCCAAGCTAGGAAGAGGTAGTGGATCATGGCTACTTTGGATTATATGTTATACATCTAACTCTCTAGTAGCATCTTGGGCAGAAGCAGGGCCTTTCCTGGAAATTGCTATTTGGTATACCAGGGAGCCTGAACCCACAGCACTGGGCTCCAGGGTTGAAGGTTCTATGTCCCAAGTGTGATGTATGAATAGACAGTTGCCACTGTCAAGGGACCATAAGGGTTTGGCCAGTAGCATCTTAACAGAAACCAGTGGTTAAACAAAACAAAACAAAACAAAACAAACTTGATCCTCAGAAAGGATCCTTTCTGAATGTTTTGCTCTGGGTAAGTTTCTCAGATCTCTGTGAAAAGTCTTAATAGTAACATTTGTTAAATCTTTTGTCACACTGGCATCATGGGATTAGCCAATGATCACATAATAAAATGTATGGCCTTTCACATTTTATACCAATCTTCTTTTTAACATTTATAGTCAAGGGCATAGACTAACTCTCAAATTTCAGGAGTCTTGGGCAAGAGAATAGAGTGGAGTAAGCATAATCAACACGGAAGATACTTAATAAATCAGTGATTCTCAACCTTGAGTGTACACAAGAATCATATGGGGAGTTTATATGAAATGTAGTCTCTTCAGCTCCCTCCTGAGATATTTGGATTCAAGAGGAGAAGGAGGAAGCCTAGAAATCTGCATTTTAATAGCACCAACTGATTCTGATGCTGGTAGTAAATAGACACATGGTGAACATGACTGTAATACTCATTTGCTAAATAAGTGATATGTACCAATCCTAACCCTAACCAATCAAAGGCCAGTTCATCCATGGCATCAACATCCTAAAGGTAGGGATTCCTTTGACAATTCATATGGTATTACATTGTGAGTAATAATGGACCAGTTTCTTTCCCTGCATCATTGTAGAATTGTACTCAAGCTGGTTCTTTTTCTTTAAATTATCTGGGAGGACAGGAAAAAAAAAGAATATATTTTACAAATTACAATTTCTCAGGGACTAGATTTAATCTTTTCTCTTTCTCTGACATTTAAATGGGAAATGGAAGAGAAGAGATAGTAATATCTAAGGGAGATTCTATATCTAATCTATCTAATGTACTATGAAAGCAGACATCAGTAACATGATAATTAACCAGAAGCCTTGGACAAATTTTTGTTTTGCTGTCATTCCATTCATTGAAGTCCCTTTCTCCTCACAAAGAAAACTTTCAGGTAATGTGTTGTACCAACCTCCTACCATGTCATGTCTACAGCCTCAGTATATAGGGAACACAGAAACTCAGGATTATGATCCTAAAATACTGAAACAGGACAGCAAATATTTATTGAGTGCCTAGGCTTTGCAAGGCACTGTTAATAAAGCAGAGAAACTGGTGACTTTCTGATAGACTTTTAACAAGTACTGAAATGTACAGATTTTGCTATAACCAACATTTTATCTAAAAATTAGTCCAAGACCACTCAACTGGTCACCACGATCATACCAGTATAGGTGCATTTATCTAGGTTTACAGTTCACAAAGCATTTTATGGTTTTGTAGTACTTCTATGCATATTATTTCACCTGACTTTCAGAAATTTATTCAACATTCACTCATCATTTACGGAGCACATGGTATTTGACAGCCGACCCCAGCCCCATAATCAAGCTGTAGTCACAACCCAGCCGGAAGTCAGGACTCAAAAGGCAGGAAATTCAAATACAGAATGAGTGTGCCATCAAAACAAAACAAAAAACATAAAACAAGCCAAACTTAACCTAGCCAGGGGAAGTGTGGGAAGGTTTTCCGGAGGAGGTGGCATTTAAACCAATATCCTAAAGAGACTTTGGTGGAGGTGGGGTGGTGAGGGATAGGTGCAGGGAGGTATTTCAAGTTGGAGGAAAGGCCATTGCAAAGGCTCGGAGGCAAGAGAAACCAAGCTGCAAGCTATCCGGACTAGACTTTGTCTCCTGCTTTCTCTCTGATTCTTTTCATAGCAACTGAGGACTTAATTACGCACTGCATGGACTTGGGAGCTGTTCTCTTTAGATTTTCAAATCCTTTTTACATGCATCATTTCAGAAGAGTCCACCAGCACTATTAGGCTGCAGAAATCACTGCCCATACCACCCCGGGTTTCTGCGTACCTTGGGCGCTTCCCCAGTTCCCACCGGCACCACACCTGTATCCCTCAGGTCAGCCCCAGCCTCACGCCGGAGCGCCGCCATCTTGCCGGCTCACGTGACTCACGGGTAGGCGTGGAGCCGGAACGCCTGGGGCGGGAAATGGTGCCGGCTCAGGCGTCTCTCCTGCAGCCGGGGCCCGCCCCGACCCAGTCAAAAGCCGCGCCCTCCATCCAGGCTGTTATTGGGCGCGGCGTCCTGAAATTACAGCTGCTCATTGGCTTCGAGGAAGTCCAGTCGCCCGTGGGCCCGCCCCTCCCCGCCAGCCCCGCATTCCCTTCCTCTGCGATTTGTTAGCTTGGCTCGCAGGTCTCCCTTCCCGAGGGGAAAGTGGGGCGTTCCGAGCGCAGGGTTGTTGGTGCGCGCTTCCCTCTCCTCAGGGCACCTCCGTTAGCTGCGGCCGAGCTGCCCGCCCCTTTCACTCCTCGAGGGAGCTCGCCCCTCTGGCCTGGTCCGTGTGTTAAGGCTCCGGCTCCTCGGGCACCCCCTCCCCAGAGCCCCCAACCGGCCGTCGGAGCAGCCCCGACTAGCCTCCTCCCCTCGCAGCCGTCTGACTCCTCTCCCTAATCTTTAGTCCCCTCATATTCCATCCTTTCACCCTTCTTGGAAAGGGACTGGAGAGAATTTGCCCCCTACTCTCCGAGAAGACCCCCTTGCCAGCCGGTGTTTCGGGGTGGGGGACGCTGCGAGGAGGCCTGGCGCCCTTTTGTGCACGTTCATTGCCCAGCAGTGTCTCCCAGACCAGCAACCCCCGACCCTCCAGTCTCCATGTCTTAGAGAAGCCAAATTCGAGGGTTATATAATTTCTAGTGCTGCTGTTTCTCCTGCCTGAGGAAACACTTCATCGCGTGGAGGGTGCAGGACATTTCAGTGCTCTTCTATATAAGAACGGGGTGTGGGCAGGGGTGGCCAGCGGTAGCAGAGAGCTTGCTTGTCTTTTCTGCAAAAGGAAGGTGGGTAGTTTGGAGAGAGACTGAGAGAAAGGGTGGACGTGGAAGCCAAGCAGGCGAACTCTCTCGTTTAGGAAATCGCGAACCGTTTGCACAGCTTATGCTTACACGCCTAATACTACTACAGCGTCTCAGAAAACACCTTTGGGGGAAGGTTTGACTTCTCCTCGCGAACAGTCTCAGTGTTTTTCCTCGCCGGATAGGGAAGCTGCTCGGATTCGAAGAGAGGGCATGATGTGAATGACTCCAGTGTGAAGAAATCTGCTTCGCCAACTCATCCTGCATCAAGTGCCCATTGAGTGGCACTGTCACTTTAATGTCTCCATGCCAAGGGATTGCTTTCCTTCTTTTCAATCCTCTCGGTTAATACATGGGAGGATCAGAATCAGAGGGGCTTTAAGGATCAAGCCTGAGGGGTTTGGAGAGCACAGAAGAAAAAAATGAAAGTGACAGCAAGCTGGATCCTGTCTTACTGAGGGGGTGAGATCCGGAACTTCTGGTCCAGTAAATAGAAAGGGGCCTTTCAGTCTGTGTTCTGCCCCAGAAAACTGTTCAAACTCACCCACCTTTTTAAGAGACCAGAGTCAGAGAGATTTTTAAAGTATTTTTTTGGGGAGGGTGTTTAAAATTTTCTCTACAGAATTGAGAATGTTTATCATCAGCCAGTTCAACTTTGAATTTGATCATGTATAGAGTAATGAGACAGCTGTGTAAATTTGATTTGTGCCTTAATTGAGTCACTGAACTCCAAAAATGTTGCTGCCTGAAGAGGAGTTTTAATAACATTTTCTATGCTTACAATAATTTTCTCAGCATTTTTTTTAAAAACAAATATTTTATAAAAATTGAAAAACTCAGAAGTTATTTTTCTCTAAACTCTGTGGGCCGTATCAAAAGTTTAATTGTGGAAAATATACATCATTTTTTCTTTATCCGAAAGAGAAGACAGCCTGGATTTCAAAACTGAGCAGTGAAGGGGTTTGCAACAGTTACCTGGCTCTTGGCTTCAATCCAGCTGGATCAAGTTGAGACTTGAAAAGAGATCTTGAATCCTGTGGCAGTGGAAAGACCCAAGAATGCCAGTCAAAAAGAAAGGTGGGCTCTGAGGCTTCCTACATAATATGTTTCTCCATTTTCTTGGTTCTGGTATTTGCAATTTAAATTATATCCATTTGAGAGTAAAATTTTGCTTGTTTGGGGAAATATTTACTGTAATAATGTCTTTTCAGTGATGCATTATTCAGTAGTATTATTTTGCTAGAGTAAAATGAAGTAGGACTATAGTATTTAATTATAGATATTTGTGATTTCATAAATCAAGTGGTCTAAATCACCATTTATAATCAGCATAGATTTGGTACCATAGATTTTGGATTTTCTTTAGCTTCTTAAAGGTTACCTTTAAACAATCTTTAAAAAACTTGAACAGTGGAGTTCTTCCTCATGGATTTAATATTTATGAAGGGAATCATAGTTGTAAAAGGTAACAAAGTTGTTTTCACTGAAAAAAGATATAGATTAATTATCTTTTGATTAAAAAGTAGCTATAATATTTGGGTTTACGCTGGTGTAAATCTTGACTAGAGCACAACTTTGGTAACTGTTGTGCTTTTCAGAGGAATGCATTATCCAATAACATGATTGGCAAGTTCCCTAAATGAAGCAAACACCTGACCGCCTCACCAGAATTGATCAAGATCCAGTGGGTTCCTGACGTGTAGTTTATCATAGGTCATATCTTGAGGATTTGCTTTAGCTTAGATCTACCCCAGATGAACTTTGTTCTTAAGGATTGGTTTTTTTGACATTGTATGGAAGATCAAATCAACTATGAAGAGTTTTCTCAAGTTTTGAACCAAAATTTGTATGAACACATTTGAACTCTACTGTACTGGGCTAGCATAGATCCAAATGTTGACCAGTTCTGTGAGTTGGTACAGTCTGAAACTAAAGCTCAGGGTGCAGGTTAAAGTGCAACCTGTACCTGCGCCATGTTTAATCCTTCTACCCGTGGATTTTGAAGGTGCATTGAAGAAACCCATAATCAGTGAGATGCTTTATCTCAACCAGTATCCGTAGAGATGGACAACGACACGTAGAACTGTCCCTTTATACACTGGGATTTAAGACTGGGATTATTTCCTTTTCCTGCTCTCCCACATAATATCACTGAGAGAAGTAAACTCTTTATGAGATTTTGGAGCCACACCTGTCCAGACCTGACACAATTGGTTTATCTGGAACAAGAATGGTTTTGGGAATGTAGCCAATAGACAATATGGCTCTTTGACTTATTTAGCTTGCTGTATATTTTTATTCTTTCTTCCATTTATTGTTCTCTAGACAGTGTCCCTTTTGGACTACCTTATTTTAGACTATTAATTGAATTAAACACTTGGGGGGTGTGTGCGTGTGAGAGAGAGGGAGAGAAGAGAAGCGGAGAGAGAGAGAGGCATAAAAAGGTATCTGGGAAGGAGGAGGAGAAAGGGCAGTTGTTGATGTTCTCGGAATAACTTAACTAAGCAGGGTAAACTTAAGGTTCTAAATTCAATAGACTGAGTTTATTAAAAGATCTTACCTTTAAAGGAAAATTGCTGATATACTATTGAAAATCATACTTTGTGAGAAATAATTTAAGGTTTATTTCCTTCCTTCTGCCCTCCCTCCCTTGTCTCCTTTTTTCTTCCCTCTCTCCCTCCCTTCCTTTTCCCCTCTCTCCTCTTCTTTGGCAATAGATTTGGTTGTAATGGATCAGATTTTTTTTTTTTCCTTTTTCTCCCCAAAGCCCCCCGGTACATAGTTGTATATTCTTCATTGTGGGTCCTTCTAGTTGTGGCATGTGGGATGCCGCCTCAGCGTGGTCTGATGAGCAGTGCCATGTCTGCGCCCAGGATTTGAACCAACGAAACACTGGGCCGCCTGCAGTGGAGCACGTGAACTTAACCACTCAGCCACGGGGCCAGCCCCTGGATCAAATTTTTTAAGGAATCAATTAGTTCTAATTAGCAAAACATGTATATATTTGGATTATACTAAGGTATATGTATTATGCAATTTACCTTGTGAATTGATCTAGGTAGGGAAACAATTTATCTTATTTTTATTTTATTTTATTTTTTTTGAGGAAGATTAGCCCTGAGCTAACATCTGCCACCAATCCTACTTTTTTTGCTGAGGAAGACTGGCTGTGATCTAACATGCGTGCCCATCCTCCTCTACTTTATTTATCTATTTATTTT
The DNA here is from genome assembly GCF_041296265.1 of Equus caballus. NCBI lineage: Eukaryota > Metazoa > Chordata > Mammalia > Perissodactyla > Equidae > Equus > Equus caballus. The sequence goes on from NC_091690.1 coordinate 62,428,311, forward strand.
TTTATGTGGGACACCTGCCACAGCCTGGCTTGACGAGTGGTGCATAGGTCTGCACTGGGATCTGAACAGGGGAACCCCCGGCCGCTGAAGCGAAAGGTGTGAACTTAACCACTGCACCACCAGGCCAGCCCCTTATCTTGCTTTTAATCTCTTAAAACTGTTATTATTAAGATAGATATTTTTGAATATTATAGACAACTAGCCAAACAAGTTATGACCTGTGCATTATATTTTTAATTGGCTAAGCTTATTATCTGTACTGTTTCTAAAATAAAAGTACAACAAATATTTTAAGTATAGCCTAGATTTATTCTACATTGTCCTCTGTCATCTTGAATCATTTTTCTTTCTTTGTTGTTACATGTGGTAGATATGATGGAAGAGCTAGAATTAATGTAATTTTAAACAATAACAATCTTCATTGAACCCTGTTTATTCATTGTTAAATATATTCTCATTAAAATAAAAAATTTTCATAAAGACAGATTTTCATTTGGTGTTTGTTTTGTATGTTATTGTGAAAGTATAGAAGAGTTTCTTTGATTGGTAACATTCAACCATGATGGGAAGTAGGAACAGGTGTGACATCTCACTAAGTCCATTTTTAGGTGCTATTCTTGACTGTTCTTAGATGAGCTGCAACTGCCGTACCTCAAACCTCTGTGTTCACTACCCTTTTGCTTTATGACTTTACTTCCTACTCTTCCCACCTCACTCTCTTCACGTTTTTACAGATCTCAGTTTTATCAACAGAAGACTCTTCATTTCTCCGTTAGAGATTTCCCCCCAACAGTTGCTTTTCTTTCAGGATTCTTCTTTCTACAGTAGTAACTTGGTTTGCTCCCAGCTGAGCCTATAGGACATCTTTGACCTATTTGAATTTGTGAAAATTCAGGGCCAATCCAAGGTCAGTTATATTAGCATTCTCTGATATGATGCAAGATCATGGTGTGTTGGTACATTGCAATTTCTTTTTTGAGCAGTTTTTTGTTCTCTTTATTGTCATTAAATATGTAACAGAAATCAGGGCTATTAATATTTTGAGATTGATGCTCATTTCATTTCTGTGTTTTAAAAAATTGTCCTATTAATTATCTTCTGAGCTTTCTTTAAATTGGTGTAGAAGTCTATCTGATATTATTAATTTATATGACACTTTATTTCCTTTGAATTCTTTTTTTGCAACTGTTCTCAGTGATATAATGGAGTATTTATAAAATTATTTTTACCAAATGCTGGAAGTTAAATACTACCATTTTCATAATTCGCATGTTTTGAGATTGTTCTTTCTAAAAGAAGCTGAAGAATGTTGTGTAATTAGAATTCTAAAACATGATATTACCGTGTGTGTCACGGGCCTCCTTGAAATGGAGATTCTTGTTTCCTGGTTCACAGTCTTTTAATTATGTCTTTCCTTTTGGTTGACTGTATAATTCATAAAAGTATCATTTCTGTTTTTCTTTTTCTTTTTTTTCCTCTCTCTAGAGAAGGGAACTTAGAACTCTTCTGTTTATTCTTTCTTCATTTGAAGTTTTTTCTTTTCATTATCTGTTCCCTGCACTTTGTGGCTTACTTAAGTTCTTTTTTGTAGTAGCTCACTAATTTATATTTGCCTTTCATTATCTGGGTATATTCTCTTTTTCCATCTCTAGCTTTTCTTAAACTCTTAACATAAATTTCTTTCAGATTCTCTAAAGGCGAAAATATGTATCTGAATTTATTCACTGCACCCGAGTAGCTATTTTATTCATTTTGCATATATTTTACGAACTTTGTGTTTGAACTTTCATGTTCAACATACCAGTGTTATATCCAGATGTTTTTTCCATTTCACAAAACTTCATGTTTTTTTCTTTTTCCTAGCCAGTAAGACTCAAAAGAATTAGACGCTGAATCTTCCCAGACAGGATGGGAAAAGACAGTTTTCAAACTTTTGCAATTTCTGTAAGTCAGAGTAAAATAGATAATTTACTAAAGATGTTTTTAGATCTAAAATCCCTCAGAGGGTCGTCTTGACCCTGGTTGAGAGAGTTATTGGAAATCATGAAGCCACAGACTCTTGTTGAAAAATACTCATCAATCCAGGAGGCATAAAGAGGGAGCATTCTAGAGAGAGAAGAATACTTTTTGTATTCAACTACTGATTAACTGTATGGTATGAAACAAACAATAGGCATAGCGCTGAAATTATCTGTTAATTGAATTTATTTTATAGTTCTTATATATTGGGAAATGTGCAAATAATATGCAGATGACTCGATGCCATAAAATATTTGAACTGTTAGGTTTTTGGGAAGCTGCCCAAGGGCTGCATTCATGATAGAATATTTGATTTCTCCTTTAGGCTTATTATTGGTTACTTCTTTGGGTAGAAGAGTCTAGTCAGTGAGAAGATATACACAAAATATCTTTAAACACTGAATTAAGGCATTCAATTTGTTCATGCCTTTGTCAATCAATCAATCAATCCCTCCCTCTTCTATATCAATATATTCACTAAACTACAAGAATTCTCTTTCTTTATATTCTCTCTTTGTATGCTCTTATTTCTTAATATTTACTGTGTAGCCATGTCAGTATTATAAAATATTTTTTAGTATAGGACTGAAATGTATAAAACTTTTTTTTTTTTTTTTTTTTTTTTTTTACTGAGAAGAGAGGACCTGTTCCCCAGCTATAATTCCTGCTCAGGAATTTGTAGCAGTCAAGGCATGAGGGCTCTGCATCCTCAATGTAGGTTGCTTTGTCAGCAAAGGATCATGAGTTTTACCCAGTCTCTTCTGTCCAGTCAGTCATTCTGAATTCCAAGTAGTAAGCTTTCTGCATAGGTTCAATTTTTAGTAAGTTTCTCAAAGCTATTTCAAGAATTATAGCCAAATCACCTTGATTATGAAACAATTCCCCTGACCCCATTTGTTTTAGGATTTACGATCAAGAGGAATGATATATTATAAAGTGGAAAATCCTGTGAAATGAATTATTAAGTAAAAAATTTCAAAGATTTTGGGTAAGATTATATATCTCATTTCTTCTGAGGACACCATCTTGCTAGCCACTGAGCCCTAACTTTATTAGGGTAAGATTCTGAGGCTTCTCTATGTGGCCTGTCATTTTGAAGAGCTGTGACATTTTTATCATTGGAAGTGTGATAAGGCTTGGAATAAACCTGTTAGGTTCTGTTCTATTTAAAATCCCTTATAGATAATAAACTATAAATTCTTTTAAAAGGTAAACTTGTGTATGTGTTTAAGGCAATAGCTTTACTTCAATTTATTTATTCAATCTTTTATCCATTCAACAAAGACTTATTGAATGCTTGCAATGTACCAGGCACTGTGCTAGGTGCATGTTTTGCAGTGGCAAATGGTATTCAGTATCTGTCTTTAATGATACTTAAAATTTGTTGGGGAGACAGATATGGAAACAAGCAATTTCAGTGCTGTGCGATGAGGTTAACACATTGTCATATTCATTTCTTTGAACTATATCACCAGATTCTCTGTCACCATCATCATCATTATCATCATCAATGGCAGTAAAATTGTTGAAAAAAATCTAGATCAGTATTCAGAAGACCTGGCTTCTGGCAGAAGGTACAAGGTTGGATAATCATTGAGCTGGACTCTCAGTCTATAAATTTAGATATTTAAGAAATATCCATTTATTTTCTATAGTTCAACTTTATTTCTGACTTGTAGTCACTGAGTGGTGGACAAAAATCACGCTTATCCTTTTTGAGGTTTTCCCTATTTCCCTGGGGTTATGGTAGGATTCTGTCTGGTCATTGATCATCTGTGTATAATAGCTTACTTCTGAGACATGAGTAGTTATGTCTAGATAGTTCTTTCTGGTCTGGCAGCAGTTTGCTACTTCCAAGACATGGATTTTTAGATTTTTTCCCCCCAGAATTTCTGTGTTTCTGTTTGCCTAGATGTGTTATGATGCCATTCCTCTCTGGGATCTTGCTGCCTTCCAGGCAGCGCTGCCAGGAAGCACAGGCTAGATACCTGTGGCCTTGAGATCCAAAGACTTTTCTCTGTTTTTTTCAGCTGAGAAAATCTCTTTCTAGCCTGGGGAGGGGCTAGGAGACGTCCCTCTGTCGGCATGGACCTGAGAATCTCTCTTTCATCTCTGAAACAAACTCTTCTTTTATTCTGAAGGCTTAGACTTTTGGAAAGCAAAACTGGAATAACTTAAAAATCCCTTCTGTATTTTGTCCTGGCACATACCTCCCCTGAGGCAATGAAGTACAAAATCAGTTACCTGCTTGAATGAGAAGAAAGGAAATGGGAACATTTAGGGAGAAAAAAAGAAATTTCTAAGTGCCAATCTCTCACATGTACAATCAAGTTTACATACCTTCTTATGGTGATGCCACCAGGTGACCTTGTGAAAATCATGTAATCCTTCTGAACTTTAGTTTCCTTTTCTAAAAGGTGTTTAATATTTTCCCATACTCAATATATATTGTTTCCTTCCTCCATCAAATTATATAATGTATATGAATTTCACTTTTATAAAGTTGGTTAGTGATAGAATTAGAATCAGGAGCTCATCCGATGCTCTTCTTGCTGTATGAGAGTGGTGTTCTTTGAACAAATGAATGGCATCGTGGTATAGTGGAGAAGAGCCCATGGATGGAATCCAGTCTTTACTATCAGCTGGATAAGTTATCTAAAGAAAATCAACAGGTTGAGCTTCAAATTCATCATCTTAAAACATGACTGTATTGTTAATGCTCACCTCCTAGGATTAATTTGATGATTAAATAAAAATATCTAGTCCATATAAAAATTGTTTTTTAAATGGAAAAGTGCTACATAAATGCTTATCTCAGAATACTTTTTTTTGTGGGGGGTCCAAGGAGGAGGAAAGTTGTGTTCAGAATCAGAGTCCCCTTTCATCAATGGTCTGGGTCCAGGTTCCCGGTCAGCTTCTGGAGCAAACCTGCCCAGATATGACAAGGACACATCTGGTTATAGACAGGAAATGCCATACTGTGCGTTTTTTTTTTTTTTTTTACAGATTTTATTTTTTTCCTTTTTCTCCCCAAAGCTCCCCAGTACGTAGTTATATATTCTTCGTTGTGGGTCCTTCTAGTTGTGGCATGTAGGACGCTGCCTCAGCGTGGTTTGATGAGCAGTGCCATGTCCGCGCCCAGGATTCGAACCAACGAAACACTGGGCTGCCTGCAGCGGAGTGCACCAACTTAACCTCTCCGCCACAGGCCAGCCCCCATACTGTGCTTTTTTATAGACTATGATAACATTTCTTATGAGTATTTTTTCTCTTTCAATGATTCTAAAGTAATTTGTAAACCATCGATTATTAACAAAATGATTGCAGTCTTTAGATCTGCTTTAAGTCTGGCCAGACATTTTCCCACAATTTAAATTCTAAGTTTTATCTATTTTTTCGTTGTCTTTTTCTAGGTTTTTACAGCTGGAACAATGCATATTTCAATATTCAGCTGAAGATGCAATTTGCTATCTTTTTCATTTCCATTTGTTAATACTTAACCTGACACTTTTCTCATCTTTCTCTTTAACAAGTCTGTAGAAAATCTGAAAGATGGCTTATCTGAAAGGTAGTAATATAAATCCACTATTTTATATGAATATCTTTTTGTGTCAACAGGGGAAATATCCTGATCAACAGATTTTTGTTGAAGTATATTAAAAAAGATTTTTGGAGGGAGAGGGAGTAAAGTATAATTGCTAAGGACGATTACAGAAAAATGAAACACTGTGATCCTTTTCCAGTAAGTTAAGTTTCTGTATGGTTTAATACTTGAAGGAATGGGCTTTGGTGCCAGATAGACCAGGGTTTGAATCCTGATTCTGGCACTTACCGGTTGTGTAGCTTTGGTCAAGTTACTTTGTTTCCCTGAGTTTGTTTCCTCATTTGCAAAGTATCTATAGTAGTATTTCTTAGGATTTTTGTAAAGATTAAATAAGGTGATCTATGCAGAATGCTTAGCACTGCTCAACAAATGCTAGCTAATCTTATTAGTAATAAAATGACACCTTTGTTGTATCACCTTGAACTATAAATTTTAATATTAAAAAACTTCTTTTTTAAAGATTTGGTACAAGGGTAACTTTTCTATTGGTATTCATCATGTGAATAGCCTTAATTTACAAAATAACAAAAACACTAAGAATTAAGCATAGATAAATACTTGCTAATAAAATATTTTTATTTGCTAGTCATAATGTTTTATAGGTAATGATCAGAAGTTGTGACTGTTCAATTTTGCATATATTCTTTTAAAATGGTGGGAGAGAAAAGAAAACCTAATTATTTTTGTGTGTTTCGATTCAGATATATCACACTGTAGTTAAAGTGATCTTTCTAAAACTTTTAAGAAAGTGGTCACGTTCATCTTCATTAAAAGTCTGTCATGGCTTGTTATTCTTCCTTGGGTAGATGGCCAAACTTAACATGGTCTGCATGGCATCAAGTTAGTTCTCTGCTCCCATGGCACCTGGTACCTCATCATAGCATTATTACACTCTGTTTTAACCTTTACTTTCTTGAAATTTCCTATTTAATTATCTTTTCTTTCAGACAAAAATCTCTGATTTTGGGGGTAGAATATTGCCTATCTTGTTCAGTACTGAGTTACCAATATGTGGAACATAGTAAGATATGCAGTAAATATTTGATTAATGAATGAAAGAACTTATTATCTTTATCTACTAGACTTTTAAAGGTAGAACCATTTTAATTCATATGTTAATAATAATTTTTATATTAATAAACACGTGAAAATTAGTGATTCGACATATAACCATAGATTCTAAAATTCAGTGATACAACTTGTGTCTGATTGGTCAAATTTTATTTTTCTTTCCATAGAGATATGCTCAACTCTATTTCTTGAGGATTAAGGGTGGTATTGTGGAGAGAACACTATTCTTGGAGTCAAAAGCTTTACGGTTAAGCTCCAAGTCTGTTATTTATTAGCTCTGTGATCTTGGACAAGCCTCTGTGATTTCACTTTCATGTATAATAGACATAATATGACTTCTCAGTGGTGAGAATCAGATAAGATAATACACATAAAAGTTATTTTTAAACTGTAAAAATGTTGCATAAATATTGCAAAGGAATTTCATTATTCTAAATGCTGTTCTCTAAGATTTGTGTATTAAGTTCACACTTTCCTCTACTGTACGTTGATCTTAGTTTTCTTAATGATACCACCATATGTTCTATAATTCTTCCTTTTTTTAATTGTGGCAAATAATTTTATGTATCGTCCTTTCCCTCTTTCTAAAAGTTCATTTGTTAGCACTATTGCCATTTGCTGTTTCAAATTTAAATTACCTGTCCCAAATTATTTATAACTTTTTGGTAATGCTATTCTTAAAACCAAATAGAAAAGAGTTGAAGCTTAATTAACAGACACATGATTACCTACAATTCCAATTATGTAACATTCACTATGACCTTTGGATCGTATATTTCATGCAAAAAATTTTTATTTAAAAAAATGGCTTCCCCTCTGTTTCCTCCTGTGCCTGCCTTCAGGTAATTCAAATTTAGTTTCATTCTTTCAATAGATTCAGGAGTCATATGAAGATAGATTTCCTTTAAGAAGAAAATAAGAAAAGTGAGGCCATTGTATTGGCAATATAGGTGAAAAATTTTCCACTTATACCTGGTTACTTGAAAACCAATTAAAATATTCACCTGCTGTCGAATTGGTTCCAGCTCCTAGTTGGACCCTGTGTACAGCAGATAGAGGGTTTACCGGTGGCATAGCTTTCAATATCATAGAGACACAGAACCACCACAGTATGATAACTGACAGACTGGTGTGTGATTCCCTGACCAGGGAACAAACCTGGGCTGCAATGGAGAGCACCAGATCTTAACCACTAGATCACCAGGGCTGGCTAATCCTGACTGACTTGGATAATTATCTCAGTTTTCCCACTTTATTCAACTAGTCGACATCTGGCTAGGGATTTTTTTTTTAATTTAATTTTTATCGAGTTAATGATAGGTTACAATCTTGTGAAATTTCAGTTGTACATTATTGTTTGTCAGTCATGTTGTAGGTGCACCCCTTTACCCTTTGTGTCCACCTCACACCCCACCTTTCCCCTGGTAGCCACTAATCTGTTCTCTTTGTCTACATTTTTAAATTCCTCATATGAGTGGAGTCATACAGAGATTGTCCTTCTCTATCTGGCCTATTTCACTTAACATAATTCCCTCAAGGTCCATCCATGTTGTTGCAAATGGGACGATTTTGTTCTTTTTTATGGCTGAGTAGTATTCCATTGTATATATATACCACATCTTCTTTATCCACTCATCAGTTGATGGGTACTTGGGTTGCTTCCATGTCTTGGCTATTGTAAATAATGCTGCAATGAACATTGGGGTGTATGGGACTTTTGGAATTGCTGACTTCAAGCTCTTTGGATAGATACCCAGTAGTGGGATAGCTGGATCGTATAGTAGTTCTATTTTTAATTTTTTGAGGAATCTCCATACTGTTTTACATAGTGGCTGCACCAGTTTGCATTCCCACCAGCAGTGTACGAGGGTTTCTTTTTCTCCACAACGTCTCCAACATTTGTTACTATTTGTTTTGGTTATTTTTGTCATTCTAATGGGTGTAGGATTATATCTTAGTGTAGTTTTGATTTGCATTTCCCTGATGATCAGCGATGATGAACATCTTTTCATGTGCTAATTGGCCATCCATATATCTTCTCTGGAGAAATGTCTGTTCATGTCCCCTGTCCATTTTTTGATTGGGTTGTTTGATTTTTTTGTTGTTGAGTTGTGTGAGTTCTTTATATATTATGGATATTAACCCTTTGTCAGATGTGACTTGAAAATATTTTTTTCCAGTTAGTGGGTTGTTTTTCGTTTCAATCCTGTCTTCCTTTGCCTTGAAAAAGCTCTTTAGTCTGATGAAGTCCCATTTGTTTATTTTTTCTATTGTTCCCCTTGTCTGAGAAGACATGATGTCCGAAAAGATCCTTTTAATACTGATGTCAAAGAGTGTACTGCCTACATTTTCTTCTAGAAGCCTTATGGTTTCAGGTCTTACCTTTAGGTTTTTGATCCATTTTGAGTTTATTTTTGTGAATGGTGAAAAAGAATGGTCAATTTTCATTCTTTTACTTGTGGCTTTCCAGTTTTCCCAGCGCCATTTGTTGAAAAGACTTTCTTTTCTCCATTGTATGCCCTCAGCTCCTTTGTCGAAGATTAGCTGTCCATAGATGTGTGGTTTTATTTCTGGGCTTTCAATTCTGTTCTGACTAGGGATTTTTGACCTGGACAACAGGATCCTCATCATCTTGCCCTTTTTTTTTTTGCTTAATTTATCATCTTTGCTTAGGTATCTAGTTTTAGAGTACCCTCAAGCTCAAGCTTTGATTAATCAGAAATAAGAATTTAAGTAGAGAGAGATAAAGGGCATAATGGAATTGACACTACGTGGTGATCATTATTGATAATCAAAAGAAGCATAAAAGTGTAGCCGTAATTCCAGCACTAGCTGCTGGCATGCAAAAATCTAAGTTGGCTAGAAGAAACTTGACCAAACTTGGCCATTTTTAAAAAAAATATCCCAGCATCTTGTTTTATGTGTCACATTTTTCTCATACAGAGATGAGAAGCCTAATAAGCTCTGTTGGTTAAGAGAACATCTAGCTGCTTTGAATCAATACAGTGTCTTCCCTGTGTAGTTAGTCAATAAATACATGTTGAATGAACTAGTAAAAGTCCCTTTACCCAGCAAATTATATTTATAGATGTGATTTTGGGAATGCTCTTGATACATTTTTGAGAATTGCTGTTCACAAGAATAAAAGATCATAATAAGTGAATACCTAGAGAAATGCCACAGAAGTAGAAGAGCTTAAAAATTATACTCGTAAAAAAAGAAGACATACTCAGTAGATTTTTAAAATTTATCTGTTTAACAAATGAAGGAATGAAATAGACTAAATCTTAAGGCACCAGAGATAATCAGATAATTATAGCCCCAAAATATATGTAAGTACTCAGGGAGGTTTAGTATAATTATGCTATGGCTGATTACTTATATTAGTGGTTAGGAATAGGTTAGAAAGTGAAGTCAGTAAGCCGCTATCATTTCAAGGAAACTGCTGATTGTTTAAGTATTGACAAAATGGAGATTCCAATATTTGTCCCTGATTTGAAGAGTTGTTAAAAATACTATATCCGGTAAAGTATGAAAGCAACTAAAAAAATTAAAGTTCTATAAAAATGTATTTGCATATGTTTATGTCATCTTTTGTTTTATGTCTTATTTTAACATTGGAGAGGGCTCCCTGTGCATCCACAGGGATTTCTTTGTTTTTATGTTCCTAACCTTTTTAGATTAAAAAAAGATTTACACAATGTCCTTCTCCATTTATTACTGCCTATTTAAATTCTCCCTTATTTCAAGGGAGTTAGCTTGAGGTTTGTTATGTTAAATGGGAGTATAAGGGAAGGTCTCGTTGATAAGGTAACATCTGAGCAGAGATATAAAAGAAGTGAAGGAGCTAGCTTTATGGATATTTGAGGGAAGAACGTTTAGGCAGAATAGAAAGTATAGAGGCTCTGAGGCAGGAGAGTTCTTGGTGTATTTGAGAAGGAGCAGAGACCACTGTGTTTGGAGTAGACTAGTAAGAGGAGAAGTATAAGGGTTGAAATAGGAGAGGTGGGTTTTTGCTGAGTGAGATGGGGAATCACTGGAGGATTTGAGTTGAGGAGTGTTGATATCTGACTTATGATTTAAAAAGATCTTTCTGGCTGCTATGTTTAGAAAAGACTGTCAGAGGGCAAAAGTGACAGCATGTAGACTAGTAGGAAGTTGTTGCAATAATGCACGGGACAGATGATGGTGACCTCGACCAGGGTGGTAACTTTGGAGGTAGTGAGAAGTGATAGGATTCTGTATATCATTGGATGTTAGAGCCAATGGGATTTACTGATGGATTAGATGTAGAGAATTAGAGAAGGAGAAGAATGAATGATAATTCTAAGGATTGGCCTGAACAGTTGGAAGGATGAGAGTTGGAGAACATTGCGGGAGAAGTAGATTGGGGGTGGTGGGTAAGATCTGGAGTTCAGTTTGATGAGTTATGTTTGAGATGCTTATTAGATATCCAAATGGAAATGTCGAGTATATAATTGGATATGAGTCTGGAATTCAGGGGAAAGGTCTGAGCTATAGGTATAAATTTGAGAGTCTTAAGAGTATTAAAGCCAGGAGCCTGGATAAGGTTACCTGGGGAGTAAGAATAGAGAGAAGTCTCCAGAAGTTTAGAGGCTTGAGAAATGAGGAGGAGCCAATAAAAGTGATTGAGAAGGGGCATGCACAATACAGGAGGAGAACCTGGAAGAGAGTGCTGCCCTGGAAGCAGTGGTGTGCTGGAACAGGCTCACACCAGCTTGCAAGAGTCTATCGTTACATTTTCAACAGATTCGCAAGCTGGTTTAAATGCTGCCATTAAAAAATTAAATTATATAAACTTACATTAAATAAATTACGTTAAAAATAAAGGTAATAAATACTCAAAACTCATCATTTCCTAATTCTTTTTCTACATTTTCATACCATTTATGCTCTTGAGGTTGTTTACATCTGTTGTATCTGTATGGTGGAAAAGCTGCGTAATGGCGTGCTGCTGTACATCTCTTCCCGAGGCTGCATTCATTGATGTCATGTTGGTAGCTTGAAATTGGCCGTGGTGGGAATATTTACATCTCAGAAATTGCAAATGCTATAAATGGGGGCTTGATTTATTCTTTTGCTGATAATACAGTGATAAAGAAAATGTTAATAAGGCATGTGTAAATTAAAAGTATGTTGTGTCTATGGCTGTTATATTGTGATTGGCACAGAAATTGATGAAGTATTTGTCTACTATTCAAAAATTATTATCTGATTCAGCAAAGAAATCATGTAATTGATGAAGAATTGAGTGAAGGTTTATCACATAAGTCATCCTTGTTTCATTTTCTTTTTTTTAAATTTTCTTTCATTTTTTATTTATTTTTTTATGGTGGTAGCATTAGTTTATAACATTATATAGATTTCAGGTGTACATCATTACGTTTTGATTTCTGTGTAGACTACATCAGTGGCTGCGTGATACTCTCAGAATGTGTAAAGTGATCACTGAAAATATTTTGAGGGTTAAGAGTTAGCGTGTTTTACAGGAAAGAACAACTTAATACAGACTCTGAATACCAACATTCAAATTTTAATAAGGTCTGTGTGAGATCATATTTGCCAGTACTAATAATATTATAAACCAATATTATATAAATTTTGGATGTACATCATATTTCGATTTCTATGTAGATTACATCATGTTCACCACCCAAAGACTAATTACAACCCATCACCATGTACATATGCCTAATCACCTCTTTTTCCCGCCTCCCTCCCCACTTCTCCTCTAGTAACCACCAATCCAATCTCTGTCCCTATGTTTGTTTGTTATTATCTTCTATTTATGAGTGAGATCATATGGCATTTGACTTTCTCCCTCTGACTTATTTCGCGTAGCATAATACCCTCAAGGTCCATCCAAGTTGTCACAAATGGCCAGATTTCGTTGTTTTTTATGGTTGAGTAGTATTCCATTGTGTATATATACCACATCTTCTTTATCCATTCATCCCTTGATGGGCACCCAGGTTGCTTCCAAGTCTTGGCTATTGTGAATAATGCTGTATTGAACGTAGGGGTGCACATATCTTTTTTTTTTTGAGGAAGATTAGCCTTGAGCTGACATCCACTGCCAATCCTCCTCTTTTTGCTGGAGATGATAGGTAACCTTGAGAAGAGCTGTTTTAGTGGAATTATAGGAAAGAGAACTATGATTAGAGTGGTCTCAAGAGAGAATGGAGGGAAAGGAAGTGGAGATGGTAAGTATTTGAAGGGGTTTTGTTGTAGAGGAGAACAGAGGAATGGGGACTACAGTTAGTTGGAGAGGAATGAAGGGCAAAGGAAAGTTTTAAAAAATCGTTGATATTACAGTTTATTTATCTGCTGATGGGAATGATTGATTGGAGAGGAAAACAATTGATGGAGCAATGTCCTTGAGTAGGCAAGAGAGCTTAGGTTCAGGTGCTCAAATAGAGGAGTTGGCCTTAGAGAGAAGCACAAATATTTTATCCATAGTAACAGAAGGGAAAGCAGAATTTAGGGGTGCAGTTACAGGTAAGTCAGTAGATGTTATGTTAGGAGCTTGTGGAAATTTTCTTCTGATTTTCCGTGAAATAGGAAGCAAGTTCATCAGCTGAGAATGGCTGTGGGGAAGAAGAGTTGGAATGTTCAGGAGAAAGGAGATATGAAATAAAGTGCTCAGTAAATATGAACTATTATTATAGTTGGTATTTAGTCTGTGAAAATGGTAGATTGGAAGGGGGAGAGAGTTTTTAAAATTCAAAGATAATTCATTGTCTTTGTGATAATGATTATGGTTATTATTTCACAATGTATACATTTATCAAAATTTCACATTGTACACCTTAAATATATACGATTTTTATTTGTCAGTCATACCTCAATAAAGCTGGAAGAAAAAGAATAAACCTCAAAGCAGGGCAATTTCAGTGAAAATTCATCATATGATTTGAAATACAACGTAATGAGAGAAGAGCTCTAGTCGGGTGGAGAAGCACCAGGAATACCAAGAGAGACATTTGAAGGAAGTGGCATTCACTCAAAGTAAAGCTCTTGCTCATGAGAGAGTCTGAGCATAGGATGAACTTGTGGGAAACTGATGATAATTTCACTCGGCTTTCACCCCAGATGATACACATAAGAAATCATTTTCATAAAAGTACCTTGCATATTAAGAGTTTGCATAATGTTAATTCCTTAGACAGGAACCCCTCAAACACAGAGAGCCAATAAAAAATATATAAATCATAAAACCAGGAAAATTACCCATGTAATATTTAAGACTCTGGATTGGTCACTTTGGCTGTTGCTATTTTTTTCACAAGCTTTCTAAACACAGTTTTCCAAAACACAAGTTGGTGATGAAAGGAGTTGTTTATTGGTTAAGGTGGGTCTTGCCTGCTCTTGTAATGCATTTCAGGTCTGGGTAAATCAGTTACTGTATTTTTTGTGTTACATAAGTATTGTTTAGTTGAAAATATGTGACTTGACTGGGCCGGCCCTGTGGCCGAGTGGTTAAATTTGTGTACTCTGCTTCGGTGGCCTGGGGTTCTCTGGTTTGGGTCCTGGGTGCAGACCTATGCACCACTCATGAAGCCATGCTGTGGTAGCATCCCATGTAGAAGAACTAGGATGACCTACAACTAAGATATACAACTATGTACTGGAGCTTTGGGGAGGAAAAAAAAAAAGAGGAAGATTGGCAACAGATGTTAGCTCAGGGCCAATCTTCCTCACCAAAAAAAAAAAAAAGCATAAAAATATGTGACTTGACATTCTCTAAATAGATCTTCATGTTTGAACAATAGAGTTGAATCTTCTCACTTCCAAAAAAAGACAATTGTTACCCCTACACACATAGAAGCACTGTCACTCTGGTGACTTTTTCAAGGGTATTTTATGTTGTGTTGGATGAAGACATGTATTCAAGAAGCCATAATATAACAGTACGTATTAAGAATGCCTATAGTATTTGTGAATACTATATAATGCCTAGAGGATTTGAATTAAGTCTAAATTAAGGGAAAGTAGGTTTTCAGTTGACTTGTTGATTGCTTTCTATGCACTAGACATTGTAGTAAGTATTGTGTAACTTAATCCTACTACTTGTGAGGAAACTGAAGCTCAGAGAGGTTAAATAACGTTAGAGGACACACAGAGCTCATAAGTAGGTTTCAGACCCAGATGTGGGTGACAACAAACCCTTTCCATTATAGCACATTGATTCCAGGGAGAGAGAGTGATATGGGGGAGGATATTCCAATACAAGGGGCAGTAAGAGCAAAGAAAAGTACAGAGGTAGGAAAAAGTAGAGAAAGTATGTGTGTGTGTGTATTGGGAAGTGGAGGGAGAAAGTGAGTAATCCAATGTGACTAGTGCACTATGTGTGTGTGTATGGAGGAGGTAGAATATATAGTGATAAATAAGGCTGAAAATATAGATTGTAAACAGATCATGGGAGGGAGGCCTCAAAATTTAAGTTAATCTGGTCATTGTTTTGCAGGAAGTCATCAATTTTAAGATAATTGTTCTGACAAGAGAATCACATCTACTATGTGAGCATCAATTGGCCAGCACTGCATTCAGGACCTTTGTTCTGTTTTGTTTCATAGTTGCACATTCTTTTGGAAGACAGGACTATAGATATTAAAGTGGGTTCTTAAAATTAGTAGTTGAGTGTAGTTATCAATTTCATATGGTAGTTTATAGAATTTATGATTATTTTATTAAATTATTTTGTGTCATGAAATTAGGAATACAACTATAGAATAGTTTGATGTTAGCTCACTATTTTTCTAAGACCATAAGATAGAATTTTAAAATCCTATTTTTCAGATACTGATCGAGCTTTGTCATTACTGGAAGAATACTGCAAAAAATTAAAGAAACCAGAGGAGCAGCAGTTGAATAATGCTGTTAAAAAGGTGATGGGTATCTTTAAGAGCAGCTTATTCCAAGCTTTGCTAGGTATGTATTAAAAAATTATTTATCATCTTAATGGTCAGAATCAGGCTTAATAGTTTCAGTAATGTGATCAAAGAACCTGATGTTAACCAAATTTAAAACTGAAATAATTTTCCTTGATAGTTTAAGGAAATCTTTGTTTTTTCTTTTTCTTATTTAAGATTAGCCTAAAAAAGAACTGTTATAAAATAGAAACAAAGTGTAGGTTATTAAACAATATAACTATTGAAAGAATGATTCTTGTATAGGAAGAAAAGTTTACACAGGAAAAAACTTGAATAGTTTGTTGCAAAAAATTGAAGACAAATATGCTAAAGGAGGAAGTTGCCTTCTTCTTGAGGAGGAATTGCCTAACCTGAAAAATGTCAGATTCTACTCAGAATCTTAGTTCTACTTTTATTCTCTTCTTAAAACAAAAATTAAAACACTCTGTATCTTTTTGGCTTCTCTTAAGTAAGTTTATGATCCAAATTGAAAAGTTGATTGATGAAAGTCTCAGTGCATTGGATTTTTTGTCAATTTATCATGACTCTAAATACATAATGTTTAACCTTATGTTTATTCTTGAATTTATTAAAGATTGTGAAGAAAGTCAAGGATATGCTTATTTATGTATGTCTTCATATATACATCTTTTGCATTTATGCAGATAAATTTTAATTCTTTTTTTCATGATATTTTAGGAGTGAAAATAAACTAGCTAAAGATATAAACAAACACCCCCTCTCAACAAAAACAATCAATTAACAAAATGATTAAAAAAGTCCTCACTTAATTATACGATATATTTTACTGGATTTAAACAGTACATGTTAAAGAAATAACTGAGTCTACTAGACATTATCATTACTTTTTCAGGCCTAGTGGTTACTGATATAAAATCTAAAAATGGGAATTTGTGAGGATTAATCTTGAAAATATTTTATCTATGTTTTTATTATAAATGTCTATACTTATTGACAAAACTCCAACTTTATGGTTTGAATATAATTTAAAAACCATTAAATTTTGAAAATTTGAAAATCAGTCTATTGAATAAAAATAGAATAAAAAGCTTTATAGGATTATTTTGCCTGTGGATTAATTTCTTTAAAATATTCTTTTGTGGCTGGTAAGAATTAATGACACGAATAACTGTAATCATCTTAGCCGGTATTAAATAAAAACAAGTCTAAATGAAATCTTGTAGAATTTAAATAAGCCCTGTCATTAGAAAATAGAATTTTAGAGAACATTTTTAAGCCACAAATTTCTCAATTAAAAATTAATAGTTTCATCTAGTTAGTATTTAGTAAAGGCCGTTAACTGAATGGCAATGTCTCTAAATAGATTTGTATGATGTGTTTAGTTAATATTGGCTAAGTCTTTTGAGAGTTTGAGTCTTTGAGAACTTGATTTAGGAAGAGTATCGTTGGATGCTTTAGATATTCTACTATACTTTAGTAGTGTAACCATTTGGTAATGCAACATCATTACATAGGGAATAAAAGATGAAATGAATGACAAAGAATTGCATTTTGCCATTGTTTTGAGTGAGTGATAAATATGTTGGCAAAAAGCCTATAGTGTAGTTTGAATTTCTCTAATAAAATGAGAGGCAACAATAATCTGTAAAAAGCTGTTATGTAAGTAATCCTGATGCCCAGCTTTGAATGGATAAATTTGCTTTGGCTGGTCTTTAAAAGTCATTTTGGGATAAACCAGAGTGCAAAGAATGGAACATTATATAACAAAACATAATTTTCTACTGCAATAAATTGATAATGTATTCCGATTGAATGTTGAGTGTCTCACTGTGCATTTTCTTTAATGACACAAAAGAAGAAAAACCATGTAGCCCTCTGCATCCTGGAGGGGATTATATCTTTATGAAAGGATAAGTAGGGAGCAATTGATAAATAGGGCATTGGTTATGGTCTATAATTTACTTTCTGTTTGAACTAACTCCCTTCCGCACTTTTCTTGTTATAAGTAATCAAAGATAGTGGCTTCACCAATTGTTCTGATATTCAGATAGCCAGTACCTTGATAAAATACCTTGCATGAGTGTCAATTAACCGAAGAAATACAGGGAAATCATAATGCAGAAAACTCAATAAATGGATAGTAAAATAAAATACTATTATTGCAGAATGTGCTGTAATATTTACATGTGACCAGGAAACTAAGCATTCTCTCTACAGATGACAAGTATCAATTTGAAAATGAACGCTATCCTCCTTTTGTGGTCCTTCATCACATGCTTAAAAAAAACCCAAACACTGGTATGTCTTAGATGGTATAATCTTTGAGGACAGAATTCTGTCTGCATAACTTTGACTGTTATTATAGTGCATAAAAGCATTTTATAACTGGGTTCTGTGATAATAGGGTGGAAGTTGATAGCAAAGGTATTGTATTTTCTTAATTTTTAAAATATAACAATATCTGACTTTAAAAGTAATATATGCACATTCTGTAAGATTTTAAAAATAACATAGAAGAATATAAAATCCAATGGTAAGATATATTGTTCTTATGGTAAAGAGCAGGATATGTGATAAGCGTAGAGAATGATAAACTATTTACCTTTCTTCCTCTTTGCTTCTAGAATGCCTGTGTTCTTTGTTTTGATTTTCCATTTAGCAATAATTGACAATAGAGAAAGACACTTTAAGTTTTTAAAAGTTAGTAATTAGTCTTCATCAAAGTACAAAAAAAGAAAAATGCCTAAAATAGCAATATGCTGGAAGAAGCACATTTCGATGTTAAGCTTAGGGTGACATCTTGTGGTAATACCAAGGAAAAAATTTTGTCAAATGGATAATTACAGTTTTATGATGATTGTGTTATGAACACTACAGAATTTGAATATCAGTGAATTGGAATTCCATGATATTTTACAAATTAATTTAGATTTCTTTTATTTAGTATAGCTGAAACATTTCAGATTTTCAAGGCACTATATTAAGTTTTTTATTCTTCATTTAGGGATGAAGAGCAAGATAGAAAGTTTTAATTATTTTTATGGTTCTCTTCCAGATCTACTTTGAAAATTTAAAGATCTATATTATCACCATAATTATTTGTAAAAATTATTTTAATAATGTAATGGGTCAGTTAATTTTTGGATATGTACTATAAATGTTCTTCATTTTTATACCTTATTGAAAATTATCTTATTCTTTATTCATTACTTATACAAATATGGATAGAACTATGTGTATATATTTAATAAGTTTCAACCCCTTCTAAAATCTTGTTAGCCTTGCTTTAATTTTATTTCCTCTTATTTCACTGCAGTGTTTGAGGGGGAATTTTTGGGAAAGATGTAGAACAAAATGGGCAGTAAAGTGATATTTTCCTTAAAATCTTGCCAGTAGCAACATCTTAGAAATGTGCTAATCCTACTTTATGGAGGCTTGCATGTCAGACTTTGCATTAGAGTTAGAATATTTTTCATTTCCCTAAAGCATAACCTAGAACCCCATAGATACTTGAGATTACTAGCAATACGGGTGATACGGTAGATATACTACATATTGGGATTTATTACTTACTTGTTGAAGCCTTCTACCATGTCCCTATTTACTAGCAGCTTTCACCAGCTCATTCCTTATGTCTTACAGCAGTTTGTTTATATTAGTATAAAGTACTTATTACATTGCCTTATGATAAATTGAATATATTTCTGTCCCCTTGATAGACTGAGTAACTTGAGAGTTGGGGTTATATCTAATTAATCTAGTACCTCCAGTTTGTGGACCTTTAACAATAATAGGTTGTCAATAAGTTTTATTTATTCATTTACTCAACAATTCAGTAGACATTGTGCTAGGCAATAGGGATCCAACAGTAAACTATAGAAGAAAATACAGTCCTTGTTCTTGTGGGTAAGGGAAATCAAGTAGGGGAAAAGAGACATTAGGTATGTGGTTTGTTAATTATTTAAGTATAATGATGATAGGTGCTACAAAAATCAATCTGTGTAAGAGTTTTATCACATTTTAGTTTGAAAAAGAAAGCCTGCAAATTTTCCCAATGTAGTAATTCTAATGTAATATTTTTATTTCAAAATAACATCTATTTGAAACATCATGGCTGTTTTGGTCTTAATTATTCATTATAATGTATAATTTTTCCACCTGATCATAGAAAGTCAAAGGATTTTTTATAGATTATATTGAGAATGAAGGCCCACACAATTATCTGATTTGGAACAACTTGGCTTTAATCCTCCAAAGCTGAGATTCTGAGCTGTGGTTCTTGGACCAGCAGCATTAGCATCACCTGGGAACTTAGCATTGCAAATTCTTGGGCCTCACCCCAGACCTACTGAATCAGAAACTCTGGAAGTAAGGCTCAGTAAATGGTATTTTAATAAGGCTTCCAGGTGATTCTGAGGCATGCTAAAATTTGAGAACATATGTTCAAATGGCTAGATATTTGGACGCACAAAGAAAGTGACAGAGTATGTGAATATTATTAATAAACTTGGGAAAATATGACAGTGGCATTTCTTCATTCTTGGGTACTATAAAGATCTGATTTGATCTTTAACAAGTATAATGAGCAATTATCATTCTGGAATGTATCTTGAGTACTTTGAGAATCCATAAATTAATGAATAGCATTGTGGCATCTAATTTTCTTTTTAAAATACAATAGCGCATCTTAAACATTGAAGTGATTTTTTTTCCTTTGGATACTTAATGTTAGTTTCTACCTATGGGGCTCTGGATAGAGAATAGCAAAGCTACACTGAGGTGCTGCTGTTGCCATGTGTGAAGCTCACTCATTAGGTAAGTGCTTGCTGCCATTCACAACCTCAAAGGATGTACTCTAGTTAAACAACTAAATTACCATATATCATAAAATAAGTCTTGACTGGTCAAAGCAGGGAACGTTAAATTCTTAGATACTAAGGTCTACTGTGTTCCCAAGTATTTGTTTACAATACCTATTAAAGTAATAAGAGTGCAGTATTCTAATTATTGCAATTGAGTAATAATAATTAATGAAGTATTTGTGAAATGCTTACCTATTTGTATGTACATATGCAGATGGATATTATTAAAGACCAAATCTTTACCATTAAGGAGGTTAAGGCCAGTTGGGAAGATAATATTCACGTACATTCAAACAAGTACAAGACAGGGTATAATCAAAGACTAAACTCTGGAGGCTGGACCAAAGTACTGAAGGAGTTCAGAGAAGCATGGGATCATTGTAGATTGGTGTTGCCAGGGCAGCTTTTATATAACATGTCAACTTGAGCTGGCTCTTGTCACCGATAGGATTTGGGTAAGAAGAGAAGATAGAGAAGGACATTTTTTCCCACCTATCCATCCATCCATTCATTCATTCAAAAGATATTTATTAAACACTGTGCCAAGCACTATGATAACACTGGGAAGACAAGCATTAAACAAAATTGCGTACATAGTTTATATTTACAATTGTGTTAAATACCACAAAGAAGAAGTACAGGGTGCTGTGAACGAGAGACTTAACTTTAGCGGTGGAATTAGGGAAAGCTTTCTTAGGGAAGTGGTATTTGAGATGATGAAAATTATGCAGTTTCATAGAGGTCAGAAGGAGAGTGAGGAAATGGATGTGACTGGAACAGCGGCAAGATGTTTTTGATATTTATGCTTTTAAAATGTCCTCTAGGAGTTGGATTAGGCATCACATTAGACTTAAATCTCTTCCAAAGACTTGTTTAAGTTTGAAAGTAAACTTGAGAAACAAGAGTGGTAAGCATAAAATGTGGCCCAAACAATCCTTATAATTCCCTTTGTTAAACTGCCTTATACTAAGTGTGATTAGTTGTGTGTTTCATGTCAGGCAGGATCAAGTATTTCTTAAATTAAATTTGGCACTTTAGATTGGATGCTATCAAGAGAATTAGATGCTATTCTTGGCTCTGGACTTTGTATATTTGCTGCAGGATTTATGTCACCAGATGGCACCATTTAACTAAATTTATGTACTTATAATGCTTGTAAGGCTGGTTGTTTTTAAATGAAGGATGCTTTTATTTGTGCTATAACTGAAATAGGTAAAAATTGATTTATTTCGATGGCATATGAAACTTCTATACAGAGAAAGGTAATGCAACCCCCAAAATTTGTTAAGAGCATGAAAGGATCTGGAGGGTTCTACTAAGTATATAATAAATGAAAATTTGGTGACAGTCACTGTCACTAATGTATAGTAGCTGGCAAAATAGCAGAACACAATAGATTTATCCCTCTAGGTTTTCCTACAGCCAGCGTAGTAATATTATGACTATTTTAGCCTTGAATTTAACTTTCAGATGTAGGGACTTGATATGCATAATGACAAAAATATAGAGAAAATTTTAAAAGATTATTTTAGGAATAAACCCTTTCAAGATGTCTTGAAATATTATGGTAATAATACGTTAAAAAAGTTTTGTCAATAGAGTATATGTTCTGTTGAACTATAGAACTAGTAAAATTCATAGAACATGATATAGACGTTCTTTTATAGTATAAACATTCATCCCAAGGAAATGAATATTTTATTTTCTTGGTTAAAAACTTCCTTGGTTCTTTCCCTACTTTTAGGCCAAATTAGTCACTTTGTCCCTTCTGTTGCTATACTGTTTGTTCATTTTTCTGGTGCAGCACTTATCTCACGGTATTATTGTTAACTGATTACATGTTGGTCTCAGTAGACTGCGAGCTTCTTGAATGCAGGGACTGGTTCTAATTCAGAGTGTAGCACGGTGTCTGCCATGGAATATTCTGTCATTAGATTTCTCTCATTTGGCAAAATATATTTTGAATTCCTACTATGTAAGAGACACTATGATAGGCCTTGGGAACTTAGTGACCAGAGAGATGTGGACCCTATTTTCATGGAGCTCATGGTCTATTAAGGGAGACAGACATTAAACAAATAAGTACAATTGTGATAAGTGCTTTGAAATAAATAGTTATGTGGATTAAACAGTAAAATCGTAAGGAATTACTTGAACTGGTCAAATTCATATTCTTGTATTGTGTTTGTTTAAAAATGTTTAGATGCTATTTATTAATTGAAACCTGTAGTAGTTATCTATTATCCTTGGAATGAAATTCAAACTTCTCACCTGTGAGGTTGCCTATTACCTCTGCTTACCTCTCGTCTCATCTCTTACCACTCTTCCCTACTCACAATACTGCAGCCACACTAGCCTTCTCTCTGCTCCTAAATGCTGCCCAGGACACTTTTACTTGCTTTTCTTTTGTTTGGAGTACGTTCCTACCTAGATCTTTGCTTTATTGGCTTATCTTGTCATTTAGGTCTCAGTATCTCTACAGGACCTTTCTACCTCACTCTCCACCTCCACCCTATCTCCAATTCACATTCATCACATTACCTGTTTGTGTGTTTTTTGCATTACTTTCTCCACTAGAATGTAAATCCATAAGAGCAGCCATCCTGCCTATCTTATTAATTGCTGTATCTCTTAAATTAGCTTAGTGCCTAGCACATAAGGGCCACTAAATAAATATTTGTTAAGTGAATGGATGAAGAAGTGAGTGTTGCTGCATACCTGGTACTGTGTTAGATTCTTGTTTAAGTTAGAAATGTACTCATTTGAAAGGAGTAGAAAGCTCATGCAAGTAGGATTTTATTTTTACTACATAAGGAGAAGTCCAAAGGTAGGCAGTGGCTGACATTAAGTCAGCATCTCAGTAAGGTTCTGGTCAGTGTCTCTGCTGAGTGGGAATTGTAACCTGACCTCAGGGAGGAATGTAGGAGTATAGTGCCAGTATAGCCTAAGGCGTGTGTTGTCAGCCAGGCAGAGAGCCTGGGAGCTTTGCCTGAGCCAAAAGAATATACCCCATGTCCCACCAAACGGACTTCTGTATCAGAGACCAACAGTATATCCAGTGACCAGATGGATAAGGACATTGCTCAAGGACCAGAGAAGCCAAAGGGCAGCATGTACATCCAATGAACCCAACCTATTTCTACCGCCAATACTATCATGGCAGATAAATCGTATGCCTTCCCCCAGAATTGTCTACTCCCATATAGCAGAGCATTATTTTACTGAGAGACAAGGAGGAGAGACTATTTAAATTATTGAATCAAACTACACTTTAAACTGGATTGGATGGTCAGTTTTCCCAATTAACCAGAGATTGAGGGTTTCTGAAGCAGCTGGATAAGTCACAGACATAGTAAAGAGCTATATGTTTTGTTTGCAGATCCATGGTGTGGTGTAAGTTGTATGTGTGAACCCACTATACCGAAGCACAGATCTCAATGTTGATTCTTACCTCTTTACACTGCTTTCAGATTTAGTATTGAGTGATGAAAAGAACTAACCATAAGAAGGAACAATGGAAAAAGATGTGTTCCACAAGTGTGTCATAGGAAATAACTCTGTTATTTCATACTTTTAACTCTGGCTCCTGTCAATTCTGGCTCCTGCCAAAGGGAAGTGGTAGAGAATGAGGAGCATTGGTTTACCCTAGTTTGTTTACATGAGTCAGTCCTAAGAGTTGCTTAAGAAAACATCTATCCTCCACCTCATTTGTTGCTCAGAAGCCATAGAACTTCTTAGACCACGATAGGAATTCCAAACATTCCAATATTAACCTGCAGATATACCATGCAGCGTAAATTTCCATGATTTCTACTTTCTGAGGCCCTGGGTTCTACCTTATATTCAGTTTCTAGTTTGTTGCCGAAATAATAGATCTTCATGAAACCATAAGGTTAGAATTCTCTTTGCAGGATTCTGTATCTGCAAATCCAGTCTTCAAATGTACCTAGAGCCACCAAACTCCAGTTCTTACAAAATGCCTTAATCATGAATCCCTAAAAGTTTAAAGCATTTTTTAAATTCATAGAAAGGTATTGAATGAATATTAACTAATACTTTCAGAAAAACCTTGAGTTTTGAAAATAGCCATTTGAAAATAAACAATTACTTCAGAAATAAGCCTTGTGCTTTAGAAATAGTTGCTGCAAGAGTTTTTTGAAGAAGAGTTTAAGAGCTCTTCAATCGATCGAAATAGTACGATAATTATAAAGGTGAATTTTAGATTTCATTAATTGAGATAATTAATATCATTAACAAAACCTGCTTATTTTAGGTGCAGGGCTCCATTTAGTAATTTTCAGGATACATGTTCATGTTCTTCTTGCTGTTTTTCTCATACATATCTGATTTTTAAAACTATCTCTCTTCTAGAAATGGAGCCCCTGGAAATATGGAAAATTTAACGTATTTAACAGGGCTCTGCAAATTCTAAACAAATTTTGGTGCAGGATACTTCCATTTCCTGAATTTGAATATTTATTATTATAACATGGAAGGTGTGAGCTAATGCAATGACTTTCTCTATAAACATGGATGATTATGGAGAGGAATATTGACTCTGCATATTGAATGAAGACTATAGGAAAACAGTAATATTCTACATAGTAATTTCTACTTTCAAATTTAAATTATTGTCATTATTTTGGCTTTGTTTGTGAACAATCCATTCCTTGGATCAGTTCCTTGATCTCCTTTCTAGCAATAATCCCTTCTTCCACCACATCTCAGCCATCACTCTTATGTTTTACTCTGTATCTTATCATTATTAATGACCACACCCTTCTAAAATCTCCACTCTCTGACCACCACTCATCACCTATTGATCCAGTTCATTTCTATATTTTCCATATCAATCATTCTTTGATCCCATAAACACTGCTAAACCATCAGCTCTATACATTTTCATGATCTATTAGCTACCATAAGTCTTCATGTTCCTCCTTACCCAACTTAGCATTCATGATTCATTGCTATAATTACTCATTTGCATACAGCTTCAATTTCTTTGTCGTTCCCTCTATCTACTGGCAAAAACCATCCTCTGGTTAAGTCTATCTCTCTTTATGCCATGCCTGCACCAATGCACCCAAATGTAGCTGAGAAATACACATAACCTTGTTAACTGGTTTCACTTTATGACCAAAAAAGCCTATTGTATTTCCTGGGACAGTTCAATTTCTTTTATATCCTGATTCAATCCATTTGTAAGTCCTATTGCCAGATTTTAAAATTAAGTCCAGAATCCTGCCACTTCTTACCATCTCCATCATGCCATCCTGGTCTAAGCTACCATAGTCTCTTATCTGGTCTACTGCATTAGCTTCCTAACTGATAACCCTTTGTTTTCACTCTTGCCCCATCTATCTTCTGCATAACATCCAGAGTGACCTTTTGAAACAAAAGATAATTTATCTCACTATTTTAAAAACCCTCCATTGGCTTCCTATCACTATCAAAACAAAATTCAGAGTCCTCATCATGACTATAAGGTCTTACATAATCTGACTCCTGGCTACCTCTCCCACCTCTTCTACTAATACTTTCAGCATTGTCCATTCCCTTCCAATCATGTTGGCCTTGAAATTTTCCTTGAACAATCTTTCTACTTCAGGGCATTAGTACTTACTATTTTCTCTTCCTGAAAGTGTTTGCCTACTTTCTCACTCATTCAAGTGCCTGTCCAATTGCCATCTCCTCAGGCCTTTCCTGATAGCCTTGTCTAAAATAGCCATCTTTCTTCTATTATTCTTTTTTTCTTACTCTAGTTAATTTTGTTTATTGTACTTATCAACATATATTTATTGGTGCTATTTATTTGTGGTCTTTCCCTCCCAACTATACTATAAGCTTCTTGAAGGCAGGACTTGGTTGTCTTGTTCACTCCTCTAATCCCAATGCTTAGTAGAGTTCATGGAATATAATAGAAAATAATATAATTTGGTGAATTAGGGAAAAGCTAATTTACTACTGATGGTCAACTTTTAAATTTGGGCACGATAATTGCATTAACATTTTCTTTGTCTTTGCTTTTTCTTTAAAATAAAAATTATTAAATTCTTAGATGATAAGTACTGTGTTGAAAAAGATATTCACTTAAAAAGAGTTCTTTTGTTTGCAATATTTTATAGTTAATACAGTAGAGATTTTGCATTTGTTTTCAGGGTCTTGGTGCCAAGAGCTCAGGGCATCGAAGAATGTGATTTATGAGGTTAGGAAAGTACATTAGGTTAATTATGCTGCTGCATTGCCAGACAATCTCTTGGAGTTTGCTGGTATGCAGCGATCAAAACAGCATCATTTAAAATTGCTAGACCTATTAAAACATGCAAATTTTACTTGTTTACATGTCCTGCTCCTTTTTGAGGTTACTGCTGATAATATAAAAGACATTTATGGTATCTGCAATACTATGAAAATTTAACAGAATAAAAATATGGATCTCTGTTAATAATATGACTTAACTTCTAGTATTTAATGTAGAAGACTTCTCAGATGTTGTTCTTTGATATACTTGAAGCTTTCTCTTAGAATTCTTGACTGCATCTCAGCTGTTTTGAGAAATTTAAAACTACCACTTAAAAATATATTCTTACTGATATAGTTATTCTTTATGGTGTATTTTCCCAAGCTTTCATTAGTTTATTCATTAATTGAACTAATATTTATGGAGCACCTATGATGTGTCAAACACTGATATAGATGCTGGGTATATATCAGTGAACAAGACAGACAGATATTCCTGCTCTCATGGAACTTGTAGTTAAGTGGTGAGTATCAGCAATATGCAAACAGCACAGAGAAAAATAGGGCAGGGAAGGGGAATAGAGAATACCATGGAGGGGAAGAAGGGTTACTATTTTAAATAAAGTAGTAAAGTCCTTTCTAAGAAGACATTTAAAAAAAGACTTGAGGGAGTTGAGGGACTGAGTCATATGGCTATCTTCAGAGAAAAGAGCAAGTACAAAGGCCTTGAGGGAGGAATATGCCTAGATTATTCCAGAAATAGTAAGAGTCCAGTGTGATGGACTCAGTCACTCTTGGTTGAGAGACAGTAGTAGGAAATGAGCTTGCTTATGGTAGGGGGACAGATTATGTAGGGATTTATTAGCCATTATGAAGACATTGGCTTTTATTGTGAATGAGCTAGGAATCTGTTGGAGGGTTTTGAGAAGAATGATGTGATCTGACTTAATGTTTAAAATGGTCAACTCTGCATTACCTGTTGAGAATCACCTGAAAGGATGCAAGGAGGGAAATGGAGGAGATGAGTTAGGAGTTCATTGTAATATTCCAGGTAGAGATGATTGTGATTTAGATTAGGGTGTGGCAGCAGTGAGAATGGTGAGAAGTGGTCAGATTCTAGATTTTGAAGGTAGAGCCAATGGAATTTGCTAATAGATTGGATGTCAGGTATGAGAAAAATAGAAAAGTTAAAGAGGACTCTTTTTTTTTTTTTTTTTGCCTGAGTATCTGCAAGTATGGCATTCCCATTTTCAGAGATGAGGAAGTCTAGGAAAGCAGCATATTTGGGTGTGGTGGTGGTGGAAGATCAATAGTCTGATTTTGGAGGTGTGAAATTTGAGATGCATACTAGACACTGATGTAGGTATGTTAAGTATACAGTTGCATATAGAAATCCACGATACAAAGGAAATATCAGACATTGAAGGTTAAATTTAGGAGAAGTCAGAGTGTCAATGTTTTTTAATACCATGAGACTGGAGGGAGAAGTAAGAGGTCATGACATGTACAATACTATGAACATTTTCATTAAATTCTATGAAGCTGATAATGTTCATAATTGAGATATTAAAATTATTTTCTTGCCAAATTTTATGCAAAAAAGTTTCATTAAAATTTTGTTTAGAAACCAATTAGTCAGATATAGCACAGCTTTTTATTAGCTTTTACCTTTTTTAAATTAAACAAATTTATCTCCGAACTTCTGGAAAGTGTCAATTACTAGATAAAAAATTTATTATAACTGACCTGAGTTCTAATTTCCATGAATAGTAGCATGTGGGATTCAATTTCAAATTTAAAAGAGGTCATACTTATTCAAGCACTTTAAGAATCTACCTGATTTATTAGCACACATGAATTTAACTTTTTTGCCTTCTGGAATTGATTTATCAAGATAATTTCTAATGTGACACAGATTAAGGCTAGAAATAGATGACTCTTGGACTTAGAGTTCTTGGCTGAAAATAACAGACCAATACTATGTAGTTTAAGTAGAAAAGAGATTTATTGGAATGATATAAGACACCTTACAGAAACTGCAGGAAGGCTGGAGATCCAACTCAGGCAGGAACCAAGAAATACAAAGCACAGTTAGGATTTTACCCCAGAAAACGTGTTCTAAGGACACTGACTCTTGCCATCTCCGGTGGCTACCAGCCACCACACTGCTGGACTCTGGTTCCTTAACACTCATCACTATGCCTTACATTCTTGATTCTATGATAGTCATCATGAATTATTTTTGACCATTCCAGCACTGCTAGGTCACTCTGTGAAGATTAAAAGTCCTTGCTTGGTTAAGAAATATGTAAATATGGCTGTGACATAATGAATATATATTTGATCTCTGCCCCTTTTCCTTGGTACACAGCTTCTAAAAACCTTCAAATCTCCAAAGTAATGTGTCTTTTTGTGTGCTAATGAGATGACAGATGGCTGGGCACTCCTGGGTAGCCTCAGGATGAGAGTTGGTTGCCAAGGGAACCAATCCTGTGATTAGAAAGTTAGAACTTTCAGCTCACTCTTGACTTCTGGAGAGGGAAGAAGGGCTGGAGATTGACTTCAGTCACCAATGGCCAATGACTTAATCAGTCATGCCCATGGAATGAGGCCTCCATAAAAATCCCTAAAGTACTGGGTTTGGAGAGCTTCTGGGTTGGTGAACCCGTGGAGGTGCTGGGAGGGTGGTGCACCTGGAGAGGACATGGGGCTCAACACCCCTTCCCCTGTACCTTTCCCTATGCATCTCTTTTATCTGGCTGTTCCTGAATTGTATCCTTTTATAATAAACCAATAATCTAATAAGTAAACTTTTTCTGATTTCTGTGAGACTTTAGAATGCAAATTACTGAACCAGAGGAGGGGGTTATAGGAACCTTCAGTTTATAAATGGTCAGTCAGAAGCACAGGTGACAACCTAGATTTGTGATTGGCATCTGAAGTGGGGTGGGGGAGTCAGTGTTGTGGGACTGAGCCCTCAATATGTGGGGTCTGATGCTAACTCCAAGTAGATAGTATCAGAATTGGATTGATTGTAGGACACCCAGTTGGTGTCCATAGAGAACTAGAGAATTGCTAGGTGTAGGAAACTTCCACACACTTGGAGTCCAGAAGTGTTTAGAATGGAGTGTTAGGATAAGAAACAGAGGTTTTTTTCTTGCAGTGACACTCCACTTTGAGAAAGACCTGAAGTTTGCTTGTGGAAATGGATGTTGTAAAGGTTGCAGCTTGTGAGTTTTTGTGGAGTGGTAGAAGGAGGGTCATCTGAAATCAGACAGGAAGTTGTAGTGTTAGATGTGGGTGAATGTGACTCATAATAAATACATGCGGTGAATTGAAGTAGCTTATAGATGTTTCAGTTGTGTATAGATGTGCATTTTGTGTATTTCTAAGTGGTTTGGTTCAGTTAGGTGCAGTTTCTTTCATTCATCTCATGTTTCTTGAAGAAAAAATTGTGGTGGGCCTCCCAGAAGGAAGTCTCAAGTAGGGACTTGAGTGGGATATAACTTTTTCGTTATGCAAAAAAAGGTAGATATGTAGGGGGCAAAGAGGAAAAGACAGAAATTAAGGCAAAAGAAGAAGAGGAAATAAATCTGCAAAAATGTGGGTATTTTTTAAAAAGTGATACTTTTTTGAAGAAATAAAGATTTAATACATTTTGGGTTCTTGGAGGGTAGATTTTATCATTCTTTTCTTTTTCTCATTATGTGCCTGGCACAGACCTAAAAATAATTTCCATTGTTGGGTACTATATACAAGGTGTTGTTCTAGGCTCTTTATGTAAGTTATTGATAAGCCTTACAACAACAATGTTCAATAGTTATATTCATTCTCCAAAGTTAATGAAAATTGTGAACCTCTACATCTGAGAAGCTCAATGAATCTTAGAAGGATAAATACAAGGAAAATCACACCAAGGCACATTATAATTAAATTGCTGAAAAGCAGTGATAAAGAGAAAATCCTAAAAGTAGCTACAGAAACAAAGACACAGATGTCTTGTCAGAAACTATGTAAGCAAGAAGACAATGCAATGACATCTTAAAATTGAAAGAAAGAAAACCTGTCACCCTAGAATTCTTTGTTCAATAGAAGCATCCTTCAAAAATGACAGCACAAAGAATAAAGATTTATTTCAGAGAAACAAAACTAACTTTGGGAGAATTGATTATATGCAGACTTACACTATAAGAAATGTTAAAGAAAATTCTTTAAGAGGAAGGCAAGTGATACAAGATTGAAATTTGGATCTGTGTAAATAAACAAAAAACATTGAAAATATTAAATCTGGGTAAAAGTAAAAAGTTTACCTCTTATTTTAAAATTTCTTTATAGGGGCTGGCCCGGTGGTGCAGCAGTTAAATGCGCATGTTCCACGTTGGCGGCCTGGGGTTTGCCAGTTCAGATCCTGGGTGCCGACATGGCACTGCTTGGCAAGCCATGCTGTGGTAGGCGTCCCACGTATAAAGTAGAGGAAGATGGGCACAGATGTTAGCTCAGGGCCAGACTTCCTCAGCAAAAAGAGGAGGATTGGCAGTAGTTAGCTCAAGGCTAATCTTCCTCAAAAAAAAAATAAAAAGAATATAAAAAAATTTCTTTATAGATAATTGATTATCTAAAGCAAAAATAATAATAGTATATC
Source organism: Equus caballus (assembly GCF_041296265.1). Taxonomy (NCBI): domain Eukaryota; kingdom Metazoa; phylum Chordata; class Mammalia; order Perissodactyla; family Equidae; genus Equus; species Equus caballus. Next base: position 62,459,667 of record NC_091690.1, read on the forward strand.
ATGGATATATAACAACAGTAGTATGGAAGACCAAAGGAAAGAAATAGAAGTATACTATTGTAAGGTTTATACTATACATGAAATAGCATAATAGTATTTGAAGGAATGCTGTGATAAAGTAAAGATGTATATTGTAAAACTTGGGGAAATCGCTAAAGCAATAAATCAAAGATATTGCTAATAAGCCAATTGTGGAGATAAAGTAGAAAGCTAAAAAATACTTAGTGAATCAAAAAGAGGACATGAAAAGAGGGGAAAAAAGGGATCAGAGAACAGATAGGTCAAAAAGAAAACAAATAGTGAGGTGGTAGACTTAAACCTAAACAATTTGATCGCCAGACAAGATAAAAATGAAAAATTGTACTATACGCTAGCTATAAGAAATCCACTTTAAATATGAAGACTCAGAGGGATTAAAAGTAAAAACAAATATCAAACACTAGTTATAAGAAAGCTACGATGGCTATATTAACATCAGGCAATGGAGGCATCAGGACAAAGAATATTACCTGGGGTTAACAGATATTTTATGAGAAAGGGGCCAATTTATCAAGAAAACATAACAGCCTGAAATAAGTAGGCAACTACTAGCAGATCTTCACAATTTGTGAAGCGGAAATTGAAAGGAAAAGTAGGCAAATACATAATTTTAGTAAGAGATTTTTTTAAACTGCACTTTCAGTAATTGTTAGAACAAGCAGAGAGAGAATCTGTAAAGATATAGAAACATCCATGAAAAACCTGTAGCTGGAAAAATGGTGGAGTCAGGAACTCTATAAGTTCATCTCTCCATAAGAGAAATGGAAAAACTGGCAAAAACTTTCAGAATCAACTTTTTCAGAACTCTGGAAATTAATCAAAAGCTCATAGCAATGTGGATTTTTTAAAAACTTGCCCTGGTCACATCTCATGTTCCCCAGATCAACAATATCCTTGAAAATAAATCCTGCATTCCCATTACAGGTAATGGAGTGAAGAGAATATACTATATATGCAGAAAAAATTATACTTATTTGTTTTGACCTATATAGTGCCTCCATGGAATACTGGCTCAAGAGGCTTGCTTTTGTCTCACCTAACTCAGAGCTCACCCAGTACCAAAGTGGCTATTGTGGAGCATTTGTCAAAACACTTATAAGCAAATGTTTTGTTTTTTCCTTTTAGATGCAATGGGACAAACAATAGACTAACCAAAAGCTTGACAAGAAAAGCTGGGGAATGAGATACTTTGGAGAATAAGGGCTTTAAAAAGCTCTGATATATTCCTAGGAAACTAAAAGGCCATATGCGTATGTATTACTGTGCACATACTCTGGAAAGATCAGTGTAGACCCTAAGGTCTCACCTCTGGTTGACCTTGAGGGTCTGCAGAATCAGGAGTGAAGGCTAGCACAGATTTGTAGACTCCCTGAGTGAGAGTTGAAAATATGGCCCAGCATACAAGAGCTCTTTTGCAAAGGTGGAGAATTTTTGGTCCCAGTGATTAGCAAAATCTCTGTCCAACGAGTAGCTGACCACTAAATGGAACAGAGACTTCAGAAGCCACAAATGACAAAGAATACAGACTTTACAAAATTAATTGAGGTAGTCACTAAACAAACAAACAGAAACAACTACAACAAATGGAAACAACAAATTCTAGGAAGGGGAAAGAACCTAGGTTCCATAGTTCTCTTATTATAATATTTACAATGATCACCTGTCCTCCATAAGCCTCTGCTCTGACTGGTGGGCCACAGTGACATTCTTAGGCAACTGTTTGAAGGGCTGTGAGTCTCTGTTTTCACCATTCAGTTTAGACTTTTGTTCACCTAGAACTTTTTTGCTTAAACAGATCAAGTAAGCATATAGTAGGCTTCCTATCTATTTCACTTCTAGGAACACTATGATCCGTTAGCCAACACTATAGTCTGTACCAGTCAGACTATTTTCTTTTTATCTTTTGAAGGTATGCTATTTTGGTGAGGAAGAGTGGCCCTGAGCTAACATCTGTTGTCAATCTTCCTCATTTTTTTCTTTTCTCCCCAAAGCCCCAGTACATAGTTGTATATCCTAGTTGTATGCCCTTCTAGTTCTTCTGTGTGGGATGCTGCCACAGCATGTCTTGATGAGTGGTGTGTATGTCCACACCCAGGATCTGCACCGGTGAATCCTGGGCTGCCAAACCCATTGGGATCCAATTGCTCTCATTGCATTTAGGTGTCTACAGTTCCCACTGTGAAGTCTGGCCTACAGAGAAGAGCAATCATAGAGCACTTCAAGGATGCTGGGGCTCCCCACACAAATTTATTCCTCACAGTATTGACCAAAGTTATGTCTTCTGGGCCCTCGCAGTGTGGTTTTAAATGACAAATCCACCCTAACATTCCAATCTTCCTAAGCCTTTGAATACCTTCTTCTGCATTAAACCAAGGCATGTCTGGCATTTTCAGTTTGCTCATGGTGGGCCACCTTTTGGTCCATGTTTCAGGTAACCAACCCAAACAAACTATTAGAGTTCTTTCTAACTGCCTGAGCTACAACACAAATGCAGAATCTCTGTTTAGTGGGATTATGTCAATAAATTTGGCCTGATCCAACTGTATGTTCCTCCCACCATTATCCTATACTCTTAGTATCCGTTCTCACACATGGTCACTGGGTTTCTGTCTGTATAAATGAGAAAACTCAAGTAATTCCTTTGGAGTATAACTAACATTCCTCTTCATGGGTCACACATTATACCTGACCTTTAGCATCCTGCCGGGACTTGAGTCTAGTTACAGGTCTAGAAGCAAAGAGGGATGATACAGGTGGGTCCTGAGGTGAATCAGCATTATCTTACATGGCATTTGCTTCCGTGGAAGCCATTACATTTTCCTCAGATAATGCACGGTTAACTCCCTTAGACAGAAGAGGAAAGGCATATGCCACTGGGATTGGGGCTGCTACTGCCATTAGGAGTGGAGAGGCCACTTCTGCTGGGAATGAGGAGGCCAGTTCCACTGGGAGAAGGAAGACGTCTTCCACTATAGAGAAGAATCATCAGAATTTAGGAGCTCAATATTCCCAGCCTCAACAAGGTCTTTCTACACATCCCCATCCCAGTTTATAGGATCTCATTATTTCCTGCTCAATTCCCTCATTTTAACAGTAGACATCCTGTTAAACTTGTATTGTTCAACTCGCTTTGTAATTCTGCCAGCCCTGGGACGAGGGTCTGCATTTTATTTTTAGCAATTTCAGCCCTGTAGCTATAGGAGGTAAGAGTCTCCTTCAGGGCAACAGAGAAGCTCTTCTGTCATTTATGCAGTGCTTGAGCTGGGAATTTGAATCCCTGAGCTCATCCTTTTTTGTTTTTTACCACTTTGTTCAGTGACATTAGGAGCAACCAACCAACCTCATATCCTAGCAATGAACAATTAGATATTAAAAAAAATGCAGTACAATTTAGCACATATCAAAGCATGAAATCCTTAGGAATACATTTAACAAAATATGTTGTGTAAGACCTTTTTTATTTGGTAGAAAATTATGAATTTTATTTTCCATCAAAAGATCTATACATAGCAAATCCATAGATCTGGAATCACTTTCTTAAGTCAAATGATAATTTAAATTGAACTATATCCTTACAGGGTAAATTGTTGGAAGTGACTACTGATGAAGGATTTAAAATGATTCTTTTCAGCTTTACTGAGGTATAACTGATAAATAACATTATAAGATATTTAAAGTGTACAATGTGACAATTTGATATACGTATATGATGTGAAAGTATTCCCCCATCAACTTAATTAACACATCCATCACCTCATATGTTTACCCTTCCCCCTTTTTTTCTGGTGAGAACATTTAAGTTCTACTCTCTTAGCAAATTTCAATTATATAATGCAGTGTTAGCAACTGTAGTCACCATGTTATACATTAGATCCTCAGACCTTAATCATCTTATAACTGAAAGTTTGTGCAGTTTTAGCAACCTCTCCTTATTTCCTCCACCTTCCAGCCCCTGGCAACCACTTTTCTAGTCTTTGTTTCTATGAGTTAAACCTTTTTTTTTTTTTTTTTAAGATTCTACATATAAGTGATACCTATGTGCGGTATTTGTCTTTCTCTGTTTGGCTTACTTCACTTAGCATAATGCCTTCCAGGTTCACTCATGTTGTCACAAATGGCAGGATTTCCTTCCTTTTTTAAGGCTGACTAATATTCCATTGTATGTATATATATGTATTCACCACATTTTCTTGATCCATTCATCTATTATCCTAAGTATGGTTACTTAGGTCTTAAGTATGGAAACTGAGGTTGATTCCATATCTTGGCTACTGTGAATACTGCTGCAATGAACATGGGAGTACAGATATCTCTTTCAGATAAAACTTTATTTTCAGGAATTAACTAAGGCCTAAATAACTGGAAAAATATTCCATGTTTCTTGCTTGGAAAGCTCAATATTGTTAAGATGTCAAGTCTCCCCAAACTTTTCTATAAATTCAATGCAATCTCAATAAAAATCTCAGCAAAATTTTTTAGAAATTAAAAAGCTGTATTCTAAAATTTGTCTAGAAATGCAAAAAATCTAGAATAGCTGAAGCAAATTTGAAAAAAAACTAAATTAGAGAACTTACAGTATCTAATTACAGAACATTATAAAGCTAACATAATCAAGACAATGTGGTATTGGCTTAAGGATAATATAGATCAATGGAACAGAATAGGGAGTCCAAAAATAGATCGAATGTATAGGTTTAATTGATTTTTGAGAAAGGTGCCAAAATACTTCAGTGGGGGAAACAATAGTTTTTCAACAAATGATGTTAGAACAACTGGATAGCTATGTGGGAAAAATGAACTTTGGGACTTACTTCACATCACACAGAAGAATTAACTTAAAATGGATCACAAACCTAAGTATAAGAAGTGAACATATAAAACCTCTAGAAGAAAACATAGGAGAAATTCCTTGCAACCATGAAGTAGACAAAGGTCTTGTTCTTGTTGTTGAGGAAGACTCACCTTGAGCTAACATCTATTGCCAATCTTCCTCGTTTTTTGCTTGAGGAAGATTAGCCCTGAGCTAACATCTGTGCCAGTCTTCCTCTATTTCGTATGTGGGTCTCCACCACAGTATGGCCTTGAGTGGTGTAGGTCTGTGCCTGGGATCTGAACCTGCAAATCCAGGCTGCTGAAGTGGAGCATGCCGAACTTAACTACTATGCCACGGGGCTGGCCCCAAAGGTTTCTTGAAAGATAAATTGAACTTCATAAAAGTTAAAAACTTCTGCCTTTCAAAAGACACCATCAAGAACATGGAAAGGGAAGCCAGAGACTGGGAGAAAATATTGCAATGTGTACATCTGACAGAGGACTTTTCACAGTTTAAAAAGAACTCTTACAACTGTAGAATAAGAAGACAAATCACCCACCCAATGAAAACAATGGACAAAAGATCTTTAGGAAACTTCACAAAATAAGATATTTGAATGGCAAATGAGTACATTAAAATATGCTCACCATCTTTAGTCATTAGGGAACTGCAAATTAAAGCCACAGTGAGATACTACTACACAACTTTAGCTAGCTTAAAATTAAAAAGACTCACAATAACAAATGTTGGCAGGAACTCCTGTACATTTCTAGTGGGAAGGTAAAATGGTACAACCACTTTGGAAGACAGTTTGGTAGTTTCTCAAAAAGTTAAACTCATGCTTATTTGAAGCTGCCGTTCCGCTTGAATAAGAGAGATGAAAATGAAAGAGAAATGGAAATATTTGCCCACATAAAGCATTGTATAAGAATGTTTATAGCAGTTTTACTCAGAGTAGCCCTAAACTGGATTCCAAGTGTCTACCAGTAGATGAATAGATAAACAATCTGTACTTGGATATATCTATATACTGGAATACTACACAGCAATAAAAAGGAGCAAACTACATGCTACAACATAAATGAATCTCAAAAACATTATGCTGAACAAAATAAGCCAGATACAAAAGAGTACACACTAAATGATTCTATTTGTATGAAATTCTATTAAAAATCTGATTTATTTTGACAGAAAGCACATAGTGGTTGTCTGAGGTTTAGAGTCTGGGGTGGGAGGACAGATTGGCTAGAAAATGGCACAAGGAAACTTTTTTTTTTTTTAAAGATTTTATTTTTTCCTTTTTCTCCCCAAAGCCCCCCGGTACATAGTTGTGTGTTCTTTGTTGTGGGTTCTTCTAGTTGTGGCATGTGGGACGCTGCCTCAGTGTGGTCTGATGAGCAGTGCCATGTCCGTGCTCAGGATTCGAACTAACGAAACACTGGGCCGCCTGCAGCGGAGCGCGCGAACTTAACCACTCGGCCACGGGGCCAGCCCCTACAAGGAAACTTTTTTTAATCCACTCACCTACTGATGGATATTTGGGGTCCAGTTTGGGGCTGCTATGACAAAGCTGTTATAAATATTTTTGTACGATTCTTTTTCGGTGATGGAAATGTTCTATATCTTGATTGTTGTGTTGGCTGTATGAGTGTGGACATTTGCCAAAACTCATTAAACTGTACACTTAAAATGGAATCATCCTATTTTTTGTAAATTATCCCTCAATAAAATTTATTTAAAAAGCCCACTGAGGCTGATGGAGGTAAAGCTACTTGCTCAGGCTTACACAGCTAGTAAGTGACGGAGAATGGATTGAAATTCTTGCTTATTTGACTCCAGGTTCATCCTCTTTCCACTATATTATGCAGCCTTTTTATACCCACAACAGGTGCTCAATCAATATTGAATTAAAAGTTAATGTGAGCAGAGGGATTAAAGGCCTTAAGAGTGAGGCAAGAAATATATATTTCGTCTTGAAGGTATTATAGGTAGGAAAGAATAGGAGAAATCATTTAGGCACCCCTTTCATGTCTATATTGTGCCTTGGGCTTATTTGTCACATTTTATTATAATTATTTTACACAAATCTCTCTCTACCAAGGAACTGTCATTTCTTTAAAGAGAAGAGCTTCACCTAACTCATTTTTTATCTCTTAACTAATTTTTTATCTCTAGCTCTGACTAGTACCTAAGAAGGCTCAACAAATGGGAATGAATGAATGAGAATTACATGCTAGAGCTTTAAGAAATACTAATTGTTTGATGAAAGGCATAAGAGGAGGACATTTTTGGATTAGAGGAAAGCAATTCCAAAATAAGCAATGGAAGACTGGACTTTGAGCATGGTGTAGTGAAAAGAGTGTGGACTTTCAGATTAGATCCTGGCTTTGCCACTTATTAACTGTGTGATTTGGAGCAAGCTAATTAACTTCTCAGAGTCCTGTAGTTTTCATCGGCAAATTGAAGATAGTAATACTTATGGAGTTGGTTTTGAGGATATATGAAATAAGATATATGAAAAGTTTAGCATTTTCTCGGGCTAAAACCAGATGGTCAATATAAATGGTAAACATTTCCCTTCTCCCATTTTCTCTGCTCATTGGTATTCAGGAATTCTTAGCTCTAAATTGAACATCAGTCTTAAACCTGGTCGTTTCAGGTTTACAAGGACTCTAGGCTGAAAATAGTTCAAAGTCATTTAAAATATGCTTGGATCAACTTAATTTTCACCCACTGCTGGTGACACTCTTTTATATTTGACCTCAAAATTCACAGTAAAATTATGCCAGCAGTAGTGGGAATTCTTGCTTGTAAGCAGGAGCCTACAATGACATGTTCTTATAGTTGACGGTCTCTTTTAAGCAAAGATGTGGTTTTGCTCTTTTGAGGAGTAGAAAGTGTAGATCTATGGTTAAGCAGATGGACTACTAAATTGACTTAGAGATAAGTCACTTACTAGCTGTGTAACCTTAAGCCTGTATGCAATCTCTCTGAGCCTCAATTTTCATATCTGTAAAATGGAGCTAACAGTACATAACAAGGTTGTTGTAAGTGTTAAATGAAATTTTAATGTGAAAGACTTAGCATAGTAACTTGCATATTGTAAGTGCTCAGTAAAATCATTGCTATAAGCATCATCATTAAATTATTCAAGAGAGAAATCTCAATGAAAAGATTTACAGATCTAAGAGAATAGCACCAGAGATCTATTGGAACATTTGCGAGGTTTATAGCATAGTGGGCTTATACTATAGATTCATTGTTTACCAGTGTAGAACCACATGTGCTAACATTGCTTATAGAGTTGATTTGACAAGAGACTTGTAGAACATTTGTTCCTGTTTAAAATGTCCATAAGACATTTGGTCCACGCCGAAAGGTCCTTGACATTTGGTCTTGTCTGAAACATCCATAAGCATTTGGTCCACACCAAAAGGTCCTTGATATCTCGTCATATTTAGTCCTGTCCAACGTTCATAGAGACATTGGGTCCATGCCAGAAGGTTTTTGATTTTTGGTCCTGTCCAAACCATTTGGCATGGACCAAATATACTCATGGACATTTTGGACAGAACCAAATCTCAAGGACTTTTTGGCATGGACCAAATGTCTTGTGGATGTTTTGGACAGAACCAAATATCAAGGACCTTTTGGCATGGACCAAGTGTCTTACGGACGTTTTGGACAGGATCAAATGTCTGCTAATCGACAATAGTCTTTTAGCCTCTATCTCTTCAAGTAATTGCTTATTGCCAAATATGCTTCATGCCTTTATTATGCTGTTACTTTAGATTTCTAACTGCCAAATGCAAAGGAAATCTTGAAAACTGGTAAACAGTGGCTTAAACTTTAATTTGAAAATGATGTATATAGTTTCCCTATTGTAATATTGGCAGGAATTTCAAGGTTTTTGAAAGTATTTTTGTTATTCACTGTCAGCAAAAGCAAAGCAAAAGATGGAAGTTTGCACAGATTTTTAAAAAAGCAGCTTTATGGAGGTTTAATTTATATACCATAAAGTTTACCTGCTATAAGTATACAATTCAACAATTTTTGATAAGTTTATAGAATTGTGAAGCCATCACCACAATCTAGTTTTAGAACATTCCCATCACCATAAACAGTTCCTCACTCCCAGCCTCGGTCCACAACTGATCTCCTCTATAAATTTGCCTTTTCTGGACATTTCATATAAATTGAATCTTTTTTTTTTTTGGTAAGGAAGATTGGCCCTGAGCTAACATCTGTGCCAGTCTTCCTCTATTTTGTATGTGGGACGCTGCACAGCATGGCTTGATGAATGGTGTGTAGGTCTGTGCCTGGGATCTGAGTGCTTGAACCCCAGGCCGCCAAAGTGGAACACGCAAACTTGACCACTACGCCAGTGGGTCAGCCCCATAAGTTGAATCTTATAATATGTAATCTTTCACATGTAGTGTCTCACTTAGTGTAATGTTTTCAAGGTTCATCCATGTGTTAGCCTGTATTGGTAGTTCACTCCTTTTTATTGCTGAATAGTGTTCCATAGTTTGGATATATCACATTAAAAAATTCATTCACCTTTAATGGACATTTGGATAGTTTCCAGTTTTGGTTGTTATAAATCATGTTGGTGTGAACACTTGTATAACTGTCTTGGTGTAGACATATGTATTCATTTCTCTTTGGTAGATTCCTGTCTGTGAAATTGCTAGGTTACATGGTAAGTTTGTGTTGAACTTTTAAAAAAACTGCGAAATTAGTTTTCAAATTGGCAGTGCCATTTCACATTCCCACCAGCAATGTATGATGGTTCCAGTTTTTCCACATCCTTGTCAACCTTTGGTATTATATATCTTTTGGATTCTAGGTATTTTAGTAGGTGTGTAGTGATATCTTATTGTGATATTAATGCGTATTTCCATGATGACCAATGATCTTCTATTATGCTTACTAGCCATGTATGTTTTTGGTGAAATGTATCTTTAAATATTTTGCCCATTTTTCCCCAAGCTTTATTGAGATATAATTAACATATACTATTGTGTATGTTTAAGTTATACAATGTGGGGATTTGATACACATATGTATTGCAAAATGGTTACCACAATAAGGTTAGTTAACACATCCTTCACTTCATATAATTACCATTTTTTTGTTGCTATTATAGTGAAAACATTTAAGATTTACTCTCTTAGCAACTTTCCAGTATATAATACAGTATTATTAGCTGTGGTTGCCGTATATATTAGATCTCCAGGACTTATTCTTCTTATAACTGGAAGCTTGTACCCTTTGACCATCGTTTCCCCATTTTCACCACTCCCCTAGCCCATGGCAACTACCAATCTACTCTCTGTTAATGTGAGTTCAGCTTCCCTCCCCCCCATCTTTATTGAGGTATAATTGACAAATAAAATGGTAAGATATTTAAAGTGTACATCTTGGTAATTAAATATACATATACTTTGTGGAAGGATTCCCACCATCTAGTTAATTAACACATCCATACCCCACCTATTTATCTTTTTTTTTTCTTGGTGAGAACATTTAAGTTCCACTCTCTTAGCAAATTTCAGTTAATACAGTGTTATCAGCTATAGTCACCGTGTTTACATTAGATCCTCAGACCTTAATCATCTTATAGCTGAAAGTTTGTACCCTTTGCCAATCTCTCCCTATTTTCCCTCTTCCACCCAGTCCCTGGCAACCACTTTTCTACTCTCTACTTTTATGAGTTTGACGTTTTAAAATAGATTCCACATGTAAGTGATTCCTTGTAGTATTTGTCTTTCTATGTCTGGCTTATTTCACTCAAGTTTCTTTCATATTGTTGCAAATGGTAGGATTTCTTTCTTTCTCATGGCTGAATAATATTCCATTGTATGTACATACATATATATATATATACACCACATTATGTATATGTTTATATGTTCAGATATATATGTGTGTGTGTGTATACATATATACACACATGTATACACACACACGCATATACTGCATCTTCTTTTTCCCTTCATCCATGGATGCACACTTAGGTTTTTTTCATATCTTGACTACTGTGAATAATGCTACAGTGAACAAGGGAGTGCAGATATCTTGCCAATACTATAAGAAGTGGGATTGCTGTATCAAATGGTAGTTCTATTTTTAGTTTTTTGAAGCACCTTCTTACTGTTTGCCATAGTGGTTTACATTCCCACCAACGATGCACAAGGGTTCTCTTTTCTCCACATTCTCACCAAAGCTTGTTATCTCTTGTTTTTTTGATAGGAAGCACTCTAACAGGTGTGAAGTAATATCTTACTGTGGTTTTGATTTGCATTCCCCTGATGATTAGTGATGCTGAACACATTTTTATGGAGCTGTTGGCCATCTGTATGTCTTCTTTGGAAAAACATCCATTCAGTTCTTCTGCCCATTATTTAACCAGATTGTGTTTTCTGTTGAATTGAGATCTTTATATATTTTCGATATCAACCCTTTATCAGATATATGATTTGAAAATATTTTCTCCCATTCAGTAGGTTACCTTTTCACTTGGTGGATGGTTTCCTTTGCATATGGAAGCTTTCCAGTTTGACGTAGTCCACTTGTTTATTTTTGCTCTTTTCACCTTTGCTTTTAGTGTCAAATCCAATAATCATTGCCAAGACTGACATCAAGGAGCTTGCTCTTTATGTTTTCCTCTAGGAATTTTATACTTTCAGGTATTAAATTTAGGTCTTTAATCCATTTTGAGTTAATTTTTGTGTGTGGTATATGATGGGGTCTAGTTTTATTCTTTTGCATGTAGTTTCCCAGTTTTCCCAACACCATATGTTGAAGAAACTATCCTTTCCTCATTGTATATTCCTTGCTCCTTTGTCCTTACTTTGCCATTTTGTTTATTTCTGGCTGTTCTGTAATTTCCTTTTTCCTTTCTTCTTCTCTTTATCTCTGCCTTTGTGATTTGATGATTTTCTGTAGTGGTATGCTTACATTCCTTTCTCCTTGTCTTTTGTATCTCTATTATAAATTTTTCTTTTGTGGTTACCATGAGACGTCTTATATTTATAACACTCTATTTTAAGCTGATAACAACTTGATTCAAACACATACTGAAGCTTTATATTTTTACTTTACTTTTCATGTTTTATGTTTTTGACGTCACAGTTTGCATGATTTTTACTTTGTGTATCCATTAACAAATTATTATAGTTGTAATTGTTTTTACCATCTTTGTCTCTTAACCTTTGAGTTGTAAGTGATTTACTGATGTAATTTAAAACATACAATCCTGGAATTGGCTTGCTACTATCTCATTTAGAACTTTGGTGTCTGTGTTTATAAGTGAAGTCAGGCTGTAATTTTCTTTTCTCGTATTGTTCATATCCATTTTTGTACCAGTTTATATTGGCTGCATAAAGAATTAGGGAAGTTCTTTCTCATTTTGTGTTCTCTAGAACATTTTGTACAAGAAAGAATTTGCTGCCTGAAGATGTGATAAAATGTGCCTGTGAAACCATCTGTGCAGGGTGCCTTTTTTGTAAATTGATTTTATGACTTCTGATTCAGTATCTAAGACATTGTAGTTCTATTGAAGTTGTGCATTTCTTTTTATTCAGTTTAAGCATAAATTATATTTTTCCAGGAAATTGTCCCTTTTGTCTATGTTTTCAAATTTATTGGCTTAAGGTAGTTCATACTATTCTGATTCTTAAATCTCTACTTGTAATTATGTCTATTTTTCATTTCTAATATTGTTTATTTTTGTTTCCCCTCATTTTTTTCCGTGATGGATATGGTCAGAAGTTTGACAACTTTACTATTCTTTTCTTTCTTTCTTTTTTTAGCAGGGGAAGATTCGCCCTAAGTTAACATGTGTTGCCAATCTTCCTCCTTTTTTCCCCACCCCGCAAAGCTCCAGTACATAATTGTGTATAGTTGTAAGTTCTTCTGGTTCTTCTATGTGAGCCACCACCACAGCATGGCTACTGACAGATAAGTGGTGTGGTTCCATGCTTGGGAACCGAACCCGGCCACTGAAGCAGAGTGCACTGAGCTTAACAGCTGTGCCATCAGGGCTGGCTCAACTATTCTTTTTAAAAACCCAATTTTTGTTTTTGTTAATCTGCTCTACATTATTCTTTGTTTTCTATTTTTTAAAATTTGATTCACATCTTTATTATTTCCTTCTTTCTGCTTTATTTTGGTTTAATCTGTTGTCCTTTTAAAAACTTCTTGAGTTGAAATCTTGGCTAATAGTTTTCTGTATTTTTTCTTCTCTTATATACACATTTTTGACTATAACTTTTCCTCTTAAGTACCACTTTATCTGCAACCTACATATTTTTGTATGTCATGTTGATTTCTAAATATTTGATATATCCGTTATAAAGTGGAAATTTAAACAATGAATTAACTGTGTAAGTTTTATGTACATTCTCTTGGTATTTAGTATATGTTGAGAGATGATTGTGACTTATCATGTGGATAATTTTTGTAAGTGTTTAATGTATACAAGAAAGAAATATTTCCCTTAACACTGCCTTTTATATTCCACTCATCTTTTTTGGAAGGGAAGATTCGCTCTAAGCTAATATCTGCTGCCAACTTTCCTCCTTTTTTCTTCCTCTTTTCCCCCAAAGCCCCAGTACATAGTTGTATGTATAGTTGTAAGTTCTTTCTTCGTATGTAGTTTCCTTCATATGTTATTTAGTATCTTTTAGTAAGAGTCTATCAATGTCAATTTTTTATCTGAAAATGTATTTATTTTATTCTTGAATGCTAATTTAGCTGGAAATCCTTCAAGTTCTTCCTCAAAAGTCACATTCTTAGTCCCCTTTTACCTATTTAAAATTGCAACCTACTCTAGCCTCAACTCCCACTCCTCACCTCAATTAATCTACTTTATTTTAAAAAATTGCATTTATTATAGTGTAACATCTTAAATATTTTTCATATTTTTATGTTTATTATTTATCCCCTCAGGATGTAAGTTCCATGAAGGCAGGGATTTTTTTCTATTTGTTCATTGATGTATTCCAACACCTAGAACAGTGTTGGGCACATAAAAAGTACTTAATATGTGTAAAAAAATACTTAATAAATATTTATTGAATGAAAGAAAAAGTAAGTTTAGAATTCTGGGTTCACATTTATCTTATATTTGTACTTTGTAGATATTATTCTGTTCCTATCACCAGGATGTAGGCTCCATGAAGGCAAGAATTTTTGTTCTTTGTTCACTGCTATATCCCCAGGGTCTAGAACAGTGCCTTGCATTCAACAAATATTAGTGAACAAATAAAATAATAATTAGGCTACTCTCTATCTAATTGGTTTTTTCTTGCATTCAAAGTGTCTTTTCTCTCTGGTTGTTTTTAGCATTTTCTTTTTGTCTTTGATAATCTGCAGTTTCTCAATGATGTATCTAGGTGTAGATTTCTTTTTAATTTTTTGCATAGGAGTCATTTGCTTCCTGAATCTGATCATGTTTTTATCAATTATGGCAAATTCTTAGCTATTATCTTTTTTTCTTTTCCTGAGGAAGATTGGCCCTGAGCTAGCATCTGTTGCCAATCTTCCTCTTTTTTCTTGAGGAAGACTGTTACTGAGCTAACATCTGTGCCAATCTCCCTCCACTTTATGTGGAATGCTGCCACAGCATGGCTTCACAAGCAGTACTAGGTCTGCTCCTGGGATACGAACCCATGAACCCTGGGCTGCTGAAATGTAGCACGCGAACCTAACCACTATGTAACCGGGCCAGCACCAGCTATTATCTTTTAAATATTTTCTCTTTCTTGTTCTTAATGAAACATCTGTTTAAATAGACATATGACTGCCTTTCTCATTCTGTCCTCCATCTCATCTTCTCATTTATATTTTCTATTTCTTTATCAGGTTGCATTCTGGGTAATTTCTTCAAGTCTATCTTCCCATATAATAATTTTCTCTTCAGCTGTATCGAATCTGCTGATAAATCCATATATTGAGATTTTAAAATGATGGTGATTATATTTTTTATTTCTAGAAGTTCTGTTTTTTAAAAATTTGCTTATTCTTTATCATGAGGTCTTTTCACTATGTTTCTTTTTTCAATATCTTCTTTTATCTTTTAAAATAATTCCAAGAAGATTTATTCTAAAATTTCAGATTGTTCTATTTTCTAAAATTTTTTTTTGGAAGGATTAAAAATGCTATTTTACCCATTTTTTACATCTACTGACTCTCCATTTTGGTGAATCAAGTCTTCATATGATTTATAAACTCTGTCAGTTAATCTTCATCAGGAGTCTCTTTTCCTATGAGAGTCATTTGTGTTGTAGAAATATCCCTAGAGATGAGTTTTGTGTTTATTTTTGTTGGACAGTCCAAGAGTCCTACTGGTCTGAGGCCAGTTTTAAAAAATTTCTTGGTTTGGGATCCTGTCACTTGTAGGTGGTGCAGGATTAGAGTTTTTATTTCTCACAAATGACTTCCCCTTTCCTCTCACAGCACTCAGCAGTGAGGAACATTCCTGCTATTGCCTTAGGCTGGAAGGTGGAGGCTTTTTTTTTTTTTTTTTAAACCCTGTTTCATGAATAGGAAACTTTCAGGTTCTAGTAAAGAGAGTTTTATTTCCAGATCTTGCCTTGGTCCCTGCTTAGGCATTAAAATTGTGACCCCAAGACTTTAGAATTATATTTATCTGGGTCTGACATTTGCTTTGACCACTCATGTTTCAGCATCTATGATTGTTATCACAGATTTCCCGTACTCTTTGAAAGAAGAGCATTCCTATAAAAGCTTTTGTGAGCTGAAATGACATAAAGTGAAGAAGCAATTACCGTTAATTTATATGGGAAACATTTTTGAGCATTCCCAGACCCAAAAAATAACCTACCAAATAATACCAAATAGCACATAAAAATCTAAAATGACGCTAGTGCATAGTAAAATCAGGAGTGATATGATAAATACACAACCTGTAGAAATAATGTACGTATGGTGTAGTTTCGCTTAACCAGAATTGGGAAGACAGCAAATACACTGGAAGGCTTAGAGGTGGTACTGGTGATGATGGTGTATTAGGTTGAGTCATTGGAGGTTGGAGAAATGTTAGGTACAGGAGACTGGGGTGTAGGAGAGAGAAGAAGAAGGCCATCTGTTAACATCTCATTGTCATCTGAATCCATCAGGGCAGGCAGGTCACTAATGTCTATACCTTCTTCTATGTCTGCCTGCCTCAATGTCAAAGGTCAGGATTCTCCATCTGCTGTGGCTGATGTGTCTGATATGGAAGGCTTGAAATAACAACAATATGCTTGACTACCTAGCCTCTGTAATGGCTCACTGCAAGAAAACACTATTTTGCCTTTAGTTAATTAATTAATTTATTATTATTATTTATTTATTTATCCTCAAAAGGGATATTCAGTTGCTTCTGCCCTCTACCTCTAACCTATCCAGTACCCAAGAGACACTGTGAAGATTAACCTCATCATTGATCATCTCTGTCTCATGGATAAGATACATCTTGGTGGTGGTGGACATGCTCTTTCCCCTGTGCCACCTTCTTTTCTTAGTCTTTTTTACATTTTAGCATGGAAATGCTTTTTTTTATACTTATAAAATTTACATTTTTATTTTAAAATATTCATACATAGAACAGCATAAAGGGGAGAGTCAATCATCTATAGCAACACCAAGCAATAATATCACCTAGAGACAGCAACATTTTGATGGATATTTTTCTAAACATTTAAATCTACATATACACAAACACATATGTACACATATATCTTATATGTATCTGACTGATATACTTGACTATTTTCATTTCTTTTTAAATGCCCTTGGCTGGGACCGACTTTTACTCTTTAAAACTTTAATTCAGTGTTGAAATTATTGACTTTGACGTTTTTGATTATGAAATGTCATATCAAATGATTGTGCTATGACACAGAAAGGAAGAATAAAGAATCACAGAATTATAGAATTTAAGATCTAAAAGAGAACTTTGAGAACTTTAAATCCTACTCTGATATCCAGAGCTAACAGACAGGTCAGCATTCTTTCCACTGTTCCTGTTGTTATGTATTGTGCAAAAGGCAAAAAAAGCTGATATTGATGATATGTTATTTATTTTAAAAGATGAAGCCTCAGTCAGAAACTTCCTTCCCACCTAAACTAAAATTTCTCATTTTGTTCAATTTTATCTTCAAAGGACTTTGCACGGTTCATCAACTAGTCAAATATGTAGGTATCATTCCATTTGTTTGCAAGTCAATTTTTACATATAATTCTGTGCAGGTCTGTGGGGGTGTTCTTCAACATAATGTATTTCCAGGAGATGGGTAAACAATGGAGGTGGTACCCCATTTCTTTTGGTGTAATTCTTAGTTAGATTGAACTCAGAAGTAAATTTAGAATTGAAACTAAAATCTTCTTGAAGTTACCTAAAATGTGGAGGAAAGAAAGGAAAAAGAAATGAGAAGAAAGAACCAGCAGGCCAAAAAGTAGCAACTGTTCTGAAAAGAATTTCTTTCTCTTTCTCTGTGGGCATACGTGTGGGTGGGTTTTCTCAATTTTGAAGTTGTTGTAAATAAATTAACTGTAAAGCAGTCACAGATTTTTTTTTTCTTAGTTCTCTAAATTACTTAGGTATCAAGCTGAGAAGTCTGTGGGGCTTTCAGTAACAGCACACTGTTTTATATTACGATTTTTTAAAAGCGGAGACAGAAACAACCCAAATAATTCCATTTACATCTGAATTAAATTCCTTGGGCATTTCCTGGATTTTATTAGCAATTCAATAAGAAGCCTAGTATTAGGAGATATGAAGTAATTAGAAAAGAATGGGAGGGATAGAAGTAAAGCGGCACTGAATTCATAATGCAGAATTTGGCTGGAGTGGTCACTTTTTTGTGAGCAGAGGACAGTGGATCAAATTTTAATCCTTCAAAGTAATTTTCTCTGGATTCAAATCTGAGTATTTTTTACACTTACTCTACTATTTGTTCCATTGCAAATGTCAAATCAGTAGGAGTTTTGTAAACCGTCTCAAGGGATTTGAGGAAGATTTTCTAAGTCATTTACTGACCCAATTTTCATATAGCCCATTAGTATATATTATAATAATAGATATTTATTGAAGATAAAACAGATATTTGTAAACAGTCCATTAGCTGTATGACATTGCGTAAGTTACTATTCTAGGCTTACTTTCTTTAGCTGTTAAAGAAGGAAACCAGCCTAAATTATTTCTAATATTCTTTATTAGTTCTAAGTTCTGTGACGTCATTAAAAATGAGAGAAATAATCCAATATGTAAATAAAAGTCATCCATTGTAACTTAAAGCTATAAGTACATAGATATTAATGATATCATTTCTACTCAGATTAGCAGTGGTCTCAATAATAATTTGTCTTTCTGAATCTGATATGATTATTCATTTCTTTGCTTTCCACGTTTTGTAGGATAAAGTTAAAACTCCTCAGGATGGACACGAGAGCAATTATGCTTTTTATAATATAGCCCCAACCTATCTTTCTTGCCTTCTGTCTTATAACCCCTGTACTATAGGCATATAAAACTTTAAAAAAAATTTTATTTTATTTTATTGAAGTCATAATAGTTTATAACATTGTGAAATTTCAGTTGTACATTATTATTTGTCAATCACCATATACATGTGCCTCTTTATCCCTTATGCTCACCCCTCAACCCTCTTCCCCTCTGGTAACTGCTAAACTGATTATCTTTGTCCATCTGTTAGTTTATCTTCCACATATGAGTGAAGTTGTAGGGTGTTTGTCTTTCTCTGTCTGGCTTATTTCACTTAACATAATGCCCTCAAGGTCCATCCATGTTGTTGCAAATGGGATGATTTTGTCTTTTTTTTTTCTTATAACTGAGTAGTATTCCATTGTATGTATATACCATATCTTCTTTATCCAACCATCAGTTGATGGGCACTGGATTGCTTCCACTTCTTGGCTATTGGTGAATAATGCTGCAATGAACATAGGGGTGCATAAGTCTCTTTGAATTGTTGATTTCAAGTTCTTCGGGTAAATACTCAGTAGTGGGATAGCTGGGTCATAGGGTATTTCTATTTTTAATTTTTTGAGAAATCTCCATACTGTTTTCCATAGTGCCTGCACCAGTTTGCATTCCCACCAGCAGTGTATGAAGGTTCCTCTTTCTCCACAACCTCTCCAACATTTGTAATTTTTTGTCTTGGTGATTATAGCCATTCTACTGGGTGTCAGGTGATATCTTAGTGTAGTTTTGATTTGCATTTCCCTGATGATTAGTGATGTTGAACATCTTTTCACATGCCTATTCGTCATCTATATATCTTCTTTGGAGAAATGCCTGTTCATATCCTCTGCCCATTTTTTGATTGGATTGTTTGTTATTTTGTTGTTGAGTTGTGTGAGTTCTTTATATATTTTGCATATTTACCGCTTGTCAGTTATATGATTTGCAAATGTTTTCTCCCAGTTGGTGGGCTGGCTTTTTGTTTTGTTCCTGGTTTCCTTTAGGCATATCAAACTTTGTGTGTGTATGTGTGTGAGGAAGACTGACTCTGAGCTAACGTTTGTTGACAATCTTCCTGTTTTTCATTTTTCTCCCCAAAGCCCCAGTACATAGTTGTATATCCTAATTGAAAGTCATTCTAGTTCTTCTATGTGGGATGGCACCACAGCATAGCTTGATGAATGGTGTGTAGGTCTGCACCCAGGATCTGAACCAGTGAACCCCAGGCTGCCAAAGTGGAGCCTGCAAACTTAACCACTCCAGCCACAGGGCTGGCCTCTCAAATATTTTTGATGATTATTTTTTGAGTAACAGCTTATTGAGATATAATTCACATGCCATAAGATTTACCCTTTTAAAGTGTGTAATTTAGTGTGTTTTAGGCTTCGCAGAGATGTGCAGTCATCGTCACTATCTAATTCCAGAACATTTTCATAACTCCCCAAAGAAACCCTGTACCCGTTGGCAATCACTCCCCATTTCTCTCTCTGCCCACCTCCTGGAAACTATTAATGTACTTTCTGTTATTATAGATTTGCCTATTCTGAATAGTTCATATAGATGGAGTTATACAATATGTGGCCTTTTGTGACTGACTTCTTTGACTTAAGATAATGTTTTCAAGGTTCACTCATGTGTAGTATGTATTACTTTTTCATTCCTTTTTATGGCCAAATAATATTCCATAGTAATAATGATAGTCATTATGATATGCCACATTTTATTTATCTGTTCATCAGTTGATGGACATTTGGGCTGTTATCACCTTTTGGCTATTATGAATAATGCTGCTATGAACATTCTTGTACAGATTTTTGGGGAACATATGTTTTCATTTTTTTGGGGGTATATACCTAGCAGAGGAATTGCTGGTTCATATAGTAACTCTGTGTTTAATTTTTTGAGGAACTGCCAAGCTATTTTCCAAAATGGTTTCACCATTTTATAGTCCCACCATTTTATAGTCCCACCACAATGTATAAAATTTCAGTTTCTCCACATTCAGATTTTTAAAATATAATATTGAAGAAATATCTTTTTGGGGCCAGCCCGGTGGTGCAGCAATGAAGTTTGCACATTCTGCTTCAGCGGCCTGGGGTTTGCCAGTTTGGATCCCAGGAGCAGACATGGCATCGCTTGGCAAGCCATGCTGTGGTAGGCATCCCACATATAAAGTGGAGGAAGATGGGCATGGGTGTTAGCTCAAGGCCAGTCTTCCTCAGCAAAAAGAGGAGGATTGGCAGCAGATGTTAGCTCAGGGCTAATCTTCCTCAAAAAAAAAAAAAAATCTTTTTATTCATGTAGTTTACTCAATGAAGATTATTAAGAGCAAACCACTGTGCACAGAAGTGAACATGAAGTAATGCCAGAGGTACCATAATGTTTATAATTTCTACAACATCTAGAATGATTCTCTTCTTCACCCTGACAAAAGCCAGCTAAATACTCCATAGCAGCACGCGGCAAGGCAGATAAAAATGTCCAAATTCCTTAGCATAGTCTCCAAAGCTCTCTGGGATCTCCTCCTTTCCCAAGCATCCCTTGCCATGAGTCACAACCTCTTTCTAACATCCACTCAAAGCAAGTGGACTCAAAAGCACATCCTAGCCAATTAAAAAATAGAATCACAGCAAAGCAACTTTGGCATCTCTAACTTTGAGCCACATAATTTCTTTTCATATATTCCCAGATAACCTGGTTGTAAAATGTATATTCTAAATAACAAAATGAATTGATTTTTGTTTTGTGGGACTTTTAGCTTAAGCTAAAGTTGGGGGAGAGGTGTTGGACATTAAAATGATGACTTGGATTGCAGGATAATTTATTTGTAATCCTTTCCGACAGAAATTAATAACTGCGCCAGTTATCTCTTAGGGGCCCTCTTTAATAAGGTCATTGGTATGTAAAAGAATGCTTACCTTTTTGTTGTCTAAATTGGGAGAGTGTTCTCTTCCAAAAGTGGTGTCAACATACCAGGTTAAAAAGAAAGGGGATGAGGTATCACAGCACTGCTTATCTGAATATTACTGCACTGGAAATTATGATCTGTTCTATCTGTAGACCATTACACCTGAGTATCAATGGCTAGTTTCTCTATGATGCTCATGTGACTTAAGCCCATAACTGTTTCTGTTTAAAGGTGGAGGAAAGGGATATAAAAGCAATGAATACTTAATATTTCTGAATGAGAATTTCTACAAGGACGCATAGAGATAGAAGCAGGTGATCTGTGGTAGAATCACTAAGCCTGAAGTCTGTCTACTCCTTGTGTGGAACAAAGAGTAGGGAAACTAGTCTTGGAAAATCTTCCAAGAAGATCTCCTAGAGCCAGCTCCCACTGACTTTCTGCTGTCTTCTTTCTGGGTGTTTCAATCTCTCAGTGAATAATAATAATGAGAAGATATACTAAACATTAGTTTGCTTTTTAACTTGTGCTTATATTTCATACCTAATAGCTCTTTTTCTTTCATGTACTGCATGATGTAGAGGACCATGTAAGTGAGAACCTAAAGAAGTTAGGGATTATGTCATTCAGAAATTTTCTCTTATTATGTAAATATAAAATACCTCAATACATTAAAACTATTTTTTCTTCTTTATACTGGATCTCTACTTAGATAACAGTGGGTGGAGCACTATGGTTAAATACCCAGGTTCTGGAGTCAGATTCCCTGCGTTTCTTATCCTAGGTCCTTCAAAATTCTACCTATGTGGCTTTGGGAAAGTTGATTAACTTTTCTGTTCCTTAGTTTATTCGTCTATAAGGTAGGTACCATATTAGCATCCTCTTCATAGGACTATTGTGAGAGTTAACATAATCCATTCAAAGATTCTTTTTTTTTTTTTAAAGATTTTATTATTTCCTTTTTCTCCCCAAAGCCCCCCGGTACATAGTTGTATATTCTTCGTTGTGGGTCCTTCTAGTTGTGGCATGTGGGACGCCACCTCAGCATGGTCTGATGAGCAGTGCCATGTCCGCGCCCAGGATTCGAACTAACGAAACACTGGGCCGCCTGCAGCGGAGCGCGCGGACTTAACCACTCGGCCACGGGGCCAGCCCCAAAGATTCTTTAATATGTTATTATCAACTCCAGGATAAGGAATAAGTCTTCTTTTCTAATTTTACCTCTCATTGTGTCTTTCCTTACCCTTCCACCCCCATGAAATCTGATTAAGTCACCGGCTCACTTTATTGTACTTCTGTGCTTTCACAAGTGCCCATTCTTTTCTTTTGGTCAAAGACAGTCTCAGACCATGTCTCCTCCTCCCACTAGATCTTATCCCTCTAGCCTTCTCAAGTATTTTCATTACTCTTAAAAAACCCCTCTTCTGTAACAACAATCACAGTCGCCTTTTGTTTGCTCTATTGGATTGTGAGCTCTTGGGTGAGAGGCTCTAATTTTTCAGATGTGATTTGTTTTTGAATGTCCTGACGTGCTGGCACAAGTAGATACTTTTAAAAAAAGTTGAATTAGATACTGGCTTGGGCTACTGAGGTTGCAGAAATCAAGGGTGACAATTCTTCTTGTTTTCCTTTCACCTTATTTGGCACAATCTTGCCTTGTGCTCCTGGACTAAGAATCTGGTAATGGTCTGCGTGCTGCACCACTTCAAAGAGCCTCTCCAACAGCAAGCCTAAAGTATGCTGCTTATTTTGGAACTCAGGATAATGGAATAACAGCACTATCATCATTTTATAATTTCTTGTTTTAAAATTTGGGTCAAAAATTGGTATTACTTCTTATGTTTATAACAACCTTAATGATTTCATACTTTTGGCATTTAGAAATAATTGCTAGTTTTTATAAATGATTTTAAGGAGCAGTAAGGAAAGAGTAATATGAGAACTCTTTGTTTTAAGAGTTATTTTTATTTTAATTATCGTATTTGTTGAAAATCTCAGTCTAGTTTTTAAAATTTATTTTATATATGATAGGAGTAAGGGATGGGCAGGAAGTGTCTGAAGATAAAGAAGTCCTGAGTTGTCCTCCAACCCTTTCTATTCAAGGGATCAAGTTCAGGAAATTGTAATACAACTAAGGCCAGGTGAATGGACTTAATAATAGTATGTGTGAGAATCATGTAATGCATACAGGGACAAAGCAGTCTAACTCTGTTTCTAACAAATAGCCTCAGGCAGATAGACTCAGGAAAGTGATTTTGGCAGTGAGCTGTTGAGGCCCAAAAAGGAAGTGTGAGAATGGTAGCTGAAACAAAGGAGAACCAAAGAAAACTTCAATGTATTAGTACCTGAAGTATATAATACTTTTAAAGCTAGGCAAACTCAAGGGCTCTGCTAGCCTAATGTGTGCATTAGAAAGACACCCTCTCTAGGCAAGTCATCCCCTAAGGGTACTTCGCTTGAAGAGAAGGTGATAACTTTGTGTAAAGAAAATGAATCACAGCCCTCCTGCCACAGTCTCTTGTGAGGATGTATTACTTGACTAGTAGATAAAGTCCAACTCATCTCCTTATCTGGGGTCCTTTGTGTATGAGATCAAGTGCACAACTGTATGTGTGGCCCTGGAGAAGCTAGATCTAAAGTGGTTGAGCAAAAGGCAACTGGCAAAATAATCAAGAGGATGGAGGGTTTTATGTGTAAAGGTATACCTGAGATTAAGATATTTTAATAGAGAAATGGAAAGGTAAAGGGTGGTCATTAAATGGTAAAGGGTAAAGGTCATTAATATTTTAAGGAATATGAAGAACATGAGTAGACTTATTCACCAAAGTCAAGAATGCTAGAACTAAGGGGGAATTTTTTAAAGCGTGATGAAAATAATTCTAGAAAAATAAAATAAAAGGGAATTTTAAAAATCAAATTAATACTACATGCAGTGGAACTCAATTCTTGTGGCAGATGAACAAGATAAAAACGTAGATATTTTCAGGATGGATTTTAAATAGATTGATAATGGTAATGGTCATTAGATGGACTTTGTATACCAGTCAGATTAGGCTGGTTAATGCTGCAGCAATAGATAATTTCCCAAATTCCAGCAGTTTTAAATACCAAAGGTTTATTTTTTGCTCATGCTACGTGTTTATAATGTGTTGGGAGTGGAGGTGAGAGTGCTTCTTTCTGTTGACCTCACTGAAGGACCTAGATGAAGGGAAGCTCCAGCTGTATGCTTCTACATTTGTCTATCAGGAAAGAAGGATATGACAACTTGCAAACTACCTCTCAACAAATGTGTGTGCATGTGTGTGTGTATGAAATTGGCGGTTGATTCCAAAATATGTATGAAAAACGCAAAGGGCCAAGAATAGCAAGACATTATTAAAAAAAATTGTAGGACTTACTCTACTGAATATGAAAACTAATTAAAAATTACAGTAATGAAGATATATAGTGTTGGTACAGGGATAGGCAAATAGGCTAATGGAATTGAAAAGAGAGTTCAGGGAGAGAACCATACATCTATAAAGACCTGAATGATGACAAAATTTCGCACTGCAGAGAAATAGGAAAAGAATATTCTTTTTAACAAGCTTTATTCCTACCTCCACCATGCACAAAAATAAATTTCAGATTTTTTTTCTTTTTCTCCTTTTTCTTTTTGCTGAACAAAAATTGACTTTGTGTGTAGTGTGAGGTAGGGATCAGGGTTTTTGGGGGTTTTTTTCCTTTTTTTTTTAAAGATTGGCACCTGAGCTAACATCTATTACCAATCTTCTGTTTTTCCCTTCTCCTGCTTCCCAAAGCTCCGCAGTACATAGTTTTATCCTTTCAGGTCTTACTCTTAAACTTTATTAGGCAAGACTAGAGGAGCATTTAGTCTACGGCTAATTACCCCACTAGTGCGACAATACCCTTCTGAGTACTTTACCTAGTGCCTAGTGAATTATAAGGTTGTACATTTTTGCTAGTGGGAACAGGAACTATTCCTAGACCTGTGTCAGTTCCAGGTACTGTTTCCTCTAATCCTTTTGGATGATTCTTTTCAGTCTTGGGTAGTTTCCTCACATGCGTGCACTGATCAGGACTCAGCTGATGACTCAAGGAGAGACCCTCTGTAGATCTTTGATACTCTCTGTGAGGTTCTTTCCTCTCTGGTACTCTGCCCTTTGAACTCTAGCTGCCTTGGTATCCCCAGATTCCCTGCTTTGTTTTCTCAACTCAGAGAGACCACAGGCTCCAAGTGGGTTCCCTCTCTGTGCAGTGGCCTGGAAATACTCTCCAGGCAGTAAGCTGTGGTAATCATATGGCTCACTTCATTCGTTTTCCACATCTCAGGGATCACTGTCCTTTGTTGCCTTTTCTAATGTCTTGAAAAATTGTTGTTTCACATCTTTTGCTTAGATTTTTAGTTGTTTCAGTTTAGAGAGTTAATTTGATCCCTGTTACTCCATCTCGTTTGGAAGTGGACATCTCTCAGGATTCTGCATATATTTTCAAGATAAAGTTGTCAGGATTTTCTGCTCTAGTTACAATTTTATGTATTCCTTTTTAAATCCTTATACCCTTTATTTCTTTTTCATACTTTATTGTACTATCTAGGATTTCCAGTATAGTGTTGAACAGAGAGAGATAGAGATGGTGGTAACCTTTGTCTCATTCCTGATCTCAGTGGGAAAAGTTTTACCATTTTGACATTAAATACACTTTTAAAAAGTTTTTTGTAGATGTCATTCATCAGATTCAGGAATCTACTTTTAGGTTGCAAAGATCTTTTTTTAAACAATAAATGAGTGTTTAATTTATCAGTTGCTATCCCTGCATCTACTTAGATACTCAAAGCATTTTTCTCTTTCATTCTGTTAATATGGTGAATCATGGTGACTGATTTTTTTAATGAAGACTAAAAACAGTTTAATTCTGTGTTGCTAATGTTTTCAATTACAATTTACAAAATAAATATTAATTTTACTATTTTGCTCATTTCCTTATACATTTATAACCGAAAGTATGTTTTTTTCTTTTTTTAAATTGAAATCATAATAGTTTACAACATTGCGAGGTTTCAGTTGTACATTATTATTTGTTCATCACCATGTAAGTGCTCCCCTTCACCCTTTGTGCCCATCCCTCAGCTCCCTTCCCTCAGTAACCACTGAACTATTCTCTTTGTCTGTGTGTTTGTTAATCTTCCACATATGAGTGAAAATCATATGGTGTTTGTTTTTCTCTGTCTGGCTTATTTCACTTAACGTAATACCCTCAAGGTCCATCCAAGTTTTTGCGAGTGGGATGATTTTATCTTTTTTTAATGGCTGAGTAGTATTCCATTGTGTGTGTGTGTGTGTGTATATATATATATATACACACACACACACACACACCCCACACACACCTTCTTTATCCAATCATCAGTTAATGAGCACTTGGGTTGCTTCTACATCTTGGCTATTGTGAATAATGCTGCAATGAACATAGCGATGCATAAGTCTCTTTGAATTGTTGATTTCAAGTTCTTTGGATAAATACCCAGTAGTGGGATAGCTGGGTCATAGGGTATTTCTATTTTTAATTTTTTGAGAAATCTCCGTACTGTTTTCCATAGTGCCTGCACCAGTTTGCATTCCCACCAGCAGTGTATGAAGGTTCCTTTTTCTCCACAACCTCTCCAACATTTGTAATTTTTTGTCTTGGTGATTATAGCCATTCTACTGGGTGTCAGGTGATATCTTAGTGTAGTTTTGATTTGCATTTCCCTGATGATTAGTGATGTTGAATATCTTTTCATATGCCTATTGGCCATTTGTATATCTTCTTTGGAGAAATGCCTGTTCATATCCTTTGCCCATTTTTTGATTGGATTGTTTGTTATTTTGTTGTTGAGTTGTGTGAGTTCTTTATATATTTTGGAGATTAACCCCTTGTCAGATGTATGATTTGCAAATGTTTTCTCCAAGTTGGTGGGTTGTCTTTTCATTTTGATACTGGTTTCCTTTGCCTTGCAGAAGCTCTTTAGTCTGATGAAGTCCTGCTTGTTTATTTTTTCTTTTGTTTCCCTTGTCCAAGAAGACATGGTATTTGAAAAGCTCCTTTTAAGACTGATGTCAAAGAATATACTACCTATATTTTCTTTTAGAAGTTTTGTGGTTTCAGGTCTTACCTTCAAGTCTTTTATTCATTTTGAGTTTATACTTGTGTATGGTGAAAGATAGTGGTGTACTTTCATTCTTTTACATATGGCTTCCCAGTTTTCCCAACACCATTTATTGAAGAGGTTTTCTTTTCCTCATTCTGTCTTCTTGGCACCTTTGTGAAAGATTAGCTGTCTGTAGATGTGTGGTTTTCTTTCTGGGCTTTCAATTCTGTTCCACTGATGTAAGTGTTTGTTTTTGTACCAGTACCATGCTGTTTTGATTACTGTAGCTTTGTAGTATATTTTGAAGTCGGGATTTGATTCCTCCAGCTTTGTTCTTTTTTCTCAGGATTGCTTTAGCTATTCAGGGTCTTTTGTTGCCCCATATGAATTTTAGTTCTATTCTATTTCTTTGTTCTATTTCCGTGAAGAATGTCATTGGGATTCTGATTGGGATTGCATTGAATGTGTAGATTGCTTTGAGTAGTATGGATATTTTAACTATGTTTATTTTTCCAATCCATGCGCATGGAATATCATTCCATTTCTTTATATCATCATTTATTTCTTTCAATAATGTCTTATACTTTTCATTGTATAGGTCTTTCACCCCTTTGGTTAAATTTATTCCTAGATATTTTATTCTTTTTGTCGAGATTGTAAATGGGATTGTATTCTTGAGTTCTCTTTCTGTTAGTTTGTTATTAGAGTATAGAAATGCAACTGATTTTTGTAAGTTGATTTTGTATCTTGAAACTTTACTTTAGTTGTTGATTATTTATAGTAAACAATTATTTATTTATGTTTTCAGATGGATTCTTTAGAGTTTTCTATATGTAAAATCATATTGTCTGCAGAACCAAGAGTTTCACTTCTTCATTTCCTATTTGGATTCCTTTTATTCCTTTTTCTTACCTAATTGCTCTGGCCAAAACTTCCAGTACTATGTTGAATAAGAGTGGTGAGAGTGGGCACCCTTATCTTGTTCCTGTTCTCAGAGGGATGGCTTTCAGTTTTTTCCCATTGAGTATGATATTGGCAGTGGGTTTGTCATATATGGCCTTTATTATGTTGAGATACTTTCCTTCTGTACCCATTTTATTAAGAGTTTTTATCTTAAATGGCTGCTGGATCTTGTCAAATGCTTTCTCTGCCTCTGTTGAGATGATCATGTGGTTTTCATTTCTCATTTTATAAATATGGTGTACCACATTGACTGACTTGTGGATATTGAATATCCCTGTGTCCCTGGTATAAATCCCATGTGATCATAGTGTGTGATCTTTTTGATGTATTGATGTATTTGGTTTGCCAATATTTTGTTGCGGATTTTTGCCTCTATGTTCATCAGCGATATTGGCCATAATTTTCCTTCTTTGTGTTGTTCTTGAAGGCTTTGGTATCAAGGTGATGTTGGCCTCAGAGAATGTGTTAGGAAGTGTTCTGTCTTCCCCAATTTTTTGGACTGGTTTGGGAAGGAGAGGTAATAAATCTTTGAATATCTGGCAGAAGTCTCCAGAGAAGCCATCTAGTCCTGGACTTTTATTTTTTGGGAAGTTTTTGATTAGTGTTTCAATCTCTTTACTTGTGACTGGTCTATTTCAGATTATCTATTTCTTCTTGATTCAGCTATGGGAGGTTGTAAGAGTCTAAGAATTTATCCATTTCTTCTAGATTGTCCCATTTGTTGGCATATAATTTTTCATAGTATTCTCTTATAGTCCTTCGTATTTCTGTCATGTGTGTTGTAATTGCTCCTCTTTCATTTCTAATTTTATTTATTTGAGTGTTCTCTTTTTTTCCCTTTGTGAGTCTTTCTAAGGGTTTGTCAATTTTGTTTATCTTCTCAAAGAACCGGCTCTTTGTTTCATTGAGCCTTTCTACTCTCTTTTTTTGTTTCAATTTTATTTATTTCTGCCCTGATTTTTATTATTTCTGTCCTTCTGCTGACTTTGGGCTTTGTTTGTTCTTCTTTTTCTAATTCTCTTAGGTGTAGTTTGAGATTGCTTATTTGGATTTTTCTTGTTTCTTAAGGTGAGCCTGTATTGTGATGAATTTCCCTCTTAGAATCGCTTTTGCTGCATCCCGTATGAGTTGGTATGATGTTTTCATTTTCATTTGTCCCCACATATTTTTTACTTTCTTGTTTAATTTCTTCATTTATCTGTGTATTGTTCAGTAGCATGTTGTTTAGTCTCCACATATTTATCCCTTCTCAGCTTTTTTCTTGTAGTTAATTTCTAGTTTCATAGCATTATGGTCAGAAAAGATGCTTGTTATTATTTCAATCTTCTTAAGTTTGTTAAGGCTTGCCTTGTTTCCTGACATATGGTCTATCCTTGTGAATGTTCCATGCACACTTGAGAAGAATGTGTATTCTGCTGTATTTGGATGGAGTGTTCTATATATATCTATTAAGTCCCTCTGGTCTAGTTTTTCATTAAATTCTACCGTTTCCTTGTTGAGTTTCTGTGTGGATGATCTGTCCATTAATGTGAGTGGAGAGTTGAGGT
Organism: Equus caballus; assembly: GCF_041296265.1. Lineage (NCBI taxonomy): Eukaryota > Metazoa > Chordata > Mammalia > Perissodactyla > Equidae > Equus > Equus caballus. The sequence continues at coordinate 62,489,559 of NC_091690.1, forward strand.
CCCCTACTATTACTGTGTTGTTGTTAATATCTCATTTTATGTCTGTTAATAGTTGCTTTATGTACTTTGGTGTTCCTGTGTTGAGTGCATAGATATTTACAAGTGTTATGTCTTCTTGGTGGAGTGTCCTTTTTATCATTATATCCTGCCCCTCTTTGTCTCTCTTTACCTGTTTTATCTTGAAGTCTACTTTGTCTGATATAAATATGGCAACACCTGCTTTCTTTTGTTTGCCGTTAGCTTGGAGTATTGTCTTCCATTCCTTCACCCTGATCCTGTGTTTGTCATTGGGGCAGAGAGATGTGTTTCCTGGAGGTAGCATATTGTTGGGTCTTGTTTTTTAATCCATCCCACCAGTCTGTGTCTGTTGTTTGGAGAATTCAATCTATTTACATTTAAAGTGATTATTGATATATGAGGGCTTCATGCTGCCATTTTATTGCCCATTTTCTGGTTCTCCTGCATTTCCCTTGTTTCTCATCCCATGTATTTTGGACTACGAATCCAGTTAGGTGGTTTTCTATGCTAGTTTTCTTAGTTTCCTCCTTATTTATTATTTGTGTCTCTGTTCTACTTATTTGTTTAGTGGTTACTATGAGGTTTGTATGAAAAATCTCTCAGATGAGATAGTCCATTTTCTGATAACCTCTTATTTCCTTAGACTAAGCCTATTCAATCCCTTTCCTCTCCCCCTCCTAAGTTGTTTTTGTCACGTTATTCCATCTTGTGTTGTGAGTTTGTGGTTAAAATGACAAGATTATATTTATTTTTGTATTTTCCTTCCCTTTATCTTTAATGTTATACTTGAGTGTTTGATTACCTATTCTGATGGATAGCTATAATTTTCTGATTTTGTCTACCTATTTATCTCCTTACTCAGGGCTTTGTAACCCCTTTCTTCTTCTTCTTTTTTTTTTTTTTTCAGATATGATAGCCTTCTTGAGGATTTCTTGTAGGGGGAGTCTTATGGCAATGAACTCCTTTAGCTTTTGTTTATCTGGGAAAGTTTTTATTTCTCCATCATATCTGAAGGATATTTTAACTGGATAGTGTATTCTTGGCTGAAAGTTTTTGTCTTTCAATGATTTGAATATGTCCTTCCACTCTCTCCTAGACTGAAAGCTTTCTGCTGAAATATCTGCTGAAAGCCTGATGGGGTTACTTTGTAAGTTATTTTTTTCTGCCTTGTTGGCCTTAGTATTTTTTCCTTGTCATTGACTTTTTTCCGCTTCACTAGTATATGCCTTTCAGTAGGTCTTTTTACATTGATATAGTTAGGTGATCCGTTGGCTTCTTTCAATTGCATTTTCAGCTCTATCCCCAGCTTTGGGAAGTTCCCTGCTATTATTTCTTTGAACAAGCATTCTGCTCCATTCTCTTTCTCTTCTCCCTCTGGAATACATATAATCTTTGTTTCGTTTCCTAATTGAGTCGGATATTTCTCAGAGAATTTCTTCCTTTCTCTTTAGTCTTAGTTCTCTCTCCTCCTCCATCTGAAGCATTTCTGTCCTCAATATTCCGATTTGTTCCTCCATAATATCAGCTCTACTGTTCAGGGAATCCATATTCTTCTTTATCTCATCCATTTTGTTCTTCATCTCTAATATTTCCCATTGGTTCTTCTTTATATTTTCGATCTCTTTTGTGATGTAGCTCCTGAATGCATTGAACTGTATATCTGCATTTTCTTTTAACTCAATGAGGTTTTTTTTGATAGCTATTTTGAATTCTCTGTCATTTAGATTATAGGTTTCTGGGTACTTGTCATTTTCCTCCTGCAAGATTTAATGTATTTTTTCATACTGCTAGACGGCATGGATTTGTGCTTGTGAATTGTGGTAGTATTTGATTGCTGCTTCCACCTGCTGCCACTGGGTGATGGTCAAGAGCTGTGTATTCTGAACCCATTGTGATCCATGGCATGGCTCCCAGCTGCTGAATCAGGGCACTGGGCAGGGGGGGAGGGTGCTTTCTTTCTCTTGCATTGGGGCTTCTCACTCTGCCCTCACTATCTGCTCTCCTGGGGTGTTAGCTTGATGAAGACACTCCTGCAATAGCTAGTCACCTCTGTGTGGGGCTTTACCCTGGGCTGTGAGGGACTTTGGAAAGTGGATGGTGTTCCTGTGGATGGCTGCACCATCCCTTGTTTCCTCTTGGAGCTGCATGCAGTCTCTGGGTTGGTGCCCTTTGGGGAGGAAGAGAAGATTTCTCTTACCTTGTTCCACTTCCTCTGGGGGAGCTCCAGAACCTCCACCTTCCAATGTATGGCTGCGTGGGTCTCTCAGACGTCTTGTGTTGTGTGGATGTTCTCTGTTGGAATATAAATGCCTTATTTGTTGTATCTTAGAGGGGAGAGTTTATGCGGAGAGATCCCTCAGCCATGATGCTGATGTCACTCTTTCCTGATTTTTTGACATATAATTTACATACAGTACATGGATGTTAAATGTACTGTTCAATGAGTTCTGACAATTGTATACATGTATACATTTTTTCTTTATTAATAGAAAAGAAAAAAAGAAAAAGAGAAAGAAAGAAAGAGGGTATACAGATGTGTTCATTTGTTTAAATGTATACCATAGCTCCCATCAAGATTCAAAAACATGGAATGTTTCCATCATCTCAGAAAGTTCCCTCATGCCCTTTCTAGTCAATCCTCTCTCCAACCAGAAGAAATCATTGTTTTGGTTTCTATAACCAGAGATTAATTTTGCCTGTCCAACCTTCATAATACTATAATTAGAGAACAGCATTCATTTGTACCTACTTTCTTTAACTCAATATACTGTTTTTAAGATTAATATATGTTGGTGCATGTACCAGTTTTTATTTCTTTTTATTTTTAAATAGGGTTTCCTTGTGTGAATATACCACAATTTGTTGATTCATTTCTTTATTGATGGAAATTTGCATCATTTCCAGGTTTTTTTTTTTGCTATTATAAATCTACTATGACCATTGTTGTTAAGCTTTTGTGGACATATGCTTTAATTATCTTTAGTTTATGTCAAAGAAGAGAATTGCTTAGTTATAGACAGGGTGACCAGCCATCTGGATATGCTTGGGTCTATCCTCATTGTAGCATGGAAAACTCCACATTCCTGGAAACCCTTTAGTCTCCCTAGTTATAGGGTAGGTGTATATTTAACTTTATAAGAAGTTTCCAAACAGTTTTACAAGGTGGTTGTACCATTTTTCACTCCCACTGGAAGCCTCAAATGTGCCAGACATTGTGGTTCTGGAAATTCAGTTGGTGAATGAGATGGACAAGGTCCCTGCCCTCATGGAACATATGTTCTGGTGTGATATATAAACACTGAATAAATTATTGCAAGTGGGTTGTGTGAAAATCTGCTGTTAAGCTAATGTATTTACATGAGCTATTGTTTATATGTGTCTAAAAATATATTTGCACAATGGACTTAATCCTTAAGAAGCACATCTCCCCCCGATATGAAATATCTAACAGAGGCACCACAATTAGATTAGAAAGTTTTATCACAGTATCAGATGTATGCAACTGAATTACAGCCAAGAAGTTTTCAGTTTTGGGCCTGGCACATTCACAAGGACTTCAATATAATTGTCCAGGGTACAGCTGGTTTAGAGGAAACAGAGAGCAGTTGTGAACGCTGATTTCTTGTGCCTCAAAGATCCTTGTCTCTGGATTCCTTGCCAATTTAGAAGTTAAAGGTTAGAGTCATCACTATTGTTTCTCCCACTGAAAAGATTGCAGAAACAGTGAACTGTCTGGAAATCGCCACACATCTTCATTATTGTTACCTTGTATTTTCAGTTTGCTTTTTTGCACAGTGCCTGCAAGGTTTCTGTTTATCCAGATGGTGCTCAGCAAATACGTATCTTTTATATTGTTTCACGAACATCTCTATCCACATATATCATATGGTTTGCATCCTAAATTTGAAATGTTTGATCTGACAATACTAATTTTATAAGAATTTTGATGTAAGGCCAATTATATGCAGATGTTTTTTCCCAGGCATTTTGACTTAGAAAGATGTTTGAGGCAATTGGAAAGTTAAAAAGCATTACCTACCAAAAAGGCTCCACCAAATGGGTTCCCTGATTTTCACTCTGAATTTTGAGATTGCTTGAGGCTTATAAAATTCTTGAGTCCACAAAATGAGTGGAAGATGTTTTTTATCTTAGGTAGAAGTATTTTCCCAACTTATGAGGAAATCCACAAACTGTTCCTGTCCTTCAGGGCTAAACTTCTATGTTTCCATAATACTCTGTATTCAGTTATAGCTTTTATCACATGATGAGCTGAACACCTTTCTGTTGATTCAATAAGATGGTAGTTTCTGGGAAAGCAAGAACCATGCCTTGAGAAAGTTCTTATCATAGTGCCTAGTACATAGTATAGTCGTCATATGTAATAGTTTCTTGCTTTGCAACTGTAATAGTTTCCTATTGTTGCTATTATAAATTACCACACACTTAGTGGCTTAAAACAACACAAATTTACTTTCTTCTAATTCTGGATGTCAGATGTCTGAAATTAGTTTCACTGGGCTAAAGTCAAGGTGTCATCAGATGTTGATCCTTCTGGAGGCTCTGAGAAGGGTATCCATTTCCTTCCCCCTTCTAGCTTCTAATGGCCACCTCTATTCCTTGGCTTGTGGCTTCTTTCTTAATCTTCAAAGTCAATCACTCCAGTCTCAGCTTCCATCATCGTAGTGCCTTCTCTGACTCTGAATCCTTCTGTGGTCCTCCTATGAGGACTGTTATGATTACATTGGGCCCACTGGATGATCCAGGACAATCTCTCATTTCAATATCTTTAATTTAATCACATCTGCAAAGTTCCTTTTGCCATGTAAAGTAATATTTATAGGTTCTTGGTATTTGGACGTGAACATATTTGGGGGACCATTATTTAGTCTATGACAGCAACCAGCATAGAGCTTTGTACATGGTAATTACTTAATATGTGTTTGCTGAATTGTGCGTTATATAATCGTTAATAAGCTTTTACCTGGGAATAGAAGTTTTTAATTTTGTTTTGTTTTTTCTAAAGAAGTCCCAGAACCAACCGTCTTTCTCTGTACTCTCTAAAGGTCTCTGTTCTGTTGAATAGTGTCTTATCTTCTCCAAAGGAGGTTTTATTTCCATTTAGTTCATTTAAATTCAGATCAATAAATGTGATCCTTTACCCACTTAGTTTTTTATTATTTGTCTCTTCTTCTCAGTCTTTCAAAATCCTTCACTATTCCTGGTATGTTAAAAAAATTGAAGATTTTTCTGAGTCTTTTGTGAACAGCTTTTTTATGTTAAAATGGTCTATCATTTCTTTGCCAGTTTAAGCCTCAGCTTAAATACTACCTCCTACATGAAACTCAATTAATTTGGAGAAAGAAGGGAACTAACTAATGAGTATACTTTATAGACATTATTTTATTTCTTCAAATTTTATGATGATGATGGTCAGAGAGGTCATATCACACACTTTGCAATAAGTTGCAGAGCAATATTTTAAAACCAGGTATTTGTGGAAGGGTGTATAGCCTAAGGGTCAAGAAAATGTACTTGAAAACAAATCCTGCTTCAATCACTATATATCTGCTCTGGCATCTTTATCAGCTGAATAGATATAATAATAGAAACTTCATAGTATTTTTGTGTATCTGAAATTAAATGAGGAGAGTAAGGGGTTATATGGTAACTCTCTGTACTCTTGTTTTTCTGTAAGCCTAAAACTGTTCTTAAAAATAAAGTCTATTAAGTAAAAGAATCAGACAATGAATGTAGAGTATTAGCATAGTCCTGACATATATTAACTGTTCATTTATGATTTTTATTACTCTATGACCTCGCCTCTTTCTGTTGCAGCATGGTTTCCAGTCTAGATTAATCCTTCTCCTCAGAACTCCTATAACATTTAATAGTCTGTATAATTCATGGAATTTTAGAGGTATAAGGAAACTTGGAGGTCAACAGTGGTAATTTTCTTAATTTCAGATGAGGAAACTGAGGCACAGAAAGGTCAAATAAGTTGCCCAAGGTAATACAATATTAAATACTTTTTTATTGTTTGTTAATAAACTATAAGGCTGTTTAATGATTTGTTGAAATCATCATTCATGTTTGTTGAAATTTTCAAGTGAAACATCAGTAGCTGTTAATCCTGGGGCAGATAACAATGGAATTAAAACTATTCTTAGGTATAATTTATTTTATAAGTTTCAATAATTTACTCCAAATGGTTTTCAGTTTTATTATGGCATAGGTAGTTTTCTGTTTAAGTCCTTAGATAGATCCCCAGTTTTGGACCAATGATAATGAAATACATTTATGGTCTTTTACATAGTTCTTTAGAAATTCTATTTGATCTTTTTTTCTTTAAAAAACTTTGCCATTCCTTAATATAAAATAATTTTTTCACCTCTAATGTGGGCAATTGCTTAAACTGGTAAAATTTAAAAAAATCACTCATGATTTAGATTTTTTCCTTTATGTTATTTTTTAATTTATTTTCCAAGCCACACATCAAACCCAAGAAGCTTGAATTGCCTAGAAAAATAGAGTCTTGAATATGAACCAAAAGAAAGAGAAGGTAAACATAGTGGATTTAAATTAACTAGGCCAGAATTTTTGCTTGAGGAGTCAAATTTGAGACATCAAGACTTCATCAAACCAATAGTATTTCACATGAATTTACCTGTTGGAACTTCAGAGCTGATTAGTTCTCCTGCTTTTTTTTATTAATGGAAATGTCTTTAATTTGCACTTATCTTTCACTAGTGTGTCATGTGCCTCCTCATCTAATCTCCAACAAGGTATGAACCCCTGCTGTCTAATATCTCTTTCCTTGTTTTGATCTCTGGTTAGATCTGTCACATCTCTCTCCAGACTCTTACCGTTCATCTCTCCCACCCTACTGGTCTTGCTTTCATGCTGTTAGAAGTATTTTTTTGTTTAAAGAAAAAATGCCATATATTTGACATATCTGATCTTTAACCCATTGATATTTCTAATTACTCTTCTTCATTATCCAACAATCTCCCCTATCTGATTAGTTATTAAGCCCTATCAATTGTTTTTCTAAACGTTTTTCATGTTCATCCTCTGGTCCCCATCTTCACCGTTGCTTCATTAGTTGAGGTCTTCATTTACTTCTGCTGGAGAATTTAAAATAGTCCTCTGGGTATTTTTCCAACTACTAGTTTCTTCTCCCTGGCAATTTATTCCCCATACCCTTATAGAGTGATGTGTTTAAAACACAGATTTGTTTATGTCCTTATATGATTTATAATAATGATAGGTACTGATTATTGAGCATCTTTGAGTGTGTGTCAGGCACTGTGCTAGATACATTATAAACATTGTCTTTAATTCTCATAGCAAGTCTGTAAGATAGGTACTATTATCCCTGTTAACAGATGAAAAAATTTAAGGCTCTGGTGGTTAAATAATCTTCCGGAGTTTGCATGTCAGACTGGTGGATGTGAAATAAGGCCAAGGTATAATTGGATCTAAAGCTTTCTTCTGTCTGTGCAGTTCGTCACCTATAGGATACAATAGCATATGAGGCCTAGCATATGAGGACTGTCATAACTGAACTCCTATCTTCTGCATCAGTCTCTTCTGCTAATTCTCCTACTGTCTGTGTGCCATATGCAGCAATGTCATTCTTGTCATTCTTACAACCTTTACTGAGTACCTGTTTAGAGATAGGGCCTGGGATTGTTTTGGGTACTAGGTGTAACAAGATGAATAAGCTCATAGTCTAGTAGAGGAAAGAGGTGTGAACCAATAAATACAACTTAGTATAGTGCACACAATTATAAGAATATGTGTAAGGTACCAAGATAGTGCAGAGGAGGAAGTGGGAGTGGGTCAAGGGAGATTTCACAAAAGAATGAGATTTAATCTGAGTCATGAAGGATGAGTCACAGTTTTAAAGTATCTCCTCAAAAGTTGGAGGCGTGGAATGGTGAGGAAAATAGAAATAAGATTGTTCCAAGAGAGGATAGGGTGTCTTTAGGCTGGGAGAATGAGGCTGGCAGAGGGCACCAGACTCTGCTGCTCAGAATGGGCATCAGAGCAGAGTACCATGTCTACATCACACTTGCCATTCTGGTAGTGTGTAAATAGAGAAAAATACTTGTATTTAGAGAAATTTGTATTAGAAAAAAACAAAATTAGAAATTTGTATTAGAAAAATACTTATTAATAGAGAAAAATACTTGCATGGCAGTCATGAACATACTGTATTTTTCTTCAAAACACCTATTTTTTTCTCAAAACATTCGTGACTTCTATGGTTTCATATTGTATATTTTTTGTTTATTATTTGTATTTCCCATGGTGACTGTAGTTTGCTGTTTTTTTTCATTTCTGTGCACCTAGCACTTAGAATACTGCCTAACATAGGTATACAAAAAATATTTGTTAAATAAATGATTGTTGAATGGGCGGTTTCAAGTGATGTGAATGGGTGTTGTAGGGGAAGAAGACTTTTCCTCTACCTAATGTGGGTTCATCTGGCCGGAGAAGGAATTAAATTCACATGAGACAGCATAGCAAGAGAAAATTAAAGCTTTATGAGGACCATGGCCCAGGGCCTTTCTTCCCGAAGGAAGAAAGGGCACTGAAGAAGTGGGGTGCACAGAGTGGTTATATACCCCCAAACAGGCTGTTTCACATATGATTGAAATATCCCTCCCACAATAGTCACAAGATTGTCCTGTCGGCACAGTGCTTGATGGACAGGTAGTGGGTCTTCTATCTCCGAGGGCGTAGCAGGAGGCAAGTCTATTGTCTTGAGCTGGGTGGTCACACGTGAGTGCAGCAATCAGTTCCTAGCCTAAGGAAAGATGCTTAATCCTTAAAGAAATGCCAGTGTTGGGAAAGGGAGGGAAGTCAGTTACAGGAGGTTACCAGACAAACGTAATAAACAAATGCAGATTTAAGTCCTTGCCTTTCCTATTGATTAAGAGTTTCTAGAGACAAGGTCATCCCCTTTTTTCTTCCTGGTACAGACAGGGAGGCACCTTTACAGTTAGAGATTTACCTTACAAATGTAAATGTCTCTTAACAAAAGGGTAAGCAAGTTCTACTTTTCAGTTGCTTTACTGTCTGCAAAGAAACCAGCCTCAAATAATCCTCATGCCAAAGAGTCATATCTTGGGGTGGCCATTTCCAGGTCCCCACAGTGTTTTAAAGATCACTTAGGATGTACATATTGACTATTTCATAGAGATACATTTTAGAGTATATTTTGTACATTGAAAATATTCAACTGCATGGCATGAGTGGTTGAAAGCATGGGCTCTGGAATTAGTTTTGTTGGGTTCTGGTTCTGGCTGTACCACTTGCCATGTGTGTCCTTTTGCAAGTTACTTAACCTTCTAAGCTTTGTTGTAATATGCGGGATAATTATAGTACTTATTTTATGGTGCTGTTGTGAGGACTAAATAAGACGGTGCTTGTAAGGCGCTTAGTACAGTGTCTGGCAAATAATTGGTGTGCAGTAACTGTGAGCTATTATTATTTTGTTAAATATTTCCATGAGCACTAGGAAATGACTAAAGACTCATGGAATATTTCAATTGGCAATATCCTATGAAGGAAATTACATGGGAGAAATTTTTGTATAGAAGGATTGATACAAGTGTTAGAAAACAAATAAATATTTCACTCATAATATAAATAGGACAGGTAGTTTAGAAACAACCTTTTCATTCATAACACTGAATAAATGTTTGAAGAACTATTTTGTAATTTCAGTGTCAAATTGAATATGAAGTAATTTTAGACCTTCATTTTAAAAAATATGTAAGCTTGTCCAGTAAAGCATTATCTCAGGGGTGTATTTTTGAAATATTCAGTGTAGAGTCTAAATTGGTATCTAATTCTAAATTGCTGTGGAAAATGAGTGTCACACTGGATTTGCAAACACGCTGGTCTCATTTAGATTTTAATGTTTCACGTGTATTGAATACAATTACAGCCACCCTGTACTCATTCCAGCCCAAATATTAATTATTAAAAAAAATTTAACTCTATCATCCTCTTCCTTCCACCGTTTTAAAGAAAATGTTTCTTTTGAAGAGTCCTCTAGGCCTACAGAACCTTGCCAGAATGGTCTTTTTCAAGTGCACATGTGCTAACTTCCCCACTAAAACCTTTCAGTGCTTCCCCTTTTCTTCTGAAATAAAGTACAAAATTCTTGGCGTGGTATTTGGGCCTCTATGATCTGGTCCTCATCTGCCTCTCCAACTTGATTTCTTCACTCATAGGTTGTTTTGCCTTATGCTTCCCTGAGAGCTCCATTACTTTTGACCTTTTCTTGGCATATATTATTTTATCCGTCTGAGTGCTCCTTCTCCACTCTGAATGCCTAGAGTACTTTTATTCGTTTTTCAAAACAATTCAAATTTCGTATTTTAAAGCCTTCTCTAAATTTCCTGGTGGAAAGTGCTTTTATCTTTGGGTATAGAGATTTTAAATATTCTTCTTATGGTACTTTTCAAAGTAGATAGTTATTCTTTATATCTTTTTAAACTATGCATTAGTTTTTTTCTATGCATTCGTTATTTTATTTTAAACAGAGTTATTAAATACATGTTTAAAACTTTGGTAGTGTCACTGTATGTTGCTCAGCTTCATTTTCACGTACCCTTGGTTTCAGTGAACTGGAGTTTTGGGTCAAAGTCACTCTCTCTACTGGTCAGAGGTCCCATGCTGGTCTAGTTCCCTTGACTTACTACTAAAGGAGTTGCAGAAACTTTGAAGAGAAGAAATCTGTTAGCCTTATTTTCTACACATAGGGAATATATGCAAAATGTACTTTTGTTGTATATCCATCATCCTTTTGAGTCCTTTGGTTGGACGGTTTCTGGGAGTCGAGGCAAAAATTGAGTTAGGAGTAATCCTTAGAGTCATCTGTATTTGTGAATGATATAGTGGACTATCAAGGCAATGTTGGAAATAATTTGGTGGGCATGGTTGTATTCGGATGACTGGAGTTGGTAGAAAATGTAATTTAATTGTTGGAAACTAGAAAACAAAAAAGTGAAGTCAGACTTGCAATCTTGATCTGGTCCCTCCAATAAAAGGACTGTTCAAAGTAAGCTTAGATTATTCTAATTTTAAAACATCTTTTTTTAAAAAAGAGAGAAATTAACAGAATGCGAATTCTCCAGTTAAAGCAGATGCTGTGGAAAGAAGACCTAGACATTTTGTAGTGGCAAGAGCTTGGGCAGGTGTGATGAACGTGTGGTCAAGAACTTGGTCTCTGGAGTCAGATAGGCCTGATTTGCACACCTATTCCACCAGTCACCAGCTGTGTAAATTTCAGCAATCCCTAAACTGTCACCTCAGTTTTGTAAACTTCTTTACCTCTAAGCCTTGGTTTCCTCATCTATAAGATGAGGATAATAACAGTATTTATCTTAATGCTTAATTCGTAGTGCCTCACACACAGGAGGTGCTCAACATGATAGGGGTTATTATTATTATTAAGGAAGTGTGAATCAATTTTCATGTGCTGACTCTTCACTGAGATAGAGAGAAGCGTGGTATTACTAACTAGGACTTGGCATATGGAACTGGCCAGCTATTTTGTAAGTGAAATAATGTGAGAGGAGTATCTGAAGAGAAACAAAAGGAATACAGAACATTTGAGTTTACTGCTCCTACTTTATAATGTTGTTACTTTTGTTTTTGTGTGATGGTGACACAGCTATCCTGTTTGTTAGGTTGTCGCTCATATAGTAAAAGTTTGTGAAGTCCTGTGAATCTGCTGTCCACAAATGGTAATAAGAATTTAAGTTTGGGAGATCTGGTTTGTGATGGGTTAAAGTACTATAATAAATCATTATCACAGTCTAGATATAGTCCAAGTCTAACAGAAGATGACAAGAAAGAAATAGAATCAACTCTGCTTGATTGCAGAGTAAGGTTATGTAATTTGTTTTAAAATAGCATTAAAAATTTCTGTAATTTGTAGGGTGAAATCCCAATAATTTTACTGATTGAATTCCATTTTCCATTTACTTATCCTAATCAAACACATTGACTCTCACTACTAAATCGTAATATAATTTGGCCTTTTAGAGAACATTAAAAAAAAAGTCAATGGAGGCTTTAATCAAGGAAGAAAGCCTAAATATGTTTCTGTTTCTGTTCTGGCGTGGAGAAGAGTGTTAATTTATTCACTCACTGATTTCCCACCCCTATCCAAATGTACTGTGTTCTCCTTTTATGTCTCTTGAAAGTTATAGATCCGTTTTACACTGCAATTTTTCTGTATTGACTTGAATTTAAAATAGGGCTTAATTGGACAAAATTTAGCACTAGAGTGTAAGCACCTTGAGGCCCAGAGTTGTAGCTTATTTGCATTTATATTAGTACAGTAACTAGCGAATACATGTTTACTGATGGTCAAATGAAGTTTTTAGCAGGTGTGTCTATGGATGTGGGTGGTGGAGAGGAGAGAACTAAGGAAGAAGTGTTCTTAAGTAGTGGATGTAGAAGGTAAATTAGTACTGTGAGTAGTTATCATTATTGATCTAAAACATCCTTTTTAGGAGAACTTCAGTTAGATCTAACTATCATGTTCATTTAGAATATCACTGAGCAATAGCAAAACAGAGTTACATGGATATAAATACTTAAACAAAATTGACATCCATAGCTTAATATACGTTTTGTTTTCTTTTATCTGTAGATGACATATGTTGGCTATTTTTCTTTCTGTGAAATTTCATCTTATGCAAGAAACAGAAATATGTTTCAATGTAATATCTCAATACTTTTGTTTCAGATGAGTTGATTTGATAATTGTGTATACTTTGAGAAAAAACTGTATGTAAGATAAGGTACAGGATATTTTCATATACATTTCCATCTTTTACTTGAATTATAGAAATAGTTCTGGGCATGTACTCTTCCAATAGATTTTACACACTACAGTCAGAGGTATCTTTTTAGTGCAAATCTGATTCTCATTCCTTTTCGACTGTACATATATCTATATATGGATACTTAAAAAATCAAAGCAAAACAAAAGCAACACTCAGTGTCTTCCAATTGTGCTTTGGAAAAAGACCAAAACACTTAACCTGTATTGGGGTCCATATAGTCTGAACTCAGCTGAGCTTTCGTTTTGTCTTATACCACCTCTGTTTATTGCTGACCCACATGTAAAAGCCAACTATTTTAACCCCTTCCATTTTTTTCAGCTGTATTGAGGTATAATCCACAAGTAAAATTGTAAGCTGTTTAAAGTGTACATCATGATGATTTGATATATGTACATACTGTAAAAAGATTCCTCCCATCTGGTTAATCAATGCATTCATCACCATAAATATTTGTATTTATTTGTTTATTTTTTTGTTAAAAATGTTTAAGTTCTATTCTCTGAGCAAATTTCAATTATTTAATACAGTGTTATCAACTATCATCACCATGTTATACATTAGCTCCTCAGAACTTATTCATCTTCTGGCTGAAAGTATATAATATTTTACCAGCCTTTCCCTATTTCCTTGACCCTATTTCTATGAGTTTGACTTTTTTTTTAGATTCCCAATATAGGTGATACCATGCAGTATTTGTCTTAGGCTTATTTGACTTAATGTCCTCAAGGTCAGTCCATTTCGTCCCAAAAGGCAGGATTTCTTTCTTTCTCATGGCTGAATAACATTCTGTTATTTATATAATATATATAATATACATATTCTATCTATCTATCTATCTATCTATCTATCACATCTTTATCCACTCATCTCTTGATGGACATTTAGATTGTTTCTATTCTTGGCTATTGTGAATAATGGTGCAGTGATCATAGGGGTTCAGATACCTCTTTGACATCCTGTTTCCATTTCCTTTGGATATATACCCAGATGTGGGATTTCTGGATCATATGGTATTTCTATTTTTAATTTTTTGAGAAACCTCTGTACTGTTTTCCACAGTGGTTGCACCAATTTACATTCCCACCAACAGTACACAAGGATTCCCTTTTCTCCACATCTTTGTCAACACTTATTTCTTGTCTTTTTGATGATAGCCATTCCAGCAAGTGTGAGATGGCAACCTGTTGTGGTTTTGATTTGCATTTCTCTGATAATTAGTGATATTGAGCACCTTTTCATGTGCTGCCCATTTGTATGTCTTCTTTGGAAAATGTCTTTTCAGCTCCTCTGCCCTTTTTCTTTCTTTTTTATTTGGGTGAGAAGATTTGCCCTGAGCTAACATCTGTGCCAGTCTTCCTCTACTTTGTATGTGCGATGCCTCCACAGCATGGACAATGAGTGGAGTAGGTCTGTGCCCGGAATCCGAACCCGCAAACCTGGGCCAGCAAAGCAGAGTGTGTGGAACTTTAACCACTTGGCCACGGGGCCGGCCCCTCCCCTGCCCATTTTTAAATTGGATTTTTTTTTCAATACACACGTATGAGTTCTTTAAATATTTTGCATATTAGGCCCTTGTCAGATATGTGATTTGCAAATATTTTCTCCCATTCAGTAGGTGGCTGTTTCATTTTGTGGTTGGTTTCCTTTGCTGTGTAGAAGATTTTAGTTTGATGTAGTCCCAAATGTTTATTTTTGCTTTTGTTGCCTTTGCTTTTGACATCAAATTAAAAAAAATCATCACCAAGACCAATGTCAAGGATCTTCTTTCCTATGTTTTCTTTTAGGAGTTTTATGGTTTCAGGTCTTACATTTAAGTCTTTAATCCATTTTGAGTTGATTTCTGTGTATGGTGAAAGATAGGGGTCCAGTTTCATTCTTTTGCAAGTGGCTGTTCAGTTTTCCCAAGATCATTTATTGAAGAGACTATTGTTTCTACAGTGTATATTCTTGGCTCCTTTGTCATAAATTAGTTGACCATATATGCATAGGTTTTCTTTCTGGACTTTCTGTTCTATTCCATTGATCTATGTGTCTGTTTTTATGGCAATACCATACTGTTTTGAATACTGTAGTTTTGTAATATAGTTTGAAATCAGGAAGTGTTTTCTCCAGCTTTGTTCTTCATTCTCAATATTTCTTTGACTATTCATGGTATTTGTGGTTCCATACAAATTTTAGGGGTTTTTTTTGTCTATTTCTGTGAAAAATACCATTGGAATATTAATAGGGATTGCATTGAATGTGTAGATTGCTTCAGGTAATATGGATGTCTTAACAATATTAATTCTTCTAATACATCAGCATGAAATATCTTACTGTTTATTTGTCTTCTTCAATTTCTTTCATCAATGTCTTATAGTCTTTAGCTCCTAGGTATTTTATTCTTTTTGATGTAATTGTAAATGGGCTTGTTATCTTAACTTCTCTTTCTGATAGTTTTTGTTAGTGTATAGAAACACAACTGATTTTTGTATATTGATTTTGTATCCTGCATCTTTGCTGAATTCATTTATTAGTTCTGATAGTTTATTGTGGACTTTTTAGGGTTTTTTGTGTGTAACATCATGTTATCTACAAATAAAGTCAGTTTTGCTTCTTCTTTTCTAATTTGGATGCATTTTATTTCTTTTCCTTGCCCAATTGCTCTGGCTGGAACTTCTGGTACTATGTCGAATAAAAGTGGTGAGCGTAGACACCTTTGTCTTGTTTGTGTTTGTCAACTTTTCACTGTTGAGTATGATCTTAGCCATGGGCTTGTCATACATGGCCTTTATTAAGTTGAGGTACATTCCCCCTGCACCAGTTTGTTAAGAATTTTTAATCATTAATGGATGTTGAATTTTTCCCACTTGCTTTTTCTGTATATATATTGAGATGATCATATGATGTTCATCCTTCATTTTGTTAATGTGGTGTATCACACTGGTTGATTTGCAGATGTTGAACCATCCTTGCATTCCTGGAATAAATCCCACTTGATCATGGTGTATGATCCTATTAATGTATTTTTGAATTCAGTTTGCTAGCATTTTGTTGAGGATTTTTACATGTATGTTCATCATGGATATTGACCTGTAATTTTCTTATAGTGGCCTTTTTTGGTTTAGATATCAGGAGAATGTTGGCCTCATAAAATTAGTTTGGAAGTATTCTCTCCTCTTCTATATTTTGGAAGAGTTTTAAAAGGATTGATATTAATTCTTTAAATGTGTGGTAGAATTCACCAGGGAATCCATCTGGTCTCCCATTTCTTTGTTGGGAGGTTTTTGATTACTGATCCACCTCCTTACTAGTAATTGGCTTGTTCGATGTTCTCTTTCTTCCTGATTCAGTATTGGTAGATTGTATGCATCCAGGAATTTGTCTATTTCTTCTAGGTTATCTAACTTTTTGGCATATCATTGTTGATAATAATCTCTTATGATACTTTGTATTTCTGTGGTATCAATGGTAACATCTCCTCTTTCATTTCTGGTTTTATTTATTTGAGTCCTCTCTCTTTTTTTCTTGGTAAGTATAGGTAAAGGTTTGTGTATTTTGTCTATCTTTTCAAAAACCAACTTTTAGTTTCATTGATCTTTCCTTTGTCTTTTTAGTTTCTATTTCATTTATTTCCTCTTTGATCTTTCTTATTTCTTTGCTCTACTAACTTTGGGCTTAGTTCATACTTCTTTTTCTAGTTCCTTGAGGTGTAAAGTTAGGTTGTTTATTTGAACTCTTTCTTTTTTCTTAATGTAGGTGTTTATCACTGTGAACTTCTGTCTTAGAACTGCTTTTGCTGTATCCTATAAGTGTTGGCATGTTGTATTTCCATTTTCATTTGTTTCAAGACAGCTTTTGATATCTCTTTTTTTTATTTCTTATTTGACCCTTTGGTTGTTTAATAGCATGTTGTTTAGTTTTCACATATTTATGAATTTTCCAGTTTCTTTAATTGATCTAGTTTCATACTATTGTGGTGAAAAAAAGATGCTTGATATAATGTCAGTCTCCTTAAATTTGTTAAGACCACTTTTGTGGCCTAACATATAATCTATCCTGGAGAGTGTTCCATGTGCACTTGGGAAGAATGTGTATTCTGCTGCTTTTGAATGGAATGGTCTGTAAATGACTGTTATGTCCATCTGGTCAAGTGTGTAGTTTAAGTACAATGTTTCCGTATTGATTTTCTGTCTGAATGATCTATCCAATGTTGAGAATGGAGCATTGAAGTCCTCTACTATTATTGTATTGCTGTCTATTTTCCTCTTTAGGTCTGTTAATATTTGCTTTATTTATTTAGGTGCTTCTATTTTAGGTGCATAAATATTTACAAATGTTATATCCTCTTGTTGGATTGACCCTTTTATCATTATATATTGCCTTTTTTTGTCTCTTATTACAGTCTTTGGCTTAAAGTCTCTTTTATCTGGTATGAGTATAGCTACCCTTGGTTTCTTTTGATTTCCGTGCTTCCTGGTCTGGATGTCTGTTTCTTTTTCCAAGTTAGGGAAGTTTTCATCCATTATTTCTGAATAAGCTTTCTTCTTCTTTCTGTCTTTATTCTCCTTCTGGGTCCCCTATAATGTGAATATCAATCTGCTTGATTGTATCCCATAAGTCCCTTACACTGTCTTCACTCTTTTTAATTCCTTTTTCTTTTTGCTCCTGTGATTGGATGAATTCCACTGCCCTGTATTTGAGTTTGAGGATCATTTCTTCTACTTGATCTAGTTTGAGGATCATTTCTTCTACTTGATCTACATTGAGCCCCTCTGTTGAATTTTTCATTTCCATTATTGTATTCCTCAGCTCTGTGATTTCTGTTTGGTACTTTCCCTTATTTTCTGTTCTTTTGTTGAAGTTTTCACTGTGTTCTCGTATTGTTCTCCTGACCTTGGTGAGCCTCTTTATGACCACTGTTGTGCATTCTTTGTCAGGTAAATCACTTGTCTCCATTTCATTAAGGTCTCTTTCTGGAGTTTTATCTTGTTCTTTCATTGGAACAAATTCCTCTGTTTCTTCACTTTCCTTAACTCTTTATGTTAGTTTCTGTGCATTAGATAAAACTGCTACTTCTAACCTAGTCTTGATGGAACAGTCTTGTGTAGGAGATGAACTTTATCCTTCAGCCTAGACCCTAGCTCTTGCTGTCTGTCAAACCCATGTGATTGTCCAAGCCACCTTTCTTGTTCTTAGTGGCTTCCAGTAATTAAGGGTGTGCTATGACCTGTCAGTGTCCCAAAGTGGAGGACATCAGTCAGAATTTAGATGCAGGCTTATTGGAAGCTGTACACCCAGGCAGCAGCTTTTAAGATTTGCAAATAGTACTCTTTCAGGGAATGACTGGGGGATAGGCATTTCTGTATGTTGTCTCTGCACTGAGCACTTTTTCGATGTGGGTTTTTTCTCATTTTCCCTATGTGTAGAAGTCACTCAGCTAGTTTCTGGATTTCTTTCAGAGGGAATTGTTCCTAAGGTAGATATAGATTCATTGTGTTCATTGGAGGAAGTGATGTCAGGAGCCTTCTATGTCACCATCTTGGATCAGAGTGATCATTATTATTGTTGTTGTTTTATATAAGTAATGTTTATTTAGATTTATCCACTGAGTACAATCTTTCCTTATCATCATTTCCTGTATCTTAGGCCTCCTTTTTGTGTTCATTCTTTCTTTTTGAAGAATTCTAACAGTTTTTTTCATTAAGGGGCTACTGTCATAAACTCTCTCAAATTTTACCAGCTGAAAATTTCTTTGTTTTACTCTTTCTCTTGAATAGTAGTTTACCTTAGTATATAATTCTAGTTTGGTGTATGAGTTTAGCTTAGTGTATAACTCTATTTTCTATAAGTATGTAGTTCTCTCTTCTCCTAGCACTTTTAAGACATTATTTCATTTTCTTCTGATTTTTCTTGTTGCTGTTGAGAAGTTATTCCTTTTTAAGTGATATGTTGTTTCTCTGATATTAATATTTTCTTTTGTCTTTGGTTTTCTGCATTTTTAATGTAATATATCACTTCAGGATTCATGTATTTTATCAATTCTGGAAAATTATCACCTTTTATCTCTAAATATTGCTTCTCTCTCATTATTTCTTTGAATGCCAATGAAACATGTATAGATTTTTTCCTTCGTTTTTCATAACTCATAACTTTGCTTTCATATTTTTTATACCTTTATCTCTTGGAGTTGTGTAAATAATTACTATAGTGTGGTACTGATGCTGACACAGACAAATTGACCAATGGGATAGAATAGAGAGCCCAGAACAAACTCACACACCTGTGGAACAGAAGTGGTATGGCAGATTAATGGGGAAAGAAGGGACTATTCAGTAAATGGAACTAGAAAGAAACTGATTTACTTTATGAAAAAAAAAGAAATTGAATATTTACTTTACATCATACACAAAAATCAATTCCAGATAAGCAAAGGACTTAAATGTCAAATAAAACTTCAAAACAGAAAAAATACTGAGAGATACTATTTGAAGCTTCTGACATGGAAAGCTATCTTAAGCAAATCACAAAGAATGCTTATTATGAAAGGAAAGTTTTAAACTATGAGTTTCCTTTCATCGAAAGAAGTCTTAGATAAAGTGAAAAGGTAATTTATAAATTTAGAGGAGATATTTATGATACGTATAACCAACTATGAATGGGTGTCAAGAAAATATAAAGAATTCTTACATATTGATAAGAAAAAACCAATTTATTCAAGTCACACAATGAAATGTTATTCAGTACTCAAAATGATTATCTGTAGCTACATAGTCATATCTGTCAATATTTGTCATATGTCTTATATGTGTCATTATGAATGAATCTTAGCAATTTAAGTTTGAATAGAAAAAGTAAATAAATACTGCATGGTACGTGGTTCTTAAAGTTAAAAAGTACTTTGTAAGAATATGTACACACAGACACATACACAGTGAAAAGCCTGGAGTGATGAAAGGAGATTTAGAATAGTGGTTATCTTGCATGGGAGCAGACGGAATAGAATGGGGCAGGTCCACATAGGTAGATGCAAGTTATTGTCAGTGTTTTAGTTTTCAAGTTGAACGATGATTTCATGGATGTTTACTATATCATAAACAAACAAAAACTCAAATGGATAAAGAGGGTTTTGCATGGAACAATAATGAGAATATGACGTGGTCCACAAACTATAATGAATCTGGTTTGGTTTCATTAAAAACAAAACATTTTAAAATCAGGTTGTAGCCAGAGGAAGTGGGGTAAATACGCTTTAGGCAGAGGGAATAGTAAATACATAGGTCCTGCAGGTTGAAAATTTAGAGTGAATATTCTAGGAAGTGACAAAAGGCCAGATTGAAGTGAAATGATGAAAGAGCACAGAGGCCTGGAATGTGATTGGAGAGGTATGCTAGCGAAGGATCATATAGGATCCTGTTTACAATGTTACATAGTTTACGTTTTATCCTAAATAACTTAGGAAGCTATTATAGATTTTAAGCAAGGGAGAGACATCATCAGTGTATGATTTTTAAAAGTTAGTTTGCCAGTCACATAAGGCTACATATTGTCTGATTTCATTTATATGAAACACGTAGAATAGGAAAAATCCATATAGACAGGAAGTGGATTAGTGATTGCCAGGGGCTGTGGTGGGGGGGAGGGGAGGACAGGGATGAGAAGGAAGAAAAGGGAGTGACTGCTAATGGGTATGGGTTTCTTCTTGGGGTGACAAACATATTTTGGAATTAGATAGTGGTAACAGTTGCCTACTTTGTGAATGTATTTAAAACCATTGAATTGAACACTTAAACTTGTTAACTTTTATGATATGAATGATATCTCAATAAAAATTTTTAAAAAGAAAAAAGCTAGTTTGGCTGAGTTGTGTAGAATGAATTACAGAAGGATAAGAGTGAAAGGAATCATGGAGAGCAGTTATAGGGCTACTGAGTAGCATAAATGAGAGATAATGGCAAGTTTTTCTAAGATGGTGACTGTGCAGAGAAGGGGACAGACTGACAATTTCTTACTGACATCGCTCAGTCAATGGGAGGTGATGATGTGAGGACATATGAGGAGCTGAGGGAGATGGAAAAAAAAGATGTGTATTTTAGAGCTTTGAAAAAGGGCAGGCCTGGGTGGGTGGATGGATTTTTACCTGATGTTAATTTCAGCTCAGCCTAGTCTAGTTGTGTCAAGTTCAGCTCTTCATCATAAGCCACTATTTCCCTTATGGGATTTTTTCTTTTGGGATGAACAAAGGTGGAAGGAAGTGAAGATGAGATGGGGAAAGAAGAAAGGGCTGTGTAAGGGAGTCATTATTTCTTAATGAATGTGAGTTTTTGGGTCATATACTGTAGTTAATAATAAAACAAAACAGTAATTTACATTTTAACCACAGGAAATTTTAGACTTTATACTTTTAAAGTTATTTTCTATGAACTTTAAAGACCATTGACCTATTTCAATGTTACTATATTTAGTAATGATCCTATAGAATGTTATATGCACTTAAGAGGAAGAAGAGATCTGAATTTGAACATCTGCTTTCTGCAGGCATGTTAAATCTGTAAGCCAAGAGGTTCACCGTGGTTGTAGTGTGTGGGTGTTTTAGAACAAAAGTGATTCCAACATTATCCACATGAATAGACAGTAACAAAAATGAGCTTATTCCTAAGCAAGACCTATAATTGAGCTAGTGAGTGTTATTTCCTGCCACACTTCTGTGACTTCTCCGAATGTGCAGAACAAATATCCCTGATCCACATATACTATATTCATGGCACTCATATTGCATTTTATACATTTTCCTAAGTGATTCAGTATTTTATAGATGGCCTTCTAGCAGCAAGAAGCTGGTCCTAGGCCTGATTCTTTGTAATTTTCCTCAATGACTTAGATGATGGAACAGAGACCATGAACGTCAAGCATATAGATGGCATCAGATTGTCATTTTAAGCACTGGGTTGGAATTCAAAATGATTCTGGCCAAATGGAAAAGAGAGTTCAAAATAGAGTGAATTCAAGTCTTGATGGGAAATATATGATACTGTATGATATATGATAGAAAAGAATTAGACATTGAAATGAGAAGAGGATGAGGGATGAGAGGCTGGAGGATGGCAATATGCCAGTTGGAGAACCCACTAGCAAGTGGATGTCTTGTAAACTTCCTCATACACCAATTATCGTGTGCCTACTCTAAAAGTATGAAATGGAGAAGTTGGTACTAGTATAACATGTATCACATTCAGCAGAAATGGGCCTGGCTAAGATAGTGCTTTCTTTTTTTTTTTTTTTTAAAGATTTTATTTTTTTCCTTTTTCTCCCCAAAGCCCCCCAGTACATAGTTGCATATTCTTCATTGTGGGTCCTTCTAGTTGTGGCATGTGGGACGCTGCCTCAGCGTGGTCTGCTGAGCAGTGCCATGTCCGCGCCCAGGATTTGAACCAACGAAACACTGGGCCGCCTGCAGCGGAGCGCGCGAACTTAACCACTCGGCCACGGGGCCAGCCCCCTAAGATAGTGCTTTCTTAAGTGGTGATTTTGTCCACTTTTGACAGTAATAGTAAAGTAGGTACTGTTTAACTTAAGGTGTGCTATCTATAGATATGGTTATGTTATCTATAGATGATAGGTAAGATTATATTATTTATAGATACAATATACACAGGCATTTAACTCGATACTTGATGTAGATAATAAAATATTAGTTTTTAATATCTCAATCTATGTTCCAAAATAAGAATTCTGTGCATTTTACTCTACAGTTACCTTCAGCATACACATTTACTTCAACTGAAATACTTATACAGTGCATTCTATCTTCTATTTACTTCTTTGCTGAGGGATAGATGAGAAGTTTTTATCAGTGTGGCCAAGAGAATTTTTATAGTTCTTTGTTATCTCTGTTTCTCTGATCCCTTCTTGCTAGTCTCAACAGCTGTCTTTCGCTTCAGCGCTCTTTCCTCTGTGCTTACCCTCTGCCTGTGCCTTGGCAACAGACATCGAGAAAGAACCATTCCTTGAGTACCGTCCAAACTGAAAATGGATCTCCCATTGTGCGATGTTATGATCCTTCCAGAGAATTACTAGGAAACAGCAATTGAGTATTTTACATGTGGATATGAGCATGTAAAATATTCTACATGTTAGTATGAACAATAAATACTCTATTTTGAAACTTCAAGTTTTAGAGTGTTTTGCAAAATCCCTGTTTGGTGTTCAAATAATTGAATCATTGAATCTTAGGAATAACTTTTCAAGATGTGCACAATCCCTTATATGGCATTCTTGAAAGGTCATTATTCAGATTCTACTTCATTACCAGCTATAATGGGATGCTCAGTCTCTGAGGCAGCCCATTTTATTATTGGATGGCTTTAGTGATTAAATTCTTATAATCTTCTTTCTTAGATAGGTGTCATTGAATTCTTAAAGTTAATAACTCCAACCTATTGGCTTCTTATTGTTATTAGGATAAAGATGAATTCCTAATCAAGGCTTACCGATTCTTCATGGTCTGGCCCCTGCCTGCATCTTCAGCTTCATATTAACCAAGCAGTCCCAGCCACACTGGCCTTTTAGCTTTTCTTTCTTTGTTTTATTATTCCTTAGGGTTTTTGCATATGCTCTTCCTTCAGCCTAGAAAGCTCTTTTCCCAATCTCCTTTTATCTTTCACCAAATTAACCTTTATCTTTTAGATTTTGGCACAATCATTTTTTCGGTTAATTCTTCTTGACCTGCCCGACTAGATCAAAGACACCTGTTATATGTACTCATGGTGTTCTGTACCTCTTTTTTTGTAGCTTGTATCACGGTTGTGACTTTAGCTACAAAGCTAATGATTAATAGATCAATGATTAATAGATGAATGCCTTTTAACCTATTACCCCAGTGTTTTTGTTCATTGTATGTTGTCAGCACTTAGCACAGAGCCTGACACATAGCAGGTATGAAGTAAAAATATGTTGAATGAAATAAATGAAATTATCATAGGTCTGCCTTCTGGATACATAGGAAAATTTCACTTCTTCTACACAATAATACTTCAAAAATGTTGACGTAGCTAGAATGTTTGTCTTTGAAGAAAAGGTTGCACATAAACTGGCCTTAATTTGTGTTTCCTATGACAAACCAGAGCCCTTCACCATCCTGGTTGCTTGCTCTCCTCCCTGTACATTCAGGTTGGTCAATATGCTTCCTACAGTAAGGCGGTTAGTTCTGAAAATAATGTTCCCCAATTGTGAGATGGCTTTGGGTTTTAGAAATTCATGTTAGAATAAGAAATAGCTTTTGTGAACTGAACTAGTCTCTAGAGTGTGATATTTTAAGCTTTTGGTTCATTTTACATGTGTTAGTTTAGTTTCCATATAGGTTGTCTTTTGAAGGAAAGCTGCAGTTCTTGATTTCTGTTAGACTTGTTGTCTTTCCAGGACTCAGGTGCAGAGTGGCATTGGATTTCTTGAACCACGAGTGAAAGAAATCCATCTCTATAAACCCTGAAAATCACTATCAATTTTTTTGTGTAAGTGAAACAATGAGCTTCAAAATCAGTAATATGGAGTAAACATTTTCAGGACAGCATTTCACAATAAAAACCTGCTTTCACCCCTCCTTGTGTTTTAGGAGGAAACAATGTAGACAGTGGGGAAGTGCGATTAGAGACCTTAAATAAACCATACTTTTTATTTGTTTCAACATCAACAAAGATAGTAAGTGTATGTATATGAGTAAGTCATCGTTAGCCTTCCTCATCTAAATTAGCAAGTTAATAAATGTTTATTGATTGTCTACTATTTTTCAGATACTAAGCTAGATACTGTTTTTCTGTCTTAGAACAATAAGGTATTTTTCTGATTATAAAGTTAATATAAATTCAAAGTAGGACATTTGAAAAATACAGAGAACAAAAAGATATTTACCCTCTACCCAGATATAACTACTGTTAAAGCTTTGGTATGTTTGTTTTCATTTTTAAATTAACTTTAAAAATTAATTAATTTAAATTAATTTTAAAAATTAATTTTTAAATTAAGTATTGAGTGCACACTATTTGCTAGTTATTATTCTAGAAGTTAGAGATACATCAGTTCACAAAACAGATGAAATTTTTGTTCTCATGGAGCTTATAACTTAATGAAGGGAGGTATAAAATAAATAAAATATTAAATATGTTAGCTGATGCACCATAAACGTACAAGGCAGAGTAGGGAGATAAAGAATTTTATATAAGGTAGAAAGAGAAGACATTTTCTGAAAAAGTGACATTTGAGCAGAGAGCTGAAGGAATCTGAGCAAATATCTGGTTCTAGAGTGGATCAGGCAGAGAGAATAGTAAGTACAAAGGCCCTGAGGCAGGAATATGCCTGGCATGTTGGAGAAATAGCAAGCATGTCAGTGTGGCTGCAGAGAATGTTTGAGCAGAGGATGGACAAGATCTGACTTATGTTTTAAAAACTCACTGTGAATACTCAGTGAAGAATAACCTAAGGGAAGAGGGTAGAAGTAAGGAGACCAGTTAGGAGGACTACAATGGTACAGGAAAGAGAATATAATGACTTACACCAAAGAGGTGAGAAGTGGCTAGATGCTGGGTATATTGTAATGAAAGAGACAGTAGGATTTGCTGCTGGAGTGTAAGTAGGGGAGTGAGAGAAAAAGTGTAAAATAAAACTATAATCTTTTTCTCAGCCTTTTAAAATTTAACTTTATAAAAAGTTTGAAAACAGAAAAAAACTATAAAATATAACTGTACAGTATAATTAATGCTTATGAAGCAAACACCTGTGTAACTATCATACACATTAAGAACAGAACACTAGCTAAAAGCCTCACTTCTGTTTCTTCCTAATTTCTAACTCTTTTCTTAGTCCTAGCAGCATTCATTTTCCTGAGTTTTATGGTTATCACTTTCTTTTCTTTAAAGCTTTATCACTTTTATATGCGTCCCTAAAATATGTAGTTTAGTTAGCTTGTTTATGAACATTATTTACATCGAATAACACTTTCTGTATTCTTTTGGGTCTTTATTCTTTCATGTAGGATTATGTTTATGAGATTCATCTATATTGTAGGGAATAGTGTTAATTTGTTCGTTTTTATTGCTGTATAGTATTCCATTGTATGGTGATTCCATTATGTGTCCATTCTTCATTTGATAGACAGCTGTGAACATTTTTGTATGTGTATCCTAGTGCAGATGGGTTTTTATAGGGTATATTTCTAAGAGATTAATTGCTGGATTTTAGAGAATGTGATTCTTCTACTTAGCTAGGTATTGCTGAATTGTTTCTAAAGTGTACCAGTTTAGATTTCCAACAGCAGTGATTTCACATTGTTCCACATCTTTGCCCAACTTATATTATTACTATTTTTGTTAATCTAGTGAATGGATATTGAATCGTTGTTTTAATTTGCATTACTTTGATTACTAATGAGGTTAAGAATTGATTGGTTTGTTTATTGGCTATTTGTGTATTATTTTTTTGGTCAAGTCCCTGTTCAAGCTTGTTGACCGTTTTTATACTGGACTTTCTTTTTCTTATTGATTTGTTGGGAGTTGGTTATTAAATCTATGAATAAGCCTTTTATTGTTATTTATACATAGTATTGGAATCCTATTCTGTGGCATGTTTTTCATTATTTTTATGGTATCACTTTTACTTTGTGGTTGATATTTTTTGTGTTTTGTTTAAAAGAAAATCTTCCACAACCTGAGATCATAATTATATTATCCTATATTTCTTTGACAGCTTCATAATTTTATCTTTCACTTTTAGCCTTATCTTTTTCTTAAGCCCAAATTCTTTAATGATTCATTTTGCAAATGTGCTTCTGAAATACTTATCATTTTTATGAGGTTCATTAATCTTTGGACTCTCCAAAGATAAAACATATCGAAGGCATTTTCCAGGAGTATTTTATAAGCTTATATAATATAAGAAAAATATGTCAGCAGCCTAATCCAGGCCACTGTCTCATTTTTAAGATTAAAAAAAAAGCTGTTCTAAATTCAAACACTGCTTACTTGCATTTCTTTTCTTCTTGTTTGCATATCCTTTTTTACTTAAAGCAATGGAGTGGATAAAATAAAAATTGTGGTTCAGTTTTTCCCAGTGCTTGCATCATCCTAGATTTTAGGTATAAATTTATGACATAACTAAACAGAGGGAGCAATTTTTCTCAGAAAGTTATTTTAAGAAAAATTACTTTTTTCAAAGTGTTTACTTTCTTCCTCATTTGGAGTATGGATAAGTTACCAAAAAAAAAAAACAATCAATAACTGTTATAAAGGAAAATAAAGCAGGGTAAAATAAAAGAGAATGGTAAGGTTATTTTGGATGAGGTCAAATAAGGCCTCTCTGAGGAGATGACATTTAAGCAGAAGCTGAGTGAAATGAGGACTAAGGCCTGAGAAGATCTTGGAGAAGAGAATTCGAAGCAGAGGGAGCAGCAGCTTCAAATGCTCTAAGATGGGAATGACCAAAGATAGGGTGACTGGAGTGGAGTGCAGTTGTAAATTTATTCAGTTTCTAGTTATACCTGAAAATGTTTTCAAAGCCAATTTTAGATTTGCTGATTTTAATCCAGTATGATGCACTTTATATACTGCCACCATATAATCTTTTTCAAGTACTTTGACTAACTCATCAGTAAAACCCCTGTTTACTAGTTGTTTATGATTATTTATCTGTGTCTTTATTTATAGTTGGCCTGTGGGTATGACTAAGGAAAGTCATTAAGCATGGTTAATTAAATTAATCGCTGTTATTGTTGACTTTGGGGTTTGATACTTAAGAATTGGCTCCTTGAGGAGGCACTCTATGAAAAATCAACATCTTCAGTTTGCAATATTTGACCTTGAGACTTGTTATTTTGGGCTCATGTTTGGAATCACGTCTTGTTTTTTTCTTTATATACCTTAACAACATGGCCTGTTTTTTCCTTTCAGCAGTTGTTTGAGCTGCTTATTCTACCTCAGGTCCAGCTGCTAAAAGAAGACGACTATTTATATTTGTGAGGTACCAGGGCCACTCAGTGACTTTTAGTATGCCATGTACAGTCTATATTTTAAGCCACAACATCCCAAGCATATCCTCCAAATTTGGTGAAAATATGTCTGCTTTCATATGATGTGGAAAAAAGCAAACAAACAATTTTATTTATATATATTTATTTTCTGTACTTTTAAAGAAGGAATTTGAGACAATGAAAAGCAAAATAAATTTTAAAAATGTAAATAGAATATCAATATTAAAGACAAATGGGAATACAATTGAGTGGAGGGTATTTTAGTCATGACTACCTGATTTGAATATGAAAGTCTGCACTGTAGTATGTTTATAACACATAAGACATCTTCATCTGTTTGGATGGTTCATTTTCATTAGTTATAGATAAAAAGTGTAGTTAAACAGCTTAACAGCTTAATCAGCACTTTTCATCTTAATTTCTATTCTATTGATCAGACACCACTCTACCGATACAGGCACCATTTATTGGACACCTACTATCTGCTGGACATCAAACACAAGCACAAACCTTTTCAGAATATGATTGAGTAGGAATTTTGCAAATGAGGAAACTGAAGTTTATGGATTTTACAGGTGAAGAAAGTGAGGTTTAGATAGGCCAAATGGCTTGTTAGGCTACACAGCCAGTGAAGCAAAGTCAGGATTTCAATGCAGATCTAAATAAATCTAAAGTATCTTTCTACTATATCATTCTATTTTGCCTTTAAAAGAAGTTTTAACTTAAATGAGCATGTGGCATTTTTTCACATGTGTGCAGTATAGTTTAAACAGTATGTAGACATGACATTTTGTTTTTATTCCTATGTGCAGTTGAAAAAAAAGACGACTTCAGAATAGCTTCTTTTTTTTAGCTGTCACTACCATTTACAGTCCGCTTGTTTTCTAATCAACTTGCGTGTGCTTTTGGTAAGGCCACTTATTCCTCTGGGCCTAATTAAGAATTTATATTGTTGAATGTTTTAGGGGCAAAACAGTTAACATTTGGGAATTTTTTATCAGTTTAAGAGTACTTAAGTGTACATTATGTTCTCATTATACGTGTATATCCATAAAAATGTTTTATTTTGCATATTTTAAGCTATATTTGTGTTATTATATTGCGTTTATTCTTTTGCAACTTGCCTTTTTTGTTCAATATTATATCTATGAGATTCATCCTTAACAATACTTATAGCTCCTGTTCATTGCTTTTTCCCCCTCCTTCATAATATTCCATTATAAAAGTATCCAAAAACTTACTTGTCCGTTCTCTCATTGATGAACATTTAGAATGTTTCCAATTTTTGTTTATTGTGACTGTAACATTCTTGTACGTGTTTTGAGACGCACTTGTCAGTGTTTCTCTAGACTGAACACATAGATGTGGAATTACTGGATTATAGTATCTATCTTATATTGTGAAATGATTACCATATAAGGTTAGTTAACACATTATTCACCTCACATAATTACTATTTTTTGCTGTTGTCATTATGGTAATGACATTTTTAAGATTTACTCTCTTAGCAACTTTCAAGTATACAATATTAACTGTAGTTACAATGGTGTATGTTAGACACCCAGAACGAATTCCTCTTATAACTAGAAGTTGTACCCTTTGACCAACAACTCCTCATTTTCCCCATCCCCCATGCCCTGGCAACGTATAATTTACTCTCTGTTAATATGAGTTTGGCTTTTTTTAAGATTCCTCATAGGTGAGATTATATAGTATTTGTCATTGTCTGACTTATTTCACATAGCATAATGCCCCTAAAGTCTACCCATGTTGTCACAAATGGCAGGATTTTGTTTTTTGCATGGCTGAATAGTGTTCCATTGTGTGTATATACACTGTATTTTCTTTATCCATTCATCCATCAATGGATGTTTGGGTTGTTTCCATGTCTTGGCAATTGTGAATAATGCTGCAATGATTGTGGTGTATAGATATCTCTATAAGATAGTGACTTCATTTCCTTCAGATAAAGACCCAGAAGTGGAATTGGTGGATCATGTGGTAATTATGTTTTAAATTTTTTGAGACTCCTCCATACTGTTTTCCATAGAGGCTGTACCAGTTTACATTTCCACCAACGTTGCACAAGAATTCCCTTTTCTCCACAAACTCACCAGCATTGCTTGTTATCTCTTGTCTTTTTGGTAGTAAGTATTTTAACAGTGTGAGGTGATATCTCATTGAGTTTTGGTTTGTATTCTCCTGATGTTAGTGATGTTGAGCACCTTTTCCTGTACTTTTTGGCTGTTTATGTCTTGGAAAAATGTCTATCCAGGTCATTTGCCCATTTTTAAATCAGATTATTATTATTTGCTATTGAGCTATATGAGTTCCTTATATATTTTGGATATAATCTCTGATCAGATATGGTATGCAAATATTTTCTCCATTCCATAGGATGCATTTTTATTTTGTTGATTTTCTTTTGCTTTGCAGAAGCATTTTAATTAGGTGTAGTCCCACATGTTGACTTTTGCTTTTGTTGTTTGTCCTCTTGGTATCATATCCAAAAAATCATTGCCAAGATCAATGTTAAGGAGCTTTTCCCCTATGTTTTCTTCCAAGAGTCTTATGGTTTCCAGTCTTACATTCAAGTCCTTCCTTAATACATTTTGAGTTAATTTTTGCAAGTGATGTAAGATAATGAAAAAGAATTTCATTCGTTTGCATGTGAATATCCAGTTTTTCTAATACTATTTATTGAAGAGACTATCATTTCCCTATTGAATATTCTTGGTTCCCTTGTCACATATTAGTTGACTATAAATGTGTGGGTTTATTTCTGAGCTCTTACTTATGTTCCATTGGTCTATAAGTTTGATTTTATGACAGTACCATACTGTTATGATTACTATAGATTTGTAATGTAGTTTGAAATCAGGAAGTGTGATGACTCCACCTTTCTTCTTTCTTAAGGTTGCTTTGGTGATTCAGAGTCTTCTGTGGGTCCACACAAATTTTAGTATTGTTTTTCTATTTCTGTGAAAAATGCTGTTGGAATTTTGATATGGATTGTGTTAAATCTGTGATGGCTTTGGGTAGTATGGTCATTTTAACAATATTAATTCTTTCGATCCATCAATATGGAGATATCTTTCCACTTTTTTGTGATTTCTTCAATTTTTTTCATCAATATCTTATAGTTTTCAGTATATAGATCTTTCACCTCCATGGTTAAATTTATTCCTAGGTATTTTGTTCATATTGATGCAATTGTAAATGGGATTATTTTCTTTATTTCTTTTTCAGATAGTTCATAGAGTGTAGAAACACAGCTGATTTTTGTATGTTGATTTTGTATGTTGCAACTTTACTGAATTTGTTCGAACTTTTTTTGGTGCAGTCTTTAGGGTATTCTATATATAAGATTATGTCATCTGCAAACTGAAAGTTTTACTTCTTCCCTTCCAATTTGTATGCCTTTTATCTTTTTTTCTTGCCTGATTGCTCTGGCTAGGAGTTTCAGTACTGTGTTGAATAGGAGTGGTCCCAGAGTAGGCACTCTTGTTTTGTTCTTGATTTTAGAGGGGAAGCTTTCAACATACGCTGTTTTTTGAGAGTGTTTAATCGTGAAAGGGTGTTGAATTTTGTGAAATGCTTTTTCTGCATCTGTTGAGATGTCATATGATTTTTATCTTTCATTTCGTTAATATTGTGTATCACATTGATTGGTATTGTATACATTGAACCATCCTTGCATCCCAGGGATAAATTCCACTTGATTGTGGTGTATAATCCTTTTAATGTATTGTTGAGTTCAGTTTGTTCAGAATTTTTGCATCTATTTTCATCAAGGATATTGGCTTGTAATTTTCTTTTATTGTCCTTGTCTGGTTTTGGTCAGGGAATGTTGGGGAATGCTAGCCTTGTAAAATGAGTTTGTGAGTGTTCCATCTTTTTCAAATTTTTGGAAGAGTTTGAGGATTGGTCTTAGTCCTTTAAATGTTTGCTACAATTCACTTGTGAAGCCATCAGGTCCTGGGTTTTTCTTTGTTGGAAGGTTTTTGATTACTGATTCAATCTCCTTTCTAGTAATTGTTCTATTTTGATTTTCTGTTTCTTCATGATTCAGTCTTGGTATGTTGTATGTTTCTAGGAATTTATCCATTTTTTTAGGTTGTTGAATTTGTTGGTGTATGATTGTTGATAGTCGTTTCTAATTATCCTTTATATGTCTGTAGTATCAGTTATAATGTCTCCTCTTTCATTTATAATTTTACTTTTTGGGCACTTTTTCTTTGTTCTTGATAAGTCTAGGTAAGGGTTTGTCAATTATGTTTATCTTTTCAAAAAACAATCTCTTTAGTTTTGTTAGTCTTTTCTATTGTTTCTCTATTCTCTATTACACTTATTTCTGCTCTGATCTTTGTTATCTCCTTCCTTCTGCTGACTTTGGGCTTAGTTTGTTTTTCTTTTGCTAGTTCCTTAAGGTGTAAATTTATGTTGCTTATTTGAGATCTTCTTTCTTAATGTAGTCATCTATCATCATAAACGTCCCTCATAGAACTGCTTTTGCTGCATCCTATAAGTTTTGGTATGTTGTGTTTCCATTTTTTGTTTGTTTCAAGATTTTAAAAATTTCCCTTTTGAATTCTTCTTTGACCATTGGTTGTTCAGCAATGTGTTGTTTAATTTTCACATATTTGTGAATATTCCAGTTTTCCTCCTAGTGTTGATTTCTAGTGTCATACCCTTGTGGTTAGAAAAGATACTTGGTAAGATTTCAATCTTTAAAAATTTGCTAAGACTTGTTTCGAGGTCTAACATATGATCCGTTTTAGAGAATGTTCCGTGTGTGCTTGAAAAAACTATGTATTCTGCTGCTGTTGGATGGAATGTTCTGTATATGTCTTTTAGGTCCATTTGCTCTAAAGTATAGTTCAAAAACAATGTTCCTTATTAATTTATGTCTGAATTATCTATCCTTTGTTGAAAGTGGGGTCTTGAAGTCCCCTACTATTACTGTATTGTTGTCTATTTCTCTCTTCAGATCTATTAGTATTTGCTTTAAACATTTAGATACTCTGATATTGGGTGCATATATATTTACAGTTGTTATATCTCTTCATGAATTGACCCCTTCATCGTTATATAGTGACCTTCTTTGTCACTTGTTATGGTTTTTACCTATCTTTATTTTTATTTATTTCTTTCTATTTTTTCAGTCTATTTTGTCTGATATAAGTATAGCTACCCCTCTGTCTTTTGGTTTTCACTTGCATGGATATCTTTTCTATACCTTCACTTTTAGTCTGTGTGTGTCCTTAAAACTGAAGTGAGTCTCTTGTAGGCAACATATAGTGGGGTCTTGTTTTTTGTCTTTATCCATTCAGCCACTCTATGCCTTTTTATTGGAGAAATTAATAAAATTGTATTTAAAGTAATTCTTGATATGTAAGGACTTATTAATAGTCTTATTATTTTCTGACTCTCTTGTAATTCCTTTGTTTCTTTCTTCTTCTCTGGCTGTCTTCCCTTGTGAATTGATGACTTTCCCTAGTGGTATGCTTTGATTTCCTTCTCTTTATCTTGTGTGTATCTTCTGTAAGTTTTTGCCTTGTGATTATCATGGAACTTACAGAAAACTTCTTATAGCTATAACAGTGTATTTTAAGCTAATAACAACTTCAGTTGCTTATAAAATTCTACCAATTAACCATCCCCCTTTTTCATTTGATGTTATAGTTTATATCTTTTTATGTTGTGAATCCATTAGCAAATTGTTGTATCTGAAGTTATTTTTAATACTTCTGTTCTTTAGCCTTTATACTAGGGTTAAGTGATTAACACACCACTATGTTACAGTATTGGAGCGTTCTGAATCTGACTATGTACTTTCCTTTACCAATGTGCTTTATATTTTCATATTACTGATTAGTGTGTTTTAATTTCAGCTTGAAGAACTCCTTTCAGCATTTCTTGTAAGGCAGGTCTAGTGGTAATTAACTCCTTCAGCTTGTTTGTTGGAAATGTCTTTATCTTGCCTTCATTTCTGAAAGAAAAGATTTTGTTGTAAAATATTCTTGGTTGGCAGGCTTTTTCTTTCAGCACTTTGAATATATCCTCCCACTCTCTCCTGGCCTGCAAAGTTTCTGTTGAGAAATCTGCTGATAGCCTTATGGTGATTCTCTTGTAAATGACAAGGGAACTTTTCTTATGTTTTGCTGCTCTTAAGATTCTTTCCTCTTGCTGTTTGCAAGATTCTCTCTTTTGAGTTTTTCTTCTTTTTTTCTTTTGAGGAAGATCAATCCTGAGCTAACATCTACCACCAAACCTCGTATTTTTGCTGAGGAAGACTGGCCCTGAGCTGCCCATCTTCCTCTACTTTATATGTGGGACACCTGCCACAGCATGGCTTGACAAGCAGTGTGTAAGTCTGCACCTGGAATCCAAACTGGTGAACCCTGGGCCACTGAAGCAGAATGTGTGAACTTAACTGCTGCGCCACTGGGCTGGCCCCTAATTTTGAGTTTTATCTTAATGTATCTTGGAGAAGATTTATTTGGGTTGAATTTGTTTGGGGCCATATTAGGTTCATGAACTTGGATATCCAGTCTCTCCCAAGATTTGGGAAATTCTCAATTCAGTATTTCTTTAAATAAGTTTCCAACTCTTTCTCCCTCTCTTCTTCTTCTAGGTCTCAGATAATGACTAGATTGTTTTTCCTAATGATATTCTATACTCCTGTAGGCTTTCTTCATCCCTTTTTATTCTCTTTTCTTTTCACTCCTCCTACTGGATAATTTCAAGTGATCTGTCTTCTGTTCACTAATTCTTTCTTCTGATTGGTCCAGTCTGATATTGAGCTCTCTATTGAATTATTCAGTTCAGTTATTTTATTGTTTAGCTCTAAAATTTCTGGGGTTTTTTTTGGTGTTCTATCTTTGTTGAACTTCTCATTTTGTTCTTGTATTGTTTTCCTGATTTCATTAAATTGTGTATCTGTGTTCTCTTGTAGCTCCTTAAACATCTTTAGAACAATTATTTTGAATTGTTTGTCAGGCAATTCATGTATCTCTATTACTTTAGAGTCAGGTACTGAAAGTTTACTGTGTTCGTTAGTGGTGTCATCTTTCCCTGATTTTTCATGATCCCTGTAACTTTACATAGGTATCTGCATATTTAAAGAAGCAGTCACCTCTTCCTAACTTTATGGACTGACTTCAGAAAGGTAGGTGTTCACCTACAGATGGGGCACACTGGAGCATACTGTGACCCTGAGTCTAGTGGTGCTGGACACTAAGTGCAGGGACATGTGGCAGCTAGGTTCCAGGGGATGTGTGTTTCCTTGGCTCAGTCTGCTGGGGTCCATGACATCGCCAATTGCATGATCTTTGATCTGAGCTGAGGGGGCTCCTCAGTGGTTATAAGAACTGTTGACATCCTCAGTGGCACTTTCAGATCCAGTGACTGGGGAGTGGGGCAGATTGCAGTGGTGGCCAGAGCTGATCATAAGCATACACTTGGCTGCAGGTGCTTGCAAAGTGTCAGAGACGGCTGCAGACACACATGTTAGTGGTGAGGGCTGGGGCCAGCAATAGGGGCCAGGGCCAACTTTGGGCACACAGGCAGTTGTGGAGGTCCTCGCTGTTGGTGTGTACTTGTGTGGTTGTTGGGGCTACCTTGGGATCACATACAACAGTGGAGGCTGGTAACAGAAGTTGGGCCAGTGGCCTGCAGGAGCAGAGCTGCAGGGGCTAGCCACATACAAGCATGTGAATAGTAGTAGTGATCAGCTGGGGGTCTAAGCTGTGTGTGTACAACATCAGAGCCAGGGCTGGCTGCCGGTTTGTATCCCAGGTTTGGGTGGTGGGTGGTAGGTGGAGGTAACTGGCATCTGCAAACGTGAAAACCTGTGGGGCATAAACCTCAGTGATGAAATATGCTGGGGGTCCACAGCAGCTGTGAAGGCTGTTGGTTTGTTCAGTGGCAAAAGCTACTGGGTTAATCTGTGGAGCAATCTGCTGGGGTCTGCAACAAGGTCCTCAGTGATGAAAGCTGGGGAAGTCTGCAACATCCACAAGGGCTGTTGAGGTCCTCAGTGACAAGGCTGCTGGAGTCTTCTACAGAGCAGGCCACTGGGAGCTGTGGTAGCTCCTGCACCATGGCTGATACTGGTAGCCCCTCCCCTTCGTCCTTGTTCCGAGGGGTCTCTAGACATCTCAGCTTTTCCAGTCTCTGCGTGGGGTGAAACTGAAGTGAGTCCTTCATGCCATGCCCTAAAAGGCTGAGGAAGCTGGTCACTCACTCCATTCTTCTTTTCCCAGTGAGGGAAACTCAAGATGAGGAGTTCCCTCTTGGTGCTGAGTAATGCTGGACTAGGGGATGGGATGATGCAGGCAAAATGAGACTGTTCTTTCTCCCCTTTTATACAGTTATTCTCAGGTTTTTTTGCTTTTCTTTGTTGCTGAAGTTTCTTAAGTGGACTCCTGGGCTCTCCCAGAGCTATTTTCATTCATGGATAGCTGTCTAATTGTTGATCTTTATGGGAGGATGGAGGCTGGGGTCTCCTACTCCACCAAACTCAGTGACGTCACTCAGTTAAATATTCTTTATGCTAAATAATTTGTTAGGCATGCGTATATAAAGAACTAATATCTTCTAGTCTGTGGTCTGCTTGCTCTCTTTTAAATGATGGTTTTTGATGCAGAAAATTAAGTTTCATATAGTCAACTTAATCGATCTTTTTCTTCATTGTTTATGCTTTCTGTGTCCTATTTATGAAATCTTTACTTGCTCAAAGATCATAAGCATAAAGCTTTTATGTTTTCTTTTGAAAATGTTAAAATTTTGCTTTGAAAATTTAGGCCTTAAATCCATTTGGAATTTTTTTTTATGCATTAAGGACTCAAAATTTGTGTTGACCAATTATTTATTGC
The DNA here is from genome assembly GCF_041296265.1 of Equus caballus. Taxonomy (NCBI): domain Eukaryota; kingdom Metazoa; phylum Chordata; class Mammalia; order Perissodactyla; family Equidae; genus Equus; species Equus caballus. The sequence continues at coordinate 62,526,326 of NC_091690.1, forward strand.
ATATGCTATGTGCAGGGAAATACAAAATGCTACAGGAGATACAACTTCTTCCCTAGGAGAGAGAGATGTAACCAGTATCATACAAGGTCTGTGCCCACTTACACATTCTAATAAACCCCGGCAACAATTCAGCAGATAGTTGTTATTTTCCTGCATTTTACAAATGGACAAACTCAGGCTCAGGGAAGTGAAATAACTTATTTAAAATCACGTAGTTAGTCAGTGGTAGAATTGGGATTTAAGCCTAGATCTTTCTGACAAGCTGCATATTAGCGATAAGGCAAAACTTATCAAGAAATTAAATAATAAAGATGACATATTGTGGGCTCAAATATATTTATTGTATGAATGAATATACTATGTTGTGTCACAATATATTGCTGTGAAGATTAATTGTCACATATATAGCCTTGAAGTAGAGAAAGGGAAGGGTTCATTCTGTGTTGTAATTTTGCATCTTTCACGTAGGAAATGTGGCTTGAGATGGAGCTTGAATAATGGGGAGAATCTGGTAGGGTAGAATGAGGTAAGGACTGAGAGAAATATTAAAGGAGCCAGACTAGAACAAAAGGACTAATAAGCCAAGGCACTAAAGGTAGAGAAATTTTAAAATTAATTTGGGGTTAAGGACGAAGGGAATTTGGTTTCAGTAGCAAATAATTATGGGAATTACAACTGGAAATGTAAGTTGCAGCCTAATTGTGTTGAATGTTAAATTCAGATCAACTAATACTTATTAAGACTTTACTGTGTGCCACATTGTACTTTACTGTCTTTCTTTACTCCCTCACTTTTTCTTAGAATCCACATCCAGTCTGTCAGGGAGTGTATTCAAAAATATCTTCCAAATCTGATTATGTCTTACGACTTTCACTAGTTCTACTGTAGTCCAAGCCGTCATTGTTTCTTATTTGTATTATTGTATTTTTTTGACTGGTCTCCATGCTTTCTCTCTTGCCTTCCTTCAGTCTCAACAGAGCAAACAGAGTGATTCTCTTAAAATGAAAGTCAGATCACTCCACTGCTCAAAACTTATTGGCTCATCTTACTCAGAGTAAAGCCAAATTCTTTACAATGGTCTATACCAGCCTACATAACCCTTGCTAATATCTTGAACTGATTTCCTACTATCTTCATTATAGATCATTCTCATTCCTTAATCATTCTCCTTCAGCCACATTGGCCTTTTTCTTGTTATTCATATATATCAGGTCTTTGGATGTGTTTCTGCTGCCTAGAATTTTCTTCCTCCAGTTGGCAGTATGGCTTGCTCCTTCACTTTTTCAAATATGAGTGTTATGAGACCTTCCCTGATCATCCTATTTAAAATCACATTGTTTTATTCCTGGCACTTCTTATTCCCTTCCCCTGCTTTGTTTTTCTCTAAAGCATTTGTCACATTTGACAGTCTGTGTTTTGCATCTTTGTTTTTCGCCCTCTACTAAAATGTTTGGGATTTTGTTCTTGCTGTATCTGTAGTGCTTAGAGCTTGTTGAACAAATGAATGGATGTGAAGAGTGTTGAATGCATATACAGTGCTCGTTCATCAATCAAAAGTGCTTTGAACATTCTTTTCTTTTCAGCTCAACATATATGTCAACTATAATAATCTTTGTGCCTTTCCTTGCAATATGCCTCAGTCATTCATGCCTTCCTGACTTAGACTATGCTATTTTACAACTTCCACCGCCCTCTGCTTACCTCCACACTAAAATCTCTCACTCATCATTTAAGATCCAGTATAATGCTCCTGTCTGAAAACTTTCACCAATAGTCTTTCCAACCCTAGGCATAAATAGTTTTTCTTTTCTCTTTGGTATCATGGCATTATTCACTTAATTCTATTATGGCAATTACATTCTGTTAAATATATCTGTTGTCCCACCTGGCCCTCCCCACCTCCTCTCACTTTCTCCAGGTCAGAGAACTGTTTGTTTGTTTAAATGTTTATACCTTCTTAATGCATGGTAGGTGCCTTATGTACAATAAATGAATAATAAATATTTTTGAAAGAACAAAAGAAACAATATAAACAAGTTATTATGTTAGTACTGGGGGTAGATTTTAAGAATACTTTCAATTGTCCTTATGACGTAATCATGTTAAGGCTCATTGAGATTTAAAGTATCTACCATATCACTCTCTTTTGGCACTTTAATAGTGTTAAATGACATAAAAAGCATGATTTTGAACTTTTCTCATGGCGTAAAGGTCACTTGGTGAAAGTGATACACAGTTATGCACCTCATAATGACTGTTTAGTTAACAATGGACTGCATATAGGATGGTGGTCCAGATGAGATTATAATGGAGCTGAAAAGTTCCTATCATCTAGTGACAGCATAACTGTCATAATGTCATAGCTCAATGCATTACTCACGTGTTTGTGATGATGCTGGTATAAACAAACCTATTGTGCTGCCAGACATATAAAAGTATAGCACATACAATTATGTACAGTATGTAATACTTGATAATGATAATAAATGACTAGGTACTGGTTTATGTATTTACTATAATATACTTTATATTATTATTTTAGAGTGTACTCTTTCTACTCATAAAAAAATGTTCACTGTAAAACAGTATGCCATGTTATGCAGGCCACAGCCTCAGCCTCAGAGACTCGTGTTTACCAAGTCTCTTGATTGGGTAATTTTCTCTTGTGCTTGGTTTAATCTTACAGTGTTTTGTTCATCATGGCCCGAAAGCATACAAAATCTACTGCTGATATTGCCAGTAAGAGCCACATCAAGTGATTGACCTGGAAATGAAATTAAAAGTTATTAAGGAGTGCAAAGGTGGAAAATCAGTGATGGTTATTGCTCGACAGTCAGGCATGTCCCATTCCACCATAATTACAATATTAAAGAACAAGAACAAAGTGATGGAAGCTGTTAAAGGATCTGCTTCACTAAAAACAATAAGACTAGAAAAAATTCAAGAAGGGCCTATATCAGACACAGAGAAACTTCTAATGACCTGGATTGAAGATGAGCCACAGAAGTAAATCCCTCTCAGCACCATGATGATCATAGCCAAAGCCAAAAGTTTGTTTGCAATGTTGAAAGAAAAGGCTGGATCTGACTACGATGTTGAATTTACTACTAACTCTGGGTGGTTTAAGTGATTCAAGAAACGTTATTCATTACATAATGTGAAAGTGAGTGGTGAGTCTGTGAGTGCTGATGTGAATGCAGCTGAAGAATTTTTGGAAACTCCAGATAAGCTCATTGTGGAGGAAAATTACTTGCCGGAGAAAGTATTCAATATGGATGAAACCCTTCCTATTCTGGAAATGGATGCCTGAAAGAACTTTCATCCACAAGGAGGCCAAGTCAATGCCAGGTTTCAAGGCTTTTAAGGACAGGATAACAGTCTCGCTTGGGGGCAATGTTGCAGGCTACATATTGAAACCCTTTGTGATCTGGCACAGTGAGAACCTCAGGGCCTTCAAGCATATCGATAAGTACATGCTGCCAGTGTACTAGAGGAGCAATAAAAAGTCATAGATGACCCAGCTTCTCTTCCAAGATGCCCTTCTGAATTGCTATGCCAGTGAAATGGAGAAGTACTGTTGGGAGAATAACATACCTTTCATAATTTTTCTTATGTTGGTAATGCTTCCAGACATCCTCCTTTTTTTGGTGATTTTCATCCCAATATCAAAGTGGTGTTTCTCCCTCCAAACAACACCTCTTTGATCCAACCAATGGATCAAGAAGTTATAGCAGCTTCTAAGGCCTACTGCCTTAGAAGGACTTTTGCCTAGGCTATTGCTGCAACTGAGAAAAACAACTGAGAAGACACTGATGCAATTCTGGAAGATTACAACATCTATGACTGCATCAAGAATCTTGCTTGGGCTTGGGGTGATGTCACCAAGGAGTGTATGAATGGCATCTGGAAGAAGATACTCAAGAGGTTCGTTCATTACTTCAAAGGATTTGCCAAGGATGAGGAGGTTGCAAAAATCAACAAGGCTGTGGTTGAGATGGCAAATAACTTTAACCTGGGTGTGGATGAGGATACATTGAGCAGCTCCTAGAGGTGGTTCTGAGGAATTGACTACTGAGGAGTTGTTGGAATTGGAACAGGAACACATAGCTAAGGAAGAGGCAAGAGAAAATGAAACTGCAGGAGAAGGAAAAGAAGAACCCTCAAAAAATTCACAGTGAGGAGTTTAGCAGAAGCTTTTGCAGACCTCAACAATTTCCTTAAAAAATTTGAAAACATGGACCCTAACGCTGAAAGGTTTTCATTAACAGAGAGGAATGTTCATGGTGCATTATCTGCTTACAAGCAAATCTATGATGAAAAAAGAAACAAACCAAGCAAACCACCATGGACTTATTTCTGAAAAGAGTGACATCTCATCAAGAAGAGCTTCAGGCAGGTCCTTCAGGAAGTATTCCTGATCTTTTGGATTTTTTGCTGTTTTGTCTTTTTGGTGTACTTTTTTCTGTTTTTACTGTTTTTTTTAGAAAGAGGCTACAGAAATAGGCCATTGGGTAACTGCATCCATTCAGAAGAAGACATTGTTATCATAGGAGATGACAGCTCTATGCGTGTTATTGCCCCTGAAGACCTTCCAGTGGGACAAGATTTGGAGGTAGAAGACAGTGATACTGATGATCCTGACCCTGTGTAGGCCTAGACTAATGTGTGTGTTTGTGTTTTAGTTTTTAATAGAAAGTTTTAAAAAGTAAAAAAAAATAAAAATAAACAAAATTTAAAAATAGAAAAAAGCTTGTAGGATATAAAGGATATAAAGAAAGAAAATATTTTTGTACAGATGGACAATGTGCTTGTGTTTTCAGCTGTTATTGCAAAAGTTAAAAAAATTAAAAAGTTTTTAAAGTAAAAATGTTACAGTGAGCTAAAGTTAATTTATTATTGAAAAAATAATTAAAAAAATAAACTTAGTGCAGCCTAAGTGTAGAATGTTTCTAAAGTCTACAGTAGTATATAGTAATGGCCTTCACATTCAATCACCACCCACTCACTGATTTACCCAGAGCAACTTCCAGTCCTGTAAGCTCCATTCATGGTAAGTGCCCTATACAGGTGACCATTTTTTATCTTTTATACTATATTTTTACTGTACCTTTTCTGTGTTTAGATACACAAATACTTACCATTGTGTTGCAACTGCCTGCAGTATTCAGTACAGTAACATGCTGCACAGGTTTGTAGCCTAGAAGCGATAGGCTGTACCATGTAGCCTAGGTGCGTATGTAGTAGGCTATACCATCTAGGTTTGGGTAGGTATGCTCTATGATGTTTGACAACAACAAAATTGCCTAACAACCCAATTTTTGAGAATGCATCCCTGTTATTAAGTGACACGTGACTGTATTTTAGGTAGAGGCTATCAACCTTGGTTATCCAAGAAGCAGGGCTGATGCTAAATGGATACAGTTACCCAATGGCCTATTTCTGTAGCCTCTTTCTAAAAAAAACCAGTAAAAACAGAAAAAAATACACCAAAAAGACAAAACAGCAAAAAATCCAAAAGATCATGTAGAAGTTTAACATTTGTATCTCAGAAACACTAGCTAGAAAAAGAAATTGGGGTCAAAGATCAGATTAGTAAATATAGAAAAAACTGCTAAACTGTTACTGCTATTTGGTCTCCAATATCTGTTTTTTTGTTCCATAATAGTGGAATCCTTGATTTTTACTTATAGTTGAACTTGTTGATCATTTTCTTTCTGGTTTATGCTTTTTGGGTCTTGTTTAAGAAATCATTTTCTACCTTCAAGTCACAAAGATATTCTACTATATTCTCCCTTAAGTTTTTTAAGGTTTTGCCTTTGGTGCACAGGTCTTAAATCCATGTAAAATTTATTTTTTGTTTGTATGAAGTATTGGTTTGATTCTATCTTTTGTAATATGGATATCCACTTATCTAGAAATGTATAGGCATTCTTTCTTGTCTATGTTCTTAAATAGGAAGCTTTGACTTTTTATCATAAAGCGACATGTTTGCTAGTAGATATCCTTTCTCAGATTTTAGAATATTTCCTTTATTTCTAGTTTGATAAGATTTCTCTTCCCCCTACCCCAAAATAATAACTGGGGCTTGAGGGTGAATATATGTTATAGTTAAGAGCATGGTCTTTAGAATGAGACAGTCTGGATTCAAATCTTGGCCCTGCTACTTGTAAGCTGAGTGATATTGGGCTTCCCTGTGCCACAGCTTCCTCATTTGTACAATGAGAATAACAATACCTCAGAGGTTGTTGTGAGGATTAAATAAGCTTCTAGATATATAACTTAGAATACAGTCAGTAGTCTTAATTGTTATCTAATACAGTATCTTTTGAGATAATTTTATTTAGTCTTAATTGTCACCTAATGCTATTACCTTTTGAGATAAAATTTTATGTTATTTTCTCCTTTGATTTGTTGATTGGAGAAATTACAACAATAGACTTTTTATTGGCAAAGTATACTTGCGTTCATAAGTTTCAAGGTATAACTAGAATTTACATTATTATAATATAGTATTTTATTGAGTATTGACACATCAATGTTCATAAAAAGTTTAGCCTTTTTTGTGTTCTCTCTGACATTATATTAGGATCATTCATACGATGAAGAGAGTTTCTTTTTATTTTTCTGTTCTCTAGAACTATTTGTGTAAGATAAGGATTATTTGCTCTTTGAAGATTTGGTTGAATTGCTATAAACCATCTGGGAAAGTGTTCTGTTTTATTTTGGTAGATAGATTTTAGTGACTAATTTATCTTTCAAAGCTTTAAGTCTATTAAATTTTTTTGTTTCTTTTTGAACTTTAAAAAAATTATATTCATTTTACAAAATTATTCATCTATTTCAAGTTTCAATCATGAAGTTGTTATTGTACTAGCTTAAGATTAAAAATGTTTATTTTTGTTGTCTCCTTTTCATCCCCAAGATTGTATATTTAGGCATTTTCTTTTCAATCATTTTTGCTACAGGCTTGTTTATCTTATTAGTCTTTTTTTTTTTTTTTAAAGATTTTATTTTTTCCTTTTTCTCCCCAAAGCCCCCCGGTACATAGTTGTGTATTCTTCGTTGTGGGTCCTTCTAGTTGTGGCATGTGGGACGCTGCCTCAGCGTGGTTTAATGAGCAGTGCCATGTCCGCGCCCAGGATTCGAACCAACGAAACACTGGGCCGCCTGCAGCGGAGCACGCGAACTTAACCACTCGGCCACGGGGTCAGCCCCTATCTTATTAGTCTTTTCAGGAAGCTAAGTTTTGGCTTTGTGACTTTATCCTTTAAAAAAGTTTTGTAGCTTTGTTTTCTTTTTTTCTACTCTATTACCTCTTCTGTTCTGTGTTCTTTGATTTTGTATTTTTTCTTCCTTCTTAATGAGAACACTTTGCTTGTTCGTATTTGACCTTTCTTCTTTTCTAATGTAAGCGTTAAAGATATAAATTGTTCTCTTAGTACTAGTCTAGCTCTGCACTGTCCAATATGGTAGCCATGTGGCTATTTAAATTTTGGTTAAAATAAATTAAAATTAAATAAATTTAAAATTCATTTCCTTACTTGCATTAATCACATGTGTCTAAAGGCTACCCTGTTTGATTGAACAGAGAATACTTTCATCATTGCAGAAAGTTCTATAGAACTTTTACGTAAAACTTTTTATAGACAGTGCAGACTCTATATTAGTGCATCTCTAGTTGAGAAAAGACCCCAAAAGAGTACAGTTTTCTCCTTAATATATTTCATAAACTAGATTTTTAAAAGAATTTACTCTCTAATTCCTAGAATTTTAAAATTTATCTTACCCTTTAGAACAGCACAGTCCATCCTTTTTTCTGCTTGATCCATCAATTACTAAGAAAAATGTGTTTTAAGTGAACAAATGGGACTACATCAAACTAAAAAGCTTCTGCACAGCAAAGGAAAACATCACCAAAATGAAAAGATAGGGAAATGAAAAGTTAGGGAATGCAAATCAAAACTACAATGAGATATCACCTCAAGCCTGCCACAATGGCTATAATTAACAAGACAAGAAATAAGTGTTAGAGAGGATGTGGAGAAAAGAGAATTCTCTTACACTGGTGGGAGTGCAAACTGGTGCAACCACTATGGAAAACAATATGGAGATTCCTCAAAAAATTAAGAATAGAACTACCATACGATTTAGCTATTCCACTGCTGGGTGTTTATCCAAAGAACATGAAAACATGAATGTGTAGAGATATATGCACTTTATGTTCATTGCTGCATTATTCACAATAGCCAAGACTTGGAAGCAACCTAGGTGCCCATCAAGAGATGAATGGATAAAGAAGATGTAGTATATGTACACAATGAGATACTGCTCAGCCATAAAAAAAAGGATGAAATCTGGCCGTTTGTGACAATATGGATGGACCTTGAGGGTATCATGCTAAGCGAAATAAGTCAGGAGAAAGTCAAATACTGTATGATTTCACTTATAAATAGAAGATAAAAACAACAACAAACAAACACATTGAGACAGAGATTGGGTTGGTGGTTACCAGAGGGGAAGGAGGAGGAAGGGGAGTGAAAGGGATAATTCACATGTGTGTATGGTGATGGATCGTAGTTAGTCTTTGGGTGGTGAACATGATGTAATCTACACAGAAATTGAAATATAATGATATACACCTGAAATTTATATAATGTTATAAACCAATGTTACCTCAATTAAAAAAATATGTTTGAAAACTTCACCATGATTGGAACTTGTTCATTTTTTCTTGTAATTTTGTCGAGTTTTGCTTTATATGTTGGAGGCTGTAATCAAAAGTTTGGTCTCTGAACCTAGTGCCAATCCTAATAACGAGAACAGAGTCTTGGATGAAAAGGGAAAATAGCTTTATGTTCTTTGTCAGGCAGAGGGAGCAAAACAACAGCTAGTGCCTTAAGAATTTCTAGCTCCCCCTTAAAAAGCGGGTAGGGGTTTTTAAAGGTTGAGGAATGTAGCTGCTTATAGGGAGGGGGCCTGTGGCCTTGCTGGTCAGCACTTTCCCATGGGCCTGAGTTTAGGGTTGTTTGCAGGGGAGGGGGAAGAGATAAGGGATTTCACAGGTGGATGTTCTTCGTGGTTTGTCTCTGATGGACTCTGGTGCCAGGAAGCCAAGGAGTTGGGCCTGGGAAACTTTGCTTTCTTGATATTCTCTGGACATCAGCTTCCCTGTTATAAACTTCAAGGACCCACGATTAGCCAAAACTTCCGTGTGAGTATGAGGCCATCTGGGTTTTAAAAATTTGTAACTTCTATTTGGTTGTAAAGCTCAGGGAGTCAAAGGTTAAACCAACAGATATTTACCTATGAATGTAACTAAAGAAGCAGGGAACCCGGATGAATGCTTTTGGTTTTAATCCCATATGTGCTGAGTTCAATGTAGGGGAACTGATATCAGGGCCAGAATTAATTAAGAGCCTGTAACAAGGCTATGTTGTAAGATATCTGTAGATTTAAGCTGCATTTTTTATAATTCTGTCAATGTTTAAAAATAATTCTGTCAATTATGTATTGAGAGGTCATGTTGTGAAATAAACACTAGTTCATGTTTTTTCTATCATCTTGGTAAATTATTCTTCTGATCATTACATAAATAACTTATTATCAATAATAATTTTTGCCTTGGAGTCTATTTTGACTGATATCAATATAATTATACAACTTTTTTGGTTAACTTTTTCATGATTTATCTTTTTCACATTTTGCTACCAGCTTTTCTTTATTATCATAATTTAGGTATGTTTGTTATAAGAAGCATGTAGTTGGATTTTTATAATCCAACATGAGGAGCTGATTATTCTTTTTACACTTATTGAGGTTTCCCATATATTTGGAATTATTTCTACATCTTGATTTTTGTTTTTTATTCACTATACTTATTTTCCTATGCTTCTGTTTATTTCCTTTCTTGTATTTGATCTTTTTTTTTTTTTTCACATTGTTTCTTCCTTCTACTTATTTAGAAGCTGTAATTTTCAGGGCTGGCCCAGTGGTGCAGCAGTTAATTTCTCACGTTCTGCTTCTCAGTGGCCTGGGGTTCTCTGGTTCAGATCCCAGGTGCAGACATGGCACTGCTTAGAACACCGTGCTGTGGTAGGCGTCCCACATATAAAGTAGAGGAAGATGGGCACGGATGTTAGCTCAGGGCCAGGCTTCCTCAGCAAAAAAGGGGAGGACTGGCAGTAGTTAGCTCAGGGCTAATCTTCCTCCAAAAAAAAAATAGTAAAAGCTGTAATTTCCATTTCTATTGAGTCATCTTTATATTTTTAACATGCATGTTTGACTCAGTAAACTCCAAATTCAACCAGTATCTCTACCCTTTTTCTGAACTATGGAACACTTTATGTTTTTCATTCATAAACTGTCTAATATATTATTTTCACCTTAATTTTTAAACCCTTAAAAAGTGGTCATTATTTTAATAATTTGCTTTGCAGTCAATGTTTTTTCAAATTTACTCACGTTTACTAATTTATTTCTTCATCCTGGCCTCTCTTCTTTTGTGTTCAATTTATTTCTTCATTAAATATTTTCTTTAATAGTTCTTTCAACAAGTATACGCTAATTGTAAACATTGCCTTTGCTGTTTAAAACTGTTTGAAACTGTTTTTTATTTCTTTCTGCACCCTTAAATCATTACTTAAATGGGCATAAAATTCAGCTTGATAAATAATTTCTCTAATTTTGTGGATTTTATTCCATTATTATCTAGTGTCTGTTGTTGCTCTTAAGAAGTCATATTGTGGTTCATTGTAGGTAATTTTTTTTTAAATTGAAGGTTGTTTTTATATTTCTTTGTTATTGATGTCTAGGATTTATTTGTTTCTTTTTAATTTTATGTGCTTAATCAACATGAAAAAAATCATGTCTTTTCATCAATTCTTGAAAAAATTCTGTCTTTATCTCATTGAGTATTGCCTCTCCCACGTTGTTGCTATTTGTTTTCTGGGACTTCTCTTAGACATATGTTGGATTTGATCATTCGAATCTTCATATCTCTTAACCTTTCTTTTTTTCTTTCCATGTCTTTATCTCTCTGTATTGCATTTTGGATAAGAATCTTATATCTGATTTTTTCTCTTCATTAGTGCTTCTGTCAATGCTGTCTAATTTGTTTTCTAACTAAAGCCATTGAGTCCATTGAATTAATTTCATTGGCTATATTTTTTGTATTTAGAATTTCTCTATAATTCTTTTTCAAATTTGCCTATGTTTTTCTTCTTGCTGTCTTATTTCTTCCTTATGGCTTATAACTTTTATCTTTTTAGTCAACTTAAATCTTGTTATTTTAGTCTATTTCAGATTGTTCTCTTTTCTCAAGTTTCTAGGGTGCTCATCCTCCTGTTTGATGTGTCTCCTGTCTTTCATGGTGATTATTTTCCCATGTGTTTTGTGAATTTAATTTTAAATGATACTTTAAAAAAAATCTATGTTTATTTTGTATCGTCCTGAATGTAAACATGAAGTTTCTGGAGCAGAGATCATAGCTATTATTTCTTACATCCATAACTGCATTAGTACTCCTTGCCCCAATTCTTTCCTCCTTTTAGGGTGATGTGATGAGAGCCAAAGTCGCTCTTCATGTATTGAAGTCTGTGCTGCAGGAGAGGAATCCTGAGATTATGAATCTGGCAGTTTATATAGGATAGTTTAAACAACTGTCACACTCCCCTCAAGAGAGAGGGACAGAAACCCAATCTCTCTAATGTAAACAAGAAGAAAGGAAAGAGAAAGGGAAGGTTATGGGTTCTTACCCTTTGGAATGTAAATACATGTCTCCAGGGAGAAGATATGACTACTTATTGCCTCTGGGTTTACAGTACCTGGAATGTCTCTTGTGTTTCATCCCCCTTTGAAATATAAACACATACTCCCAGGAAGGTAAGTCTGTCAGGGTTTCTCTTGCTATCTATTCTGTCATCATTTAACTTCTAAGGCCTGCCATCTAACTCAGCATCTAGTAAAATTTGCTCAGAAAGCCCTAATCATGTAGAAACATGAAAATAGTCATTTCCTGACAGTAATATCTTTAGTGGAACTCTTTTTCCCTCCTATGGGAATCCCATGTGGCCTAGCTTATAAGAATTTTTATCCAAAATGGTTTTGGTTTTGCTTCTTCTAAGTGCCCCAGGGGTATCAATGGGCCAGGATTTTATTTTTTATGTTAAGTTACTAGATTGGGGGTTTCTATAAAAGACAGGTAGTTTAATTTGGTTTCCATATCTTTGTGATTTCTCACTGGAGACACTTTTACTACCTTGTGGGTATTTGGGGAGAAAATGTTCCAGGCAGAAGGAGTAGCAAATGCAAAACTCAATGAGGGTGTTAGAGGCACAGTGTGGCTGGAGAGGGAGTAAGCGACACACAGAATGGCAAGAATGAAGTTAGAGAGGTAGCGGAAGGGTAGGCAGATCTTGTAGAGCTTCCTAGGCTAAAGTAAGGGCTTTGGATTTTACTTCAAGTGATGTGGGAAACCACTGGAGGTCTTGGAACAGAGGAAGGGCATGATCTGACTTTTGATTTAAATGGGTCACTTTCACTGTTATGTAAAGAATTGGTTATATAGATAGATAACTGGTAGGATTATCATGTTCAATATTGATTCCCTTCAACCTGGCCTCTGAGAAAGGTGTTGGCTTCTTTTAAAGCTCCATGGAAACCAAATGCTTAAGGCAATCAACCCTGGTAGGATGCTGAAGTGACAAAATAGGTCACTACTCTGCCACATCATATAATGGCAGCTACAAGCCTTATACCCTAATCCCTGGAGAAAGGCTGCTGTCTCCTAACTGAAGAATGCCACATGGTGGAAGAGGATTGAAGCCAAGTTTCTACCATGACATAGTTACTATAGTTGGATCTCTCTGTGATCATACTAGGGTAGAGATTTGATGCTTCCCTAATTAGGAAGTTTAAAAACCCTGCAACCCAATGACTGAAGTTGGATGTCCAGTCCTGTTAGATCCTTGTTCATTACCTCATAATTCAATGGGCAAAGGGTAACTGACACACATGCTACAGCTCCTTTTACTATAAAATTCTCTCAGTAAAAACTGTTTCAGAAGGCCTGGTGTCTGATTCTTTGCTCTTGTTTTCACGGCAAGGGCCCAGAGGGTAGGATAGGGGTGGAGTATGGGCAGGAGCAGAAAGACCAATCAAGTAGCTATTGAAATTACTTGAGAGATAATGGCTTCTTTGAACAAAATGGAGTAGAGGTGATGAGAAGCAGTCATATTGGGCTATATTTAGAAGGAAGAGCTGATAGGATTTGCTGATAGATTGAATTTAAGAGAAAGAGAAGAATTATAATAATTTAATGATTCTTGTTTTGCCCAATTGGAAAAACTGAGGTTCTGTTTATTGAGGTGAGAAGAGTATGCACATTCAATAAATGTATATTGAATGAAGTAATGAAGGAAAAATGAATAGAAGATTTTAAAAGAATTGTATAAACACAAGATCCTGTACCATCAATATGCTTTTGGTAACTAATCTATAAGCTCCAGGAAGGCAGGGACTATTTTGTTTACCCTTATATATCTGTCAACTAATATACTACCTTGTATATAATGCAACCTGTCTACCTCTGTCTCTGTCTCTCTCTATCTGTAAATGACGAGTACGTGTATATATACATACGTATGCACATATATGTTTTGAATAAATGGATGAATGTAGGAATGAAGAGATGAATGGATGTGACATACTTTGCTCTATAGGTACTGCAGAAATGTCACAGTGAATACTTGCTGTACTCTCTTGTTGCCAACATAAGTCTCTTTTTGGGATTGAGGGAGACTTATACTTTGTATTTCTACTTGTGCTTATGATCTTACCATAGCATTAAAACTCAATCAGATTAATTTTTCAATATTCAGGAGAGCAAATACTTTCTGTCCAGAGGGACTGTATTGTGCAAATGCTGCAGAGAACTACAAATTATCACTCTGTTTTTGTCTTCTCTTGATAATAATAATCCTTTACCTTTTTAAAAAATTGTTTAACTTTTACAAATACATTCACAATTATATAGGGCAGGCAGCATGGGCATTATTAATCATTATTTTAGCTAAGAGAGATCTGAGATAAGAAGAATAACTTGTCCTAGGTCACAGAACTAGTAAGCTATGATGCCATGACTTAAATTGAGTCTACAGCTTATGCAGCTAAACAATTCTGCCTCTTAACCAATTGTAGCAGTGATAGTATCAGCATCTAAGACTAAATACCTTGTTTTGGGCATCAGAGAGCTGTGACATACTCAGGGAGATGATATAGCAGGCGACAGAGATTTGAATCCTGGTCTACAATTTCTTTAGCAAGTTATTTTATTCACTTCTCTAAGACTCAGTTTCCCTATCTGAAAAAATGGGTAGAAATTTACTATTCAGAGAATTTCTGTAAGAATTGAATAAGATACTATGTTAAATACATAGTATAGTGCTTGTCTTACATTAAGTACTAAGATTAGAGTACCTCCCATTATTATTATATGTTCAAGCGCTCTCCATGATTGCTCTCTGTCTCTGGTGCAGTTCTCTCTCGTGTGGTCAATACTAATATCTGGGGATGATTTTTTTTTTTTGGTCTGCCCCACATATTTCTTATTTCTATTATTTTACCTTAATCTCTCCTTAACCTAACCTGATATATTAATCCCGTGTAAATCTTTTAATGCTTTCTATTTCCATAAACATTGTCTGTTTAATGACACTTCAAAATTCCGTGGGATGTTCAAAAAACCCTCAATATTGCTGTTTTTCCCCCGACTGAATTTTTATTTTTTACCAGTTTGCAGTTATTATTGACTCATTAATGTATTATGAGGCCCCTGAAACAAAGAATGTTGCCATTCTTAGGTGTTCCATAGATCATCTAGATTGTTTTTTATCCTTAACTCTATAGCATGACCCAGCTCTAGCCCCAAATTCTGCATTTGGTGAACATATCTAACTGGAATATTTTCCCCATCAGCTTTGGCAATACTGTCCATATCCTCTCAGTTCAATTCAACAAACATTATTGATCCTCTACTGTATCAATTAAAAATTGTATTCATCTGCAAGTAAAAGAGACCTCAATATTGTGCTTGATAAAATAAGGTTTTGTCCCCCACACCAAAACAAGAAGTCCAGAGGAAAGCAGGCTAGGACTGATGCAGTGACTCCAGTATTTCATCAACTTCCCAGCTTCCTACTATCTTTCAATTCCATTATTCATAACATGTGGCTTTTGTCTTCATGCCTATCATCTCATGATAGCAAGATATATACTACTCCAGCCTCACATGCAAATTACAGGCTGGAAGTGTAAGAAATAGGGGAAAAAAGTAATAGGCAGCAATAAAAGAGGAAAAAAATCTTTCCCTGTATCCATTGTCCAGAATTGAGTCATATTCACATAGGTTCTCTATCTGAAAGGCAGTCTAAGAAAGTGGTTATTTTAGCAGAAAAATAATGGGAAAATGGATTTTGGGTAAGTAACTGGCAGTATTTGTCATTCCTAAGTTTCTCTTACTACTGGGACAATACAAGACTAAATAAGGCACAGCTCCTTCCCTTTTTCACAGTCTAGTAAGGGAGAAAAACATGGAAGGAAACTATTATGAAAAGATGCGATAATATTGACAAATTGACAATAGTTGAAATATAATATGATTGGGAACACAAAAAGAGGAGGGGAGGGAGTAACTCAACTTTCAAATCAATTCACCTAGCAGTTATTTTATGCTCTAATCCTCTTTGAGATTCAAAGAAGAGTAAAACAGCTTTCTTCATTTTGAGGAGTGTATTAGTCTGCTAGGGCTGCCATAACAAAACACCAGAGACTGAGTGGCTTAAACAACAGAAAGTTATTTTCTCACAGTGCTTGAGACTGGAAGTCCAAGATCCAGGTGCCAAGCAGGGTTGGTGTCTGGTGAAAGCTCTCCCCTTGGCTTTCAGACAGCTTCCTTCTATCTGTGTGCTCGCATGACCTCTTTTTTGTTCTCAAGGAGAGAGAGAGAGAATAAGCTCTTTGTTATCTCTGCTTATAAGGACACTAATCCTATTGGATCAGGGCCCCATTGTTATGACCCCATTTAGACTTAATTACTTCCTTAGAAGATCCATCTCTAAATATAGCCCTACTAAGTGTTAGGGCTTCAACATATGAATTTTGGGAGGACACAAACATTCAGTCCATAACAGAGAGTTTATTACATGCTAGACTGACATGTCCTTTTGGCAGTGTCTATCACTTTTCTGAGGATGCGTTATGGCTTGGAAAAGTGAAGATAGTAGAGACATCGGAGGTGAAAATCAGGGAATATTCTCTCTAGTCTAAGTAAACACAATACAGCCATTAAAAAAATGGCTGAGTCCCTCCCATCTCTGGCCTTCCTGGTCCCACATGCTCAAGGACTTCTCTCACTCACAGCATTGCCATGCTATGGACTCCAAGCATGGCAACAGACTCAGACTTAAGTATAATGGAGATCACCCAGGAAACTGCTAAGATATTTTTTGCCCAATGTTATGTTTTCTTTCCTTCTCTTTCCTTGTAAAAATAAGTTTTGTCACAATTGTCAATACACCTGAAACAAGAGAAAAATCTGTTTTTCCCCTTAACTGTGTATATTTTTCTCTGTTCTATTCATTTTGGCAAGCATCTTGACATACTCAAATGGGTATATAATAAACTCGAGGCTGAAAAAAGAAACCAAGAGAGGAAAAATGACAGGAAGGGTGTTTTACATCAAGCAGGGAGAAATGACCTTAATGTATACCTGTTCTATAGCCTTTCTGTCTTCAGATATGCTGGATTTTCTAGTGTGTATAACTTCCATAGGAATCTGAGTCTAACCAAAGTAACTGCTGTTTCTATATGAATAAAGTTTAGGAAAAGAAGCTGCTAGAAGAAAAATATATTTGGGGTGGTTCTTTGAAAATCCTCCTTCATTTTCTAGAAGGCCAACAAATAAGCACCACCAAAAATTAAAGCAAAGCAAAACAAAATAACCCAAACATAAAACAAAGGAAACTATAAAACCCCAACTCCCCCTCCCAAATAAAACTTACCACCAGCATCACCAACAACAAACCTCACAAATAAACATAAATTACAACACAACTAATCGTGTTCTTAGGTTTTAGAAGCAGGAAATTAACTTACAAGATGCTCCATAAAGAGCAGAGAATTAGAGCTTCTCTTCAGGACCCTCTGATGGAGAACAATTATGAAGAAATTGGAGCAGAGACAGACAAGTTGATCAAAATATTGAAAAGTGAAGGATGATTCTGTAAAATAAGAAATATGGGTTATCCAACATGCAAAGGCCCAGAGTAAATTTGTATGATGTAAGAGGAATTATAACCAGCTGTTCTTGGTTTCCATACAGGACAACATAAAAACAAAAAAATAAGAAAGTAAAATGTATTAGGTGCTTCCTGTATACCAGGGACTGTTTGTTGTTGGTACCATTGAGTTGATTCCACCTCCTAGCAACTCTCTTTACAGCAGAGCAGAACCCCACCCAATCTTTTTGCACCACCTTCTCACCTTTTGGCACTATATCAGACAATGCTCTGCTGCTATTTGTAGGGTTTTCATGGTCAAATTTTTCAGAAGTGGGTGGCCAGGTCCTTCTTCCTGTTTATCTTAGTCTGGAAGCTCCACTGAAACCTGTCTACCACGGTTGTCCCTGCTGGTAGGTGACCCTGCTGGTATTTGAAATACTGGTGGTATAGCTTTCAGCAACACAGAGCCACCACAATATGACAACAGAGAGGTGATGTTCCCTGGGAAACAAACCCAGGCTGTAGGGGTGAAAGAACTGAATCTTAACCACTAGTCTGACAGGGCTGGCTGGCCAGATAACTGGGCTACATACTATATACATATTATTTAACTTAATCTTCACAGTAATTCTATGAGTTAGATATTTTTGCTATCCTTATTTAATAAATGTGGAAATTGAGGCTGAGAGGAGTTAAGAAGCTAATAGGAAGTTACAAATAGTAGCAAGTAGTGGTGTCAGGATGAGGATCAAAATCATGCAGAGTGATGGAAAGAATATTCTAGGCAGAAGAAGTAGAAAATGTTAAAGCTTCAAGGGCAGGAAAACTTTGGTATGTTTGTGTATTTGAAAGAAAGCCATTGTGGCTGATGTTTAATAATGAGCCTGATGAAGAAGGCAAGGCTAGATAAGCAAGATCCTTTCTTTTACGCCAAAAAAGAATTTTTTAAATTTTATTTCTAAGGCATTAAGAAGTCTTTAAGCAGGAGAGTGATATGATCCAGTTTAATATTTTAAAATCACTCTGGCTGTTGTGGATTGAGTGAGTGTGTGGTGGTTACTGAGTGAACAGTGAAATCAGTTAGATATCTGTTGCAATAGTATGAGTAAGAGATGATAGTGACTTGGTCTGGTGGTGGAGATGAAGAAAAGTGGATAGATTAAAGATATATATATTTTAGGTACTATTTATGAGATTTGATGATGGATTAGTGGTAGAGAGGTTGAAGAAGTTATCAAGGCTAACCACTAGACTTCTGGCAAGAGTAACTTGGTTGATGGATGAGTCATTTGCAGATATGGTCTAGATTGGAAGATAAAGTCTGAGATACCCGTGAGAGGTACAGGTGGAGATGTCTTGCAGGTAGTTGGATATGTAGAATTTGGAACCTAAAACGTAATTTTCGGTTGGTGATACCCATTTGGAAGTTGTCGGTATGTATATACTATTTAAAGCCATGGGAGTGGTTGAGATTTCCTAGGAAGAGAGTTTAGAGTGAGGAAAGGATCAGAAAAAAACGCTGAACAGCTCCAATATTTAGAAATATGGAGGAGGAGGGGACAGCCCAGTGGCACAGCAGTTAAGTTTGCACATTCCACTTCAGCGGTCTGGGGTTTGCTGGTTCAGATCCCAGGTGCAGACCTATGCACCGCTTGTCAAGCCATACTGTGGCAGGCATCCCACATATAAAGTGGAGGAAAATTGGCATGATGTTAGCTCAGGGCTAGTCTTCCTCAAAAAAAAAAAATAAATAAATAAATAAAAGAAATATGGAGGAGACAGAGCAGACAAAAAGAAAACCCAGCAGAATAGGAGGAAAACAGAGGTTATGGAGTTTTAGAATGGAGTTATTGTTATATTATGGAGGCTAAGAAAATGAAAGAAGGAAAGAGAATTCAACTCCTTGGAAACTTCTGAAAGGTCAAGTGAAATAAGACTCATGGAAAACAGTAAATAAATTTGACCTTTGTGAGAGTAGTTTAAATGTCGTGATGAGAGTAAAAGCCAGGTTAGAATAGGTTGAAGAGTGAATTGAACTCCGTTACCAGTAAAACTGCAGATAAGGTGTCCTGAAAAAACCCTTAATGTAAAACACCTACAAATACTAGATAGAATAGGAATGATAATTTTAAATGCACAAATGAGCTCACAAGTAAGTAAGAGAAATCCTTGGAGGCCAAAAAAGAAGGGAGGTTGGATCAGAGTTGTAGGTGGTTGCTGATATCATGGCTGTTCCTAAGGGCATCTGCTGATTTTGGTGATCCACTTTTAATGACTATAGCAGTACAGGAGAAAAATCTCTGCACTCACAAAGGTGGGAAAATATCAGTGAGTACCCACATAAAGCCATGATTTTAACTCTATGATTAATATGAGGGTAGACTTGAAACAAATATGTATCTCCCTACCAACTAATGAAGATAACGAGGCAGATTGTCTCTTGGCCTGGGCTCTGAGTAGAAAATAATAGAAATATTTGCTTTGAGAATAAAAAAGTGGATGACATAAATGAAGATAAGACTAATGAAAGTTAAAGACTAATGAAATAAAAGATGGAGTTGCAGAAATTATCACAAAGAAGTAAAAAACATGAAAGAGAGGTTAAGAGACATGGAAGTTAGAATGAGAAGGTCTGACATGTCTCATTGGAATTCCAGAAGAGACTAGAAATAATGTGGCAGAAGCAATTTGCAAGACTTGGATGAGAATTTTCCAGAATTGATGAAAGACGTAATTCTGTTTCAGGAAGCACAGAAAATCCCAACCAAGAAAAATAAATATATTAGAAAAGAAGAAAGGATGAAAATTAATAAGCCAAGAATCCAATTTAGGAAGTTAGAAAAAGGAGAGAATAAATTCAATAAATAGGAAAGAAGGAAATAATAAAGTGGAAAAGATATTAAAAAAGAAAACAAACAATAAAGATAAGATTAAGGTACAGCAGCTTCTGGCCAGTTTAATAACAGAGAGAGTGATTGAGAGAGAGAGGGAGGGAGGAGATAGGAGAGGCACAATTAGGAATGAAAAATATGGACTACTTTAAATGTATTTGTGTTTAATAAGCTAAATGAAAGAAAGAAGCAGGACAATGTGTAAATGGTTCAAGTGTAGATGTCAAAGTGAACTTATGGTCCTGTTTCCTTGAAAGCAATAAAGTTAAGTTAGATTTGGAATATTGTGTCCTCCAAACCCTTCCCTTATCTGAAGCTGTGTGCTTGGGTCCTAAATAGAGGCTGCTTATCTGTGTCAAAGTGACTTAGATCCTTCAGGCAAAAATGGGATATTTCAATCTTACTGATATAATTTCAAAAGCAATCTCTGATCATCTATGATTTCAGAGTGCGGTTTCTCAGTGAATAAGAAAGCAATAGTCATTCAAAGAAAGGAGTTGTTATGACACTTTATAGCCGCAGCATGTTCTTGGGAGAAATATTGTTTCCTATTAAATTTGCAGCTGGCTTTATCTGGGTCTGTTATTCCATCCTGATGAATGAAAGGGCAGATTTGTAGTATCTGAGGTTTTTTTTTTTACTTTCTCATCTCAAATCTTATCTCATGGCCTCTGACCATCATTTGAAATTTCAAGAATTAAGGAAATTCCAGAGTACTGATGTGTTTTCAAAAAGAATAGTTTCCAGAAACTAGTAAACTTGATGTTGTTCTTTGTCAATATTCTAGCTTAGATTGGAAATTCATTGATATCCTTTTCTCATAGGGCTTCTTAGGTTGGCAGATCAGGAAAATTATTCATCATCTTTGTAATGTTTTTTCAAGTATACAGATTGCTTTCATTTTGATTATCTCATTTGATTCTCACTATGAGCTTCTTAATTTTCATATTAGGAATCGAGGCTAAGAAAGGCTAAGTAACTTGCTCAGCGTTGGGTAGCAGATTTATCTTTCTCTAAGCTCCATGATTTGTCCATTGCTTCCTGCTGCCTCCAAGTTCAAAGAATTCCTGAATTATTAGACATTTGGGAAAACATTTGCAAGGTTGATATCAGTTTGGAAAATGATTGCTTTTTGTTTTTTTACTTCTACCTCAAAATCATTCTTTTCCCCTCACCATTTTTATTGATATACAACTCTAATTTCAGTTGAACTTCCAAAATGAAAATTCCCAAGAGTTTTCTGATCCTTGGGATTTAACCATGTTCGCAGTTTTCTTTGAGAATTTTTAAGCTTCAGATTTTCACCTGAGTGTTTAATGAGTGAGGGAATGCAAAGAAATAATGAAATGTATATTAGTTTTCTAGGGCTGCTGTAACAAATAACACAGACTGGGTAGCTTAAACAACAGAAATTATTTTTTCCCACTATTCTGGAGGCTAGAAGTCCAAGATCAAGGTGTTGGTAGGGTTGGTTTCTTCTGAACTTCTCTTGACTTGCAGATGGGCAGTCTTTTCTTTTTGTCTTCACTGTAGTCTTCCCTCTGTGTGTATCTGTGTTCTAATCTCCTCTTCTTATAAGGACACTAGTCATATTGGATTAGAGCCCACCCTAGTGATCTCATATAACTTAAATACCTCTTTAAAGATCCTATCTTCAAATATAGTCAGATTTTGAGGTATTTGGAGTTAGGACTTCAAAATAAGTGTTTTGGGAGGACACAATTCAGCCCATAACAAATATGTTGTTGGGGCCGGCTGGGTGGCGCAGCGATTAAGTGCGCACGTTCCGCTTTGGCGGCCCAGGGTTCGCCAGTTTGGATCCTGGGTGTGGACATGGCACCTCTTGGCAAGCCATGCTGTGCCAGGTGTCCCACATATAAAGTAGAGGGAGATGGGCACGGATGTTAGCTCAGGGCCAGCCTTCCTCAGCAAAAAGAGGAGGATTGGCAGCGCCTGTTAGCTCAGGGCTAATCTTCCTCAAAACAAACAAACAAACAAAAAAACCAAATATGTTATTCATTGTTGTATTTCTGGAGTCTATCACAGTTCCTAGAACTTAGTATTTTTTGAATGAAAAATTAAATTATCAGGATGTTAGAAGTTTGAAGACTTAAAACGAGATTTGTAAAATTAGCTAGGCAACTAGTCAACTGAATGGCAGATTAGAACTTCTGTATAGGGTTAACTGGGATGTGAGGAGAAAAAGCATGAAGTAACAGCGTTTTGATTAATGTGTAGTTATTAAATTTGCAGTATTATTTTTGAGGAAGGGACATAGTATGTTTAAGATTTGATAGCAGCCAAGATACTGTCGGTTAGTGGGACTTCTTCTCCCTAAAGGGTTGATAGTTAAAATAGTCTTCAAACTTTTGGGATAACTATTTCTGACTTCAGCCATTCCCTTTCATATTCCACCTAATCAGTGTGTAGTAAAAATTGTAGCTGTTTTACTTAGCAAAGTCAAATTACCTGAAATAAGAAAACAAAAGGGCAAATTTTGTATATGAATAGTTAAATTTAGAAGCCAATTTAGTTATGCATAAAAGATTAAGTGGAACAGCTACCTACTCATAGTTACGCTACAATTTGACTTTTTGTAAATCAATTCATATTCTGTTGTGTCTTTCTAAATAATGTAAAATTACCATGCTTCATAAGACTAAAAGGTTTTGTTAAAATGGCAGAATGTATTTCTTTTCTTTAATATAAAAAAGTTTTTTCTTAAAAGCTTTTCACTTAAAAATAAATTTATATTCTGAATTAAAAAAGAATGTATTTTTAGGGCAGTGAAAATATTCTGTATGATGCTAGAATGGTGGATACATGTCATTATACATTTGTCCAAACCCATAGAATATACAACACTGAAGGTGAACAGTAATGTAAACTATGGACTTTGGGTCATTATGATGTGTCAACGTAGGTTCTTCAGATGTGACAAATCTATCACTCTGGTGGGGGATCTTGATAATGGGAGAATCTATGTATGTTTGAGGGCAAGAGGAATATGGGAAATATCTGTACCTTTCCTTCAGTTTTGCTATGAACCTTACACTACTCTTAAAAAACTAAAGTCTGGGGTCCAGCCTGGTGGCACAGTGGTTAAGTTGGCGTGCTCAGCTTCGGTAGCCCCGGGTTGACGGATTCAGATCCCTGTGCAGACCTACGCACTGCTCATCAAACTGTGCTGTGGCAGCGTCCCACATACAAAATAGAGGAAGATTGGCACAAATGTTAGCTCAGCGACAGTCTTCCTCACCAAAATAAATAAATAAATAAAGTCTGAATAAAAAAAAAAGGAATACACACACATACGTACACACACCTCTCAAACTGGATGTGCCACTGTGTAATATTTTTTCTAAGGTGGCTCCAGTCAGAATGCAGTGGAGATGGGTTAGAGTTAGACCCATCTGGGTTTGCACTGTGGTTTTGTTATTCATGCCATATGATTTAGTTAAGTTTTTTAAGCCATGTGACACTGTAAAATATGAAAAACAGTATTCTATCTCACATAGTTGGAATGAGGATTAAATAAGGTGTTTATAAAGTACCTGGAACATTTACCTAATACATAATTTATTTACTAAATAAATAGAAGCTATTATTATAACTGATTATTTTTTAACAAATTAATTTTCCTGAGAATCTCTAAACAGTATACTTTATGATAAGAATTGTTAATTTTTTTAAGAGTGTGAGCAACATTTTGCAGTCTCAAAAGTAAAATCCAACTAATTTCCCTTAGAAATCTCTAACAAAACAGTTTCCTTTAAAGTTAACAAGTAGCACTATTATTTCTTGTGCTAATAAATAGAACTTATTTTGGATTTGATCTGTCAGCATGATTGTCAGTAGATTCTGCATTTTGTGGAGGCCTGTTAACTCTGTCAGATATGAAATGCCTAATGGAGTTAATAGATCTTTAAATATTCTCAAATGTTTTGTCTTTAATTTCTCACTTTAAGTAACTCAAAACACTATACCAACATTTTATTTTCCAGACTGATAAATTTGTAAGTGATGATTTGTAAGGTAAAATTTATTCTTTCACTTAAGGAGTAAGGGATCCTTTAAAAAACAAAGCCACAGGGCCGGCCCCATGCCAAGTGGTTAAGTTTGTGCACTGCTTCGGTGGCCCCAGT
This sequence comes from Equus caballus, assembly GCF_041296265.1. Taxonomy (NCBI): domain Eukaryota; kingdom Metazoa; phylum Chordata; class Mammalia; order Perissodactyla; family Equidae; genus Equus; species Equus caballus. Next base: position 62,550,638 of record NC_091690.1, read on the forward strand.
GTTTTGCCCATTCCGGTGGACCTAGCACCGCTCATCAGGCCATGCTGAGGCAACATCCCACATAGAACTAGAAGGACCCACAACTAGAATATACAACTATGTACTGGGGGCTTTGGGGACAAGAAGAAAAAAGGCAAAAACAAAAACCAATAACAAAAATACCAAACAAAAATGAAGATTGGCAGCAGATGTTAGCTCAGAGCCAATATTTAATAATAATAAAAAAAAGAGTGGCCCTATTTAAAACAAACAAACAAACAAAACCACAAGTTATATTGTAAGGGATGGGTTTTAGAGTCAGTAGACATGTGTGTGGCTTTGGGAAAATTGTACATCTCTGTGCTGATTTGTAGAGTGGATACGGTGCAACCATTATGGAGAATCTTTGAAGATATTGAATTCCTCGACAATATGCTATTTAATGCATACCACATACAGAATTTCCTGGGGAAATTGGTAGAGGTTGGTCTATCATTGTTTTAGTGTACATTTATTCCTTGGATTTATGTTTTATCTCTTTCCTTTATTTATTTTATTTTTGTTTTAAATTCAACCTCCTAATCCTTTTTATTCTCGTGGTTATATTATATTTTATTCTTAGTTTTATAACCCTTGAATCTCCTTCTCAATCTGCATTTCAATTGCTTTTTACTATATTTTATTTTGTGAATTTATTTTCTTTATTACTTTTAATATTTTGTATTTGGTAACTTTATATTTAAAAATTTTTATTTCATTGGTTTCTGAACTTTTAATCTTTTTTAGGTTAAATCTGATTTATTATGTCTCTTTATTGTTTCTTCATCTTTATTTAAAAAATTTTGACTTTTGTTTGATTAAAATAGCACTCATGTCTAGATCTTATCTGATCTTGCCAACGTTATTTTTTGAATTTACTTTCACTTTATTCTAGTTTACTGTTTTTTTCTAGACACTGAATTTCTATAATTTATTTAATCTTTCTTCTCTTTTCATATTTTATTTTACTATGTGATTTATTTGTTAAGTGTCATGAAACACGGGTTTAGCATGGTAGAAAGGAGAAACTGTACAAAGGAGAGGAGTGATGAGAGGCTGCCTTCCTCCTGGTAGTCTCTGTTGTTTCCTCTGCTGGCTCTTGAACAGGTATTTCCTTACTTTCAAAACGGGATTCTAAAAAGCACCACTCCAGGTGACTCATCAGATTCCAGGTGTCTCATCAGATACAGGGGTTTAATTTCCTCGGGGTAGGAATTATTCTTTCTGTGCAGAAGACAAACTTGACTTATTGTAGCAGTGGTACTTTCTGATATCCCACACACTCTGGACTTCTCACTGGGAACTGAACATTTTGAAATCCCACCTGTGTGGCATATATAACCATTAGATTTTGAGGAAACGGTGCCAATGGCATGCTCTAATCCAGAAGGAGATGTTAGGCAGGAGGTGATTTTCTGGAAGAGATCTCTGGTCTGACCTTCATGAGAAGGCTGATGGAAAGGAACACTGCAGCCACCTGTTGCAGGCTTCTGGCTTTAACTTTAGTCAAAGACACAGGTATTCTAATACACTTACTGCAAAGATATCCTCTCCTTGGGAAGACCTGCATTTAATAGACTCATTTATGAGTTCCATGTTGCAAAATCTAATACATGCTTTTTGGTCTTCACCTAACTTGCGTTCTCAGAAACATTCACAAGATTGAAAACTTCCTGTTTCTTCAAACAGTTTCTTCTCTTGATTTCCAATATAACACATTTTCCTGGATTTTCTCCTACCTCACAGATCTCTTCTTAGTCTCCTGGGAAGATTCCTAATCTTCTACTCTGTTTTCAAATTTTGAGTCTTGGTGCTCTCTTCTCTCTATACTTTCCCCAGCTGATTGCATGTATTTTCATGAGTTGAGATTCTGTCTATAGACTGACAACTCCTCAGACTTTATTTGTAGCCAAACCTCTTCTCTGAATTTACTCATTCAACAAAAATTTTTTGAGCACCTCTCATGTACATGATGATCAGGCACTATTTAAGGCAAGTGAACAACATACATGCAAAATTTCATATAGAACTTGCATTTTAGTGGGTAAAGTGGGCAATATAAAATAACTATATAAAATGTCAGATAGTGATAAGGGCTATAGAGAATAAAGCAGGGATGAGGGAGAGAACATGCCAGGATGAGAAGAACATTGCATTTAAAAATACGTGGTTTGGGAAAGGCTCACTGCAAGATAACCTTTGCGCAAAGACCTAAAAGAGAGGAGGCAGTGAACAAGTGAATATCCGGGAGAAGAATATTCCAATCAGAGAGAATAGCAAACGCAAAATCCTTAAGGTGGTTTGTTACCCTGAGTTCTCTCTTCAGCTAATGGGTTTGGATCTGAAAATTGACTCAGGTCTGGGAACTGAGTAAGAGATTATGGCTTTTTATTGGGGCAACTACCTTCAGCCTACTGCTCCTCTATTCTTGCTTTTCATGTTTTGGGATGTTAAGCAGCACCCTTGTTAGCTGTCCCTTTCTTTTGCCCCTCTGAATACCATGCTTTATTAACCACCTCCGAAATTCCCCATGTGTCAAGCTCCTTGGTTGTTTCTCTTACAATGCCATTCATTACAGTAATTGTGGTCTCCTGGCTTCTGGCAGTTAAATGCTGCCACTTTCCCAACTCTGTGACCATCTTTCCTTCCATCATCCCAGGCCTGCAGAGAAGAGCCACTACTGAATTTCTTAGTGATGCTGGTGCATCTTATTAGTACATTCCTGAAGGCCTTGATGAATGTTGTGTTCTCTGGGCCTTGATATGGAAGATAATCCTGGATTCTCGGGTCTTTTGAAATATATCCATTCCACCATGCCTACTTCCCTCAACCTCTTTGTTCCTACCTCTACCATCTTGCAGGGAAGCACAGGCATTTCTACTTTGTTGAGGGATATTATAATTTTTCTCAGGCTTGTAAGTGGCAATCCAAAGAAAGTTTGCCCCATCCATGGAGGTTCTTGTTAAGATATTAATTCTTATGCCCGAGCAGTTCCAAATTGATGAATTCTTGCTTTTTTACTCTGACATTCTAGCCCCTTATCAGGCACCCTCAAAATCTAATCCCAGGTGTACTTCCTTGGTTCTTGCTAGTCCTTGTAATTCTTCAGATGTATAGTCTTTTTCCTCCCCTACCAGGCTCAGCAAGTCATCACCTGGGTTATGCTAGGATTTAACCCTAGTTACTGATCTGACAGTGAGGAGAAGTTGGGGGCAGCTCTTGAGGGGAGCATCTGTGGCCTGTGGTGGAGAAGCAGCTTCATCTATATTCCGCTGGTCACAATTCAGCCATTTAGCTGCATCTAACTCCAAAGGAAGCTTGCTAATGAATCCAACTGTGTTCTCAGGAAGCAGAGGTAACAGGTTTGGTGAGCATGTAGTGCTTTGCTGCCAGAATGTCTCTAGGGCTTAAAAGGGCATGTTATCCTGGAAAGAAATTGATATTTTTCAGCTCTTCATATGCTGCCTTTTAGGCATAGAGTAATTCCACTGGGATTAGCTTTCTTCTTGTGTAGCTATAGCTGCAACGTTTGGTCAAGTATACCTCCTACCAGTGCTTGAAACCCCACCCCTGTTCATTCTATTTCAGTATTCTTTTTTTCAGTTTATATTTTTAGATTGTTTTAATTATATTTTATCACATATTTTTGTGTTTCTAAAATATTTTCTAGATTGGTGAGTTTTAAGTTGGGATAAAACATTTTCCATTGTAAAAACAAATTGAAGTAGTAGATGAATGAAATAGAACCATTGAATATGAGATGAATATTATATAATGGAAGATATATTTTTGAAAGTTTGGTTCCCAATAAGGTCACATTTACCATCGTTAGACATTTAAAAACGGGATTTGATACAATGATTAAAAAAATAGAGTAGGTTGGTGAAGAAATATAAAGAACTAGAAAAGGTTATAGACTTGAGTTATATCTTATAAAAATACTCTTAAAAAAATTAGGGCACACTTTGTTGTCTTTGTAATGATTCCCATACAAAAGAACAGCTTAATATAAGATGAAACAGAAAAATCATTAGTTCTGAACATATCCTTTCAAAATACAGTAAGGCATAATTTAGCAGGTAACGAGCCTTATCTCTTATCACAAATCATGTTAGAAGAAAAATGCTCTTGTTTACAGAATTTTGCTTACTATTCTAATCATTTGACATTTAAATATGGTTTGCATCATCAATGAGATTGTCTATGAAGGGGAGTGATATTTTAATTTTCATTTCACACATGAAGAAATGGAGGTCTTGACCATCTAGCACATTCAAGGCTCATATAAGTCTGGATGGGAATTCTAATTGATTGCTTCTGACTTTCAGGCTTAATGTTTCCACATATCATGGAGAAACTTTAATCACACAGTATTAAAGTTGGAAGTGACATTAAAGAGAATCTGTCTTATATAATTGAGGAAAATGAGCCTCAGAGAGACTAAGTAACTTGACTATTATACAGCTAGTTAACCCATTTAGCACATAATTATGTTCTATGTTCTATGTAACAAGTGCTATGTTTTAGTTGTGCTAAATTCTGAATGGACAACAATGAATCTTGCCCTCAAGGGACTCAGTCTGATGGAAGAGATTGACATCTTAAGGGGTATTCAGAGAAACTATGCTACAGTTGATCAAAACTCAGTGGTAGATCTTAAGCAGGAGAATTTTCTAATCCAATTTGTATTTTATAAAGATTATACTTACAGTATTAGGGAAAATTTTTCCCATTCTACTTTTCTCTGTTCAGATCGTTTCAGGTCTTTTTTTCCTATGGGAAGCCTTTCCTGGTACCACCAGGTTATGCTATTTGCTCCTGTTGTGTGCAGTCATACCATTGTACTTCACCTAGCAATTTAACCTGTCCAAAAGAAAACTCTTGATTTCCCTTTCGCTGTCCCTTGCAAACTTTTTCTTATTTCTAACTTCCTCATGCTAATTAATGGCACCACCATACACCCAGGTTTCTCATGCTAAACTCTGACAAGTCATCTTTGATTCCTCATGCTTCTCACCCCGACATGCAATCTTTCATCAAGTTTCACTGACTGTGCCTCTAAATATACCTTGAATATATTTACACTTCTTGCATATCCCATTGCTACTGCTCTAGTCCAAGCCTCTATTACCTCTTGCTTGGATTGCTTTTGCAGTTGCCTTACTGGTCTACCTAATTTTACTTTTGCTTTTAGAATTCATTTTTCACGCTGCAGCCAGAAGTCTCTTTTAAAAATGTAAATTTGATCATGTCATTTTCTTGCTTTAAACTTTCCAATGGCCTTCCATTGCTTTGGATAAAATCCAAGTCTTTACTATGTTCTACAAAGCTCTGTATAATATATTCTCTACTGAGCTTTCTGACTTCATCTCCTGTTACTTTTTATCTTGCTCAGTGTGCCTCAGCTTGTCCCTGTCTGAGGGCTTTTACACTGTTTCTTTCTATGCATAGGATATTCTGCTTCTGGATCTTTTCATGGCTGGTTCCTCCTCCTCATTCTGGTCTTAGCTCAAATAAGAAAAGCCTGCTCCGGTCACCCAGCGTAACTAGGCTTCGTGACCTCTTCCACTTATTCTTTATCATATCACTATTTATTATGTTTTTAATAGCACCTACCACTAGTTGAAATTATCTTGTTTTTAAAGTTTATATATTTTTTTTCCTGAGAGCAGGATCCTTGTCTGTTATTCACCACTATATCCTCAGAGACTAAAACAGTGCCTCCACATAATACTAGATGCTCAATAATATTTTTTAGATGAATGAATAATAGCACTTACCACACTTTGTGCTATCAATAATTTAATCATTTTTCTCTGACGACTGTAAACTCCAGAGGAGTACGAATCATGCCTGCTTTGCTCACCATTGTATATTTACAGCTTAGCCCGTGATAGGTACTTAATAAATATTTTTTGACTAAATGAATAAATGATCAATTCATTGATTGAAACTGGAGTCAGAGAGATCAGTTTGGAGACTATTGCACTGATAAGTTGAAAGATAATAAGGGACTTAACAAAACTGATGGCAGAAGGACATGAGAGACCTAAGAAACACGTTAGGAGATACCCTAGAAAATACTCAGTGCCTATTATAAAGTGTTGGTTATGAAAATGGAGGAGTCAGAGTTTGGGTGCAAGTGTGGACGATGGTACCATTTACAAAGACAGGGAAAAACAAGTTGGGAGTAGACTAGGATAAGGAGAAGAAATGAGGTGAGATAAGGGAAGAAAGCAGTGAGCTTAGATTTGGACTTGAACTTGTGATGCCTATGGGATATCCAGTAGAAATTTTATTAAGATATATACTTTGGTGCTCAAGAGAGATGTCTCAGCTGGCTTTATAGATTAGTGTGGTAGGAGTAGAACAGAGGGGGAGGGAATACATCACAAAAGCTGAAGGAGAAATGGTAAGAATGAAAGAGTGGTTAACGGTATCAAATGATACAGAAAGTTTTAATAAGTAGGAACTGAAAAGCTTTCTTTGGATTTTGTTTTTAATTTAAATCTATTGGTGACCTTATGAGAGCAGTTCCAGTTGAGTGGTTAATATTCATTATTCAGTGTTTGTCGCAAATGCTGCTTCTTCCATGATATCTATTCTGATCCTCCTCCAGCCAGGTATAAACTTTCCTCTTTTTTTAACCACATCGCACTCATTATATTCTGTGCTCAGTGATTCTTTCTAGCTGCTAACTTATTAGGGATACTTTCATTTTATCATTTAGATTTTCAAATGGAAGGTGGAAAAATCCCATTACTAAGATTGTTTTTTTTAAAATTTAAAGTAACTGTAAATGACCATTGCAGATTTAAAGGAGAAATAGTAAATTTTGAGATGCAAATACATACTGTTCAAGACACAAGTTAAATTCAGAGAATGCATAGATTCTGCTTAAAATGATGGATAGCCTTTCTGAGATGTCCAAGGAGAGAAAACAGATGATTTCTTTGCATTTGTGACTTGTTTACTAGATGGTGCCCTACCCTCCTCCTTCTGTTTTTCCTTCATTTCATCTTTGAATCTCCTCCCATTACTAAGATTCATGTAATCCTTAAATTATTCCTTCACTCTTTCTATCTCCATCTTTAAACCAATCCGAATTTAACCAATTTCTAACCCCACCCCTTTTCCCTACCCCATCCTTGATCTCATCTCAAAGGGTGGAGACTTAGGGGTGATGTGCCTGTCTTAACTCATGGTACATAATAATTATAAAAGTTGAAAGCTGAAAGCTTAATCATTTGCTTTTAGGAGGTGTCAGAATGCCCTAAAACCAAAATGTCCCTGAATCAAAACTCCTGAGTTAAATGGACATGTCAGGGTGCCACTGAGCTTCTCAGAGGTGCCTACTTGAGATCTTATTAGTTTTGAATTTACAGATTGAAATTATCCACTTCGCAGGGTCACTTAGACTCAACGTTTCATAAACTTTATGATGCCAGTGTCTGTCGGTTCCCCCGGGAATCCTCATTCTACCTGCTGTGCTTTTATATCCGCTCAGAGAGAGTCCAAGTCTATCTTCTAATACATTGTTAGGGATGGGATATGGGATGAGAATATGGTTGTGTTTCCTTAATTTATTTTACTCTTGAAAAAAGGAATTAATCATTATTGTAATAACTTTGTCCTAATTTAAAGACCCCTGTTTTTAGAACTCAATTTTCAAAAACAGTCTAAAACCAGAAATTTAGCATAAGGACACTTCTGGGCTAATAAAATACAGTATTCTGTAAAACTTCTGCATTCAAGAATTTATGCAGCAAATTAAGCAGCTGCACAAAGGCGTATTCCTTGGAAAATGACAGATGACAGCCTGAGTCATGGGAGAAATGAGAAAAATGTCTGTCTTATGATATAGTAAAATAATTAGTGATTAGGAAAGGAAAGGAACTAGCATTTATTTCACATTTGCTATGTGCCAATCATCTTAAGTATGTTATCTCATTTAATCCTTTATCACAGTCCTATAAAGTTTTATTCTTTTTGTACAGATGGGGAAACTGAGACTCAGCAACTGTTATATGATTTGTTCAAGGTTGCACAGCTAATACATAGAAGGGAGAAAAAGCAGACATTTAAAAATAATAATGACTGACAATTATTTTGTGGCAGGCATGATTCTAAATCCATTATGTGTATCAACACTTCGCAACAGCTTGATGAAGTAAATAGTAGTATCACAATTTTATAGATGAGGATATTAAAGCACAAAGAGAATAAGTAACTTACCCAAGTCATACAGTAAGAGACAGAAGTGAAATTCAAGTCCACAAATCTGATTTCAGAGCCTCTACTTTTTATCTACTAAAACACTTTGCATTTATGATCTTATTAAGAAAAGAGGACACTAATCTATAGCTCCTATTCTCCTTCCTTCTAGTATTCAGCCCTCATTTCTTGTCTCCAGCTAGTGTCTTCCTTTCCTCAAGCATTTATTTGTGAAATGAGGCTTTCTAATATGCAGTCTGTTTTCTTAACTGTTACTCTATACTCTCTGATACTACTTGTTGACTTTTTGTTTCACACATGTTGTTTCCTTTAATCCCAGCAACAGCTCTGAAAAATTGTTATCATCCCTGTGTTAAAAGCTGAAGAAACAAAGACTTAAAGTGATAAAGTTACTTGTCTAAGATTGCATGGTAAACATGCAGCAGATCCAGAGCTCAAAACTAGATTTGGATCACTCATACATTGTTGGTGGGAATGTAAAATGCCACAGCCATTCTGGGAATGGGTTTAACACTTTCTTATAAAATGAAACATGAAATTACCATATGTTCACACAAAATGCTATACACAGCTTTATTTGTAGTAGCCAAAATCTGGAATCAGCTCAGTTGTCCCTCAGTAGATGAATGGTTAAACAATCTGTGGTACATTCATGCCGTGGAATATTACTCAGCAATAAAAGGGATAAACTATTGATGTACACAATAACCTGATGAATCTCAAGGGAATTTTGCTGAATGAAAAAAGCCAATCTCATAAGGTTACATACTGTATGATTCAATTTACATAACAAATTTGGAATGACGAAATTATAGAAAAGGAGGACAGATTTGTGGTTGCTAGGGGTTAGGGATGGAGATGGGGATGGGGTGAGGTGAGTGAGGTTATAAAAGGGCCAGAGGGATCCTTGTGGTGATTGAACTGTTCTGTATCTTGACTCTGGTGGTGGATACAGGAACCTACACATATTATAACATTGTACAGAATTAAATATGCATTCCTGCGTGGGCACACACACTTAAAGACGAATATAAATAAAACTGGAGAAATAAGGATAAAATCAATGGGTGATATCAATGTCAATATCCCGGTTGTGACATTGTATCCTACGTGATATTGTCCTATTGTTTTTTAGTGGCCATTAGGGAAACTAGGTGTAGTATTTAAGGCATCTCTCTATATTATTTCTTAAAACTTCATGTGAATCTACAGTTATCTCAATTAAAATTTCAATTAAAAATATGTCAGGACACAAATAGTCCTGTAGAAAAGAAAGACAAACAAGAAGTACAAAAACAGTTAATTAAAAAAAATTATCTTACAGAAAAGTATTAGCTCTCTATATGCTTATACATTCTTAGAAGATAGTCAGGATGAGAACATCCAAAATGTTCATGATAGTTATCTACAGATGAAGGATTATGAGTGTTTTTTCTTCACTTTCTTTTTCTTTTACTTTTAATTATGTATATCTTCTGTTTTTCTAAACTAATTTATATAAGTTCTATTATAAAGAAAAATTAAACACATCTGTGCTGGTTATAAAAAACAAACTAGGTTTGTTTCACCCTAAAATCTGTGCTTTTAGGAATTATGTGAGGAAATTAATAACTGGATAGCTGAATAGAGTTAATAATATATATGCCAATTTTTTTTCAGTCATGTATATTTGTTTTCCTTACTAGATCAGTGAGGACAGGGGCACTGTCTTGTCTGTTTCTTATCCTTAATACTTAGCAAAGACCCTGGGCACAAGGTAGATGATCAAGGAATAAGTGGTTGTACAGAGTGATGTTGCCACATTAGCTCAAATAAATTAATGCTTCTATGTCATTTGACCTTTTTGGCAGCCAACGCATGAAAGATCTCATGTGACCCTTCTTAGAAAACATAATGTATATCATTGTTTTGTCTTCCTAGCGAGTACTCAAAAGTAGTAATACATAAATAATAGTCCTGCACTTGAGATTAATTCTGAATTTGTTGAAAATCAGTAACAGCTTTTTTAAGAGGGGGAGGTGGGCAGAAATTCTATGTATAATAAAAAATCATCTGTGTGTCAAGATCTAGTTCAAATGTTACCTTCTTCACTTACCGAAGGAAACTTTCCTGATTACCCTACATGGCATTAATTCTTCCTCCAATTATAATCCCATAGCACATCACACATAACTTCTAGTATAGTATTTATCCCAAAGGATAATACTATTTATATATTTCTTCATTCCTCTTTAAAATATGAGCACTAAGAAGGCATGAACCATGTCTTGTTCTTTGTACCTCTAGTACTTATCACAGTGCCTTAGAGTAACGCTCTAAAATGTTGATCCATGAATGTGCAAATGATTGTTTGTATCTATACTGTGTAGATTGAAGTGTGCCACTTTTTGTACAAAATAATCTTCGTTAATATTAGAGTGCAGACTCCAAGTAGTTTTTTCATTCAATAAGGAAAGAAAAGTAAGATAAGAAAAGCAATCATGTAATTAATGGGTCTTGAATATTTAGGCCAATAGAGTTGGGTCTTTATATATGTTTGACTTCTAGAATTTAAAAAAAAAATTGTTCAGGCCAGTTATTCTAAACAACAAAAATTTTTTTTACACTGGCTTTCTTTCTTGACTACATAGCTCTTCCATTATAAACATGCAAGAATCACGTTCAGAACATTTTTCTGCTTTAGTGATGTGCTTTTCATTTCAGTCCCCTTAAAAGCTGTTTGCAGTTACATGTGTGAGAATTGCTCAGAAAACAGCATTTAATGACAAATATTGTACTTTGACAATTTTGTCTCATTTGCAACCAAACTCAGTGACTTGAGGTTAAATTTGAGCTACCAATCAAATATTTTGGGAACTCTATGGAATATACAGAATTGTTAAATTTTGCTCTTTATAGTTTAGATTATATTGCATCATGACATCTCCCCATGTTGTTAAAGTTTTTAAAATTGAACTTTTAATAGATTCAGAATATTATGTTCAATAGATATACAATTATTTTCACAAATAGACTGTTACTATAGGATAATAAAATTTTTTATGATTTTATCACAGTAAAAAAAGATACCATAATCAACATTATCAATCATATAGAATTTTTTCCCTCTTTTGAATTATTTCTTTGGTAAAAATTCTGGAAAGTAGGATTATAGGTCAAAGGTATAGGTATTTTCATGGCTCTTGGAATGTACTGCTAAGTTGTATTCTAAAATGTGTTTTTTTTTTTCATTTTAAAGTGACACCAGTAATGTATGAGTGTACCAATTTTACCATAACCTCACTAACATTGGGTATTAATTAATTAAAGATCGACTATTTACAATATGTATTTGCTTCATGGCAAATTTTCTTTTTACATCCTTGTTCATGTAACTGCTAGTACCTCTATATTGGTTTAGTATGCAGTTGCTGTAGACTGGACATTTTTGTCCCTCCCAAATTCATGTGTTGAAAACCTAATGCCAATGTGATGGTATTAGGAAGTCAGGCCTTTGGAAGTTAATTAGGTCATGAGGGCAGAGCCCTCATAAGTGGAATTAGTGCCCTTATTAAAGAGGTTCGAGAAAGTTCCCTTGCTTCTTCTGCCATGTGAGGATACAATGAGAAGTTGACAGTCCACAACTGGGAAGAGGGCTCTCACCAGAACCTGATCATGCTGGCACCTTGATCTTGGACTTTTAGCCTCCAGAATTATGAGAAATAAATTTCTGCAGTTTATAAGCCATCCAGTCTATGGTTTTTCTTTTTTTTTGAGGAAGATTAGCCCTGAGCTAACATCCGCCTCCAAACCTCCTCCTTTTGCTGAGGAAGATTGGCCCTGAGCTAACATCTGTGCCAGTCTTCCTCTATTTTATATGTGGAGCACCTGCCACAGCATGGCTTGATAAGTGGTGCATAGGTCTGTGCCCGGGATCCAAACTGGCAAACCCCAGGCCACCTGAAGCAGAGCACATGAACTTAACTGCTACACCACCGGGCCAGGCCCCAGTCTATGTTATTTTGTTATAGCACCAGACTAAGATAGCAGTTTTTAAATAAACTCTTTTGAAATTGTAGATATTAACATTTTGTAGTTTATAGAGTAAATATTTTCGAGCTCTGTTGCTTTCCATTTTATTTTTTTAAACACTGAAGTTTCAAATTTTATGTATTCAACAATGTTTTCTTTGTTAGATGCTCTGCTTCATACCTTAGGAAATCAACATCTGTCAAAAGGCTTGGAAGTAGTCTGTTCTGTTTTCTGTGATTTACAATCTGTTATTCACTTACAGGTTTTTTTCTGGTTTATGGGATAAGGCATAGATTTATGTTTTTTCCTGCTCCAAAAGAACCAAGTCCACTTGGTAAAGGCAGCCGTGGAAACAAACTAGCAGCATGATGTAGTGGAATGAGCATGGGCTTTGCAGCTGGGTGCATCTGTATTTGCATGCTTACTCTATCCCTTACTACATGGTCTTGGATAAGTTTCTTACCTCTCTAAGTGTGTTTCCTCATTTTCAAAAAGGGAATAATAATAATTATCAAGATTGTTGTGAGCTTGTAAAGCACTTAATACAGTGCCTGGCATGTGGTAAGCACTCAGCTGTTTTCATTATTATCATTATTACTACATTATTATCATTGTCATCAGCAATACAGAATCCCTGTTTTTGTCTAAGTCACTATCCTGGTTCCATAAGCAAAACTCGTAGATCCTGTCCTTTCAAACCTTATAGGCTACTTAGAGAGATAAATAACTATGAACACATACTTGTAATAGAAGTTAGAAAGTGATAAATATCACAGGAGAAATATAAAAGTTTGCAGAAAATTAAAGGTAGGAGGTGTTATGTCCAGTTGGTGAAACAGACTTTCTTTTGAGCATAATTTAGAATTAGGGGAATGGAACTAACGGTATTCTAGGCAGAATTACCATCATGAACAAAAGTAAAGAGAGAAAACATATCATGTGTAAGATTCATTTTGAATGGAATATGGCAAGCAAGAAAGAGGAATTGGGAAAACGTGCTTGGAAGCCTATATTGGGACCAGATTGCATGAGGACTTAAATGTCAGGTTAAGGTGTTAAGACTCTTCTACAGAGAGAGTGGTTAATATTGACAGCTTTGAATGAGAGCATCACATGCTATGTATGTCTTATTTAGTAAGCTATAAACTGTTTTAGGAAACAGACTGTATGATATTTTTAATTTCTTCTAATTTATGATTTTTAACTTTTTATTTTGAAATAATTTCAGACTTACAGAAAAGTTACAAAAATAGTACATGGATTTCCTGTGTATCTTTATCCATTTTTCCCAGATCTTAACATTTTACCATGTGTACTTCATTATTCTCTATATACATATTATTTTTTTTTCTGGTTGTAATTGCAGACATAGTGCTTCTTTACCCCTAAATTTTTCAATACGTGTTTTCTAACAACAAGGCCATTTTCTTACATATTTATGGTACAAGTATCAAAATTAGGAAATTAGCAATAATATAGTACTATATCTAACTTATAGATCTTATTCAAATTTTGTCAATCATTCCACTAATATTCTTTATATCAAAAAAGAAAATCTTGTATAGAATCCAACCAAGGATCACATATTGCATTTACTCGTCAAGTTTCTCTATTCTCCTTTAATCTGTTATGGTTCTTTGTTTTTTATGACCTTGACATTTTTTGAAGAGTACAGGCCATTTATTTTGTAGAATTCTTTCAATTTTGGTTTGTCTGATCTTTCCTTAAGATTAAATTTAGGTTATGTATTTTTGGCAGGAATACAACAAAAATGATGTATTCTTCTCAGTGCATCATATCGGGAGGCACATGGTAGCTATTTGTGCCATCACTGATGATGTTAACATTGATCCCTTTGTTAAAATCATGTCGGGTTTCTGTAAGGTTACTATTTTTCCCTTTGTCATTAATAAGTATTTTGTGAGGAGATACTTTGAGACTATGTGAGTATCCTGTTTCTGATCAAACTTTCACCTACCAGTTTTAGCATCCATTAGTAATTCTTACCTGAAGCAGTTATTACTCCAGTGGTTGAAACGGTGATTTTCTAATTCCGTAATTTCTTCTACATTTGTTAGTTTGCTTTCTAGTGTATGAAAGAAATTTCACTTTCCCCAAGTTGTTTTTGTTTTCACTTATGGTTCTTATTTTATTCTGCGGTATATAATCAGTTACTAACATTATTTATTTTCATGTTCAATTTGTCCCAGATTTGCCACTGGGAGCCCCTTCAAATGGTCTCTTATATCATTTAGACACATCCTTATTATCTGAGCACTTCTTGAGTAAGATGTTCTAGGCAAGACTGTTTTAAATATCTTTGTACTCTTCTGTGTTTTGTGCCTGGTAGATGATGAATAAATACTTTGAGTGAATGAATGAATACATAATTAACATAAACTGCAGGTGTGCAAATGGACATACTGTTTGTTTTTCTTTCTTTGTGTTTTTATGTATGAGTCTAACTATTCTTTCCATAAAGACTGGGCCAAAAGAATGTCTCTGTAGACTTTTTCAGGAGAAGAAAATAGTTTTTATGAAGAAATATAAAATAAGAAGTTTAACTCAGTCATTTATTATTCAGTTTTCAAATATATATTGGTGCCTACTATATTCCAAATATTATATTTGGCATTGGGGATACAACAGTGAAAAAACAAAACAGATATGACCCCTGGCCTTATAGAACTTACAGTCCACCAATTAATAAATAGGTGGCTGCTGAACTGCCTATAAAGTACAATTTCAACTCCTAGTTCCTTCTATTTCCCTTTGTAGGTGTTCTGTCAAAGAAGGCATGGGATATCAATGCAAAAATAACAATATATTTTGAATGCTTGCACTCTAAATCATTATGCTAGGGCCTATTTTTTGAATGGAATTCCAAAAATATATAAGAAATGCCTCTCCTGCTGTCGTAAAATTTGCTACTAGCTAGTAGAAAAAGACAGATTCATTAGTATAGCACAGTAAAAAGCATATAGGCTTCAGAGTTAAAAAAAGAAAAAATCAAGGTTTGAATCTCACGTTTACTCCTTCTTACCTCATTAACCTTGAGCAAATTACTTAACTTCTCTGAGGTTAATAATACCTAGTGCTTTACTCTCTGTAATATACAGAAGAATAATATTGCCTACTTCCTGGAGTTTATTTCAATTAGATACTTTCATCCTCAGGTAATAGAAATCCCAATGTAAACTGGTTTAAACAACAAAGCAATCTATTGACTGATCTAACTGGAAATCCAGTAGGACAGGTTTCAGGGTCGTTTTTTTCAGTCAATCAAGGATGTCATCAAGAATCCAGGTTCCTTCTGTCTCACCTCCCTGTCATCCACTGTGTTATCTCATCCTAAGGCAGTTACTCGTCATGGTCTGGTGGACTACTTGCCAGAGCAATGGGGGCTACGTGCTTCCTTGTTCTATCGAACAGGAGAGAAAGGGTGTCTCCTGCTAGCTATTGAACATATTTCTTAGTCTTATTGGGCCAACTTAGGTTTTACACCCGTGCCTAACTCCAAAATGTCACCAGGAAAATGAAATGGGTTGATTTACTCAGGCCTGGAAAAAGGGGTAGGATTACCATGGTTGATTTAGACTAACGAGAGCTCAGATTGGACATCACATTGGTGCTACACCATGGGGGAGGATGGAATGGGTTTGGGGAGGAGCTTTCTATTTAAGTCTTAAATATTCAAATTTAGGTAAGTTTGGAGAATGGGAAAGGGCATTGCAGGCAGAAGTATAGAAGTGGAGGGCTTTTTCTTATGTATTGCAGCATGAATAAGGGAATTAGTTGCTATTCTCTGTCCTTCTTATTTTAGCTTAGAATTAGAGCTGTCTTTTGTATTGGAATTCTCATATTCCTACCTGGATATTTCTTCCATGATGCTGAAATTACTGTTTTCCTCAACACCAATTCTTAATCCCACCAATTGAAAAACAAATTTATCTTCTGTCATTTTATAGATATTTCTAGTGACAGAATAGTTATCAATTTCCCATGCTCCAAAATGTGGATGTGTGCATATGAGTGAATGGTACTGACCATCACAATTAAGCACCATTTGCTGCAACAGTATGTTACAGATTGTGAAACAATAGAAATTAGTGGTAGCAAAGTGGTGTGTTGTTGTACCTTTAAAAACCTGCAAGCTGAATATTTCAACAAATTTGTCACTTATGAATTCAAAATAATACATGTGAAGTCAAATACAGTCTGAGAATTCAGAATCACAATTTTAGTTGTTTACTTAATGTAACATGAGAAGTCATTTTTAAATTATCATAAGAGACAAGCATTTCTCTCTCTGTCTCTTTTTTTTGGTGAAGAAGATTGACCCTGAGCTAACATCTGTTGCCAGTCTTCCTCTTTGTTGTTTGAGGAAGACTGTTGCTGAGCCAACATCTGTGCCAATCTTCCTCTATTTTGTATGTGGGATGCCACCACAGCATGGCTTGATGAGCACTGGGTAGGTCTGCCCCCCAGGTCTGAATCGGCGAACCCTGGGCCGCTGAAGCGGAGTGTGAAAATTAACCACTATGTCACTAGGCTGACCCCTAAGCATTTCTCTTTAGAAAATTGCTGCAGCTGATGTTATTTCTTATTTCTCTTCATCTATGTTTTACTTCCAGAAGAAAGAGGGTACAGGAAGTTCCACCCAGGAAGAGTTCTCCTCTGCCTTAGACTAACTCACTGAAGAGATGGTTGATGGGGTTTCTGGGTTGAATAATTTATCACGATTCTTGTGTTGTAATTTGAAAAATGTGACATTTCTTGAAAATAGTTCAATGTGTACAACATAAATATAATTCCAGACTTAGCAAATTAAGTTAAATTAAAATATATAATTAATCATAGGGCATACTGTACTGTATTTCTATAAGTTTGTCACATCTTCTATGTCTCTAAAGTTGATCCATCATTATTTTCCTCTGTTTCTCATCTTGCCTTCAATGTCCCTACTTGTACCCTCTCTTATCATGTCTCTCTTCTTGTATTGCCAGAATCTCACAGACTACTCTTGCAAGTGCCTTGGAGTCTGTCTAAATGCTACTTTTCCTCTCTTCATTTCCAAGCTTTCTCTTTCCTTTCTCACTTTATGCTTTCTGTTTTGATTTCTCCCTCTTTTTCCTTTCCTTTTAATTTTCTGCAGATGCACACCTCATGCACTACAGAGTATTGCTTATGTCTCTTCTTCCTCTTCTTTCCCACTGTTCATCCCCCTTTGTACTAATTCTCTTGACTTCTACTTTTCTCTTTTCTGCTCTGAAGAGTATTGTGTCAAATCTCTTCCTTTCACCTCCCTTCCACTTTCCTTCTTCCCTTTCTCTCTTTCCAGTGGGATAAATTATCTCTGCCTTCCTTACAGGTCCACTAACTATAAAGAGAGTTTGCCTCTGGAAGCAAACCTACTTTGGCTTGTTTTCTTTGGTTTAAAGCATGTCTCAGCTGAAGAAAAGAGTGACAGTGATGAGCATCAACCTGCTCCAAATGATTGAGGCTTGCTGTTTTGTTTTTATAATCACTGCCATTTTAAAGTCTGGGAAAATTCGTTAACACAAACTCCTCCAAGCAGGGTTAGGAATCCCTCCCTTGTGCTTTCATTAACACCCTGTATCAATCTCTAACACAGCACTACTACACCATAGGGCAACTGTTTATTTGATTGTGAGCTTTGTGAGGGCTGAGACTATATTTTCTTGAACATCTACATTTTTAGCATATATCACAGTGCATTTTTATGACAAATACTTCATTCGTTAAAGACACATTAAGCAGAGCTGTTGATGTATAGTTGTACATGTTTGCACTACACTATCCTAGGGGACACCATTCACATCACACATGTTTTAAATTTGTATATTCATTACAGTTTTCTGGCAGATGGTAGTAAAGTGTCTATAAGAAAATCATTATATTATAACAATTTTCCAACAGATGAAAATAAATTTTTTTGAGGAAAGGATACTTTTTTCTAGTTTACTCAGAAGTGCTTTATGGGCTAGTGGTGGCCCTGATTGTATTTATTCTATATTTATTAATATTCCATTTCCTGAGGATTGCATCTGGGTTATTTTGCTGAAGGCAGGTCTTTCACTTTGAAGAAGGTGAAATGCAGTATAGCTTTAATATAAAAAGTGAGGTGCTGATTCTCCTTTTGGGAGAAAAATATATTTTCTACTTCATTCCTTTTCATATACAGTTTTCTTTATTTTCATTGACTTGCCAACTTCTTATTCTCATCTAATGTGTCAGTCAATATGGCAGTTGTAACTTATTTGAGCATGTATGTATCAGTGCTGCTGAGAATACAAAGTGCTAACACCATACCATACCCAAACCCACACCCATCCACATAAACATACCTACCTAGGATCAAATTGTACTGTTTGGGTCCAGGATGAAATCCCGTCGTATTCCATCACAGTTCTCTTTTTTCAATTTAATATGCATTTAATTGAGCAGCTCCATACATTCAGTAATAACAATAAGCAACATTTGCTGATTACTTCCTATATAATAGGCATTGTTCTAAGAGTTTTTAGGTACTTTTGTTGTTCCCATTTTGTAACTGAGAAAAGCTTGGCACAGAGAGTTTCAAGAATTTGTTGAAGGTCAGATGGCTGTGGCAGAACCAGAGTTCAAGCCCAGTAAATTGTATTTTTCTCCAAAAATATATACTGCCTCCCACTGGCATTTTTCTTGATAACCTTAATAAGAACTGTGCAAAGCACATTCAAAATCCTTTAGCATATAAACATAACTACACTAAAATTGTTAATACCTTTCCCTTAAAACCTCTATCTAAGTCCTTGTTCCTATGCAGTTTCTTTTCTCTATCCACTTATTTTCTCTCTCTTTAATGTGGCACTTGGACTGACAATAATAACAGAATTTGTATGACACTTACTTCTAACCAGACTTTTCAGATTTTAATTATTTTTGTGCTCACAACTATCCTGATTTCGAGGTTTTCATATTCCCCATTTTAGGGAAGGGAAACTGCCCAAGGTCACACAGTTAAAGTGGCCCTTGAAGCCTTTGAACCCAGGCAGCGTGGGTGCAGATTCCATGTGCTTAAACTTTGTATTATATATGAACCAGATTCCATGTAAGCCAGGACTCTGAAGGCCTAGAGTCTTCTCTTTTATCTGACTGTGCAATCTTGGGCTAATTACTTTATATCCTAGTTTTCTCATCTGTAAGATAAAGAGTTTGACTTAGGTAATGTCTATGTTCAAGATAGTCAGTCTGTAGATAGGAAAAAGTCATAGAAATAAGACATCTACAGTCCAAGGCCTCTTGGCCAATAGCTAGTGGTGCAACTTTGAGTAATCCATTCATTTTTCAAAGACTCAGTTTGCTTTGTAAGATGGAAATAATAATCCTCACTCTTCACCAAGTTGTTATAAGAACTCAGATGATGTGAGAGATGTAAGATGTAAGAAAACAGATGAGACGCCGTTAAAGATTTCTTTAAATATTAGACATATGTCAGATGTCTGTTTATACAAGTAATAATGTAGTTGTTGCAGAATCTTAAAGATGAGAGGTGCACAAAAAGGAAATAACAAGCACAAATAATTTTCGGCATTCAGAATAATCACTATTAGCATTTTGTGGTATATACTTTCAGTCTTCTTTCCTCTTATGGGTATGTAGCAATTGCTTTCAGTGCCCCACCCACATCCCTCAGATCAGACTGTGCTCCAGGAGACTTCCGACTGCCGGCGTGTGCCTGTCTGTGCCTGAGGGCTTCTTCAGGAACCACAGAAGGCCATTCTGCTCATGAAAGACAGACAGGAACAGGCTGGAAGAGCCTGGAAATGAACCCCTCCTAGGAAGAACCTTTACCCATGACTGATCCAACTTGGAGTAGCAGTGTTATTCCATCTCCCTTGCTCCTTGAGTGGGACAATTCTGTGTTCTGATCTATTTCCCAGTGTTTCCCTGTGTGATTAAGCTCCAGTTGTCCACTGCAGTAGCTGGTTTGGTAATATACTTTTTGTAGGCTGCCTTTCCTTGCCTGTGTCACTTCCCCACTCCCCTGATGTTGTTTCTGTACTTCCCTAATAAATAAATTGAGCTCAAATTCTTGTCTCCTGCTGCTTCTGAGGGAAACCCAAAGTTAGACTTGATAGAACAGGGTATGACATACAGTAGTTGTTCAGTACATCTTTTTTGGATTCTTATTTTACGTAGGAGGAAATCTCCTCCTGTGGGTATGTAGTCGGGTTTGTAGTTGAGCCAGGATTTGAACCCACAGGTTTCACTCCAGAGCCTGAGCTTCGACAATTATTCTTGGAGAATGGATAACAATGCTGGTGAGTCCTGGCATATACTTACAAGAACAGCCTCCTAACTGTCCTCTTCTACTCTTGCTTCTACTACCTTTGAAAATGTAGGTTAGATTATGTTAACTCTCTGCTAAAAATTTTGTGAGAGTTTTCCATTTCACTTACAGTAAAAGCCAGAGTGCATATAATGGACTAGAAGATCATATATGATTTGACGTCTCCACCTCCACTACCTTTTTGACCTCATCTCCTGTAATTTTTTCCTCTGTCACTTTGCTCCAGGCATACTTAGCCTTTTGACTTTTCCTATAAGTTGCTAAGAATACTCTTATCTCAGGGCCTTTGCACTGGCTGTTCTATATTCTTCCCCCAATATCTACATAGTTCATTCCCCTACCTCCTTTAGGTTTCTGCTTAAATGTCACCCGCTCAGTGAGGCCTTCCCTCTCAATCCTGTTTAAAACTACCTCTCTCCTATGTTTGTGTCCCATGTTCCTCATTTTCCCTTCTCTGCTTTGTTTTACTTCATAGCACTTAGCACCATCTGATGTAGTATATATTTCACTTTTAAAAATTGTTTATTGGACCAGAATATAAACTCTACAAGAACATTATTATTCATTTTACTGCATTTCTAGTGCCCCAGAACAGTGGCCTCCATAAATATTTATTGAATAATGAATGAATAAGATTCATGCTGATTAGTATTATTATTGGATGCCAGAGGAGTGGAGCTCCCCTACCAAATAGTTTTTCTGAATCTCAGCAGTTTTTTGTGGGCCCTCACCAGTCACAGTGTCTTTATGGTTTAGCCATTAAAATTATAATTGGGTTTTCTGTCTCAGCAACGTGATGACACATCACAGAAGTGGCTTGGACTTAAGAGAATTCGGTTTTGATAGGTTGTCCAATGCTGTTGTGTGTGCTTTCAGTATTCTAATTTGTTTTGAGTTTAAGAATTCCTGTGAGAATTCCACTTCCCTAGAATGCTGACTCTTAGATTCTCTCATGCAGCTTGACTCTTTTCTCAGTGATGTTTATCTCAACTTACACAGACACTTTAGTTTTTTTCCTTCTTTTCTCTCCTGTTGTCTCTGTCAGAGAGGATTTACTGCACTTCAGTCTGGTTTCTCAGTCCCTAACTGTCACAGATATTTGAATATAATTGTCTAATGGTCTCATGAATAAGTTTTCCATTCATAACCTGAGGTTTGACACTCATCAGTCTACCCGCTCTGTATGCATTGTGTAACTCTATAATCGAAGAATAAATTGTGTGGAAACTCAGTACTGCCTGTGACCTATGAAGCACAATTTACTATGGTGATTAGGTGGTAAATGTTGACTTAAAATGAATATATTCAGTTTAGGGTTTTTTTCATGAAAATAGGACACGTTTGGATCATGTAGATCAGTACTATAGTAGTACCTTTTGATAATCTAACTCTAAATTACACCTTCAGATCTATCTCCTTCATGAGGCTTTCTCTGATTCACTTCACGTAATTTTCAATCTCTTGGCCCAATTCTGGACTCAGTCTTTTCCTTTCATTCTTCTTTGTCGTTACCCTAATTATAGATTTAGTATTATGGAGTGGTGAAGGACATGGGCTGCAGATTCAGATAAATTGTGTTCGAACCCATTACTGTCAGTGATTAGCTCTGTAACCTTGAACAAGATATTTAACCTAAGTCTCGGTTTCCTTATCTGTAAAATGAGAACAATAATAATTCCTACTTCATTGAGTTGTTATGGAGATTAGTAACATAGTGTGTATGAAATACTTAGCATAGTGTCTGGTAGATGGTAAGAATTCAATGCATGTTAATTGTTTTTAAATACACACACAAAATACATGTGTGTGCTGAATAGAAGTGATCTGCATACTCTTCTCCATTCTCCAGGTAAACTTTAATTTTCCCCCATGTTCTTTAGTGGTTTTTAGGTCTCTAACTGCTTTTAAGTGAAATTCTTGTTAAACAAATAGTTTACAGAGGACAAAAATCTTATGCTTAAGGGCTTCTTGGCCATGTTGTACATTTTTGTTTATTAGTTGCTTATTCCTTGGAGACTGTGTCTCTTCTTTATATAAGTTAGATTCATTAAGCCACGAAATGTTAGGACATTCTATTCAAATCACACATTTTACAAAAGGGAATTGAAATCCAGCATGCAAGTGGCAGAGCTGGGACCAAGCACAGGTTTCCTAATGCTTGGGAGTGCAGAACCACGCTGCCTGTTTTGCTGGGTACACAGGGAATGCTCAGTGACTCATCAAATGGAATGTCATTCAGCAGTTTAAAAAAATCCATTATGCTAGTCAGTGTTTTCTCTCTTCCAGTACTCTTTTCTATCTAGGGTAAAAAGATATAATTTCTATGGAATTTCGAAGGATTTTCTAGAACCTTCTGACTGTTGGAGGATCTCTTTACAGTCTCAATATTATCAATTTGGGTGTAGAACCTATATAATAAGAATTGTTTTCCTTTTCACAACCTCCTAGACATGCCTCAGTGGCTGTGTAATACTCTCAGAACGTGTAAAGTGAGCACTGAAAATATTTTGAGGGTGAAGAGTTAGCATGTTTTACTGGAAAGAGCAACTTAATACAGACTCTGAATACCAATATTCAGATTTTAATAATGTCTGTCTGAGATCACATTTGCCAGTACTAATGCTCTCTGTTTCTTGAGAATCTCTTTCTCTTGGTTTTATTGATAGAAATTTTCTTGGTTCTCCTTTAAGTAGTTGCCATCCTTTGCTCTCCTCACACCCTGTGAATTTCTCTATTGTAGGTACCTGTGCAAGAGTTTTGCAAGCATCTCTCTACTTGTCCATGAACCCCATTAGACAACAGTCCTGTTCAGAAACTCTATCATATTAATCTTTATCTACCTACTCTCTGGCACAATGATTGGTTCATAATAGGTTATCAATAACAAGGGAATAATTGGAATAGTTAGACAATGTGGAATAAATAAATTCTTGTTCCTTTTCAGTCTCCTTTGATGGCTACACTTCATTTAATCCATTCAGTGATACTGTTTCTAGGGCCTATACCTTTGGTTTTCTTTTGAATTTGCTTCTGTGTACTCTCCTTGAGTCATCTTATTTTCTCCTATTTTATGCCCATATATGCCAATGACTTCCATGTGTTTATCTCTGATACTGATCTCTCATCTGAGCTCAAACTTATAGTTCTATCTTCTAGCTATCTTCACTTGAATCCTACCCTATTCTCTAATCCAGAGTAGGTTAGGGTCTCCAGAGCTTCCCCTTTTGTAAAACGATTCAAGCTGTGCTTCAGTTTCTTTCTCCTCTGCAAGTATGTAAGCATCTATTAGTACTTCAAGCTTAAAATGTGCAAGTTAGAGGTTTGGAGCTTTATATGGTTCTTCTTTCCTCTCATCCATCATATCCCATAACTCATCAGATTCTGTTACTTCTACCTTAGAAACATCTCTTGCATATACCCCTGGCTCCCTATCTTCACTGCCGATATGTTGTTTCAGGCCTCTATTTTCTTTTGCCTGGTATATTGCAATGGCTTACCACATTTGGTCTTTTTGCCACCAATTTCTTCCCACTGCAGTCTGTCTTCCACAAACCTACCTGAGGTGTCTTCCTCCCAAAACAAACAGGCTCCTGCCATCATCCTGCTGAAAGACCTCTGTAGGTTTTCACTTTTCCTTTCTTAATCTGATATTAACCTACTTCTTCAGTTGCATTTCTCGTATACCACCAACACAAACTCTAGCCTCTAATTACACTCAACTTCACTTTTTCCCCAAAGCCGAGTCTTTTTATACTCTATGCCTCTGTCCTTGCCCTCCCATATCCCTGTTATGTCCTTCTCAGCTTTCTCTGCCTAGCTTAAATGTTACCTCTGCTGTGAAGCCCTTCCTAAATATCCTAGCATTTTGTTTGTTATTAACGCTTTTTCCAATTATGTTTATATATCTGTCTCATACTAGATTGTGAGAATAGGGAACTTGTCTTATTCTATTCTTGGATGCCTGGGCCTTATTCAGTGACTCACTGATCAATAAAAGTCTGTTGAATTAATACAATAATGACTGAATGTTAAGTTGCATTCTCGCAGCTTTTTGAGGATTTAACAATTATTTCAACCATCTTTAGTGCTAAACCAGAGATGGTCACACATTTCTGTGTGTTTTGGCAGGGTCAGGGCCTGACATCTGCTGTGGGTGGCACAGACATCAGTGTTGTCTTTTGCTGTCACTCACCTGCTGTGTGTTGCTTTAGCTCCCAGAGCTTCACTATTTTCATCTGAAATTGGCTATTGCCATGCTCAATGGTTTGTAAAAAATTTTAGATGGACTAATGCTTTTTAATCAACTTCTTTCATTTGTTTATAAACACTCTTCAAGTGTATAAATCTCAGAGTTTTCTGAACTTTTAAGCAAAAGATAAAAGGACATAGAAGATAGGGCAAACCACCTATTTGTGCTGATATAGAGAATTAATTTCCATTTTTTAAGACCATTAGATTTTATACCCATTATTCTAGATTTATTGAACTCACAGTAATATGGCCCCCTTCAAACATTACTGGCTTGCCAGAAAGTAAGAGGATGCCATTTTCCACATGGTGGTCAGAAATAAGACAATATTCATGACTCACTGTTGAGGTCATAAACAAAACACTTGGCTTCCTGACAGCTACATTAGTTGCATTGTTCACCATCCACAGCTGCCAGACATAAAATGGTTACTTGGCAGCTGACAAAGTTTGGATTCATACAGTAGCCCTTCCTTAAAACATAGTTTTGAAAATGTTTCACATTGAGTACAAATATGGAGCTCAGTAGTAGTACTTGTATTTAAATGGGAAAACTAAACCTAACACTGATTTTTCAGAAAAATTGAGAACTCCTCCTAGTCCAAAGTATCACCCGATTTTCTGGCTAGTTAATTCTGAGGTAAAATGGACTACATACCATCTTATATTTTCTTTACTGGAACAACTGCTCGGAACTAAGGCAATTAATACAATGTTATGCAAGAGATTGTGGAGTAAACTTTGCAATAGTTGATGTTCACTGGAATTTTCTTCACAATGATATTTCATTAAGAAGGTATATTCTTCATCCTAACTTTTGTTTTTTTGGTTAGTTTTTTGTTGCCTTTCTGTTTTCTTTCTTGCCCTCTCTGTCTCTTTCTCTCCTTTCCTCCCATTCCAGTTCCTCGCTCCCTTCCCTTTCATAAATATTTATTAATCATCTTCTTTGTACTAGGCATAGTTTTGGACACTATAACAATAAAAAATAGAAATAAAAAGATAAGCTCCCTCCTTTCAAGTGATCTAATAATTTAATGAAGAAAAAACCATGTGTACAAATCATGCAGGGGAGTGAACAAAGTGGGGAGCAAGACATGAGGGAGAGTTTTAAATGTGTGCTGAGTCTAAAACTCCCCCAACATCTATATTTAAAACTAGAACAAAGGTTTCAGGGGGATGCTTTGATTTAATATATTTTTAATTTTTCTAGATGAAGGTAAGCTTGCTTTATTTCAATAGAAGATATTATTTTCTGAAAACTGAGACTATGTAACAATGGAATGAGTAACATAATAGAGAAGATGCAAGTATGAAAATAGAACTTTGAAAATTGTAGGCCAGGCATGCTACAGAATATATTTCTACTACGGCTTGTAATTTGAATTAAATGACCCTTAAGTATCTTTATCTCTCTCTTATTCTATGACTTGTAACTCAGAAAAGTTAAAACATAGGGTGGTTGTAATATTTTTTAATGTCATATGCATAAACCACAGAGCAGTAGATATTAGAATTCCTCGTAATTCTTTATATTGTTCTCCAAAGTATCATGACACTAAAATTTCCAAACATTGACATGAGGTTGATCTATCGATCTCTCTCTCTATATCATCTACCTCCATATATATATTCATATATATATGCATATATGGAGTTCTGGGAGAGATAATGGGGCTGCTTTAATTTTAGACTCTATAGCATGATCTATGTTAATAATCATCATAATAGATCTATTTATCCATCCATAATAGAAATAGAATCTATTTATCGTGTGCCTACTATGTGCCAGGAACTGTGCTTCACATATATTATCTTATTTAATCTTCACAATATCCCTATGAATTTATCCTATTTTGCTGTTGAAGAAAGAGCAATGAAGAAAAAAATATCAGAAAAAGCACATCAGAAGTCAATGTGGTGGGATAGGAGTGTTGTCTCTGGAACTAGGGTGCCTGCATTCAAATCCTACTTCTGTCAGTTATTGTGGGGTTTGATCAAGCTACCACATTTCTCTAAACTTCAGTTTTCTCATCCTTAAAGTGTGATCAATAATAATACCTGGATATAGAGTTATTATGAGGGTTAAACAAGTTAACATATTAAAATGGTTAGAATGACAGGTGATATGTAAGTATTATTAGACAAGCCTAAAATCACACAACTAGAAAGTGGTAGAGCAGACTTTTCAGATTCCAAAGCCTGTGATTCTTTCACAATTCCATATTGCCTCCAAGGCATATCCAGGTCTATGGATCACAGAATTTACAAAGTGAAAGTGTCAATAACCAACTAAATTTCTGTTTGTTTCTCAAGGAAAACATATGTACAAAGGATTCTCAATTAAAAGACTATTTTTCCTTGGGGGTAAACTCTGACATCTCAGAGCCTGTCACTATGAAATAGTGGTACACATGTCACTTTTCAGGGACTGTGGAGTGAAATAAGGAGGAACTGTGATCTTGGAGGTGAGCTCCTCGTGTCTCTTCTCCAACAAGGATTTGAAAATTTGCTAGTTCTTAGGATCATCCTGAGGAGGAATTCAGTTCTCTCTCCCCAGCTGTTCAGAGCACCTGTTGTTTCTATGGCTCTCTTTCCTTCTGGCCTCTTCCAAAAGTCCCTTCTGGCCTTCAGGGTGGTGGTGGTGGTGGGGATAGCTTTTTAAAACGACCAGTTTCACAGCCTTAGCACAGCTTACCTAACTGGGACTTTAGGAATGAAGCCATGGAGACTGTACTGATGTGAACAGGCTAAAATATTATTATTATTTGTTGTCATCTTGGTTGGATCTCCCATGAGAGATCCAGATCAGTTTTGGATTTCTGATGTTCACCACAGGATTGGAAGTTCCCTACCTACAAATTTGCTCTATAAAAATTCACTGGTGTTTTTCATTCTATTTTTCTATTTATTCATCCTTATACAGAGCTTAATAAAACTTGAGAGGAAATAACTCTGTCACTCCTTTTGTATGAAACTCATTCAGCTGCACCTTCCACTGACCAGCAAATAAATGATTCTGGAGCCCAGTGTTGTGCTTCAGCCTAGGCAGCAGCCCTCATCCCTTATGCCCAATTCAAGCACATCTTGGGCTTCCATAAAATAGTCCTATTAGGCTCTGCTACTAAAATATTGTTTGAGAGCCACTGATTCAGATTGACTCATTTATTTCTCACAATCCCTGTGTAAGACTGATAGCTTTGTTATCCCTGTTTTTACAGATGCAAAAATTAAAACTCAAGGTTGGTCAGTAAGTTGTTTATGATGAAGTCAGAAAGCTAAAGAGTTGTAGAACCAAAACAAATGTGTTGGCCTCAGAGAACAGGTTTTCTCATTAAGCCATTGTAAGTAGGGGGCAGGGCATGGGGTAAAGAGTATTAAAAGGAAGAAAACCTACATTTATTGAGCTCCTACTATATGCTAAGAAATTAACATTTTTTGTCTCATTTAATTCTCACAATAATCCAGTTACCTTCATTTTACAAAGGAGGAAATTGGATTAAGATTCAATAATTTACCTCAGTTCAGTTTACAAAGGAGAGCTGAAATTTGAACCAAGGTAAGTCTGATTCTAAAGCCTATGCTGAAGATAAGTAACTCGCCTTTTTGATGTTAGTTCTAATTAATCACTCAGTGAGCTGTCTTTGAAGACCTATTATGTGCAATACCCTTTGTTAAGAACTTTGTGGGAAATAAAGATGCCACCAAAGATGGACCAGTGTCAAATCTCAGACCTTGTACTTATTGGTGGACCTTGAACCAGTGATTTACTCTCTCTAAACCTCAGTTTCTTCATCTAAAGGAGAAATAACCCTTTTAGGGTTGTTGTGAGGATTACAACTGATGTATTTGGTACCATGTCGGAATTTTGTACATATTATAATTATGAGACTCACTGTTTAGTAAGGAAAAAAACACAAGTGCACATATAACTGTAAGAGGCATTAACAAGAAGTATCTTAAGAGAGATCCAAGTACTAAGAGAAAGTTTACTTCAGTCTTACCCTGATTGAAGTGGGAGAATGGGGAAAGACTTCATAGAGGAGGAGGCATTTTAAACACTGAAGGATGGGAAGAATTCAACTATGTTTATATGGGAGAAGGGCATTCCAAATAGAAATAACATGTTTAAGAAAGAACAAGGTATTCTCAAGGCACAGAGAGGGTCTAACTTGATTGAAGTGTTGGGGGCATATAAGGAACTTATGGTCTACAAGATTGGAAAGATCAGTTAGCTTTAGATTGTGGATAAAAGGAGTCAGGGCTTTATTCAGTAGGCAGAGGGGAGCCATTTCTAGACTTGAACTATTCTTTTTCTAAAACACATTGTTATTACTAAATTTTTAAGTACTACATTTTATTTGAAATACCGAAATAGAATATGCATGCTGGTTGATTTTAGAAAACTGAGCACGTTACTTACTGCATGCTAATTTTTGCAAAAATCCTTTTAAATATTTGTAAGAGCCATTTTGATTCAGGCGAATTCCTTTTAGGCAAAGGTTGCAAAGTTGGTGGGCTAGACCTATTTTTTAAAATAACAGCTTTTGAGATATAATTCATATGCCATACAATTCACCCTTTAAAGTGTACAATTCAGTGGTTTTGAGTTATATTCACAGAATTGTACAGCTTTTATTACTATCTAATTCTGGAGTATTTTCATCAGCCCAGAAAGAAATCCTCATGCCCTTGTCTTCAGCACCTCGGCAACTACTAATGTATTTTCTGAAGATTTGCCTATTCTGGATGTTTCAGATAAATGGAATCATACAACATGTAGTCTTTTGTGACTGGCTTCTTTCACTTAGCATAATGTTTTCAAAGTTCATCCACATTGTAGTGTGCATCAATACTTCATTCCTTTTTATTGCCAAATAATATTCCATTGTATGGATATTCTGCATATTTTTATGCATTCATCAATTGATAGACATCGGTGGTTTTCACTTTTTGGCTGTTATGAATAATGCTGCTGTGAATATTTATGTATAGGTTTTTTGTGTGGGCATATGTTTTCAATTCTCTTGAAATATATACCCAGAAGTAGAATTTCTGGTAACTGTGTTTAACTTTTTGAGGAACTGCCAAATTTTTTCAAAGTGGCTGCACCATTTCCATTCATATCAGCAGTGTATTCCAATTTCTTCACATCCTAATCAACACTTGTTATTGTCTGTCTTTATTGTAGCCACAATTTTATGGTGTGAAGTGTACCTCATTGTAGTTTTGATTTGCATTTCCCTAATGACTAATGATGTTGCACATTTTTTGATGTGTTTATTGGCCATTTGTATGTCCTTTTTGGAGAAATATCTATTCAAATATTTACCCATTTTTTAATTGGATTGTTTGTCTTTCTGTTGTTGATTTGTAATAGTTCTTTATATATTCTTCATAATAAACCCTCATCAGATATGTTATTTGTAAATATTTTCTTCCATCTGTGGGTTGCCTTTTGACTTTATAGATAGTTTCATTTGAAGCACAATTTTTTTTTTTTTGAGGAAAATTAGCCCTGAGCTAACTTCTGCTGCCAATCCTCCTCTTTTTGCTGAGGAAGACTGGCCCTGAGCTAACATCTGTGCCCATCTTCCTCTACTTTTTATATGTGGGATGCCTACAACAGCATGGCTTGCCAAGCGGTGCCATGTCCACAGAAGGGATCTGAACTGGCAAACCCTGGGCCTCTGAAGTGGAACATGTGCACTTAATCACTGTGCCACTGGGTCAGCCCCAGATTTTGATGAAGTCTATTTTTTTCTTTTGGTTGCTGGTGCTTTTTTTTTGAGGAAGATTGGCCCTGAGCTAACTGCTGCCACTCCTCCTCTTTTTGCTGAGGAAGACTGGCCCTGAGCTAACATCCGTGCCCACGTTCCTCTACTTTCTATGTGGGATGCCTACCACAGCATGGCTTGCCACGTGGTGCCATGTCCGCACCTGGGATCTGAACTGGTGAAGCCCGGGCCACCAAAGTAGAACATGCACACTTAGCAACTGCGCCACTGGGCCAGCCCAAGGTTGCTTGTGCTTTTGATGTCATATCTAAGAAACCATTGCCTAACCCAAGGTCTTGAAGGTTTACACTTAGATTTTCTTGTAAGAGTTTTATAGTTTTGGTTCTTACTTGTAGGTCTTTGATCCATTTTGAGTTCATTTTTACAGATCGTTAAGAGGTAGGAGTCTGAATTCAGTCATTTGCTTGTGAATATTCAATTGTCTCAAAACCATTTGTTGAAAAGACTATTCTTTCCCCCATTGAATTGTCTTGACACCATTGTTGAAAATCAATTGACTATAAATGTAGGAGTTTATTTCTGGACTCTCAATTCTACTCCATTCATCTATATCCTAACATTAGGCCAGTAGCACACTGTCTTGATTACTGAAGTAAGTTTTGAAATCAGGAAGTATCAATTCCCCAACATTGTTCTTCTTTTTCAAGGTTGTTTTGGTTATTCTGGGTCACTCGCACTTCCATATGAATTTTAGGATCAGCATGTCAATGTCTAAACAAAAGCTGGGATTTTTAGAAGGGTCATGGTGAATTTGTAAATCCATTGGGGAATATTGCCATCTTAACATATTAAATCTCCCAATCGATGAATATGAGATGTCTTTCCATTTATTACATCTTCAATTTCTTTCAACATTGTTTTGTAGTTTTTAGTGTACAAGACTTGCACTCTTTTGTTAAATTCATTCCTAAGTATTTAAAAAAAATCTTTACAAACGGAATTGTCTTTAGAATTTTATTTATATTGTTCATTGCTAGTTTATAGAAATACAATTGATTTTTATATATTGAACTTATATCGTGCAACCTTGTTGAACTTGTTTATTAGTTTTCATAGTTTTTTTTGTTTGTGAATTCCTTAAGATTCTCTATATACAAGATCATGTCACCTGTGACTAGAGATAATTTTACTTCCTCATTTTCAATCTGGATTGCTTTTATTTCTTTTTTTGTATCTCTAGAATCTAGCACAGCGCCTGGCATTTGGTCAGCTCACTAAATTTGTGTTGAGTGAATATTTGTTGTTGGTAATATTTGGATGAGGATTTCTTGTGTCTGTAAAAACCCCAGGGGCAATATTTTGTGAAAGATCAAATGTAGTGCTTTTATGTTTTGATGACAAGATAGTCATAGGAAATAATGTTCACCTTCTTTTAAGTAATTATTCCACAAACATAATTTGTAAGTGATAAAGCTAGTGAGCAGAAAACTTGATATTTTGTGACATATAAAAACAAGAAGAAAGAGCTAATGATTTTTTGTAATTAAAATTATTTTCTGTGAGTAAAAACTATGGCCATAGATTTTTAGCTTTTTGAGGAGTTAGTTGAAGTAACTGTTTTTCATGTCCTACGTAATATTTCAGAGAAAAACAGCAGACAGAAGATATCTTTGGAATGTCCGTAATATCATTGCCAACCATTGACTTTATGCTTTTTTTGTTGTGGGAGAGCCTGGATTAGTATTTATTCATTTCCTGGAAGTAATATACCCTGATTGCACCAGTTGCTTTTATAACATTAATGTTTCATCCTCAG
This sequence comes from Equus caballus, assembly GCF_041296265.1. Taxonomy (NCBI): domain Eukaryota; kingdom Metazoa; phylum Chordata; class Mammalia; order Perissodactyla; family Equidae; genus Equus; species Equus caballus. Next base: position 62,583,057 of record NC_091690.1, read on the forward strand.
TGGCACCCAAATGGCTTTGACATTTGTGTTACATCCCAGAGTGCACATCTTCCAGTTCAAAGAAGAGAATTGTGTTGGGTAGTCTTAATATAGTCAATGGAGCAATGGATGTGGAAGCAAATTACATAGTTCAGCTGCCATGTTAAGCAATCTTTTTTAGGGAGATAGAGCTAGGGGATGATTTTCAAAAATAATTTTTTTCTTGATGATTTTCAGTATTACATACTACATATTTTTGAAAAGATCTTGTTTAAACCTAAAGACAGGATTAAAAGTCAGCTGTTAGGAAGGAGTGTCTGTGGTCATATGTTTGGTGAGGTGGTGTGAGCAAGAGACAGAGCTGGGAATTCTCTCAACTAGTAGCAGCTATCTATGTTTAGAAGTGTAAGTTCACTCCGCTCTTCTAGGCATTTTCATGGAGTCCAAGGAAGTTCTTGTTCACTGTAAGTTAATTTACTTTCCTAGTGACCTACTTATGGTGACTGAGGCATGACTGGTGACTTGAAATGTTTCCTTCTTGATTTGCTCACAAATTTGAGCTTTGGAGCTATCATATATTGTTTGCTTTGCTTTGCTTGTTCTCTGTGCTACACTAAAGTCATTCCTAAATTTATGATTATAAAATCAGGGATTCAAATGCCAACAAAGAGCTGCAAAATCATTTAGTAGCTTGGAACTTCACTTAGAAATTATATGTGTATTTCTCCTGTCAGAATGCCTATTTTGTAGTTTGACTAGTAAGTACGTGGAAAGATGTATTCAAACTCTTATGTGTGTAACCTTGTGAGTACTGAGAAAAAACTTATAATTTAGTTTGCCATTTTGATGTGGTTTAAGTACTAGATTGCAAAATATCTTAATGGCATGTGTTAAATATTGATCTGCATACTTAGGAACTGGGAAGAAAATTTTGTCTATTTTTTTTCCTTAGTGGTGTTTCCTGTGTGATTTGAAGTGAAATAACTGCAAACACTAGTTTTCCTTGGACTAAAATGAATTCACTTTTTTCTTCCAGCATACATATAGTTATTTTTAATAGCTAAGAATGATGATAAACTTAATGGATTGTTAAGCATTAGTTAATTACTAGTCATTAAATAAAGTACTATGTACCAAGCATTTTATATGTCTTATCTCATTTGGTGACTTTAGGAGATAAGTATGATCATTTTCACTTTACATATGAGGAAATTGAGGATCAGAGCAGTTAAAGTCTCTCAGCTTGTAAGTGCTGGGAGAATTTATTTCTCTATTTTTATATCTATTTATATGCTTGTCAACCTGATGCCAAAACTAATGCCATTAACCATTACTAGACTGCATTATATGAATAATCACATAACACACACTAGTATTGCCAGTTCATGTCAACCAGAAGAACGGAAACACATTCAAGATGTGGAAATTGTGTCTTCAATTTCTATATGAATTGTTTGAAATTGTCACTCAGCTCATCTTAAAGGAAGAGAAGAAAAGACAACGTTTTCCACCCAGTTTCTGTAAATCATGTTGATTCTGCTGTCTCTTATAGTGGCTCAGTACTGGCATCCTGTATTAATCTACATTCCAGAAAAATGTGCCCTATGGAGAGAATGTGTGGGAACAGCTGGTTATGGCAGCTGTAGGTAGTGAGCACAATGAGACAAGCCTGCAAGTTCAGTCTCTTCCTCTTTCTGCATATATCCCCTTCATATATCAAAAGGAGGAATTGAAATATATATATACACAAATTGCACTTAGCAAAGAAACAGAAGCACCGTGGTATTGTTATTCTAGTTCTGTCTCAGAATTTATTAACATCATAGGATGTTAATGCCAGAAAGTACCTCCTTTTGGGCCTTAGTTCAACCATTAAGGAAAATGGACAAACTTCAATGAATTTGCTCTCAGAGAGTAAGGAACAATGTTTTTTTTACTGCTATATCCACAGAGTACGTATAACAGAGCCTTACATATAAGGCTCAATAAATATTTGTTGATTGATGGATTGATTGCCCTATTTTTCATGACCGATAGTAGCTGAGGCTATATGAAATGAGTCTTTTGACCTTCAAATTCAATGATTTTCTTACCATACTGTGCTGTTTACATTCCCATCTCAAAATAATAATTGCTACCTCCTTTCTTTTTTTTTTTCCAGAAACACTCATGTTTCTGACAATTTTTTTTTTATTGCAGTAACATTGGTTTATAACATTATATAAATTTCAGGTGTACATCATTATATTTCGATTTCTGTGTAGATTACATCATGTTCACCACTCAAAGACTAATTACAATTCATCATGTTTCTAATCACCCCTGTCGCCCATCTCCCTTCCCCCTTCCCCTCTTGCTGCCTCCTTTAGAAAGGAGGAAATTAAAGCTCTGAGAGGTTAAATAACTTGCCCAAGTTCACACAGGTAGGCATAGCTGAATAAGATCTTTAAGCATGGTCTGCTTGATGCCTAAGTCTGTGTTCTTAGATGCCATGCTAAACTGCTGCTTCCTAGAACATGAACTCGTATCGTATTTCATGGATATATTTGTACTAGCATCTTAAAGCCCTCTACAAAAAGAGAGTATGTGATCTCATTTGACAGATGTTAGAGCTGAGTGGTTGAGAACAAGGATTCTATAGCTACACAGATTAAATCCCAGCTCTGCCACTTACATGACTTTGGCTAAGTTTCTCTGTGGCTCAGATTCATCATCCACAAATGGTTGTAATGATAATATGTATCTCATGGAGTTGTTTGAGAATTAAGTAAGTATGAGGAGCTTAGAACAATGCCTGCCGTATAGTAAGCCTCACATGTATTATTATTATTTCCTTGGGTATTATTTTCATCTGGAAAAATTGATCTTAAAGCCAGTGAAGCTTAATCATGTTGTCCTCTCTTGTTCTATCCTCTGGGACACAAAGACTATTAGGGCATCACTCTCACTGTCACACTACAGTCTCTATTTAAGTATCATGGTGAAGTTGGTTTTCACTCTTTTCTAATGGATTTCTTAATCTTTAAGTAAAGATCCGATTTCCCCAGTACTGATATTTAAAATACTACAGAGAATTTTCTGTACTTAGAGCAGGAAATAACATTAATACTTAGAGAATAAGAGCATTTATTTTCATATGCTGTACTAAGGACAACCAAATTTATTATTATAGCAGGAATGAGTAGTCCTTGTGTTTTTTTTTACACTATCCTGAAAGAATGTGTGTTCTCTTGCCTGAAATTAAGATACTTCTTGTAGGGTGATAATAGTGAATAAACACTGGACTTGGGAATCAGACTACCTAGATTCATGTCCCACTTGACATTTACCAGTTGTGTGACCTTGGATGAGAGAGTCCTCTTAGCTTCTTTCAGCCTCAATTTCCTGCACTGTGAAAGGATAAAATAGTGGACTGCTATAAGTTTGGTATTAATCAAATAATATATATTTTTTGAGGGTCAAATTAAAATATCACCTGCTCAATGAAGCTTTCCCTGACTCCTCCAGTTAGATTATATATCTCCTCTCTCTATATTCCTACAGCAATTTGCATCTCTACAGTATTCTACTTCTTTGAGTCAAACGGACCGTATCTTCCACTGGGTTGTAAGCTCTCTATGGGTATATATTCATTTTTGTTTTTCACAGACTGTCTGGTATAGTGCCTTGAATATGTGCTCCATAAATACTTACTGAATTGAAATGAAATGAATATGTGCAATGGTGCTTTGTAAACTGAAGTGTATACAAATGTGAAATATTATTATTAATACCCACTTATACTTGGCACTCCTCTTTCTCATGGGCCTTATTTTCTAATTTACTTACACCATTCTATGTTTAATCAGACCCTTCTTTGCATCTCTAAATATCTTATCTTTAGGAAGGTCAACTAGGAGGACAATTAAAGTCTATTAAGTTCCCGAATGCAAGTTGTATCGTCCTAACTGCTGTCCAAATCAAATCCTCATGGTCTTTGCTTACAAGAGCACAATCAAAAATCATTATCAAATGTCTGCACGCAAGTTAGATTGTCCTTTGTACTATTCAAATTGAATTAAATAATCAGATCAGTGACTTTTCGACTTGCAATGTAAGGAAGAAACACTTGTGTGAATACGCTTATAAAGGACCAGTAACAAATATTGAAAAATAAAACCACACTGAATATATAACAACTTTTGTTCAGAATTATGACTGAAATGGGCGGTTTCAGATTTGAGTGTTTGGTCTTAGTCCACTAGGCAAGAAAACTTTGCATCACTTCTTATTAATTGGTGAAAATCTATATGTATTGAACCTTTCACAAGTTTTTGACGTAGTCCCTGGTAGTTATGTAATGCATTTTGCCTGTCCTATAATATTCTCCAAGGTCATAATGTTCCTCTTCTGTGATATTTGATCAGACATGAGGATGTTTTTGTTCAATCACATTACAATTAGAGAAGCCAGATCTTACTTGTGAATGTAGAAAAATGTTCCAGGATACAAAAATAAAAGTAAAGAAGGAGAAAGGAAACAAAAAATAAGAGGGAACAAAGGGAAAAGAAAAGAAATGAAAAGGAAAAGGAATGAAAAGACCTGGACATTTGTATTTGTTAACTGGTGCAACTATAACTACGTATGATGTATGAAGTTTAAATATTTAAAGATTGAATGAGATCTTGTCAGCTCAACAGGCTTAAAATATCATTGAAGTATTTAAAACAATTAGAAGAGTGTTTTGGGGTTATAATTACTTTTCAGAGTACTGTGTGTGTATTCGCATCTGTATAAGACATACCAGTTATTAGCGGTTTGCTATATACAATGCAGCACTCTGAACATCTTGTGTTTAATCTTTTCAACAACTTTGAAATGTAGGTGCTATTATTTCCATTTTATAGATGAAGAACTGAGAAGTTGAGTAACTTGCAGAAGATCTCCCAGCTAGTAAGTGCGAAGCTGAGATGTGACCCCAGAGATTCTGAGATTCTGTTTAGACAGATTTCTGTTTATCTGATCTTCCTGCTGATGGCAATTAGCAATTTTCTGTTGCTTTTGATTGCGATTTTCATTTAGGGTCTACTCCATCCTGAAATCTCTCTCTAAGAATCCTTGGACATGTTTAATAATTTAGAATTTATAAAAACCAAAAATATAACTCCTTTTCACTGGAGTGTGAAGTATAAATTGTTTCTTGTAGCATTTAGTATAATTATATATATTGAATCCTAAATAATATGTATTGGAGTTCTACTATTTAATGTTCATTTCTTTATCACTAAAAAATTGGGGTAAATAATTATATCTGGCTGAGAAAAATGGCCCTGTATTGGTCTGGTCTGGGTTTCACCTTGCATGTCCTATTGTTTACATTCTGTACTCATACTGAACTGGTCCCTCATTATTCTACGGTGATCTGAATGCATCCTTGCATCAGGGATGTCTATAAAAACTATAAAGAATTTTTAGCCTCTATACCTCAAGTTCAGATTTCCCCAAAATCTTTATTTAAAAAAAGTTAAAACCTACAGAGAAGTTAAAAGAATAGTGCAAACACCCATGCATTCTTATGTTATCCAGTTGTTAATATTTTGCCATGTTTGTGCTCTCTCTCTGTATGTATATGTATTTGCCATGTAAATTGAAGTTAAATTGCAGATGTCATGACACCCAATGCTTCAGCATGCATCTCGTAAGAACAAGGAAAGTCTCCAGCAGAGTACCATGATCACATTTTCTGTTTCCTTCTTATTATAGATGTGTATGATTATTGCTTATAGTTTTCTTTTTATTTTTGAAATACTTTATATTTTTTTGGACCAGCAATAACACAGGATTCTCTGTAGGCACGATGAGGTGCTTGGGTGGCTTGCTAGATTTCTTAGTTTGAGTGTCCTCTTTTGTTGGTGTAGTAAAGTTCATTTGAAAAATATTTGGTGCTTCATTTGTGGTGGGAGTGGGGTTTGTATACTGCTGATTTTGTGCTTCTCATTTGTTTCTATAGGGCTCTTAATTTCTACCACTTGTTTCCTTCTGTCCTTTCACTGCCAAGCCTCCAAGAGACTTCCCCTTCCAGGTTGCCTTTCTCTCTCTCTTCTCTGCCGCAGAAATGGATTCAACCTTCACTGGAGTTGTGCTATCCTTATAATTAGGTCCTGGAATTAATCCACAACAATTTCTGCCTTCTGGCTATAAGGGATGAGAGTGCCTTTATGTACTGCTAAGGAGCTCTTCTGACTTTCACAATTTGCCTTAAATTTGTGATCAACCATTCTTAGTTTTGCATTGTCTTTCTCCAAAGCTTTGATCACACTTAGCAACATCCATTCAGATCTTTTGTCTTTAATAATTATTATTTCCTCTGAACCTCTTGCATGACTGGGATATTATAGCTGCTGGTGTATTCACTCCCACGAATGTTTCATCGCAGTTCACCATAGGTGATAGTTTTAACGATTGCCCCATTACAACATGCCAGGAGCCATTATTAGTACTCCACCTACCACCAGTATTGGCGTACTCATTGCCAGCTGGCCGGTGGGTGCTGCAGCTCAAAAACCCCATTCTAGAATTTTCTTTTTTCAGATCACTCCTTGCATCAACTATCTTAGGTCAGTGGCCCTGGGAAACTGATTCTGGGCTGGAGAATTTGCATATAGGAAGTTTATTGGGGAATGCTCTCAGAAACAGCACATATGAGGAAGCGAGGAAACAGGATTTGGCAAAGTGATGAGTTGAACTGCAAAGTGACTACCACAAAGTCCTCAGTTGATCTACAGGAGCCCTGGAACTTAGATGACCTTTCAGAGTTGTCCTAAATTGAGGACAGGGGACCAGATCTCACACTGACCAGTTATTGGATACTGGCTACCTTTGGGAAAGGGGCATAATTAGCTAAGAGAGCTCCTTTTGAGCTGAAAGCAGTTTATAGGAAGGAACTCAGTTATGAGCTGTCAGCAGCCAACAAACCTGGAAGCTAGGGGTTTGAGGGCCTTGGTTCTGATGGAGAAATCTGAGCAGTACACGACAGCCTACAGTAAAACAGGTAAGAGAAAAAATAGGGAGACCTATCAAAAGGTCAAGGAAATAATTGAGGTGAGAGATAATGATAGCTTGGAGTTTGGGGAAAGAGTGGAGGTGAAGAGGTGCTTGGATTTGGGATATATTTCAAAGAATTTGCTGATGGATTAGGTGTCAGGGGAGAGAGAAATCAAGGGTGTTTTCCTAGATTTTGGCCTGAACAACTGGAAGAATAAAGCTGCTTCATCAATTTAATGAGAAGGGATGGCTAGCACAAGACTTTGTCTTTTTAAAGCAGCTGTATTAACTAAAGAATGTAACCTCTTATTTCCTTTACAATTTCTAGGTAAATTAAAAATGTGGGCTTATAATTTTCTGTTTCTACAACATAAATTGCCTAAATTGATTCAATTAGAAATTGAAAAATTGAATAGATTCATAGCCTTGGAATAAATTAAAATTTTGTCAAAGAATTATCTTTAACTAATGAAATAAACTCAGGTAGGATTAAAGTCAAATACTTTTAAACTTTCAAAGATAGGTAGTTCTCACTTTAAGTACCCATTTCCAAAGGATTGAAATAGCAGAAAACCTTTCTAACTCATTTTAAGAAAATAACACAACCCTGATATCAAAACTGAACACAGATAACACAAAAAGAAGAAAATATGGTTAATTTCATTTATGAATATAGGTTAAAAATCATAATTAAGGTACCAGTAAATCTGATTCAAGAGTACCTTTAGAACATCAGCAAAATGGTGGCATAGGAGTTTCTATGGCTTGTCCCTCCCCAGAAACATCATTTTGAATAAGTATCTACACATGAAATATCCTCACAAGAGCCAAAGATTCCAGATGAGTGATTACAGCACCTGGGTGAAGCATAGAAATAAGAAAGGATGCATTGAGAATGGTAGGAAAGATATATTCACACTATCCCAATAACCCCTCACCCAAACTAGAGCAGTCCAGCCCAAAGAGAGGCTTCTTCCCTGTGGGAGAAGGAGATTAAACTGAGTGCCCAGCTTCACCACAGACCCCAGAGCTGGCCCACCCTAGCGCTAGGCAGATTCCTGGAGCCCTCGGTGACTCCTTGCAGGCCCTGGCTCACTCCAGCACCTGCCTACTCCAGCAGCCCCAGGCACCTCTCATGGCCCCAGGTGGCTTCCATGGCAGGGCTCCCAATGGGCTCCTAGGAACCCAGGCCCCTGTCTCACCCTGGTTCCTTCTGTCTTCAGCAGCCCCAGGTGGCTTCTGCAGCGCCAGAGAATGTCCTTGACACCAGGCTTCAGGAAGGCTTCTGTGAATCCAGGCCCAAGGCTCACCCTGGTACCTGCTGACTCTAGTGGTCCCTGGCTGCTCCTGTAGACCCAGGCAGTTCTCATGTTACTAGAGTCCTGGCTCACCATGGTGCCTGTTAGCTCTAGTGACGCCAGGCAGCTCCTATGGCTCTAGGCTCTCAGAGGGCCCCTGTGAACCCAGACTCCTGGCACACCCACATACTGTCTGGCTCCAGCAGCCCCAGATGACTCAGGGGTCCAAGGAGGCTCTCACAGCTTCAAACAACTTTCTCATCTCTAGGCTCCCAGTGGGCTCTCATGTGTCCAGACTTCTGGCCCACCCCAGCCCAACTGGTCCTTGTGGGCCTTGGCAGCTCCTGTGGGCTCAGGCTCCCAATCAATGCCTTTAAACCCAGGCTCCAGGGGGCACTTGTGAACCCAGGTGCCAGTGGGACCCAGCACCAGGCTGACTATCACTATCCCAAGCTTTCAATCCACCCCAGAACCAGGCCACCCAAGGACTCCAGCAGCAAGCCTAGCTGTAGGCACCATCAGATGCATACCCAGAGTCTCTGGAGGGTCTGAGTGATGAAGACCTTTGCCCCTGAAGCTAGTCTATAAGGACTGAAAGAGGTGCCTATGTCCTCGAATGCACAGACATCAATGTAAGGCCATAGGGATAATGAATGATCATAGAAACATGACATCACCAAAGGAAACTAATAAAATTCCAATGACCCTAAAGAAATAGAGATCTATCAACTGTCTGGCAAAGAATTCAGAACAGTCCTCCTAAAGAAATTCAGTAAACTACAAGAAAACACAGGCAACTAAATGAAATTAGAAAAACAATTCATGGCCAAATGAGAAGTTCAACAAGGAAAAAAAAACCATTAAAAAAAAGTCATAAACCTGAGAGTTGGAGACAATGACTGGACTGAAGGATTTAATAGACAGCTTCAACAACAGACTCAACCAAGCAGATGAAAGAATTAGTGAACTAGAAGACAGGTCATTTGAAATCATATAGTCAGAGGAGCGATGAGATAACATTAAAAGAAACAATCTGAGCTTTATTGAAGTCCCACAAGAAGAGAGAGAAAAAGGAGCAGAAAGCTCATTTAAAGAAATAATGGCTGAGAACTTCCCAAATCTGGAGAGACAGATAGTCAAGTTTATGAGCTAATAGATCAAAATTTCAATCCAAAATGATCTTCTCCAAGACACATTATAATAAAACTGTCTAATATCAAAGACCAAGAGAGAATTTTAAAAGCACCAAGAGAAAAAAACATTTTCACATTAAACGGAATTCCCATAAGACTGTCAGTACGTTTCTCAGCAGAAACCTTTCAGGCCAGGAGAGAGGGGGATGATACATTCAAGGTGCTGGGGGGGAAAACAAAACTGCCAACTAAGAATGTTTTACCCAACTGAGCTGTCTTTCAGGAATGAAGAAGAGAGAAAGACTTTCCCAAACAAAAACTAAGAGTTCCTCACAACTAGATCTGCTTTACAAGAAATGCTAAAAAAGAGTTCGTTATTAAGCTGAAATGAAAGAATTCTAATTAGCAGCAAGAAAACATATGAAAATATATCATGCTGGTAAAGGTAAGTATATAGCAAAATTCAGAATATTCTAATACTGTAAAAAGGTAGTTGGTTAATCACTTAACTCTAGTATAAAGGTTTAAAAGACAAAAGTATTAAAAGTAACTATAGCTACAATAATTTGTAACTGGATACATAATATAAAAAAGGTAGATTATGACATCAAAATATACACTATGTGAGGGAGTAAAAGGATAGAGTTGTATATGTGATTGAAGTTGTTATTAACATAAAATAGACTGTTATATCTATAAGATTTTTTGTTTGTTTGTTTTTGCTGGGAAAGATTTGCCCTGAGCTAACATCTGTTGCCGAGTTCCCTCTCCCTCTTTTTTTTCCTTCCCAAAGACCTAGTACATAGTTGTATATTCTAGTTGTAAGTCCTCTAGTTCTTCTATGTGAGCCACCACCACAGTATAGCTACTGACAGATGGGTGATGTGAGTCTGTGCTTGGGAACTGAACCCAGGCCGCTGAAGCAGAGCGTGCCAGACTTAACCATTAGGCCATCAGGGCTGGCTCTATAAGATTGTTTATGTAAACCTCATGGTAATCACAAAGCAAAGACCTACACTAGATACACACAAGATAAAGAGAAGGGAATCAAAGCATATATCATTATGAAAAATCATTAACCCAGAAAGAAAGACAGCAAAATAGGAAGAAAGGAAACAGGAGCTACGAAAAGCCAAGAAACAATAAGATGACATTAGTAAACCTTCTATCAATAATTACTTTACATGTAAATGGATTAAATTCTCCAATAAAAGGAATAGAGTGACTGAATGGATTAATAAAAGAAGACCCTACAAGATTTTCCTACAAGAGACTTCAGCTTAAAGGACACAGACAGACTCAAAGTAAAGGGATGGAAAAAGATTTTTCATGCAGTGATAAATAAAAGAGAGCAAGAGCAGCTCTCTTTATATCAGACAAAATAGACTAAGTCAAAACCTGTAACAAGGGACAAAGAGGTGTTTACATAATGATAAAGTGGTCAATTGATCAAGAGTATGTGACAATTGTAAATATATTCGCACCCAACATCAGAGCTCCTGAGTATGTTAAGCAAAGGCTAACAGATCATAAATAGACAAAAATACAGTAATAGTGGGGACTTCAATACTCCAATTTCAACAATGATCGTCCACGCAGAAAGATTAATAAGGAAACATTGGACTCGAACCATACTTTAGACCAAATGCAACTAACAGACGTCTACAGTACATTTCATCTAACAGCTCAAGAATACACATCTTCTCAAGTGCATATGTAGCATTTTCCAGGATAGATGATATTTTAAATCACAAAACAAACTTTAGTAAATGTAAGAAGATTGAAATCATATGAAGTAGTTTTTTCGACCACAATGGCATGAAATTAGGAAAGCTGGAAAATTCACAAATGTGTGGAATCAAACAGCATGCTCCTGAACAACCAATGGTCAAAGAAGAAATCAAAAGAAAAGTTAAGAAAAATCTTGAAAAAAAAGAAAATGGAAATATAACACACTAAAACTTACGGGATGCAGCAAAAGTAGTGATGTTTATAGTGATAAATTCCTACATTAAGAAAAAGGAAAGATCTCAAATAAATAATCTAACTTTACACTTCAAGGAGCTAGAAAAAGAAGAACAAAGTAAGCCCAAAGTTAGCTAAAAGATGGAAATTACAGAGATGAGAGCTGAAATAAATGAAATAGAAACAGGAAAAACAATAGAAAATATTAATGAAATTAAGCTGTTTATTTGAAAAGATAAACAATATTGACAAACCCTTAGCTAGACTAAATAAGAAAAAAAGAGAGAGGACTCAAATAAATAAAATCAGAATGGAAAGAGGAGACATTATAACTGATACAACAGACATACAAAGGATCATGAGACTGCTATGAACAATTCGATGCCAATAAGTTGGATAGCCTAGAAGAAATAGATAAATGCCTAGAAACATAAAACCTACCAAAGAATCATGAAGAAATAAAAATCTGAGCAGACCAATTACTGGTAAGAGTGAATCAGTAATAAAAGAACTCTCAACAAGGAAAAGCCCAGACCACATGGTTTCACTGGTGAATTGTACCAAACATTTAAAGAAGAATTAGCACCAATCCTTCTCAAATTCGTCCAAAAAATTGAAGAAGAGTGAACACTCCCAAACTCATTGTATGATGCCAGCATTAACCTGGTACCAAAGCCAGATAAGGACACTACAAGAAAAAACTACAAGCTAATATCCCTGATAAATATAGATGCAAAAAGTTTCAACAAAATACTAGAGAACTAAATGCAACAGTACATGAAAAGGATCATACACCATGATAAAGTGGAATTTATCCCTGAATTGCAAGGTTGATTAAACATACACAAATCAGTAAATGTGATACACCACATTAACAAAATGAAGGATAAAAATAATGTCATTTCAATAGGTGCAGATAAATCATTTGACAAAATTCAACATCTTTTCATGATAAAAACTCTCAACAAATTGGGTATAGAATGAACATACTTCAACATAACAAAGGCCATATATGATAAACCCATGGCACACATCAAACTCAACAATAAAAGATTGAAAACTTTCCCACTAAGATCAGGAAAAAGACACTCCTCTTACTACTCCTATTCAACATAGTACTGAAAGTCCTATGCAGTGTAATCAGGCAAGAAAAATAAATAAAAGGCATTCAAATTGGAAAGGAAGAAATAAAACTCTGTTTGCATATGATATTACTTATATATAGAAAATTCTAAAGACTCCACCAAAACACTGTTAGAACTAATAAACAAATTTGGTAATATTGCAAGATACAAAATCAACATACAAAAATCAATTTTGTGTCTATACACTAACAATGAATTGTTGAAAAAGAAATAAAGAAAACAGACCTATTTATAATAGCATCAAAAAGAGTAAGATAGTTAGGAATAAACTTAATCAAGGAGGTGAAATATCTATACACTGAAAATTATAAGACATTGATGAAAGAAATTGAAGAACACACAAAAATATTCCATGTTCATGGATCAAAGGAATTAATATTGTTAAATGTCCATACTACCCAAAGTCATCTATAGATGCAATGCAATCTTTATAAAAATTCCAATGACGTATTTCACAGAAATAGAAAAAAAATCCTAAGATTTTTATGGAACTACGAAAGACCCAGGATAGACAAAGTATTCCTGAGAAAGAAGAACAAAGCTGGAGGCATCACACTTCTTGCTTTCCAACTGTGTTACAAAGCTATAGTAATCAAAACAGTGTGTTACTGGCATAAAAATGGACACATAAATCAATGGAACAGAATAGAGAGCCTAGAAATAAATCCACACATATTCAGGAAACTAATATTTGGCAACAGAACCAAGAAGACTCAATGGGGAAAGGACAGTCTCTTTAATAAATGGTGTTGTGAAAACTGGATAATCACAGGCTGAAGAATGAAATTGGGCCCCTATCTTACACCCCTCACAAAATTAACTTGAAATATATTAAATACTTAAATATAAGAACAGAAACTGTAAAGCTTCTGGAAGAAAATATGTTCCTTGACATTTGCCTTGGGAAAGATTTTTTAGGTGTGAAACCCAAAGTGCAAGCAACAAAAGCGAAAATAAACAAGTGGGACTACATCAAGCTAAAAAGCTTCTGCACAGCAAAAGAAACAATCAGAAAAATAAAAAGGCAACCTACAGAACAATAGAAGATATTTGCAAACCATCTATCAGATAAGGAGTTAATATCCAAAATGTATAAAGAACTCATACAACTCCGTAGGAAAAAACCCAACAATCCAATAAAATGGGCAAAAGACTTGAATAGACAGCTTTCCAAAGAAGACGTGCAAATGCCCAACAGGTACATGAAAAGATGCTCGACGTCACGAATCATGTAAATGCAAATCAAAACCACAATATCACCTCACACATGTTAGAATGGCTGTTATAATAAAGACAAGAGACAACAAGTGTTGGCAAGGCTGTAGAGAAAAAGGAATGGTTGTGCACTGTTGGTGGGAATGCTAATTGGTACAGCTGCTATGGAAAGCAGTATCAAGGTTCTTCAACAAATTAAAGATAGAACTACTATTGAGTCCAGCAACTCCACTTCTGGGTATATATTTAAAGGAAATGAACACACTCCCTTGAAGAGATATCTGCACTCCCATGTTCATTGTGGCATTATTCACAATAGCTGAGATGTGGAAACTACCTAAGTGTCTATCAATGGAAGAATGGATAAAAAAATGTGATATATGTATATATATATACACACACACACATATATATAAACAATGAAACATTATTCAGCCATAAGAGAGAAGGAAATGCTGCCTTTTGCAAGAACATGGATGGAGCTTGAGGGCATTATGCTAGTGAAATAAGTCAGATAGAGAAATACAAATACTGTATGCCCTCACTTATATGTGTGATATAAAAAAGCTGAACTCAGAAATAGAGAACAAAATGGTAGTTGTCAGGGGATAAGGGGTGGGAAGAATGAGGAGATGTTGGTCAAAGGGTACAAACTCCCAGTTATGAGAGAATAAGTCCTGGGATCTAATGTGCAGCATGATGACTATAATTAACAATATTATATTATATACTTGAAAGATGTTAAGAGAGTAGATCTTAAACTTTTTCACCACAAAAAGAAGTGATAATTATGTGATGAGGGTATGGAGGAGGTAACTAACCTTGTGGTAATCGTTTTGCAATATATACGTGTATCAAATCATTACATTGTACACCGTAATATCTCAATAAAGTTGGGGAAAAAAAGAGTACATTGGAAAGAACACAAAGAACGATTTATTCTACAAATGCAATGGAGATTACTATTAGAAAATCTATTAATGTAACATATCATTAATAGCTCAAAGAAAATAAAAGATATAACTTTAATAGATAATACTAGCTCACATTTTTTTGAATCCTATAATGAGCTATGTTCTAGGTACTGTTGTAAGTGCTTTATACAAACACACACACACAATTAATTTGTATAAAACCCCCACGAGGTAGGTAATGTTTTTATCTTCGTATTTAGATGAGAAAAACTGAAACACAGAAAAGTTTAGTAACTTGCTCAAATTCACACAATTAGTACATGCCAGAGCTAAGATGTGAAGAAAAGAATCTGTAATATTAAACCACTCTGCTAGATTGTCTCCCATAAGATAATGATAATAATGCCTTAATATTTACAATTGGCTAACATTTATCAAGTGGTTACTGTGTGCTAGATATTATTATAAGCACTTTGAATTAACTCACCCTCACTATACGATGCAGATATTATTACTATTATTCCTATTTTACAGATAAGAAAAATGAGATAGAGAAAGGTTAAGTAAACTCCTCAAGATCACCCTACTACTAAGTGGTGAGTTAGGATTTGGATCCATGAACTCTGCCTTTAGAGCAGATACTGTACTGCCTCCAAAACATTTGAACATTTATTCTTTATAATAAATAAAAGGAAATGCTGCAAAACCAACCAACCAACCAAAAACTGTTATTAAACAAAATTAAAAGGATGCTTTCTTAAAATTATTTTTAAAAATCTATCTAAAATCACATTCTATATCCTACTTCATGGAATTTTTAACACTAAATATTTTACCATTAAATTTAGTATCAGAGTATGGATCATTAAATCAACACTATCTTTAAAAAAACTTTTCTGGAGGTATATAATAAAATGGTGAAAACCATTCAATGAGAAAAACAAAACCATACTGATAAATAATTTAGATGTAGTCATGAATAGGGAATTCACAAAAATATAATTATTAATGCAAGATTGAAAAACGTTTAGGAAATGCTTGTTTAATAATGATTGCATTTTGCAAAGATTATGAAAATAAGAGTACTCAAGATTGATGAGAATATGTTAAAGTAGAAATATTTGTTCCATACTGGTGGGAATGAAAGTAAATTCAACTATTCTGGTTATATATAAGTCAAAAACTTAAAAATACTTCAACTCTCTTATCTGGCAAATTCCCTAGGAATTTATTGCAAAATATAATCTGAGGTGAGGACAAAGATTTATGTGTAAGAATGTTACTTTCAGCATTATTTATAATAGTAAAATATTAAATACAATTTGAATGTTGAATAACAGGTTGTCAGTTTTTAAATTATGCTATATCCATTTAATAGGCTATATCTGTTTAATAAAAGCATTAACTAACTGAAGTTAGACTCCTGTCCTAAGTTTCTCCTGTTTCTAAGGCCCTATTCAGACTCATGACTTTTTATTTGGATCTGGCCTAATAATGCTCTAGAGTAATTATTTTGTTAATAATTTTCTTTTAAATATATAGTTTTGATAAAGAAGAAACACAAGTCATAGTGCATTTAGTTGTGGAATGGCATGAAATAGAAAAATGTTAGACAGGGATGGAAACAGGATTTATAAAGGTTGGGTGAAATAATGAATACTGTAAGGGCCTAATAATTTTGTTTAGTTTATGGTTCCCTAGAAGAGGCTCTAAGACAAGGATTGAAATTCAAGTTTAAGTGGTTTATTTGGGAGATGATCCCAGAAAGGACCAGAAGATGAGTGAGGAAGTAAGACAGGGACGATAAGGTACCCAATAAAGGGTGCATTATCAAGCTAGTAACTTAATCACACTAGGGAACTCTGGGAGTCAGTGTACTGTCAGCCAGACTCAGCTGATCTCTGTTGCCTCTAGTGACAAAGGAGCTAGGGTATTTATATACCAACTTCTGTTGCTATGGGCTAGTTAAAGGCTGCTCCTTAGAGGGAAGGGATATTTGTTGATTCTCTGCACTTCTGGCCTGCCTGCAGGGAGAGAGATTTAGCTCCAGAAAAAGCCCCAAGGCTGTTGGAAGTCTGGCTAGAACCATAATAGTGAGGCCTGGGAGGATAGGGTTGGGGTATTGACAGTGTCTGCTGCGTCATCCTGACAACATCTTTTTGAATACTACTGATACTAACATCCACATTTTTTAGGAGTTAGTAATTTTTTTTTCTATAAGTAGAATAACAACAGAATTTCTTCATACTATCTATATGTTAAGGAGAATTTGGAAAAAGCAGCTTAGCTGGACCTCACCTGAAGAGCTTATTTACTGAAGAAATGAAAGAACCTTACTAGAACCCAGTTCATCTATAAAACATTGGCGCTCAGAAACAAGCACTAATACAATTATATCTGCTTGTTGGCAAATCTTCTATTAATAATAGGGAATATGATTTCTGTTTTAAGTTCAGAAGGGACTAGACTTATTTTAATCCTACGAACCAATCATTCTGCAAACCGTGTGAGAAATGATGCTGTCAACTTGTAATATACAAACTATAATTTCCATGCATTGCATGGGAAGAGGGAATCTGAATCTATCTTCAAGTACTATTGTTACATTCTGACAACCATATGAAAAGATGAATGAACATTTCCACGTCTTATAAGTATTAAAATACCAAAGTGCTTAAAAATTGTTACAAGTGGGTAGATCCTAGCATGGTGTCTGGTACATAGTAGATACTTAAAAGATATTTTCTGAAACTCAGTTACCATTAGTACTGAACTTTATGGATTAGATTGATCTATTTTTTTAAATTTATTCTGCAAACATTGACTATCTACAACACATCAGGCACAGTGCTAATTTAGAATTTTAGCTAGATGAATGTCTGTTTATTCTCTGGCAAAGACAAATAACTTAAATCTCTCAGTAATGTTATACGACATATTTAACCATAGATGTGTCACCACATGCAGAGGAGATTTTTACCCTTAATATAAATTTTAGAGACTTGTTTGTCTTTCTAAAACTCTTCCTATATCTATTCAAGCCTCCCTTCCTTCCCATTCCCCTTTATTATTCTAGCTGTTTGACAGCTTTCTTAATAGGAGAATAGCTCACTGAAAACTCCTGGGAAATTTACAGAAGATTACCTAGAGAGGCAGTCTCCACATTTCCTGCCTTTCTTCTCAGTAGAACACTGCATTTAATTGATAGATCAGAGAGCCAAGAGAGTACCATCATGGTTTCACTTCTTCTTCAGATGTTCTGGAAATGTGTAAATTGTGTGGGTAATTTCATCTTTGCCAAGTACACCTAACCCTACTGCTCTGGAAATCACTAAATTCTTTTGTTCACTGATTGTTTTAGGTTTCAATTTAGTTAGTTACCTCTGAAGTTTTGTATCTTCTGTGACAGAGTCTGCAAGCTTTGTGACTATGCCTTTCATAAAATCTGCTCTAACTTTAGTCCCTTCAGATTAGCGGCGCCTTTACAGTCGGCTCAGTAGTTGCAGGGAGAGAAAACTTTGCTTTTAAGAAGTGCTGCTCCTCAACTTTATTCTTGTTTTTGACATGCTCAAAGCTTTAGAATGAGGTACTCTGTATCAACAAAATAAATTGAGTCATTTTTCTTTTTTCATTTATTCAATAATTTAGTTTATTTACTAAATGGAATGTTCTGTAAAGAAAAGTCAGTGGACTAAGAGTGAAAGGATCTGAGGTCTGGGGTCTGGTATGACTGTGCCCTCAACTAAATAAGTTGTATGACCTTGTAGAAGTCACTCAAACTGTCTATGCCTAAATTTCCTTATCCATAAAAAAGAAGAAAATGATTTCTTTCACAGAGTTGTGAAAATACAAGGAGATACTAGAGGAAGGAGCTTTATAGACAATAAGGCACTCTATGCTTGTAAGGTATTATTACTATTGCTGCTATTAATACCACCACAGTCATTTACTAGTTGGTGACCTTAGCTAAGTTACTAGTTACTTAAACTTTCTGAGCTTCCATTTCCTTATTTGTACAAAGACAGCTTCTGTCTTCAGTTCTACATCAGCATCAGAAGATATTTTATTGAGGAAACCATCCTAGAAGAGAATTTTGAAAGATGAGTCACTCAGCTTGGGAGAAGGAGAGGACATTTCAGGTAAAGTTAGCAGTGTGAGCAAAACTTGGAAAAGCCTGGTGGTTTAGAATTGCAAGCAATTTGGCAGGAGGCTTTTTGTAGTTGGATAGGAGTCTTAATGATAAGGTTCCATGGAGAGGATCAGACTAAATCAAGCAGCTACAACTGCATTCTTCAGTGGCACAGCAGCCCTGAATGATCCTAAGCAAAAATAAGACTCATAGCTATGAGGATGGGTCATGGGAGGGTAGTAGTGAAGGTAAGACTCAACTAATAACAGCACTTACTGTAATTGCTTATAGGAGATGGTGCCGAGCCCTTTACGTGTATTATGCCATTTAATCCTAAGAATAACTGTGTGAGTTAGGTCCTGATATTACTCCCGTTTTACAGATGAGGAAATAGAAACTCAGAAAGGTTAAGTAACTTAGTCGAGGTTGTAGACCCAGTAAGCGGCAGAATGGAAGTCTTTTAGACTGCGATCTACACTCTCAATTGCTGCACTGTACCACATACTTTTATTCTAAAACTCTTGTTTTCTGAACTTATTTGAAAACTACTGAAAATTGTGTTAAAATTAGATCACAGGATCTTTGCATTAGAGGGGAGTTTGTCCATCTAATTAAATCCTCTGTCTGTCCAGTTCAGGGATCCTCTGTATAATGAAGCTCCGTGGATAGCCTTTTGTTCTGCTTCAGCACACGCTCTGTGACAAGGAGCTCAGCATAGAGACAATGGGTCTCTGATAATTTTCCTCCTTTTGAGCTGAAGTATCTGTCCTTCTCTGAGCTCCATCCTTTGGAGAACACCTGGTTGTATAAACCTCTTTTTCACGTGATAGCTCTTCAGATACTATCATGTCTCCACACCCAAATCTTATTTTCTTCAACTGAAGCATTCTGAGTTCTCTCAACTGTTTCTCATGTAGTGTATTTTCTAAATAACTAATCAGTGTAGCTCCTTTCTTCTGGATGTGTTTAAGTTTGTAAAGTGTAGTGCTCAAAACTGAACTCTTTGTGTGGTATAGATTGTATTGAGTGAGATGATATGCTCTTTTCATCTGGATGCTATTGTCTGGTAAAAGCAACTACTCTTCTTGCTTGGGCAATAATCATGGATGTTAAGAGTATGGATGCTGGTATCAGACTACTTGCCTTTGGATTTTGGTACTGCCATTTTCTAGAAGGTAATCTTGAGGTAATTTCTTAACCTTTCTAAGCTTCTATTTCCTCATCTATAAAATTAGATTAATTTTAATGCCTAACTCCATACTAACTCATGAAGTTTTTAGGATTAAATGAGATAATATAGATAAATCTCTTAGTCCATTACTGTTAGATAGCTTCCCATCTCATGTGGAGTGAAATCCATATTTTTATCATGCTGTATAAAGCCTTATGCATAGTTTAGCCTCTGTTCTCTCTCTAAATTCATCTGTTATGGTTCTCTTTCTTGCTCACTCTGTTCCAGACACATTGGGCTCTGCTGTTCCTTGATTCACAGGGTGAATTTCCACCTTTACTCTAGTTCTTTCTGTATCTGGAATATTCTTTCCCCAGAGATCTTCATGGCTTACTTTCTTACCTTCTTTAGATCTTTGCTCAAATGTCTCTTTCTCAATGAGGTTTTCCCTGGCCATCATCCTAGTTAAAATTGCTAACTTTACACTTCTTATCTCCCTAACACCCTATATCCCTTCCTGGCTTGATTTTTCTTTTCAGCATGTATCACCAACTCTTATTGATTTATTTTAATTATTTATGTATTTATTATTTGTGTCGTTTGTCCTTGATCCTAACAAAGATACGAGTTTCATAAGGGTAGGGATTTTCTTCTCTGTATTCTTCACTGTTGTACCCCTGGCACTCGGAAGAGTGGCTGGCATATTATTGGTACTCAATAAATCTGTACCAGTGAACTCAGGACTGTGATTTTAACATATTTATTTATCTATTTAAAGCTTTAGTCCGTGGTTGTATATCCTAGTTGTTTTTGTGTTTAGTTCTGTATGCGAGACACCACCACAGTATAACTCACAGATGGGTGGTGTGGTTCCATGACTGGGAAACGAACACAGGCCTCAATGGTGAGAGCGCTGAATCTTAACCACTAGAGCATCAGGTCTGGCTCTAACACGTTGAACAAAGTTTTATTCACTTATATGTATTGTTTCCCATAGGATTCATCTAGTACTTAGATTTAAATGAGTCAAGATTCACTCTCTGTTGAGTGGTGATTTGGATGGAAGGCTCCTGGGAAACTCCATAGAATTATACAAAAATTTATAGATTTTGCTCAAGCCTCTTTTGATGTCTTCTCCATGCTGGACTCACCTGGCAGGGGTTGGGATATTTTTAATTTTAAAGTGAAGATCCTTTTTATCTGTGGTCATGGTCTTAATGAATTGAGCTGAAGATTGCTTTTAACTTGAGTCTTCGGTCACTCTTTCATCCCTTCAATCAGTATTACATTTTTAGGCAAACAAAAGCAAATTCAGATTTCTCCAATAATATTTGTAGACTTTTCATTCTCCTTATGCATGTATGTTCAGTTATGAATTTCCCACCACCTAATAAAGACAGTCTAACAATTAAGAGTGCAGGCTGTAGAGCCACATAACATTGAGTCGGACAATCCAAGCTCTACTACCTACCAGCTATGTGACAACCAGGTATTTTTTTTTCTGTGCTTCTCTGTATACCAGCTTTCTTATCTGTAAAACAAATACTATATCACAGCAATTAGGATGTAGTAAATATGCAAAACGTGGTGGTGGTTTTATTTGGTCAACCAACATTTCCTTCTAATTAATGTATTAGTCCCTTCTTTTATAAAGTTTACTAATGCAACAGTTATTATGGTAGATTGTTGCAATGATAGTATACTAATGATATAAAATTTTTATAATATGATGAATTGTTTGGATTGGCAAAATTTGATCTTTAGGGTGGAGTTCAAAATTCTTTTTATGGTATTCCACACTCTAGCCAATCTGTTTGACTTTGTTCCCTCTGATCCTAAATGTTTTTGTGCATCTACATCACTGCTCCTATAGTTCCTTGTCTTGTGATGACTGCTTCTACTATATATATTTATACAAGTTCTGACATTGTAAAGCTCCATTCAATGCCGTATCTCCTCTGAGGTCTTTCCTTTTCTTTTTGGTGAGGAAGATTGGCCCTGAGCTAACATCTGTTCCAACCTTCCTCTATTTTGTATTTGGGACGCCACCACAACATGGCTTGATGAGCGGTGTGTATGTCCATGTCTGGGATCTGAATCTTCAAACCCCAGACCACCGAAGCAGAGTGCATGAACCTAGCCCCTACACCACCTCTGAGGTCTGGCACTCCTCTGAGGTCTTTTTTTATCTACTGCCACAACTAATTTCTCTTATTTATGACCCCCAATGATGATAATCACTTTCCATTTTGCATATTAAATAATAACATGCAGCTCAGTAGAGATTTATATGAGTTCCATGGAATGGAATAATCTGCATCAACAACCCCTACCTCCAACCCCGCTGCTTCTTAGAACTCTTCTACTCTTTCCCTGCTAGCTCACTGCCTTCTAACTACTCTGGTTTTCTTTATGTTCCTTGAACATGCTAAGTATTCTTCTGATTTTTGGTCTTCTTCTGGTCCTTACTATTCCACTTACCTGGACCACTTTTCCTTCAGATATCTTTTTGCCTTGTTCCCTCATTTTATTTGGGGCCATTGCTAAGTGTTACTTGTCAGAGAGGCCTTCTTTGACCACCCTATTAAAATAGCACCTCCAGCATCACTCTCAAATTATTTAGCCTATTTTTAAAAAGAAATTGTATTATTGCCTGATATTGTGCTATATATTAATACATTTGTATGTCTATTAACTGTCTCACAAATAGAATGTATGATTCAAGAGTATAGGGATATTGTCTGTTGTGTTTATGACTAAATTCTTCTTTTTGAGGAGAGTATGTGACATTTGGTAGGTATTCAATAAATACTTTCTGAATGAATGAGTGAATGAATGATGAATGAAGAAATAAAATTTTCTTTACTGACATAATTTCCTACCTCGTCACTGTTCTGGAAACATTTGAAATATGATCTGAATTTGGGTTCTCAACCCTTTTATCACTGCCCTTGTTAAAACGTAAGTCTAATGAGCATAAAATATACATGAAAACTGGTACTAGTATGTGTAAGTGAAAAATCGAACATAGAAATTGATTCCTCATTCTATACGAATTCCATCCTGTTGGATGTCCTTCTGATCACTCCCAGTAGTTAAGGAGTGTCGCAGATACTGTTAGTTCTCCTGTCATTGTCATTTCATTTCCCACAGCCATCACCTGTGACTCTGTTAGAGAACTGCCCTCAGGCTGCTGGAAATGCCCAGCTTCTGCTCCCCACCTCCCACTGGGGGCAGCTTTTAACCAGTGACTGAGGGATGTGAAAATATAAATACTGCAGCCCCCTGATCCCCTTATAAGGACTTCCTGCATGTTTTCTGCAGTTTTCAGAGCCCCTGTGGATTTCAACTAAAGAGACCCCTGTCAGATTGTTGTAAATACTGCACCCTTGCTTGGCTTCTTCTAGGTCCTACTTTCCTACTCCTCTACTATTTTTTTCTAGTAAATAACTTTCACATGAATCTTATTCTCAGGGTCTACTTCTGGGGAGTCCAATATAAACCTAGGAGAGAGCGTGTCTTTTTTAATTGACTTCCCCATTGGCTTGTGCTGTGGGCAGCTAGCCTGCCTTGGTTCTCTCATCTTCCCTGAGAATTCAGATGTGGGTGTCAACTGTGGTCCTTCTGGGACCCAGTGGCAACTGGGAACATCCTTGTCTGTGTAATTACCTCCCTAGATAAGTTTGAAATCTTCTGTTTTACCCATAAACTTAGTAGAGAAAAGGAAGAAGAAAAAGAGTTGTGTGTGTGTATGTGGGGAGGAGAGTAGGGGGCACATTTTTCTTTTTCATTTTGTAATCTACTCTACTTCCCTATATTACTCTCCCCACCCCCACCCCAGTTCAAAAATCATTAGATTTTTCTGTTCATCTTGCTTCTCCCTCCCCCGTAATATTTCCTCTGTCATACCATGTCCTTTATTAGTGAAGAGCATTGTCTAAGCTGTCAGCTCTCTAATTAGAGTACAGCATAATTACAATAATGTTAAGTAATTATTTGTTGTGTGTGTCGCCTCTAGTTGACTGTGAGGTGCTTAAGGGCGAGGTCCATGTCTTTTTGATCTTGTTTTTCCCACCACTCTCAGCACAACACTGTGCACACATTAGACGTGATTAAATATTTCTTGAACAAATTATAATGATCAGATTGATATTGAAAGGACATAGATTTTAGTAAAGCATTTTTTCCTGGTCTCATCTTGCTCTCATCTCTGAAAAGAATAATTATTTTCCTTTTTGAATTTGAGGGCTTATGGTTTGTTTTGTTAATTGCTTGTTGAAAAGTAGGCTTAAATTAATCTGCTTATGCTTGGGTACTCTGTGGAATTTTATAGGGTGAAGACTCATTCGTTGAGTGAAGAGGATTCTTTCCGCATCTAATGCTAATAACCACTCATCATTGACTATCTAGAGCTTGAAGATTTATTCATTAAAGAGATTCTAAAAACTTTACCCATTCGGACATCAGGTTAAAAGCCAACTTAATGAGGCTGTGTAAATTATTAGTGTGATAGCAACACCTTTGCACAATCTGAAGATAAAGATTTCATCTGCTTCTCACTAAAATAATTTGCTGAAATTGCATTCCTGGAGGTTGTTTAAATTTTTGACTCTTATGTGAACAGATGACAAATTTAGTATAAATTTCAGATAAACTGCAGAGTAGTGAGTTCTGAAACAGAAATTTAGATAAGAAAAAGGAAAAAATGATTAGCTATGAGGACATAGAGGCCATTTTTGAAAACTGACGAAGTTGTTAATATTCTACCATTATCTTACAAAGAGAAGGACAATCCCTCCTTAAGTTGCATCTATATAAATTCAATTAACAATTATTTATCAAATATCTACTAACTAAGGGCCACACTATGCTGAGTGCTCAAAAAAATTGAAATTCTAGTGTCTGGTTCCAGCTAGGAACTTGTACTCTGATTGGGAAGACATTACTGATACACTTGAAGCAATAGTGGACTTTGTAATCAGTATATAGAAGGTACTACATTATATTGACTCTAATCTTATAGCCTGTGCCTGGATCATTTGAACATATTATCCCTTTCACTGTCTTACTTTAGCACCTCATTGTCTCTTGTTTTGATTATTACAATAATATTTAGTGCTTGGAGCACAGTCAGTACTGCTGTTGTCTGAATGAGTGAATGGCCCAGAATCTAAAGACTATAGAAAATTAGAGGGGAAGAATAGCATCTGGAGTAGTCAGTGAAGACTGCCTGTAGAAGGTATTGCTTAAGTTGAAAACCACATGAGAAACATTGTAGAAACAGGGAAACACAGACAGCGAGGGAGCTGTAACTGTGTGTCAAAATTCTCAGAACCAGATGACTACAGATAGTAAAACCATATTTATTTTGGTTTCAGAGTTTTGTGTGAAATGTGAAGTTTAGACAGAGTCAGGCTAAAGTTTTCATCAAAAGGAGATGTTTAGGTAACCACTGGAAAGTCATTTTATTCAAATGATCTGAAAGAAGAAGTAAGCCATATGCCAATTTCAAATGATTCTGATATGTTTCTTAAAAATACCTATGTGTGGGTCTGGCCCTGTGGCCTAGTGGTTAAGTTCAATGTGCTCTGCTTTGACGGCCCTGGTTCATGGGTTCATATCCTGGGCATGGACCTAAATGACTTGTCAGCCATGCTGTGGTGGCAACCCACATACAAAATAGTGGTAGATTGGCCCAGATGTTAGCTCAGGGCTAATCTTCCTCAGCAAAAAAAAAAAACAAAAAACCAAAAAAATCCCTGTCATTTATGTGTCTATTGTGATATATGTGTAACCTTCTAAGTTACACATATATGAAAACTATAAATAACTCTAGAATATTCTCTAAGATATTTCATTAATTTAGTCTGACAACCCTCTATGTTTCAATTATTCTGTCACTTGAATAGTTTTTATAAAACAAAAGCCTGATAAGTTATTCCTTTGCTTAAAAACCCTTACTGGCTCCCTATGATTTTAGGGTAAGATTTGAAGTTCTTAGAGGCAGGAGGAAGTAAAATTATAAGGCTTATTGAGTGGTTACTTATGTGCCAGGCACCATCCTAAGTGATTTACATATATTATGCAATTTAATATATATGTTACAAATATAGTTATGTTTAATAATTCTTACAACACCCTTATGTGGTAGATACCATTATTAGTTACATATGTATGGAGGAAAGTTAAAGTTGGATAGATAAGGCAGTCAGTCATGTGGGTAATATGTGGTGAAGCTGGTATCTGAAGGCCAAGGTTGTAACCACTGTATTATACTGACTCCTGAAAGGAGATCAGTGAAACGTCTAATGGCATCAGGTTAATATAGCTTGATACATCTGCCATATCATGTGAAGACCATCTAATCAGAGTGAAAATTGGGAGCTGTCAGTATTTACTTCTGTGATTCCTTTTTTTAATGTTTCTTTAGCTAATTGCTTTCATTCTGATAGTTTTAAAAAATAATTTACAGTCAAGTGCTATGGTCTGGAAGTCATTTCTTTCCTTCCTCTTTCCCTCTTTTTCTCCCTCCCTCCCTCTTACCCTTTTTCCTTCTTTTTCGGGTGATTTTTCATATTTCTTTCTGATCTATTAATCTCCACATTAGGGTTTAATCCTCAGAGGCTGATCCTTTTCCTTTATTTCTAAGTTCTTAGAGGAACATTTAGTATAGTAGCTAAGAATGTAGATAGAATTTTGAACCAGACTTCCTGGTTTGAATCCTAACACCTCTATTTGCTAGTTTTGTAACCATGGATCTCTCTGTGCCTCAATACCTTCATCTACAAATTGTGTGTGTGTGGGGTGGGGGATGGGGGCGTGGTGCTGGTAAAAATATTCACCTCCCAGGGTTGTTCTGAGGATCAAATGAAATCATCTTTAGAACAGTGCCTGGCATGTGGTAAGGACTACATATATAGTAGCTATATGGCCTTCAAATTCCTACAGGGAAGAGAGCCTTTGGCTGAATAATGAATTAGCCATTACTGACATTTAAGAGTGTCAGAGAAAGAGGAAGCTAATAAACTAGATCAGAAGAGTTACAGTCATGGACAAGAATGAAAAGAATTACAACAGTGCTGCCTCCAACTGATGGAGAGGGGCGATGGAAAGGAGTCAAAGAATTGCTCTCAAACCTCATCCTTTTTGGGAGTTTACATAGGGAAAAGGAAACACAGGCTGCTCTGGAACTTGCCTGCCCAGCTTCTCTTTTAAAAGAAATCATCAAATAATATAATGTTTGAGTACCTATTTGGTGCTGTTTTTCATAGGAGACTGAGGGCCTAATTTAGTTCTGTAAATTGCTAAATATTATATGTAGGAATTTGAAACTTAGGTTATGCTGACTTCTGAACCCAGAAACTTTCCAGTAAAATACATTGTTTCCTAAGTCGTTTAACCACATTCTGGAAACACACTGTCTAGGAATGGGAGGAATGAGTGAAATAAATTGTACTGGACTATATATATACATATACACATACATATATATGTATATATATGTGTATATGTATATATATATATACACAAACACACTTTATATATATAAAATTCTCTTTTAGTTTCAAAAAGATTTCAGGTGTCTCAATGAATAAATATACATTCAAGAAATTTTTATTTAGGGGCTACCATGTGCCAGGCACTGCTCTAGATGTAGGGCATGCCGTAGTAAACAAAATAGACATGATTCCTGTCCTCCTGGAGTTCACAGATGCAGAAGAAAGAATACTCTCTCTTGTAAATACAAAAAAGACTTGAGATCATTGATTACTAGGACATACTCAAGGAATAAATTGCTCCTATAGAAATTTAGATCATTCTTTATCGTTAATAAATTTGTGACTCTCTTGTTCTGAATGGCTCACTATAATAGGTCTACTTCAGACTCACCAAATTGGACCTCTGTCTCGTAATAATTCCATAAATATTTCTTTGTTCTCTGGGAGCTTACATTCTCTTCTTGAATTCTCATCTATTAGTTTCAAATGTGATTCTCTTTCTTCATCATTATGTAAAAAAAGAACAAATCCTGTCACTCCTCAGTATGAAGCAATTCAGACTGTAAAGTATCATACTGTGTTAATGGCATAATGACTCTGAAGGAGAAAAATTATTCAGCAAGGGCATTGTATAAACAATAGCAAAAAAAGAATTTAGAATTACAATGAACTACAGCAGATAAAGAGGATTCTGTGTATTTACACCATAGTTTCCCAGAAAAAGGGACCAAATGGGGAGTCCATGGCTCTCTTACCTCTTTTTCTTGTAACTTGTTGTCTGCAATGTGAAATTGGCTTTGATATGACTAAATGGATAGCTCAGGCAGTTTGTAATGAGATTCAGATTCTTTCATCTCTAAGCTTCAGGTTCTAAAGAGCCAAAGCTATAACTCTCTGATGAGTGTTTGGTGATCTGTGCAAGATGGGTCACAGTCCAGCTTCTCACAGGCAGATAGGTAGATCAGTAAAAAGCGGATAAATGGTGGGAAAGGACAGTCTCATTAGCTACCTCAATAATAATTTTGTTTTTAAAGAAATCCAAGGGTGACTAAACATGGAGATTATACTCTCAGTCTTGGACAGCAAACGGGGCCACATTAACAAGTCATCATGGGAAATTTTCATCATACTGTTGCTTTACCTGGGGCATAGGTTGCATTGATATTGTACTATCTAGAAACTTTTATACACATCTCATTAAAAATAAAAAAATAAGGCTTTTTATCTCTAAAGCACATGCTTCAAACAGAAGTACAGCTTTTCCTTTATAGTTAAACACGTAAATCTCACCATCATCTCCCAGGGGAAAACCTATCTTTACTGCATCAGCAACAAAGCTGATCTGAGAAACCTAGTATAATTTAAAGTTGATTAAACCAGTTATTTCTTTTGAACATGAACAATTAACTAATCAAAATTTAGGAAGAATATTGATAAGTAATTTTTAATATGTTAAACACACAAGGATTATATTTGACCATCATTTTAAAAGTTAGATATTTTGGAAAAGAAGAAAATAAAATAGTAAAGGAAAATAAAAGGAAAAAATTCAAAGTAACCCAAACTCCATTTCAAAATGTTTTAAACTAACTGAATGATCATCCTCTGTATATTGGATTGTAATTCCAATAAAGCAGTGATCAAGACTTTAATGCCTAGAAAAATACCCTGCACGTAATAAGAAACTCAGTATATATTCAGTCTTTCATTCAATCAGTGTTTATTGAGCATCTCCTATGTGCTGGGTATTGAAATGTTTGATGCATGTTGCATAGATACCACAAAAATTTCACGTATAGTATTAAAAAGCTTTATTCAATGGTGAGTGGTGAGTAGAAATCATATTCTCAAAATCTTTGTGCAAAAAAACAAAACAAGTGGCATGATGTAGAGTACTAGACTGAAAATCCAAAGTCCTAGGTTATAGTCCTTGGACAAGAAATTTTGTCTCTCTGTTTTGTTATTTATTCTCATTTGTAAAAGCGAAAGGATGAGAGTTAATTATTTCAGTTTTTGTAGTGGCCTCTGTTCTAAGACGTGTGAAATGTGGGAGAGACTAGCCAAATGTATCTGAGGAGTGAACATTCATAAGCATATGCAAGTTTGTGTGTGTGTGTGGGTGAGAGAGAGAGAGAGAGAGAGAGAGAGATGGGCGGACAGACAGACAGACATGGAAACAGTGACCTTGAAAACCAGTCAAATGTGGCATCTTTTGGGAGTGATTTAGCAGTTACTCAACAAAGTGCTAGCATACCAAAAATTAAGCCAAAGACGAAGATAATATTCAACCCTTGGAGAAATTAGACCCAAATCAGATAATGAATCTGGCACATGGCTGTTATAAAAGCAAAGTGTATTGATGCCTCCATGAGATGAAACCCAGGAATTATAAAAGCTGGAGACATGGAATGCCCCTGAGGAACAAGGGAAAAGAAATAATGACTTTAGGGGAAGGTGATTCTATGGAGATTTGTAGACCTCCCTTTTGCTCTCTTCATGTAGGAGAGTGGCCTTCATATATCTGGGTTTTCTGTAATTATATATACGAATAAATAGGTGATGTCTGATTAGTGTGGCTGGTGTATGGTAATCAATAAACACAAATCATTTTATCAAGTTAGTTTTAATTTATATCGGTTTTTGCTTTATGTCTTGGAATAATTCCCTCAAGACATTAAGTTGCTTTGGCCTTAAAATTCTGTGATACTGAAATATTAAAAGTTGAGAATCACTTTTCTTTTTTCCTCTTCATTGTTCGCGTATATAGGGTGGTGGGGCAGAGAAGAAAAGGGATAGGAAAAAGTAACAGAAGAGCACCTAAACAGATCTCTGATTCCTCCAAGTGAAACAGTGACTTTATTATGATTTAGTTTTTACAAGTTAAAATAAACAAGCAATTTTCTGTTGTGGATTTAGATACACAGTTGTTTCTGTCAATCATTTTTAATTTAGTTTTTGCTTTTAAAATCTGAGTTATAGTGAGCATAGTTGGAGCTCTTATTTCCTGTATACTATTTCTTCTCCTTTATTGGTTTACTTTTATATTTGATGGGGCCTCAGTAACTTATTTATAAGAGATTCATATGAGAAACATTTTGTGAGATTTTTCATGTATGAAAATGACTTCACACTTCTTTAATAGTTTGGCTGGATGTAGAATTAATTGTAAGTTCAAAAGTATTTTTCCTCAGAAATTTGAAGGTATTCCCTACTGTTTTCTAGCTTCAAATGTTGCTATTGAGTTCAGTGTCATAATAATTCCTGACCCTTTATATGTGACCTATCTCTCCCCAAGTTCTTCACTCCTCCTCCAGAAAGCTTCTAAGATATTATCTTGTCATCAGTATATATTCTAGAATTTTGTGACGATGTTCTTTGATATGAGTATTTATCCATTGGCTGGGTTACTTGATGAACTCTTTAAGTCTGGAAACACATGCCCTTCAAGTTTGGAAAAGTGCCTTAAATTATTTTATTAGTGGTCTTCTTTCCTTTATTTTCTCTCATCTATCTTTCTAAAAATCCTATTATTCATATATTGGACCCACTGGATGGGTCATCTGATTTTTTTAGATTTTTCTCTCTATATTACATCTCTGTCTTTTACTCTACTTTCTGAGTGGTTTTCTCACTTTATATTACAATCTTTCTACTTTTGATTTCTGCCATCACGTCTTAGATCATTTTTGTTCTTAGAACCAAAATTTATAACATCTTCTGTTTCATTAATGCAATATCTCCTCGTCTTTCAGAGGCTACTAATGATTATTTTTTGAAATTTTCTTTTCCATATTTTATCTCTGCTTCATCCAATTTTTGTTTGTTTTGTACTCCATGTGTTAGAAGCATTCATCAGATTTTTGGTGATCTTTGATCTTTATCTGCTCAACTTAAATTTGGGGCATTAAAACCTGGGTAGAGGCCTTGAATGCAATTTGCCAGTCATGAGCTTCACACTAAGGTGATCCTGCTGAGTTGTTTAATTAGGGAAACTCCAGTGTCAGCATCTTCTGATCTTTTCTTGGAGCTGATCTCTGTAGAGAAGGACCTTCCAGCACTTTTTCTGGAAGGTGCAAGCCTGTCTGGTAGTTAATTTGGGGAAGTTAATTTGAGTATGCCCTCTTTTAATTTCTATGTTTTACTTTATGATATCTTACTCTCAACTTTTGTCTATGTCCCCTAGTCCAGAAATCCTCCCATTTTTTCCTTTTAGAGAATAAATCTCCAATTTTCTGCTAGTGGGGAGAGACAGTCATCTGGCAGAGGAGGGGCTCTAAGGTTCTAAATACTTCTTGTATAGATTTTTAACAAAGTTCTCCTGTTTAGCCCTGTATCTACCCTTACTTCAAGAGGTCCCAGTGCTGGCAATTCTTGATGTTTTGGAAGTTCTGCAAAGTAAACTGGGTTGTTTCTTTACTTTCTCCATTCATTCTTCTAGATCAGTTACTGTTTATCCTGTTGCTTTCTGGAATCTACAATTTTGTGTCTGTTGTCTCATTTCCCATTCTCTTTGTTTCTGTGAATTTTTATGCATTTTGAAAAACTCATTGCCAATGACTTGTTTCAGAAGAGAGTGAAAATAAATGCATGCTTTCTTTTATTTTCTCACAGAAGTACCATTGATTCTTTAAACTGGAGTTCAGCTTACAAGCATTACAATTAATTTGACCATTGTGCATTGTTCTATGGGAGGATGAGGAGTCTTTCCTTACATATGCCTTTAATTCAGTGCCCCAAATAGCCCCGAACTTCTGAGCCTGGTATTCAAAGCTCTCCATAATGTACGCCTTGGTTTTTTCTTTCTCTATAATATAAACCTTCTGTTAGTCTGGCTCCCCTTCTTTCCTTCTGTTTCCTTCCAATTATTTATCAAACATCCATAAAACCCTTGTTATATGTTTTGTTGTTAAAGATTCAAAAATGAATAAAGTATCTCTTCTCTTGAGATACTTGCAATCTAATGAGAGACGCAGATGTAAACAATTTAATGCTCTGACATAGTACAGCTGCTATGATAAGATTCTGACAGAACAATGTGGGGCCACTTGGAGAGGGGGTAGAATTCCATGTGGGGGGGCTGGCCCTGTGGCCGAGTGGTTGAGTTCTCGCGCTCCGCTGCAGGTGGCCCAGTGTTTCGTTGGTTCGAATCCTGGGCGCAGACATGGCACTGCTCATCGGGCCACGCTGAGGCAGCGTCCCACATGCCACAACTAGAAGGACCCACAACGAAGAATGTACAACTATGTACCGGGGGGCTTTGGGGAGAAAAAGGAAAAAATTAAAATCTTTAAAGAAAAAATTCCATGTGGGGAGGTAAGTAAAGCCCTCTCTAATGAGGGCTATTTGGCTTGAATCTTAAAAATTAGTCTCTAGGAGGCCTTAGAGGTAGGATTTGGTAAGAAGACAAACACTTCAAGTAGCCTGTATTGCTTGAGGAAGGTGAAGGGGGTGTGTGTAAAAGATCCTGGGGCTTCAGGGGAAATGCAGGAGTAATGAGGACGGAAAATGAAGTGTGGGTCGAAGAAGGTGGATATTTGTACTTTAGAAACATCACTCCTGTAGCAATAAGGAGGGTAGATTGAAGGGGTGCTGCTTCCAGTCAGTATGTCATAATCATGAGTTCCCATGGAATGCCCGTGGAATGCCCATGGAATTGCCCCCCCTCATTCCAAATATGGCTCCCCCTTCAAGTTCCAGCTCAAGTCTCAAGCTTTTTATGAAGCCTTTCTCACCTGCTCTAGCATGTGTGCTCTTTCTTTTTCCCTTGGACTCTTAAAATATGAATTTTGCCATGTAGCACTTGATTATATATAATTGTGAACTTGATACTATTTTCTTTGTGTGTGTGTACTGTGCCTCTTGTCTCTTTAACAAATGTGCAGGCTCCTAGAAGACTAGCATAGTCCTGTGTATAGTCTGACCCAAGAGATACTTGATTTTTGCAATATTGTTTAAACAAATATGTAATGAGCTACCACTATGTGCCAAGCTTGTGACAGATTCTGGAAATTGATAGCGAATAAGTGAGAATACGTCTCTGCCCATTTAAGAGGGCAGAGTTCAATGTTTTTATGTATCTAAAATCAAATTTACTGGTTATATCCT
Organism: Equus caballus; assembly: GCF_041296265.1. Classification (NCBI taxonomy): domain Eukaryota; kingdom Metazoa; phylum Chordata; class Mammalia; order Perissodactyla; family Equidae; genus Equus; species Equus caballus. The sequence continues at coordinate 62,616,633 of NC_091690.1, forward strand.
TAATAACCATAACCAGATTCTGATTTACTTATTCCCTCTCCACAATTTAAGCCAATTATCCAAACAGTGATTCTTTAAGCTTTTACTTATCCATCAGTGGAAGCTCTGGTGAATGTCTTGATACTGTTTTTCCTTGAGGCATCATTTTAATTAATAGTTCCTTTAATTTGAATTTTTGGGCATGGAGTTTGCAAATGAATGCAAGAATATTTAAAATACACTTATTTATGAGCCAAAAGAGTCACAGAGTATTTTACTATTTTTTAAATCTATTTTTTAAAGCTGGTTCAAGTTTGGCAATGAAGAAGATATATCTTCAACTTAACTGTAAATATAAGAGAACTATGAATAGAAATTGGAAGTACATTCTAGGTTAGAGGTGTAGTTATTTAAACCCTTAGAAGCAATAGTCAGCTTTATCTTGATAAAGTACAAATCATGACTCTAAATTCACTTAAATTCTACCTTTTCTTTTCAGTTTACCAGAGTTTAGAATTTGTTTTATATTTCTAAGACCAAATATATCATATATATATAGGAAGTCCATTTATCATCTTAATTTATATAGAAATAAATGGAAATATATTATGGGGAGCATTTAACTTTTTAAGCTTATTTATAGGAAGATGTCAGAGAAGACATATTATGGACATTGTTGATCCATCTGTATTGAAAGTGCCGTTAAACTCTGAAATGTTATCTGATTGTGCTAGCTAGTTAAATTTAGCAGAGACTAATTAAAGACCTAGTTAAAGGATTCTCTTCTTTTGTTAGTTGAGGCTTCATTGATTATAGTTTGATCATTATTGGCTAATATTTGTTGAGTGTCTGTTGGATACATGAAGATGTTGGAGGTCTGATGAAGTAT